>NC_142493.1:29384821-29991056 GCF_965113065.1 Corylus avellana
GCCACTCCAAATGGCCCCATTACCTCCTTAGAGCACAAACCTCCTCTTAAACTATCATATTTAGTATCTATCATTAATCTCCATAATAGCATACCGCCACAACCATTTTCCTAAAAGAGCTCAATTAAATTGAATCGGATTTCTAATTCCTAAACCACTTGATTAAACTTGTTCCAATAATCTCCTCATAATGTTTGTCATCTCTTTCTTTCCCCTCTTCGTTTTCTGTTCCCATAGTGTCACACAATTACACTTTAGCCAATAGCATATCAATGCACACCTTATACTATCTCTCCCGTTAACACTTATTTTTTTAGTTAACCAGCTCAACTATCTCACTTCCTGCCTGCATTTTGTATAAGCCGTTATGTGGTACATGTTTATATTTTTGCCTCAATAAATTCAACTATTTGTGCATGTTTTCTGTTTTAACTATGCCCTTCTGAATTGATACTAATTTCTCCTTCCATTTGTTTTAGATTTTATGGATTAAAATTGTTTAAATAGACTTTAAAATCATTCAGTTTTATTTTTCTTTTTCTTTTAATGGTGCTGAGGTTTTACTCAAAAGTGGACCAAACTCTGGGATTTGTGCAGCTCTACATGTAACACATTATTTACCTTACACTTTTCTCTAAATTTCACTAAATGATTCTAGAATCGAAGCTTCACAATCCTAAGACTCGTATTCTAGAATTTATAAAAGTTGTTGCTGCTTATTGCTTCAAATTTGAATGTGTTGTAAAGAGTAGAGCCAAGTTATGATCTTAGTAGACATATCTTAGCTAAATGCTTCAATGTTGCTCCAGACAGAACTTTCCGTCTCGACTTTCACAAAGTCATAATGATATAATTTAGTGTCTACAATGCATGAAATGTGGTTTTTATTGTGATAAATAGATTGAACCCTGAATCTCATTAAAATATGCAGAGGCGAGCTTCGGAGGCAGAGCAAGAAACTGAGAAGGCCTTCAAACAGATTGAAAAATTGAAGAAAAAACATGAAAAGGAGATTAACACCCTCAATGAGCTCCTTGCTTCTCGTTTACCTAGAGAAGCAATACAGCCAATTTATGATGATACTCATAATGCCAAGCATGAAGCAGGGGACACCCATGATGCAAGTGATCAGAGGTGGAGAGAGGAATTCGAGTCATTCTATGATGGTAAAGATGACGGTGAGTTGCCGAAACTCACAGAACCCTCATCATGGTTCTCTGGTTATGATCGATGCAACATATAAAACAGAAAATTACTGGCCAGTGTGTAAGATTTGTAGCATATTTTTACTGGTGCTCTGGTTGGTAAGATTTGTAGCAATTGTGATTACCAACATATATGTTCTCTTATTACTGTTTGTCAATTCAGATTCCTGAGTTCATAAGATAGATATGAATGAATCATCATATTCTTTTATTCACCCCTACTTGCAGCATTAAAAAAAAAAAATTCCTTCTTTTCTTGGAGTGAGTTTGTAATTTTTGTCCTTTTACACTCTTTCAATCCACCTTCACCAGGTGCTTTCTTTCTTTTCTCAATTGCCCATGTCTTTTCCTTTCCATCTTCTTGGCTACCAAATGGGACACGCACATGCATATGTTCAGCAGTAACACGCATCCAACATACACACATTACGTTATGGATTTTGCCATCCAATCCAATTCATATTCCAAAATGTGGTGTTCATGAAAGGAAAGGGAGATGTTAGTCTGCATCAAACATATGGGGCTTTTACAAGTTCAAGTGTATTGGATCATGGATGGATATGGTGGACCCAGTTGCAGAGACACTGGACCTGTACAAAAATCTCAAAAAAAAATACCAAAACCATGTGTTCAAGCTTTAGGTCATTTATGTGTTTGGTTTGCGTGTCAAGAGGATAGGGAGCAATCTTCAAGTGGATCAGAGAAGTATGTCCATTGCCCCTTTTTGTGTCAAATGGCAGGCAAAAGCAGGCAGACAGTCCACAAGTACTTGCTTGGCAATCTCCTGACTTCTGATATACTATATAATTATCAGGTCATGGAGACCATTAAACAGGAAGCTTGTGGCCTTGTCTTCTGTGACATCAATTTATCCCTACCGGTGGACCATTTCTATTTCAAAGGAGGAGGGGGTGGTGGGGATGGAAGGAAACCAGTAGGCCTCCAAACCCCAGCCATTAATTTCCCGATTGGAATTTCGAGAGAAACCAGAAACAACGAAGCTATCACAATTTAAAGAGAGAGGGGGAGGGGGGGAATGGGCTTGAAAGTGACCTCTATACAAAAAAAAACAACCCTTTTTCATTACAAAGAGGTAAAAGAGAATCCTCCAGAGCTGTTTGAAACCTGGCCCCCACAGAAAGAGAAACGAGGTCTGAGGTGAAATGAATTCAGATGTCTAGACCTGAGTAGACTTTCAAACATTAATTTTTTTAAAAAAATTGAATGGTTTCCACTTTCCAGGCTCCCAAACACCTCAAATAGCGGAACCCTAGAAACAGAAACGGTTGAAGTTTTGCATGTACAAGAGTCATTTTGGTCATGGTTGGTGAAACAAAATAATATACTTTTGTTCACAGCCGGTGCTTTTTTGTCACCCCCACACACATCAAAGGTCTTCTACCGAACGAAGTTAAGGCAACTGCTTCTTTTTAGTTCTTTAGGTGAAAGATTGAGACATAAAGGGGCAGGGAAGGTGCCATAGCATAATAGATGATGCACCATCATAGAAAAAATTGTGACAGCCTGGTGATCGGACCATCTCAAATGATCAGTAATTATACCCCCTCCTCCCCCCCGGCCCCCACCAAAACAACATATTCCATCAATCTGTCCTAATCATACTTCCTACCGCGGGCCCCATCTCTCGACATTACCGGAGTTACTTGTGGAAACAGAAGAGCTATCTGTCTATGATCCAGTCCCCCCACTCCACAAGTGAAGGTCCATTGCTTCTTCCTACTCACTGTCTATTATCTGTAGTCCAAAGATCTATTTAATATTTTCATATCTAGTGTAGTTATTGTCAACTTTTTTTTGAAAGCCCATTATATCCTTTTTAGTTCCATAGAATAATTGTGAGATTTTTATATTCAACTTATTTGTTTTATATTATTTTCTATTTATTTCTATAGACATTAACTTCCAGTCTTCAACTCAACATAATTATAATTAATAATTTGATTTTTTTTTCTTTTCTTCTGGTTTTTAAAACCATGAGTGAATACTATCATTAATACTATTACTTAGATTAATATATGTCTATAATAATCCTTATCATGTTCTATCGATGAGCTAATACATATTTTAGACTGCAGTTGGTACCTTAAACCACTTATATGCTTCTTAGTGCCTAAAACTAATTTTCCTAATGCCACAAACACGCCTGATTCCAGCTTAAATTGTTACATATTACACCTCACTTCTACTCATATCTCACGGGACAGTATAAAAAATAAAGAGTGAGAGAGAAATGCTACATACTACATGACTATCTTTTCACTATCCTACAATACTAATGTGTCATTGCCAATTTTTTGTTTTCAGTTTGATTGACAATGTCACGTCGATATAATGGAATAGTGATGTAGTATATATAGCATTACTCAATAAAAAAAAAGGGTTGATAGATAAGACGTTGGTGTAGTATTTAACATTTCTCTTAAAATAAATGTTATTAAAGATAAAAATCTAACCAATAACTAAAAAAAAAAAAATTATATAAGATAAAATTTATAGGGTTTTTAAATCATCTTGACCCAACTAATTAGGATGGGAAAAAATTGATGGGTTGTAATTTACCTAGTAAAACCATCATGTCTTGTGTTAAAAAAAGAAAAGAAAAGTTTGGTATCTTTTAACCGATAACCATATACATTAGCTAATCAAATAATTTCTAGGATGTCCCTGTCGATGTGATACAGAAGATGCAGGCAGCTACCTAACAGCTTTTTCATCTTATTGGCTGCTCCAGAATTTTATCCTACTAAAATTATATTCCAAGCACTAATATCTCCACGTTGACTATATACTATAACAACACTAATAACTAAAACAATTTTTGTCTATTAAGAAAAGGCGTAATTAAAACATACTTTTTTTATCTTATTATTATTGTTGATATGACGGATGAAATAGTTTTTAAATTTTTTTATTACGCCATTTAGTAAGTAAGCTTTTGGTGTAATAATATAAAACATTTTTCTAATTATTGTGTTTTGGGATTTATTTATTTATTATTTTTGGTTGAAAAAAGTGTTTACCTAAAAGTAAAAGTAAAAATAAAAACTTTGATTTGTTTATTAATATTTTAACTTTAGGAAGAACAAAAAAAAAACACATCTTATCTCTCTTTTTCTACCCCTAGGTTCCCTATGCCAACAAATATTTCATATATTCGACTCGTACAGAATGATGCGCAGTCACTCATAAATTTTACAAGTCCAATATAAAGTGATGTGACTCATTTCTCATACACTAGAGTTTCACATCATTTGGTACGAAAATTCTATAAAATTAAAAAAAAAAATTATAAATGGAGGGATACATCAAATTTTGCTACATAAAATAATTTTTTTTTTTTAAAAAAAAGTAAGTTCTACCAACCCATGTAAATTCTTTTATAGGATTTATTGCAAACAAAAAAAAGCGGGGGGGCGGGGGCAGAAGGAGAAAAGGGAGACGTACCCTTACTGGCCCCATAATTTACAGTAGAGCATTCAATGAACCCACTTAATTTCTCGGCTATTTAGTAGGTTTTATGACGGCTGTGTCTTGTCTTTTCTAGTTTTGAAAATTGGATTAGGAAGTGGTCTATTTGTATTTTACTTATGTTTCTTTTTTTCTTTTTTTTTCAGAAAAACATATCATTTCATTCAATAATATCACGATCATAACGTTCCTATATTACAGAGCAAAGCTCTGAAGTAACCATAGCATAAAGCTACAAGATTACTAGGTTTAGTACATCGAGACCAATCCGCTAACACATGATTAAAATCAGATTTAGTACTAGATTTGTGACAGATAGACTCAATCAAATGCATGGATAGTAATTATTCCTCGACCTTAAGAGCGGAAAGACTCTCATGCCGAAACTCTTCCTCCTCGACCCGAAGGCCAGAATAATGATCACATTCACAACCCAAAGGCCTGAATTAAAACTAACTAACCCGAAGGCGACATAGATCGAGTGAGAGAGGAAAGAGCCTTATTACAAGCCTAACAAAACAAGGAAATTAAACAATACATAGAAAAAACACACGCCAAAACACAAATACATCTTAAAGAAACAATAGAACAGGAAAATAAAACAAGAAAAAAAATGGCACACTCCGATCACACACACGCTTCAAACCGAAAACCGAAGGGGCGTTGGAAGCTCATCGTGGCGGGGACTCGTCGAAAGGCCCAATAGTGGACGGTGGGCGGCGAACAAGCGCAGAGAAGACCGGCAAAGCAGGACCTAAAAACAACCATAAACCAAAAAAAAAAAAAAAAAAAAAAAAAGGGGAAAATGAGCACAAAGTGGAAAGACGGTAGCTGGAAGGGAGTTGGACCCGTGCAGGCCGAAAACCGTCGCGTAAGGGGCGTGGGTCCTCAACGCGGTGGGGACGCATGAAAGAAAACCCTAATAGCGGGCAGCGAAGCAGCGACATAGGTCGGTGGCGACCACGGACAAAATCCGAATCCACAAAAAGCCAAAACAAGGCCAAGGAGCCTGCTGCAGAAAATGAAGGCGGGGGAAGAAAAGCGGCAGGGAAGGGGCAAAAACGGAGAAAAACAGAGGGGGAAAGGAGCGGTAAGGAAGGGGAAGAGAGGAGGCACCGGGGCTAGGACATCAGGTAAATAACTAGCACCGGAGCGAGGAGGACGAGGGGAGGAGGGAGGCAGCCAAGCGGCCAACCCTCCCCTCCTATGTGGCTGAAGGGTTTCGCTTTTTTCTTTGGTGGCTAGAGAGAAAAGAGACAAAACGGTTTGCAATTTTGTTCGGTTACTTATGTCTTATTAAGAATAATATGGTTATTAAAATTATTATTGGGCTTATGATTGATCATTATTAAATTTTGATCAAATGATAATTTTAATAGCCACATTATTTTTAGTGGGACACAAGTAAAATACCTAAAATTACTTGGAACTGCCATGTCCATAGATAAGTAATTAATTAATTTAGACAAGTCCAATTGCAACTAAAAGAAAAATAATAATAATAATTCCACCAAAATATAGCAAAATGAAAATTGAAGACAATTTACTAGAGAAAAGTACATGAATGCAGAGAAAAAAAAAGGTGATAGTGCAGATTTCTTTCTTTTGGTGGGTGTTTGGAATTGTTAAAAGGCTTTGATGGAAAGTGGCAAAGCGTGTGTGTGTGTCTGTCTGTCTACATCTGAACTCCCACTACTTTATTCTTCCGCTTATCCGTTTAGATTTCCTTTTTACTAAATTTTCTAAAGTAGTCGGCACTGTAAAGCCTTTCTGATTCCGCAGCCAAGTCAGAACTTCACTACTGCCAACCTGGGCGGCCTTCCCTTCTTTTCTCTATAGATAGATGCCCTTCTCCTTTCTTATTTCTAATAAATAAATAAATAAAACCAAAAGTTCTTATCCGCTGTCGTTTGGTGCACAGTGAATTCCAATGTTCTTCTCCCAAAACAAAAAAAAAAAAAAACTTTGGATTCCAGCTCAAAAAAACACTAATTATTCTTAATCATCAGTTGGACTTGGGAGAACATATCGTCCCCACTCAACAGCTGGTTACGATTACGAATCTACTTTCCCACAAGTTACGCGATTTTAACGTAACAATTTGTCAATTCCAATCACGGGCCCCAAATATAATACTTTTCCAGCTAAATCTGAAAGCAACTCAAATATATATATATATATATATATGAAAATATATATTACAATGTCGTTGTTCTCTTTCGTTATTTTAGTTGCTAATAACTGCAAAAAAATAAAAATAAAATAAACAGCAGAAAATAGTCAAACACTGTTATTGTTGAGGGTCTAAATGAATCAATGACAGTTGTATTTCTCTCAATGTCAATGGTGACATGAAAAACCTCCTCCCTCCCTCATTAATTTTTCAACCTTCTACTACAACTCTTGTATGTGGTCTTCTACTGAATTTCTGCACCACTGGGGGGCTGCAATTAGTTCTAGCAAATTACAATGTGGAATTCTTGAAAGAATGGGTTTCCCAGAGACTAAATTAATTAAAAAAAACAAAACAAGCTTCATAAGGATGCACTCAAGCTGGGAGCTTTTATGTACAGAGGCATGCATCTCTCTCTCTTTCTCTTGCTGAATTCAATTCAAAGCTCTCCCATCAATTTGCTAATTACAGCTCAACTTTCATCTGGGAGCCTGCTGCACCAATCAAAATTATATATATATGCATTAGCTCTTCTACCAATCTGATATTTTGTTTCCTCCAGATTTCTCAATGAAATTGATTGTTTCCTTACCATGGAAGCTCTGCTGCTGATTCTGCCCAAACCCCATCTGAACTACACTTTGGAGATCATCCTCCCAGAGTCCTGGAACCTGAAAACCAATTTTTATAGGTGTAAGCTTTGATTTGAGATCATATTATGTAGACAGATCATTTACTTAAGAGCCAAAATTTCTCTTCAATTACCTGTGGGGGGGTGGCTTCACCGAATCCGTCGGTGGAATTTCGCCGCAGAGCAGCGTTCAAAGAGTTTACTTGGAATTGGTTCTCTGCCCCACCGGCAATGGCGGCGCTATGCAAGGCCGGCATTTGCTGGGGCTGGAATCCATATGGGAAAGCCGCCATCACTGAATCCAATGGGTAAAGGCTGTGTGGCAAAGCTCCACGAGATTGAAATATCTGCAATTCACATTGTTTGCGTCAATAAAACACCGGAAAAATAGATGACAAGAAAATTTTTTAAATAAAAAATCAGTCAGCAAGCGACAGAACTTACATCCTTGGACAAATGAGCATCGTTGTTGAAATCCATCCTCGGATTCACGGTCGCCAATTTCATTGAAAGAAACTGCCAAAAACGAGATTTTAGAGCTTGCAATTACCCAAAAGAATGGAGTACGGGAAGAACTTGAATTTACCTCAACCTGACGTTGCAACGACTGCACATAATTTATAATCTCATCCAGCATAATTGCCTTGCCGGTGACCTGAAATTAAAATTAAAATTAAAATTAAAATTCCATTTCTTATCATTTTTTTTTTTGCACTAGAATTCATTTGAAGTTATTCAAAGCACCTTATTGCAACCGGGAACAAGATCCTGAAGGAACTTCATCCTTTCACTGATTTTCTCTCTCCTAACCTGATCAACAAAGAGTGACAAAAGGAACATGTCAAATGGGAATCTAAATTTTGCTGTAAACTAAAGAACAAATCACAGAGCACTTTCATAATTCGTACTCTTTCGGCAAGACTATGGCTATCCGTAGCTTGGCCCCTCCTGGCTCTGACATGAATGTAGTCCTTTGGTGGCTCCGGAGCCTTTGAATTATCCTTATTTTGTTTCTGATTCCCCTCCCCTGCAGCTTTTGGCTCTGCCTTTGTCTTTGCCTTTGCGCCATCCTTTTCATGTCCACCTTCTTCATCTTGTTTGCTTCTCTTCGCACTCGATTCGTCATTCTCCGAAGCAGCCTGCCATGGATACAGACACTCATTAAATCTCCATGGAGTTTTCAACAGAAAATTGGTAAAAAAAATTAAAAAAAAAATTAACCTGAAAACTCATTACTATACTAGAAAGTATATTTACCTTGGCATCTTTAGCTGAGGGAGTGGAAGGGGTTGATTCTTTCGCCTTTCCTCTTGAAATGGATTTCCTTTTCCTCGCATTGGCTTCGCTGTCAACTTTGGTGCTTACTTCCCCAACCGGGATCTGTTCAGACACCGAAGATCCTTCCCTGGAATCGCCCAATTCTCCATTTTCAGGCGTCGAAGGCCTTGATAACCTACTGAATTTCCTATCGGCGGCCAAATTTCCTTCCTGCGGCGAGCTCTTGTTGTTTTCATGAACGGGTATCTGAGATCCAGCAGCCTTAAATGACTGGTTGCTCGAAGCGTTTGACATCTTGCCGGATTCCATTCCAGCCATCAATCTGTAACGCAATTCAGTTTCATTCAACCCGATACAACTTGTATTCCCAAAGCATGAAAATTTTGCAGCCCTTTCAGCGAATCCAGGGTCTGCTGAAAAGGGTGCCAGGCTTGAATGAGATGGTAAATGGCTGCCGTTGAACGGCAGATTCCCTCGGATCTGTGAGTCCATCATTGAGAGATTGAGCTTGGGAGGGGAATTCAAAGGGGTACTGTAACAAGACGTGTTAGTACTATTGTTGTTGTTGTTGTTGTTGCCAGCAATGTAAGCCTGCGGCGAAATCTCGCCGGAGTTGCATATGCTTCCTAGTCTTCCAATCAGTTCCCTGATCATTAGGCCATCGCCGCCACCGGCACCGGGAATGGCAGCGGCATTGGAAGCTGCAGGGGAAGACACAATGGAGCTCAAGGCAGACTCAAAGGGATCGCTCTGATCCATTGAATTATCCCAATTGGGATTGAAATAGTAGTTGTGAAGGTTGTCAGGAGCACAATTCAGCTCGTTGGGCTGGATTCCCATGCCAAAATTGCCAGTAGCCCAACTGGGTGGTGTCAAGTTCTCCTTCTCCATACTATATCTTGGTCGGTTAGAGAAAGAAAATGGAAAAATTGAATC
This sequence comes from Corylus avellana, assembly GCF_965113065.1. Taxonomy (NCBI): domain Eukaryota; kingdom Viridiplantae; phylum Streptophyta; class Magnoliopsida; order Fagales; family Betulaceae; genus Corylus; species Corylus avellana. The sequence continues at coordinate 29,394,534 of NC_142493.1, forward strand.
TGAGAGAAGTTGCAGAACCAGCTCAGAAAAGAAACCCCAAGAAATGTTCTTGTGGGGAACTCTTTAACCAAGTGTTTTGTACTACAACATCCAAGCAAGCAAAGGTTGAAAAAAGTAGACTTGTGCGAAAGGACATGTAATTTTGATTATGCAGCTCTTGTATGTCACTCAAATGAGCAAGAGAGGAAAAAAAAAAAAAAAAGGGTTAAAGAAAAAGAAGGGTGTCCAAGCAGAAAAGCAGAGAGAGAGAGAGAGAGAGAGAGAGAAGTGAGGAAAGTGGAGAGCAAGCAAGAAAGATAAAGCAAAGAAATGTCTGTTTGACCTTATTTTTTTATATTACTGTGTGCTATGATTATTATTGCCTAAACCTCCGTAATAGACGGTGGAGAGGATGGTAATGCCGGGCCTTAAACGTCAAACTAGCTGGTTGTCTCCTCTGTTTTTTTTTTGAAAAATTTACATAGTTATCTGCCTTTCAGCCATCACAGCCTAAATGAAAGGCAAAAAGAAGGAAAATTCCTTCTCTTTCTTTGTTGTTTCTTCTGAGGGAAAGGGAAAGGGATAGGAAGGTGTAAACTCTGCTTCTCAGCTTCTGTTTCCACAAAACTCAGCCCACTCTTTGCTGTCATCTGGGTGCTTATGCTAATCATCAATGATTAATGCACAGAAAAATGGTTTAAGAGAATATTGTTTTTTTTAAAAAAAATTTATTAGCTAACTATGATTTCTATATACTATGTTGTTCACAATGATTACTGTGAAAGATAAATAAAAATATTATTGTTTTGTTCACTTCCCTTTCATTCATTTCCTACCACTTCATTCAACCCAAACACACTCTGACAAATATTATATAAATCAAAATAATATTCATATATGTGTGGAGATCGATGAAAATTATTGGGTGAGGCTATTTTCCACAGTTTGTTCTTATTGTATTCGCAACCTATTTGACTTAAGTGCCGTAAAAAATTATATTATTAATAGTTTAAATTTATTTATTTATTATTTTTTAGCATGTTCACACAAGAGAAAAGGAAAGGAGAATTCGAATTAATGACTTTCATTCATCAGGCGTGATCTACAGCCAATTAAGCTAACTCTCTAAGACAGTTTAAATTTAATTATAATTTTTAATTTGGAGGAGTAGAGAGAGAGAAATAAAGAGATTTTCTAAATCTAGTTGTTAAAAGTAGAAGGTAGGGAAGGTTTTTGGTGGCCCACATAAATGAATTCATTCCCTCTTGAGGTCCAACTTTCAATCAAGCCCATATGTTCAACGCCTAGCATAAAGTGGGAGAATTTGGGGTGGCTCGAAACCGAAAAGACTTGTACTAAATAATGTCAAAAGGTACTAAATAATGTCTCACGTTTTTGTGTATATGAGTTTATAGACACTGTTTTTTGTTTTTTGTTTTTTGTGAATTTGAAATTTAGAGTATCTATTTAGTGTAAATAAAGGGTAATATTATAAATTTTGTTTTTCAACTTTAATGTTAGGACAATATTACTCTCAATTTCAAATGAAATAGAGAGTATTCTATTCATTTTCTTATAATTTGGTTTTCAAGGGTGAGTTAGGTTTGTATTATCTAGTATCAGAACCAACCATTACATCACGGGTTTGAGTTACGGAAATGGTGATTGGCAAAATATTGATAAGTGATTGAAGCTGAAATGGTTATTATCGAGTTAATATTGATAGAGTGAGTCGTCGTGGATGTCGTCTGCAAAAGCATAGTGATATGTTACGATCTTAGTGTCTCACATAAGTTAGGAATAATCAAAACTATGTGTATATAATTAGCTTTTAGGCACCTTTCTAGTGTCATGCATTCCTTAGCATGCGAGAATCATATGTTTTATAATAATATGTGATTTTCTAATGATTTTTTAATAACATCAATAATAATAATAATAATAAATAAATAAAACAGCTTCTCACCTACTTTAAAAAAAAAAAAAAAAAACGTTCTTAAGGTACTTTAGCCAAATGTTAAAATATAAGAATAATACAACTAATCATTTGAAAAGTATATATTCTCTCTCTTTTTTTAAGACTCAAATGGTAAATAGTAGGCTAGCCTATATATAGAGACGGTGGTATTCTTTCCCCCATATGTTTTCCATTCCACTAATTGAACTTAAAAGATTTTTTTTTTTTTTTTTTTTCACATGAGAAAATATCAGTCCTCGCAATCTACTGAACAATCTGAACCCAATGACTCTCTCACGGTAAAAAGAACCCCCAAAAAAAAAAAAAAAAAAAAAAAAAAAAAAAAAAAAAAAACCCACTAAATTCCAAGAACCCTCGATGAAAAATATGATAAAATTTTCAAATAAATGAGACAAAATGAAATCTTCTTTTGATGTAATTACCTGACTGTGGGTTTATTATATTACCCAACTAAACTTTAGGTTTTCGTGTCAAGGGTTATAATTATATACTTAATTCTTTGATAGTTAATTAGTGCTTCCAAATTGCTATTGAGGGGCACATGGTTTTCGTGTCAATGTGGTTTCACCTCCTCCTCCTCCTCCATATTCTATATATAGGATAAGCTAGCTTTGATGTTTTCTATGGTAATTAGGTGAATCTTAGAGTAGGGAGAGACCTAATTTCCAAGAGCTTAACCCACAAAACTGTATCGTATTAGGACTTTGACTCAAGAAAAAAAAAAAAAATATTAGAGAGGATTGGATTTGGTGGTTTGAAACCAAATCTTGCCCAGCACTACCAGAAAGCACTGAAATGGAATATAATTATCTACTAAATTAATCTAATTAATGTAGGTCCGCTTCATATTTTTCTTACTCGATCTTTGAACACAAAAGTGAGATGTTTTTTAGTTGTTGATTGATAGAGATTGCTATGATCCTTAGGCAATTTGGTTGTTGATATGGTGGAGATATTGCTGTTATATCCTTTAGCAATTTTTTTTATTTTTTTTTTGCTCAATATCTTTACGTATCATGAATTCAAGAGTATAAAATTAGTCCGGTTTTCATTTTAAAGTGCTTTTTTGGTTTTCAATACTAAGCCTAATTGCATGCACATGCATGCTTGGGGGAGATTAATTTGATGATGCCCAATTAAATATTACAACCAATACGCAAGTGACAAGTGTGATGACATATCACAATATATATATATATATACATTAAATCACCATTTATTCCAAAAGCTTAAATTTTTAAATTTAATCATTTAATTTATATTCTATATATCATTCCCTCTTATATGTGGACTTAAACTCCATTTTAATAACAAATACCTCTCGCTCTGATACCATATATGTTAAATCACCACTTATTTCAAAGGGTTAAGCTAATAAGTTTAAGTATTTAATTTATATTTTAACATATATAAGACAACACCATAAAATCAACATTTCACAAAGATATTCTCACCAATCACTCATGTTGATCCTCTTGTCCCTCATTGTGAGAATTCGTGCTCCCATTGCTATCGATCCATCAGGTCGACGTGGGAAAATGATCTTCTCCATTTTAAATTCTCTCAATTTTCTCTATTTAATGCATTTTGAAGGGTAATGTTGTCCAAAAATTTTAATGATAGTAGTGCACTAAATGCACTACCCTTCAAAATACACTAGATGGAGGAAATTGCGAGAATTTGAAATGGAGAGGATCGTCCCCAAGAGGTAGTTCAATCAACTACGACCACACCTCATAAAGTGGAGGTTACTAGTTCGAATCCTCCTCTTCCCTCTTGTGCGGACATGTCAAAAAAAAAAAAAAAATGGACAGGATCATTTTCTGTCGACGTGAATGTTGGGTTTAACTCTTCCAACTCATTAAGAACATATTTACCCATATCCCAAGAAGGCCCCCAACATGTCCACTTTGCTTCTGTGCAATCTTTATTGATGCCTAGCTAGCTATATACACACTTCACGTGTTATTGTTTTTGTTTTTTTTCCTAAATATGCACAATAAATCAGATCTGTTTGCTTGCTTTGACCAATTTTACAAATGTGTTAAATGCCACTAGCTATGATGCTAAAACAGTAAAACATGTGTGTTTCAAAGTGATATAATTAAGGTGGTGAATTTGCATGTGTTTTTATACAATATATTTAGCCAATCCAGGGATTCATGCATCACCAATATGCATGTCCTCAAACCTCATAACAAAACAGGAAAGCTGAGCAAAAGCATTTCCATATCACAGAATTGGGCCTAACCACGATGTTCCAACTTCCACGCTCATCTTCCGATCCTCGATTTTTGGTTGATTGTTTTTCAACGGTTGTTTTTTTCCTTTTTTCTAAATCGACTACAATCTCTGCATCTTGGAATGATCGACTGTACGTGAAACATCCATATTACTCTACCTTTCGTGTGTTAGCTTCCAAAGGTTTTCCATATCTTGGGGCTACCGGGACTAAACATTACAGCTGGTCTATATATATAAACATGCTAATTAGTCGAATGGAACTTATATAGTTTTCCATATCTTGGGGCTACCGGGACTAAACATTACAGCTGGTCTATATATATAAACATGCTAATTAGTCGAATGGAACTTATATAGTTTTCCATATCTTGGGGCTACCGGGACTAAACATTACAGCTGGTCTATATATATAAACATGCTAATTAGTCGAATCGAACTTATATATGTTTACGAGCTAGCATTAACTGATCAGTCGATCCGTTAAACTATTATGTTTCATTTAATAATCAAACGTGATCTTGTGTTCACAAATTAAATAACTAGCTTGTATATTAAATAAATCGAGTTTAAGTTGAGTTTATTCAAGCGAGCTGTTGGCGAATGGAAATGTTCATTTACAGCCCTAGCCCTACTATACCTATGGTGATTACATCAATATCCATGTATCACCTAGGAAGCCTAGCATGACCTTAAAAAAAAACTGCTCAACAACGCATAGTAGTTAAAGACACGCATGCATGAATGAATAGAGAAGAATAAGGTCAAGATCCAACCAACTACTGCTCAGAAAAAAAAAAAAAAAAAAAAAAAAAAACTCAACCAACTACTTCTCAGCTGCTGTTTCTTTAATTTCTTTACTCCCCTCTCACCGTCCAGTAGCATTCCCCCCGCCACCTCTCTCTTCAAACTTCAAAGATGCCTCTCTATGTCGGTAGTAGTGTATTCATGCAAAACCTTTGTTTGATCTAACGTGACCTTCAATCATTGATGCACGCATTCACATGCACTCTCTGATCATTTGATCAAATTTTCTTTTCATACTTGTGGGCGACACGTGTTCGGTTTGGTTTGTTCAAGGGCACAGCATACGAGGTGAAGCTCCTTTGTTAATTCCTAGTTTATGGTTTTTTTTCTGCTGTCAAAAGTCTCTTCCAATCAACGCATAACCGGAATCCTTATGACAGAGGATTTAATTATTTGGGTTCGCCAAGTACTGTTTTTTTATTGCCGGCCATTTGCTATCTTTTCTTGTCATTTGATGTAGTTTTATCTGATTATTATTATTTTTTTTGGGATTTTATTTGGTTTATATTACTTCTCTGCAACTTGCAAGGACAAGACATATATATATATATATATATATATATATATATATATATGTGTGTGTGTTGATGAAAAACTACGGTATATATATAATCATGCATCCGTAATTATATATGCGATGGAGTAGTTATATCTCAAGCAGGAGGAATCCTCCAAATAATTTAGAGAGTTCTTTATCTTGGTGCACGTTAGTTGCTAAACTCACATATATGTTATAATAGATTTTAGGTTTGACTTGTACAATGTTGTTCGATCTTGTGACTTCTTGCACTTTTGTTTAACTGATCAATTAATGTGGTGAATTATATAGCAGACCAATTAAACAAGTTTACACACCATATTTTGTATTTTTTATATTTGATATATCAATCAAAGAGGTAAATTAAAGCAAATTGCTCCCTCAAAAGAACATGCATCACAGATATATTCCAGATTTTTCTCTATCCAAATTTTATCTACGACACCCTGTTTAGCCATATTGGCCAGTTTATGGGCTGCTATATTAACGTCTCTACAAACATGAGTACATTGCCATCTACATAGGGATTGAAGAACTCCCTTAATTAATGTCAGTCACGATATGTCCGAATTTGGTCCCACTGGGTTTTGTTTTTGATATCTCCTTTACAACAAGCATCGCATTCCCCTCCATGATGAGATCTTGTATTGTTCTTTCAATATGTTTACAGCTGAATTAATTAAGCTCATTATTATTCCAGTAGCCAATGTTTCTGTTTAACAAATATTTCCTTAATTACACGGTAACTCTTTCCCTATATATATATATTCTCTCCATATTCCAATATTGGTCCTGTTTTTCACTTATATGGAGGAAACAAGTTTACAGTTGTATTCCCTAATTACCCAGCAGTTGTATATATTTTTCAAATATGAAGCAAAAATAAATAAATAAATAAAATCTGAACTTCATGAACCAAACAAATAAAATAAAATAAAATAAAAACTGAACTTCATGAACCTTGCTCTTGCTGGAGGCCAATTCCATTAATTACCATTTTATTACGAAGTGTGCCTAGATAATTTGTCACTCAGTTATATATATATATAGCTTGCAGAACGAAATAATAAATCAATTATATATTTTGATCATTTTCGCCAAAATAGAAGCTTTAGAGAAAGAAAAGTACACCGCTCGGGGGTTATTATCTAATAGTACTTCATAAATATTTAGCCAGAAATAAAAGATTATATATTTAAATTTGTGTAGTCATAAATAATATTCAATAAATTAGCTTTAATATTGTTTATACAAATTTTAATGGAAAATGTTCTTCATAAATAGTTAGCCAAAAATAAATATGAAACCTACATTTCACTTAGGGTGCGTTTGGAATTGCGATTTCGCAAGAATAATCTGTGTTTTTAAAAGATATCGCAAAACGTAAGGCGTTTGGCATTGCGATTTAAAAAATACTTAATTTAAAATAGGAAAAAAATTTGCGATTTCAATAAGCAGGCTAGGCTCGCTAGGGGTGTGCTTATTTGAAAAAATGCGAATTTAAACCAAAATCATGAATTCACATAACAAATATTTAATAAAAAAACACTTTTTACCATGTTTTACCAAATGCCTTTACCATTTTTAAAAATAGCGATTTCAAAAATGCTATTTTTAAAATCGCACTTATTGAAATCGCAATCTCAAACGGACCCTTAAAATGCTTGAAAGTGACTAAAAGCACATTTTACTCAAAAAAGACAGTTGTATCAAATTTAACCCATTTTCTTGAAGGATTCTGGTTTTATTTTTATTATTATTTTTTTTTCTTTTTTAATGTATATATATTATTAAAGTTATGAAAGAATAGATCCTTTACACTTGGAAAGCATATATATGCCCGGCAAACTTCCCTCCTTTTAAGCATTAAACATTAACTATTAATTTATCAATAACATGGGGCCGATTCGGATCCCCTCCTAGGAATTTCAGTTTCTAAAATTTTAGATTCAAGTCATTCATTTTTTTTTTTTTTTTTTTTTTTCGAGGGAAATGATAAACACTTCATTCAAATAAAATAGTGAGATCAAGCCTAAGCCTTACAAATATAGAGCCATCTGCTCTAAAAAAACAACTTCTGAGATACAACTAGAGGACTCCTCCAACCATGCTTGAGCTTCTGAGTTCCTTATAGCAAACTTTGCTAGTCTATGGGCTGCAGAATTAGCCTCCCTTTTAACATGTCTGATACTCCATCTATTTAGAAACCCTAGAACCCATTTGATGTCATCAATAATCTGCCCATATCGTAGCCAGCTTTTTTGGGGTTCACTAATCTCCTTCACCACAAGCAATGAGTCCCCTTCATTCATTTTCATCAAAGAGTCATTATCTTACCATGTTTCCAATTACTAATAAAATAATGATGATTATTAATATCATTAAAAATTTATTATTATTTTATTAGTAGTGGGACACGTGACGTGACAGGATAATGACATTTAGATGAAAATGAATGGCTTGCATTTTAAATTTTAGAAACTAAAATTTTCCTAAGAATTCCAGGGGATCTGGATCTAGGTAGGTGGATGTGCGCAGCATCCCTCAAGTCAAATCTCACCATTAACAACTGCAACTTCATGTCCACAGCCCCTTTCCAATCAAATTAAAAGAGGAAACCAAATAGAAATATATGGAACAGATTTGAACCGGAGAATATCTAGTTACTTATAGTAGATGAGTATTTTTGTTTTTTTTACTTTTTTTATGGGACAAAAATACTTCTCCATTATAACAAACTAGATATTCTCCAGTTCAAATAAACTAGAGTGGATCATAATTCGAAATATATATAAAAGAAGAAGAAGATTGGTGATACAAGGTTTTCATTTTTAATTGTGCTGCCAGATTATTATTATTATTATTATTATTATTATTATTATTATTATTTTCTAGATTTCTACCATTAACATAAGAAAATTCCGGTCAGCTTTTCTATCATTAATTTTGTCTGACCTATAAAGTAAGAGTGGAATGCATTAAGAGTTTGTTGGGTAATCGAAAATTTTGAGTTATTTTATTTATCTATTTATTTTTAGTAGACTTCTTGCTCAGCAAGTAGAGAGCTATGAATAAAACTGGGACAGTCCCTCAACCACACCTGGTCTAATAATATGATAATAGCATTCTTTGTCACTATATATGCAATAGCATTTGCCTCCCTACGGGTATGCCTAACAAACCATGACCGGAAGTTGTGTAGATAGACTCTGGTATCCTCTATCACTTGGCCGTATATAACGGCTATTTCTTGAAAGTTTTAATTTTAAATAAAATTATAATAATTATAATTCAGAGTTGCTTATGGTTTAATCCAATCTTAAACATATTCATCTATTACCAAATAAATTCACCATTATGGTTATGGATAACTTTTTAAATAATAAAAAAAATACTCTTGAGCTCTCATAAACATAATCTGGGTGAACTATAGATATTTATTTTACTAAAATTAAATTTATTACATTTCATTGAACAATGACTTTGAGAGTAAAAATACTAATTCTGCGTAGTAAACACACTAATTTTTTTATTTTTTTATTTTTTTTAATTATAGGTCAACTGCTTGAGAGCTAAACACAAATCTTTTGGTTCAAAATAATAATAATAATAATAATAATAATAAAAAACACAAATCTTTTCAGCCTAGCCATGTGGGCAAGAGGCCGTTTAATGGATTCCAAACCCATTAAATCAGGCACACTACTTTTATCTTCATGGACTTCACAGTCAAGCCCAAGTAATTGAATTAGCCCATACCCAAGTTAATGGTCGAATGAGCATACTGCCATATTTTTATAAGTAAAGCCATATTTAGTTAGACAATTGTATAATTGTCATACAATCAAAATGATGTGACTATGGAAATCAGTTTATCAGTAATTCTAAATATTTAACTCTCATCAAACTCGACTGGTGTAGCAATGCTCACCTGTTCTTAAATTTTTTATTTTTTAAATAAAAGTTGATCCAAGGAATGATGGACACTGTCACACCAACTCAGTAAAATAAAAGTTGAGTACGTAGCATTACTCTTTAATCGATAAGGCCTTATAGAAATAAAATATTAATAATTAATTTTCACTGTCATGTTACTCCACATATATGACAAATATATCTAGTATATATCATTACTCTTACAACCATCGTCAAATGGCTAGTGCTTTTTTTCTAGTTATCTAACCGGATAGCCTCTCATCTCTTCCTCTTTCCTCCCCTCCTTGTGAGAACATCGATCGGGGAGGAGCTCCTCTCCATCACCTCCTCCTCTCTTCACCATTTCTCCCACCTCCCCACTTTATTGTTTTTGTTTTTTTTTTTTTCTCCCTTTTTTGTTTGCAACTTGAAAGCTAAATCCATCACGCTCCTCCCACAAGCCACCCCTTCAGCACCACTAGCGTCCGCTGTTCTCGTTGTTAATGTACGCTCTAGCATGTGTTCACCACACCCCCCATTCTTGTGTGTGTACACGCTGCCATCTCCTCCTTTAGTTTTTGGTCCATGTGTCAAATCATTGACTCCTATCTTTCTTCGTCAATGGATTTTCAAATTCGGTACCTTAATTTTGCTTTTGAAAAACCCCAAATATGGCTATAATTTTTGCTTTTGTATCCACCAAGCTCTCCTTGTCCAGTACCGCCCTTATCGAACAATGTGGTGTTTGGCTTCTCTTTAGCGGCTCCTATCAAAACTTCTTTAGTGCTTGTTTTTTGTTGTGAAGCCTATTTTTACTTGTCGCAGTTGTTGTTGTGTAGATAATTCCGTCCAAGCAACATTGCCTCTGCATACCACTATTTTGTGGCAGCCCTAATTCTCGTGATGGTTCGATCATTTATTTGACAAATTTTTAATAATTTTAGGTTTTATTGTACTGTCTTCAAGAGGTAGCTCAATCGGCTAGGACCACACTTAATGAAGTGGAAGTCACTAGTTCGAATCCCTCTCCCCTCTTGTGCGGACATGTAAAAAAAAAAAAAAAAAAAAAAAAAAGGTTTTATTGTACTAATTTAAGGTTGTATTGGGACTCATGTTTGGATTTCCTATAATTTCTTTTTATTTTATTATTATTTTTGGCCACCCTTTGTTCTTATTAAATCTCCCATTTTTCCTTCCCTGAATGAAATAGAAAAAGAAAAAGAAAAGTCTAGTGAGATGCGAGACACATTAAAAAGTACACGAAACAGAGACCCAAAAAAGAGAGGAAAGAAACTTCGTTTAAAAGCTGAGTAGCGCCTTCGCCAAGACACAACCAAAAGAACGCAGAAGAAAAACACCTCTCTCTCTTCATCGGTGCAGTCACCGGCGAAATGGCTCAACAGAAAGTTCTCATGGTTGGAAAATCAGTTTAAATATCTTCTTTGTTACTATGTGGTTTTGTAGATTCTTATTACTGTTCTCTTTAATCTCGTTTGCAGGTGGCTGAGAAGCCCAGCATCGCTCTCTCCATTGCTTCCGCACTCTCCCGTGGCCAAGTATTCTCCTCTCTATCTCTCTCTTGCTTCTTGGTTCACGCTCAGAAACCCTAACTTCAATTAAGGCTCTGTTTGGACGCCAATTTCGACTTTCAGATACTCAATATCTCATTGTTTATACACCGCTATTTGTTTTTTCTTCCTTTCTCCTATTCTGTTAACCATGAAAAACTGGTTGATACAATTTTATTTTTGGTAATTGCGAAATTTGGTGATAAATAGTAATTTCTTCTATATGATTATGTATTTGAACCATTTCAGGACTACCGATTTTTTTTTTTTTTTTTTTAATTTTAATTTTAAATTTTTTTAAAATACCGCTAGTTTTTATTGTTGAATTTCAAGTGTTGTTGACACTCGAGGCAAATATTTGGATGCTACAGATGTCTACAAGAAGGGGCAGCACAGATGTCCACGAGTTTGATGGGATTTTTCGTGGATTTCAGGCGCGTTTTAAAGTCACCTCAGTTATTGGGCATGTTTTCAGGTCATTATTCTCTCAAATCCATCAACAAAAAAAGAAAAGTTTATTTGATACTACACTGTCTCTTCAATTGCTCAACATCAGAGGCACCATCGGCTGTCTAGCATGTCCTCGACCAGCCATAACCACAGAAAACTCGCTATAACCAATCCCACTAGCTTTGATTCCAAATGAGGCAGTCCACAGCACACTAAGCACTGTTGAAACTGATTTCGAGCAAATAAAGAGAAAGGAAGAGGAAGTAGATGGAAAGACACAAACCCAAAGTAGGGATGTAGAGAATAAGGCTATGTTTGTTTAAATTTTCGTTTTCTATCTTCTGTTTTTGTTCTCAAAACAAAAATATTAACAAACAATTCAAAACAAAAAACACTCAAAATTATTTTTACCACTATGTCACGTTAGAATACTTATTTTATTTTATTTTTAATTTAAAAAAAAAAACTCCCCAAATTAAACACATTAACAAATATACCCTAGTTCTCTTCACTAGGTTTGTTTTATCAGAAAAGTCTGCCTTACAGTGTTTCAGAACTTATTTATATAACTCAAAATCTCATAATAATTGTCTCCTAGTTCCAAGACTTTCTAGAGACAACTAGCATAATAATTACTTTTATTTTCAAGAGCAAGCAGTCAAAAGTCAGTTGAGACTTATTGACTCACATAAAGACTCTTGACCGTCTTAAATTTAGTGCAAACTCAAAATAAAATACTTAATAGTATAGCTGCCTCAAAAGTAGATTAATTAATAATAATTTGCTAGAACTTTAAGAAGTACTAAAGACACCCATAAACATGAAATCAAAGCTTGTTGGCTGCATCACATTGCAAATGCTACAAGTAGTATTTTTAATCTCCTATAAAGATATCACTTCAATTCACTACTGCTTTTGAATTATTTAAACTTTATTTGATATGAATTTTCATGCATTTGCACGTCTTTATAACTTGTGGTTGGATTTTTCAATGCTGTGTTTTCTCTTTGTCTGAATCTAGTGTAGATTTTCCATCAAAATTCCAAGATTGGGGAAAAACTAACCCATTGGATCTTTTCGATGCACCAATTACTAAGACAGAATCAAACCCTAAGGTATAGTTTTTTGAACCTTCCTTTCTATTTGTAGTTCCTTTCTCTCTCCATATGTGTTTTTTCTTTTCTCTTTTTCTTCCCCCAAATTTCTTCTGGAAGTTTTGTACAAGTTTAACAGGAGAGGTTGGAATAAAAGTTCCCTTGTTGTCCAAAACCAAAGCTCTTGCAGTAGTTGGCAGAACCTTTTACATGGTTTAATGTTGTTGATAATTATGTAAAAGCTGCATTATATGAAATTGTGAAAATTGAGTTATATTTACTGTTGTTTGTTTTCTATGGGAGTATTACGGAACTATACATATATGTGATGGGTTATATTATATAGTGCTTGGAACTTCAGGATGCTGTTATGAGTGTTTCTCCATACAAGTGTTTTCTGACTAGGATGAATGGATACATCCTTGTCTGTTTTCATGTCTACCAGCATGCACCAGTTGTCATCTCTTGCAAATGCTTGATCTTTTTTAATGCATTCTATAATTAAACTTTTAAGCTTTGCTTTTGTACTACATTATTGCCTTCTAGGTAATTTTTTTGATAAGTAATCAACAAATTTTATTAAAAGCGGGAGGCGCCTTTCAGTAAACAAGGAGGATACAAAAGGAAACAGCTAACTAGAAAAAAGCAAAAAACACTCCCCCGAAACCCCAAGAAACTTTTTAACCCTTACCAGGTTCCAGGTAATTTTATCTGCATATAGTTGTTAGTGTAGGTCAAATTTAAAGTTATAATTTGTTGTTTGCAAGTATAATACATTTGCCAGGTTGTTTTGGATTGTGCATACTTTCCTTCTTTTGCAATAATTTTGACAAGTTTTCTTGGTATAAGGCTCATATTTGTAGGCATTTAAGTCAAGAAGCTCGTGGCTGTGGTCATTTGGTCTTATGGTTGGATTGTGATCGTGAAGGAGAAAATATATGCTTTGAAGGTAACACTTGCCTCCCCACCTCCCCCACCCCAACCCCGCCTCTCTCTCTCATGCAAATTTATGTGATTGATTACAATTACAATTTTCTTGTTTCAATAACTAAATCTTAATCTTTAACAATATGAAGGCCAAGGATGTGATGTTGAGGGTGTTTGAAACATTGACCTGCATTTTGAGACCTAGAAATAAATTTAATTGTTTCTTGCAGTTATTGAGTGCACTGGCTTTCATACTAAGGAACCTAGAAGAATGGTTTATCGTGCACGGTTTTCTTCTGTGTTAGACAAAGATATTTTGAAGGCTATGGATAACCTTGTTGAACCCAATGGAGATGAGGCACTGGCAGTAGATGCTCGGCAAGAGATAGATTTGAAAGTTGGAGTTGCCTTTACACGATTTCAAACCACTTATTTCCAGGGAAAATATGGGAATCTTGACTCTAGAGTCATCTCGTTAGTTCTCTTCTTTCTGTCTCATGTTTTAATTTGTAGTTTATATATCTAACATCATATATTCCCTTTGCCTTTTGCACTTTTGCTCTTTGTTTTGATTAGGTGAATGTCAGGAAAACTCATATTTCTTCAGAATGTTGGTTAAAATATGCAAATTCCAGTTTGACTAGACATTCTAATATGAAACATTGAATGAGTAAACTGACAAGAGGGTAGAGAAAATTGCAGTCTTATTGATGGAGTTTCTGGATTCCTTTTGCTTTCTAATAATTGCAAAGGGATAAGATAGAAATATAGATATATGGCTAGGGCTTTCAGTTATACCCCAGTTTAAGTTTCTATTTGCTTTTGCTGGTCAACAAAATTATCACATTATCCTAACTAATTGATGACTGATACAAAATTTGTGAGAGGTTGTTTACTTTTGCTTTTAATTTCATTAATCAGTAACTCATGCTTATGAATTGCTTGTTTCAGCTATGGACCATGCCAAACTCCCACCCTAGGGTTTTGTGTACAGCGCCATTTGCAAATAACTACTTTTAAGCCAGAAAAGTTTTGGGTTTTGCGACCTTACATAATACAAAATGGTTATGAACTTCAGCTAGAATGGGAGCGTAACAAGTTGTTTGATGAAGATGTGAGACCTTATTTGCTTTAGCCTTGCAGTACTCTTTCTTCACTTTTCTCGGCAATGATAATCCGTCTCATACTTCTGCATATTGCAGGTCGCTACGATGTTTCAAAAGTTGGTAATGGAAGATGGAATTTTAGAAGTTACTGAAATATCAGAAAAACAGGAAAACAAAAGTCGTCCTTCTGGTCTTAATACAGTGAATCTTCTGAAGGTCAGAAAAATTTGCAAGATTGACTTGTCTTTTGTTATGATCTAATACCATTTGAGTTGACATTAATGTTACATTGTGCATATCAACGTATTTGAAGTGATGAGATAGATACGCAACAAGTATTTTTACAAGGAAAAGGGCTAGAGATTGATTACTATAGTACCTGGGAACAAAGGTTGCCTTGTTGAATGAATAGTTCAGCATGAGTGAAATGTTCACGTTAAACATGCTCTTTTACTTGAATACTCAATTCTGTCCTAGGTTATGGAGGAAATGAGAATGTATAATTTTTCAGCCATGTCTAGGCGTGTACAATGGGGAGGTAGGTGGAGTTAGGAGCTTGAGTTATTTGGCTAGTTAGGAGCTTGAGTTATTTGGCTACACACACACACACACACACACACTTATTTGGCTACACACACAATGGGGAGGTAGGTGGAGTTAGGAGCTTGAGTTATTTGGCTAGTTAGGAGCTTGAGTTATTTGGCTACACACACACACACACACGAGTTAGGAGCTTGAGTTATTTGGCTAGTTAGGAGCTTGAGTTATTTGGCTACACACACACACACACACACACACACACACACGAGTTAGGAGCTTGAGTTATTTGGCTACACACACACACACACACACACACACAGATATATATATATATATATATATATATATATATATATATATATATACCTGATTCAAATGATATTTGAGGGCATATTAGCAGTCTAACAATCTAGGAGGTTGAGGAAAGCCCAAATATATGATATTGTTCAATTATTTTCCTCATGTTTGCTGCACTAGACGACAAAAGAAAAAAGCTCTCTTCTCTCTCTTCTTTTCCTTACCGGAGAAGGTGTTGAGGAGGGGTTTTCTAGTCTAAGGTGGGCGGTCAGTGGTGGCTAGATGGGGTTATCTAGGAGATGGTCTACAGAATCTAAGGATTTTGAAATGCTGGTGAAGGATGGGGAAGCTGGTTTAGTGATTCAGGAGAAAAACAGGAGGTTTTTGAGGTCAGTGAAATTGAGTAGCAATGAAGCAGTTTGGCTTCTTCACATATTCGAGGAGCTGATGGCAGTAAAGGACTCAAGGGTTTTTCATGATCAATCTAAACCGGGCTATCCCAGAATACTAGCTCAAAAGTGCTCTAATAGATTTGGAAGCTTTTTGGTGATCGAAGAATGCGATGGGAGGGAGAGGCGCAAGTCAGTGATGGTGCCAGAAGGGAAGAACCAGAAGGGTTGGAACAAACTCGAGTCCGAAATTCAGATTGCTGTTAGATATTTCCAACCATTCTTGGTGGCTCCAGATAAGGATGAGGGGAAGAAAAGGAGGAGTTTTTCGGAGGTGTTACAGGCTACGGTACGTCCATCAGAAGACTTGTTCTTGACGTCGTCTGAACCCATCGCAAGGGTTCCGAAGTGGTTGTTGGGGGTGAATGCAAGTCACGGAGAGCCACAAGCGATGAAGAACAAGAAAGGTCCAGTCAACTGCGCAGGTCCGACGGCCATACTCAAGCGTCCAGCTGGGTTACCTCCGGCGAAGGATAAGGGGAAAAAGCCGATAGAGGGGGGCTGCTCGGAAGAATCAGAGAGACAGTGTTACACCAGAAACTTTCCGGCCATTTCGTCGCCGGTGCTGTCTGTGCCTCCGGCGAATGTCCCTCCGGCAAATTCTGGTTTGTTGGGTAGTGGCCCTTTGTCTCATGCAAGGGTGGCTGCGCAGGGACGTGAGGTACCTGATGGGAGGAATATTTCTGACATTGGACACGTGGATTTTGGAGGATTCGAATGCGTTAAACTTCGAAATTCTTTGGAAAAACTCCAAATGGAAATCAGCGTGTGCCTGGAACGGTTGGCGATGGGAAAATGTGGATATTGCGCTGGTGGGCTTTCGGGCTTTGGGCCTAAACCAGCTCCTAACATCGAGAGGGAGGAAGTTCAGCCCATGGGTTCGTTGGGCAAAACCCAATCGATGGGAAAAGGAAAGAAGTCGAGATTTAAAAGGAAAAAGAAGAAGAGGCCGGTGAGGGTGAAAAGAGTTCAGGTGGGCTGGACGACAAGCAAGGTGGGAGATCTTGGAGCTTCGTCGTCATTCGCTGGGCCTCAAGCCACGATGGGTCAATCACCGGCAAGTCTGCCGGCAAGGTCTGAGCAGGGACTGATGGGAAAAGTTTCCTCTAAAGTTGGTTTGGGGCTGTCCGGCATGGTGGATGGCGTGCTGCACCTGAAACCGCGACAGACAGTGACGATAAGGAAGGAAACAACGTCGGAAGGGGAGATAGGCGGCGGGAGATGCTGCGACTCTCCAAGGGGACCGAGTTCAGTAGTTCCGGCAGGCCAGGATCCTCGCGTATTGAAGGCGGGGGCTGGGTCTGGGCTTCCGGCAGTCCAGGATGGTTGGGCTTTGGTGGTGACAGCGGGTTCTAAGCTTCCGGCAGTATCTGATTCCCGGGACTCGTTGCCTCGACTTGAAGCACCGTGTAATCATAAGGCTCTGGAAGTCTGCGAGAGAGAAACAGGAAAAGGGGAGGTTGTTTCTATAGGGGCGGGGCTGGAGGTTGGTCTGATAGGGGGAATGGAAGTTATGGAGGGGGACGGTCTGGAAGCTCAACTAGAATCCCGGGATGATGTGGACAGGGGTCATAGTTCAACTAACGTGGAGATTTTTAATTCTCCACAGTCTGTGGAGAAATCAGCTACACCCAAGCAGAGCTTGATGGCAGGATGGGAGTTGGCAATTTTCGAAGGGGAGGATCACAGTCCGCTTCTAAGCTGTCCAACATTGGGACTTAAAGGAAAAAAGGGGAATCAACCCACTGACAAGGTCTTGAAAATGGTGGAGGAATTTAGTCATGTTGTGGGTATCTCATGCGATGGGTTTGAAGGGAAGCTTTTGGAGTTGTTTGCGACTATTATTGCAGAAAATGAAGGGAAAGGAGCAGGAATGATCTCAAATGGGGGAAAAAAAGGCTCAAGGGAACTTAATAATTTGGTAAGTTCTATCAATTATGATGGTAATAGTTGCAGGGCTAGGGTGAAGGGAAGGGCACAAAGAGATTATCCATGAAGCCTAGGATAATCTCTTGGAATGTGAGGGGGCTCAATGAGGGCAATAAGTGTTTGAGGGTGAAAAACATGCTCAGACAATGGAAGGCAGACATTGTGTGCCTTTAGGAGACAAAAATGGAGTATATTTCCAGGAGTTTTGTGAGAAATTTGTGGGGATGTGCGTATGCAGACTGGTGCTTTGTGGCAGCTAGAGGAGCTTCGGGTGGAATCTTATTGATGTGGGATAGAAGGGTGGTCACGAAGCTTGAGGTTTGTGTGGGGGAATTTGTTGCAGCCTGCTCGTTCAAGAATGTGGAGGATGATTTTGTTTGGGCCTTTGCGGGGGTTTACGGTCCGAATTTCGATTCCATTAGACATCGTTTATGGGAAGAGTTAGCTGGTCTCATCAGTTGGTGGGAGGTGCCGTGGTGTATTGGTGGTGATTTCAATGTCACTCACTTTCCTAGTGAAAGGGCGGGGGGAGCACGTCTCACACGAGCAATGTCGGATTTTTCGGATTTCATTTCTGAGCAGGGGCTCATGGATCTTCCCTTGGCTGGAGGTACATTCACTTGGTCTAATTCTTACTCACGGTCTAGGATTGATCGTTTCCTAGTCTCTCCAGAATGGGAAATCAAATATCCTGGTGTGTTACAGAAGAGGTTGCTTAGACTATGTTCGGATCATTTCCCCATTTTGCTTGATTGTGACGCCATGATTAGGGGTAAGAGGCCTTTTAAATTCGAAAACATGTGGCTGAAAAATGTTGGTTTTGTCGATAGGGTACGGGCTTGGTGGTCGTCTTATAGTTTTTTTGGCTCTCCAAGTTTTATATTGGCCAAAAAGCTTAAGGCGTTAAAGGAGGACATTAAAAGATGGAATGAGATGGAATTTGGTAATGTAAGTGCAAGATGCTTAGAGAAAGCGGAAGAATTGAAGAACATGGACAGATTGGAGGAGGAGAGGGAATTAGATGAAGAAGAGAAGGAAAGAAAAAGGGTGGTTATTAGGGAATTGGAGATCTCTCTTTTACAAGAAGAAATTAGTTGGAGACAAAAATCCAGGATTCGGTGGCTCAAAGAGGGGGACAAGTGCACTAAGTTCTTTCATCGGTTCGCCAATTCTAATCGTAGATGCAACTCCATTGAGTCCATAGCCATTAATGGATCTCTTTCCTCTAACCAAGACCTCATCAAGGATCAGGCGGTGCAATTTTACGAGTCCTTATTTTCGGAACGTTGTGATTGGAGGCCTAGGGTGGACAATCTTGCTTTTGATATGTTGAATGCGGATGAGGCCAACCAGCTAGAAGTTCCTTTTGATGAAAAGGAGGTTTTGGAGGTGGTTAAAGGCATGGACAGAGATAAGGCACCAGGTCCGGATGGTTTCTCTATGGCTTTCTTTCAAGAGTGCTGGGAGGTGATTAAGGAAGACATTATGGCGGTATTTTCAGACTTTCATACTCGTGGTAAGTTTGAAAAAAGTCTTAATGCTACTTTCATTTCTCTCATTCCAAAGGTGCCCGGGGCTTCCGAGTTTAAGGAGTTCCGTCCTATAAGTCTTATAAGCGGGACTTACAAGATTATTGCTAAAGTTCTCGCTAATAGGATGAGGAGGGTTGTGGATAGGGTGATTTCAAAGCCTCAAAATGCTTTTGTGAAGGGCAGGCAAATTACGGATTCGGTCCTTATTGCAAGTGAATGTTTGGATAGCCGAATCAATTCAGGGGAACCAGGGCTGCTTTGTAAATTGGATATGGAGAAGGCTTATGATCATATAAATTGGAAGTTTCTATTGTATCTTCTCAGGCGATGTGGTTTCGGGGAGAAATGGTGTTCATGGATTGAACGATGTATTTCGACTGCACGCTTTTCTGTATTGATCAATGGTACTCCCTCAGGGTTCTTCAGAAGTTCTCGAGGGGTAAGGCAGGGGGATCCATTGTCTCCCTTCTTGTTTGTCATTATTATGGAGGTGTTTAGCAGGATGATTGCTGCCGCCATTGATAATGGACGTATCTCGGGCTTTTCTGTGGGAGCCAATTTGCCTGAGAGGGTCACCATCTCTCATCTTTTATTTGCAGATGACACGTTGGTATTTTGTGGGGCAAATAGGGACCAAATTCGCTCTATTAAAGCTCTTCTCATTTGTTTTGAAGCTGTCTCAGGTATGAAGGTGAATATGGCTAAATCAGCCTTGGTTCCGGTAGGTGAGGTGGCTATTATGGAAGAATTGGCAGGGGTTTTGGGCTGTGGTATAGCGTCCCTGCCTTTGAAATATCTAGGGCTTCCTTTGGGCGCCCGGTTTAAGGCCAAAAACATTTGGGATGATACGTTGGAAAAAGTTGAGCGTAAGTTGGCCAGTTGGAAAAGGTTATACCTTTCTAAGGGAGGAAGGGTCACTTTAATCAAGAGCACACTCTCTAACCTTCCTACTTATTTATTATCTCTCTTTCCTATACCTGCTTCAGTGGCCAAGCGAATTGAGAAGCTTCAACGTGACTTTCTTTGGGGTGGTCTCAACGAAGAGTTCAAGTACCATTTGGTCAAGTGGGACAAGGTATGCTCTCCGATCTCTAAAGGTGGTTTAGGGATCAGGAAATTGAGAGTCTTTAATCAAGCCCTATTAGGGAAATGGCTATGGCGTTATGTGCATGAGAGAGAGGCTTGGTGGAGAATTGTAGTGGATGCAAAGTTTGGTTCCGAGTGGGGTGGATGGCATTCCGTCGACACTCCCGGCCCGCATGGGGTGGGTCTTTGGAGGCACATTAGGAGGGGGTGGCGTTTGTTCTCTAAACATATTAAATTTGATCCAGGAGATGGGTCTCATATAAGATTTTGGGATGATGTTTGGTGTGGAGATATAACGCTGAAGGAATCTTTCCCAGGCCTTCACAATATAGCTAATGCTAAAGATGCGTCCATTGCCGACAATTTGGAGATTATGGGTGGAACCCGCCAATGGAATGTTAGTTTCTTTCGGTCGGTTCACGATTGGGAATTGGAAGTGTTAGCCTCGTTCTATACTCTGTTATATTCCCAGAGAATGAGAAGGGGAGGGGAGGACAGAATTTGGTGGATCCCGTCTAGAAAAGGGAAGTTTGATGTTAGATCTTTCTATGATGTCTTGGTAAGTAAAGAGGCTGATCCTTTTCCTTGGAAGAGTATTTGGGGTACCAAGGCACCTTCGAGAGTGGCTTTCCTTACTTGGACGGCGGCGCTAGGAAAGATTCTCACTCTTGATAATCTCAGAAAAAGGAATTTTATCATAATCAATAGATGTTATTTGTGCAAAAATGATGGGGAGTCTATTGATCATTTGTTCCTTCACTGTGAGATCGCTCGATCCTTATGGTACGCTATCTTCAGCCGTTTTGGATTGTCTTGGGTCATGCCTAAGAAGGTGGAGGGATTATTTGCTTGTTGGTGGTCAGGAGGTCGCTCCAAGAGTGGCGTTGTTTGGAAAATGGTTCCTCAATGCATTGTGTGGTGCCTATGGTTAGAAAGGAATGAGAGATGCTTTCAGGATTCTGAGCGATCCTTGGAGGAACTCACGGCCTTCTTTTTCCATACCCTCTACTCATGGACAGCGGCTTGGCTCGCTCCTTTAGTTATTAGCTTTCTTGATTTTCTTGTTCTTTTCTCTTCTTCTAGTTAGTCGTTTCCCTTGTATACTTCCTGTGTACTAGGGTTGCGCCCCTCTGCGCTTTTGATATAAAATATTACTTATCAAAAAAAAAATGTTTGCTGCACTTGTATGATAAAGGAAAGCCCAAATATATGATATTGTTCAATTATTTTCCTCATGTTTGCTGCACTTGTATGATAAATGGGGTTTCCTAGGAGTATTGAATGTATTGGCCTGATCTTGTTTTAATTCTTATTTTCAGTCAAGTACCATTTGTTTTATTTTATTTAAAGTTTTTTAAATAGGTCCTGTGAGTCACTTAAGTAGGGGTAATAAAATCTTTTCAATGATTAGGCAACATTAGGGTTATGTTCTAAGTTATAAATACATTTTAAAGAAATTGTAAGCAGCCACGTCTGATTGGTTTGTTGGAATTAAAAGATGAGAGACGTTCTTGGGCCCAAAACAAACCCTAGAATTTGTTATTCCCTTTTTTAATCTATACGCTTGTGCTTCTTTATTTCTATGTGAGATTTTTTATTGAATTGACTTCAATAATCTGTTTATTTGACTTTATCGTAGACAATTTAATCCTTGAGATGATTTAAGTACCTTGCCTTAATTTATCCAGGTTGCTTCAAGTGCACTTGGCTTTGGACCACAAATGGCTATGCAAATGGCTGAACGCTTGTATACTCAAGGATTCATCAGGTCTTTTAATAATCTTTTTACCATTGATATTATTTTGTTTGGTTTATACCTATAATGAAAAAAATTATTTTGTTTGGTTTATATCTTTTCCCAGTTATCACATTGGTTGTTATGACTAGAGACTCTTTAGTTGGATTATCAAAGTTTGAAAGTCGTTGGTTTGCATCAACTACTACATGAGGCTTGTAAAAGCATTGTTGGATTAGTGGAGATTTTGTTTGTTGCGACCCAAGCATGCATTACATCTGTGCGATGTCCAAAAAGATTAGTCGCAATTAGAGCTCTCTGATTAGTAATAGTTTATATAGCTCATATTGACCTAGTACATGGTCCAATGCAGGACTCTATATGCTTGTGCAGTGCCCACTCAATTGAATCTACTTATTATAATGTATTATAATTATCCCTGCTCTTGTTGTTAAGGGAATTCCGTTACCCTATAGTGCCTTGAGTCTCATGGCATTACCAAGTTGGCTCTGATACCATTTTTCATTGCTTAGGCATGCTACATTTGCATGATATCCGAAAAGAATGTTACGGTGGGGTCTCCCAGCACTGACTTGTACAAACAAGTTCCACCTTGTATACACCAATATAAGACATAATGCATGCCTAGGCAGTGCCTTCACTATATCAGAGACGTACAATTTTACCATGTTGGCTTTGCTACCACAAGAATCAGAATATGAGAATGTGTAGATGTGGCTAGCGTATCTTTGGATTGTGACAAATGGTAGGCTAATTTTTGCTTGAGAGCACTGTATCACAGCTTGAGCGTTGATGAAGGGTCAGAAATTTGAGTGGGAGAGACTGGTATCCTAGATCAGATTGTGAAAGCATTACATAGGTATGTGTTGCATCCTAAATTGGCTGTATATTTAATCGAATTATGCTACATAAGTGATATAGAGAGCCCAATTATGTCTGTAACTTTAAAGAGAATCACACAGGTATTATTAGCATGTGCCTGAGTCACGACATTTTCTAATGTGGATATGATTCCTTAAAATTGTTCATTGGAGATTATGTTTATGTGGATACAAATCCTTTTTAAGTACTGAAACACCATTTATATACCATAACTTTCAGAATAGATTGTTTTGGCTAGTTGAAGGTTTACTGTTAACTCATCTTGTCGGAAAATTTTGTGCTATGCATGAGTTGCAAGAAACTTGTGAATCAGTCAAACCCTAGCCACCTCCCTATTTAAATGCCTTCCCTCTGCCCGCCTGCCTAGAGGGGGGGAGGGGGGTGGTGGTGGCGGTGGCGGTTTACCTAGCATTATGTATGTTGTACATGCACTTGTGAGGTTTGTGTCCTACATTGAGAAAGTATAAAGAGTAAGAGTAGTTAATAAACCTAAGTGGACCCAAGCCCATTAGCTTAGGCTTTTGGGCTAGAAGTGGTGTCCTAATATGTATATTGACTTACTCTTGTTTGACTCCCATTGGTGTTTGTCTCCCCAACAATTGGTATCAGAGCCCATGGTCTTCCGCTGCTGCTTATATAAGTGTCTTGCTTTGACGTGCATAGTTTGACTCCGGTAAAAAGAGTGGTTTCTCTTGGAGTACGCATGACACTCTTGTGTGTGGGGGAGTTTAGTCAATGTGGTAGAGACTCACAAGTGATAAGAGATTTGTTGTATATGCACTTGTGAAGTTTGTGTCCCACAATGAAAAAGTATAGAGAGTAAGAGTGGTTAATATACCTAAGTGGAACCAAGCCCATTAGCTTAGGGTTTTGGGCTAGAAGTGGTGTTCTAATATGTGTATTGACTTACTCTTATTTGACTCCCATTGGTGTTTGTTTCCCCAACAATGTATCTAATAAAATTCTAAATTTGAAAGCCAAAAGAATTGAACCTAGGGCTCTGAAAGTATTTGTTACTTTATGCACCATCAACGTCTTAAATATATTCATGAAGCATGTTAGAACTGTAGTTCTCATCTTTGATGTTGCCCTCTTTTTTAGTAATCTATTTGTTGGTCAATCTTTCTCGCTCTATTCTTCTGTTAGAGTCAGCTGGGAACTCATATTGTCTGTGGCTCTAATATTATTGTGACCCTCATTTAAGACACTTTTCTTATGTATGGTATGACCCACTTTCAATTAAACTTTGTTCGGATCCCTCATTAACACTTTTGCCCTTGTTTTCCAAAAGCTCGTCAAAGCCCAATACTAATATTGTATTCATTCCTGAAATCCTCCATCAAAGAAATACTGTGTCCTTGCCAAGTTGTTTCCTGTGCTCTCTATGTCCATGCTCCATAGGTTATATGCTTTCCTGATTCTATGTTGGAGGCCGTAAATCTAACTCCATGCTCTGGAAGTGAAAATCAGAAACTTATTTGTCTCGACACTGGAAGAAAAATAAAAAAAAAACAAAAGTGAAACTTATACATCTCTCTCTCTCTCTCTCTCTCTCTCTCACACGCGCATGCGCACACGATCAGGTCTTATACATTTCTTGATATATAGTGTTAGGATTATTCACTTATTATCCTTGCATGTATAAAACTGTCTTCATAGTAGTTTTCATTATAATTGATACTTTTCCTTCTCTGCCATAAGAAAACTTGCACCATGTTTGTGAGTTCTTGATGAACAGTCAAGGAAAAGATAAGATCTGTTCTTAGGTAAAGGAATGGAGAGAAAAGGGATATTTACCATCCTTTCTCTTGTTTGGATGTTCATCATAAAATTTAGGAAACTGACCATCCACAGTTTGGTTAATAAAAGGAAAAGAAAGGAAACAATGTGTATGATATCTCTTCTACCCGAAATAGGATTTTATGTGCTGCAATATCTTAATAAATTCCATGTCTTCAGCATATTATTAGTCCCTTAATTGTTTATTGTTAAAAGGACTGTTAATTATTTTTCTATGCTTCTATAGCTATCCACGTACGGAGAGCACAGCCTATCCTTCTTCATTTGAGTTTAAAGGCACACTTGGTGCACTAGCAAACAACCCTACATATGGCAATGATGTGCAGAGACTACTCACCGATGGGTTTCAAAAACCACGAGTTGGAACTGATGCAGGTGACCATCCTCCTATTACCCCAATGCGGTCAGCAACTGAGGATATGCTAGACAGAGATGCTTGGAGGCTATACCAGTATGTCTGTCAACACTTTATAGGGACTGTGTCTCCCGACTGCAAGTATGTAAGGTAAAAAGATATATTTTGTCATTTTTGTTCATTGTTTCAGCTTGTTGTCTTAGTTCATTAGAAGGCATTTTTCTTACGACTGCAAATGAGCCATGCCTTGAAGCTCGAAGGCCAACTTGATAACAGCTTATTTTTCCTAATATGTATATTGTTACTGGGTGCTCTAAGAAGAAATAAAATCCCCTCTATCAACCTGTTTTTGTGTTTTCCAAAGGGAGAACTTCCATCAATAACCAGTCAGCAGGTCTTAATAATAAAAAATATATGAATTAAAGGTTTAGGTCACGTTTGGTAGACATCATAAATTGGTCCAGGAATAGAATAATCATTCTTGTTGTTTGGTTCGTCTATTATTCTTGGGAATAACCATTCCACAGGAATGACTATTTTATTTTGAGAAATAGCCATTCCTCCCAGAAAGGAGAGAAATAGCTATTCCTGGGGGAATAGAATTGTTGCCCTATTCCTCCCCCCCCCCCCCCCCCCCCCAAAAAAAAAGCCTTTTGTTTTATTTTTATTTTTTTTGGGAAAAAAAAGGTCTCCATAGGGTGGTCGGCCACTCCAACAAAAGCACAGGGGATGCTCCACCCTCGATTGGCAACAAGGGTGGTGTGACCACACCCTGTCCTTTTGTTGGGGTGGCTGACACCCCCTTGGAGGTGGTCAACCACCCATCTGAACATTCTTTTTTGATAGGGTATTTTAGAAAATTTGAGCAAACTATAATTCAATTCTAGTTAAAAAATTTGGGCATTCTTGTGTTGTTGCCAAACAAAAGAATAGGAATGGTCATTCCATTCCAGTTTCTTATATTCCTAGTAATACCCATTCCTATTCCTATGGAATCATCATTTCAGTGTACCAAATGTAGCCTTAAGCTGTTACTTATAATGCATAATGATAGAAAACAGTCTCATGAAGAAAAACAAAATTTCTATCAGCCTACCTTTGCTTCTATACATACTGGAAAAGGATTTCAAGACAAAAAGAGATGCAGAGAGAGTCAGCATACCCAGATTTGCCTAGCCTGAATTAGTTTAGAAACTAGTTGGAGATACTAATTTTCTTTGTCAAAATAATCAAGACTCTTAAAGCAGCACCCATCAGTGTGCAGGAGTAGTTCAACGCTAAATAACAGAGGGTCCTTCATGTTCTTCTCTTCATCCTTTTTCACCTTCTCGTTCCAACACAACCCCACCCTGGGTCACAGAATTGGTCTTGTCCTTGGGCTGTAAGAGAGTTGTAGAAATCAGCTGCGGAGTCGTTGTGGTTTACTTTATTTAATCCTTTTTTGTTTGCTCAGCTTATTCTTTGATGAGAGATAGAGAGAAGGTTCGGATGCCGTAGCTGACATGATCGGCCATAAAATATTTTGTGGTTCTTTTTTTTTTTGAATATTGCCTATTGGTTAAATTATTTGATCTGACAAATAAAATATATTAAAGGACATGTTCTTCACTTGAGAAAGTTAAAGATTATATCACTTTGGTTACTATTGATGTTTCTTTTCTTCAAAATGATCAAAACTCTCTGAACCATGACTATCAGTGTGGAGGAGTATTGAAAGCGAAATAATTGTCTCCTTCATGTTGTCCTCTTCATCCGTCTCCACCTTTCTTCTTGTCCCAAGACAGCCTCCTCAATGACTTCATCTCCACTAGATCCCAACGCAAACCCTAGAATACAGAATCAGTCTTGCTGGGCTCTAGGAGATTTGCAGAAATTAGCCGAGAAGTCATTGTGGCTTATTCAGCTTAAATTTTTTTAATATCCTTTTTGTTTGCTGGGCTTGTCCTTTCTTCTGAGAGATCCAAGAAGATTTGGATCTGATTCTAACATGATCAACAATGTGATTCAAACAGCCTCTCAATGACTTCTTCTTTTTGTTATTTTTTTTTTTTGGCTTGAATATTGCCTGTGGTTGAAAGCTCTTTGATCTGACATAGTAGATATATTAAAGGACATTTTGGTCACTTTTGAAAATTAAAGATGACATTGAATTGTGTAGAGGGCACAGTTTTTTCTTTGGGAAAATAAGTTGATAGTGGAGCATCTATTGTTTCTTATCGGGAACCCCTAGTGCACCCGTTAACATAACCCTTTATGTAATTATTAAACAAGATTAAGCTTGATCAAGGCTAAGCTCAACTTTATTTGTTCCACTAACAAGGTTTGTGAACAAGCTAGTATAGTTCAAAAATATATTCATTTAGAAAAAGTGTATATATGTGTGTGCGTGTGTGTTCATATAGGGATGAAAAATTATATTAGTTGTATTTTAGATATCATTAGATGAACAAGGGCTGAATAAATTACAGTTTAAACTTCAAGGGTTCATGAGATGTCAAAGCTTGGGCTCATATTAAGCCTTGGTTCTTGTTTTGGGTAATTTATCGTGGTTAAACATGAATTCGTGAGGTAATTGACACATGGTCACTGCTTGCTCTCTCCCTCTGTTTTTAACTGTAGCATCTAGTTTTTTTTTTTCTTCCTATTTTCAGTCTTTTGTTTTCTTTCTCTATTCTTTTATGATTAATTTTGCTTATGCTCTTCTAGGTTCAAAGCTTTGCCTACTTAAGGAAAAGTTTCCCATCTTAACTAAACTTGATGTATGAAGCTGAAATAATCAATTTATTCTTTTAATCTATTCCAGGACAAAGGTTGAATTTTCAATAGGTGGAGAATCCTTCCATTGCACTGGGCAGCATGTTACAGTCGAAGGATTTACATCTGTTATGCCATGGTTGGGGGTAAATGAGAGAAATCTTCCTCGCTTTATGAAAGGAGAGAAGATAGAAGTTTCAAAAGTGGAGCTATATGAGGTAGGGATTTTATCCTCTACACAATTTTTATTTGTTCAAACTTTATGCTTCACATTTTTCAGTGTATTCAATGTCTGTTTTTATTTTTATTTTTTGAGATGTGAGAAATTCAAGATGTTTTATATTCACGCTCTTTTGGATTTAATTATATATGTTGCTTCTTCTTCTTCTTCTTTTTGTTTTTGTTTTGTTTTTTTTTTTTGTTTTTGAGGAAACTTAAGAAAACCTTCTTGAACTTCTACTCGTTTTGATACTACCCCCAAAGTTTAAAAACTCTCAATTCAAGGTATTGAACTTTCAATTACCCAATTCTGTTTGAATTTTCCGCTAAATCTTGTCAAAATTTCCAAAATACCAATTTTTTATTATAAAAAAAATAAAATAAAAAATTGTAAAGATTCAGGCTCTTTGCAATTTTTTTAATATAAAAAACATGGGTATTTTGGATATTTCGAAAATAGGGAGAATCCGAATGGAATTGGGTAATTGAAAGTTCGATACCCTTAATTAAAAGTTTTAAAACTTTGGGTGGTAGTGTCAAAACGAGTCGAAGTTTAAGAGGGTTTTCTAAAGTTTCCCCCTTTTTTTTTTTTTTTATAGAGGGAGAAGACGGGTGAGGGTTAGTGACTTGGGCTCTAACTTGCTGCATCTCCTTTAAGGAAAGGATGATGCTATTGTCTAGGACATAAAATGAGAATGAAAAAATTGAAAGTCTAAAACCAAAATATCTTGATGTAAATCTCTAAATGCCTAAAATCTACAGGGGAGCACCATTTCTCCAGATTATCTCAGCGAGAGCGAGGTGATTTCCCTGATGGAGAAGAATGGAATAGGCACGGATGCATCAATAGCTGTGCATATTAACAACATATGTGAACGCAACTATGTACAGGTTATTAAATCTTTATTTGTGCTAAATAACTTCCCTCATTTGAGACATTTAGTGAGTTTATGTGGAAAAAAATGTCTCTTTTCAAACATTTGGATATTTTCTTTACAATCAAATTGCAGGTACAAGCTGGCAGAAAGTTGGTTCCAACTGCCCTAGGTATCACCCTGATAAGAGGCTATCAATGTATTGATCCAGATCTCTGTTTGCCCGATATTCGCAGTTTCATTGAGCAACAGATTACTCTTGTTGCTAATGGTCAAATGAATCATTCTCATGTTGTACAGCATGTGCTACAACAATTCAAGCAAAAGTTCACTTATTTTATCAAGCAGGTTAGAAAAGTTCATCCTTTGTTACTTGTTCACTGTTATTATTTTCATATATTGTATTGGAGGATTGTAAAGTTGTTGTATGGTACATGCTAAGTCCCACATCAGCTGTGTACTAGGTGGAATTGGGTTGTATAAGTGATTCTTAAGAAATCCAATTATGATTTTTCTTTTTGGGTATACTGCAGATGTGGCAAGTGGCAATTGTGTCCCTAGGTCTTGATAAATGATATGACAACTAACCTAGTAACACCATGTAATACGGGAGTACTGCAATGTAATGTAGGCCTTGACGAGGTTAGAGATTTGAGTGGGCATGCACTAAAATCCCATATTAGGTGAGTACTAGGTGGAATTGGATTAGATAAGTCATTCTATGGAGTTTTAATTGTGACTAACCCTTTAATGGTATAGCTTAAATGTGGCTTATGTGTCGTCAGTGGCAGAGTTGTGAATTTACCTTGGGGAGGGCCGAGTACTTCTTTTGTATCTATTTGTTGAATATTTAATGTCTATCCTCAATTTATAATATGCAGTCTCATAGTTTTGCAATGTGTCAGCTCACATATGTATTCATAAGGTAATTGATATGAATGTAAAGACTGAAAGGAAAAAAAATTTACTAGTTAAAGTGTTTCTAACCTCGGAATATATAATTAAATGTAAATTTAAGGGCTTTTTTGGTCGTGGTCTTAGAGAAACAAGTGTTGTAGATTGTTTAATTTCCTTTTTTACACTTTTCTTCTCCGTGGGGTATGATTGTGGGATTAAACAAGGTCATTTGGAAGTCAAATCGGCTTGTCTCCACTTCATAGAAATTAGGATATCCAAACTTCTCAAAAAATGTAGTTCACATTAGAAGCATATCAACCTGGTGAGATTGAAAGTGTAACAATAATATAAAAGCATGGTAGAGAAACCAAGGAAGAGCTCAAAAAATGGTTTTCTTTAAAGAAAAAAAAAAAAAAAAATATATATATATATATATATATATATATATATAAGTAAAGATATATTATCAAAGCGCAGAGGGGCGCAACCCTAGTACACAGGGAGTATACAAGAGAGCGACTAAGAGGGAGAAAAAGAAGAAGAGAACATAAAGAGGAAGTCAGGGAAGCTGATCACTAAGGGCGCTAGCTAACTAGCTGTCCAAGTGAAAAGGGTGTATAAGAAAAAATGTAGAAGGTCCTCAATATTCCTAGACGAGTCCTCGAAATATCTAGCATTTCTCTCGATCTAGATGCACCACATAAGGCAAAGAGGAACCATCTTCCACACAACAGCACTACGGGATTTGCCACCCACCCACCAAGAAGCATATAACCCCTTGATGCTACCAGGCATCACCCAACACAAACCAAACCGAGAGAAAATGGCATTTCACAAGATACGTGCAACCCCACAATGAAGAAAGAGATGGTCAATTGACTTCCCATCCAATTCACACATGCAACAACGGTTAATCACAACAATACCTCTCTTCCGAACATTATCCAGGGTTAGAGTCTTCCCAAGCGCGGCCGTCTAAGCAAAAAAAGCCACTTTCGAAGGAACCTTGGTGCGCCATATACTCTTCCAAGGGAAGGGAGAGGGATCTTTAGAAGCAAGGATCCTGTAATAAGATCTAACCTCAAATTTTCCTTTTCGTGAAGCGATCCACCACATCCTATCCTCCCCTACCGCACGCATCAAGTGCAAATACAATAGAGTATAAAAAGAGGCCAAGACCTCCACTTTCCAATCATGAACCCTGCGAATGAAGGAGACATTCCATTGCACAGAGCCATTTGTACACTCCCTATTATCTGCAATAGACGCATCCTTATTGGTGGCAATATTGATATCCTCCCAAAACCTGATATTGGACCCAACCCCAGGATCCAATCTAATGTGGCAGTGAAACGACCTCCACCCCCTGCTAATGTACTTCCATAACCCCACCCCATGCGAACCACTGGGATCCCTGGATCGCCAACCACCCCAAACCGCACCATACTTTGCCACTAGAATCTTTCTCCACCAAGCCTCTTTCTCATGTGCAAATCTCCACAACTATTTCCCCAACAAAGCTTTGTTCATCATGCGCAAATTCCAGATCCCTAAACCTCCCTCAGAGATCGGAGAACAAACCTTGTTCCAACTAACCAGATGGAACTTAAACTCATCATTCATCCCACCCCATAAGAAATCATGTTGAATCTTCTCCATACGCTTCGCCATGGATGCAGGGATAGGAAACAGAGACAAAAAATAAGTGGGAAGATTGGATAAGGTACTCTTAATGAGAGTAACCCTCCCCCCCTTAGACAGATACAACCGTTTCCATGGGGCCAGCCTTCTTGCATACTTCTCCAACATGTCCTCCCAACTGGCCTTGAACTTAAACGGGGCCCCAAACGGGAGACCCAAATATTTCAAAGGCATAGAAGTAGAACCGCAACCAAGGATGCCTGCCATAATGCTTGCATTGTTCATACTACTAACAGGGACCAAGACAGATTTAGCCAGATTCACCTTTAACCCAGAAACGGCTTCAAAGCAAACAAGTAAGGCACCAATATTTCTAAACTTGATTAGGATTTGCCCCACAAAAAACCAAAGTGTCATCAGCAAAGAGAAGGTGAGAGACAATAACCCGATTCGACTCTCTGCTTCCCACAGAGAAACCAGAGATGAGACCCCTGTTTATCGAGACATTGATCATCCTACTAAACGCCTCCATGACAAGAACAAACAAGAAAGGAGAAAGAGGGTCTCCTTGCCTCACTCCCCGCGAGCTATCAAAGAAACCGGAAGAGGATCCATTGATCAAAACCGAGAAACGCATAGACGAAATGCAATGTTGAATCCAGGAACACCATTTCTCTCCAAAACCGCACCTTCTTAGAATGTAAAGTAGAAACTTCCAATTCATATGATCATAGGCATTTTCCATATCCAATTATATATATATACAAAAGTAATCGAAATATCATTAAAAAGTGCAAAGCGCAACCTAGGTACACAAAGAAATATACAAAAGAAACGCCTATTTAGAAGGAGAAAAAAGAATAAGAAAATCATTAAAAACAATAACCAAAGGAGCTACAAACGCAGCTGTCCAACTAATCACCTTTTCCACAAAGTCCTCTATATGCAAGTAGTGTCTAATTGGCATGATGACAATCTGGAGTAAGAGAGGGCGACGAGGGGGGCTAATTTTTTTTATTTTTTTAATCAAGTCCTTTCGTTATTGGTGTTAATTTAGTATAATTTTAAAGCAAGTTATATGTAATACATGCAAATATTTTACAGATATTTTTCCAATTACCTAGTGTGAGATGTTGCTTGTGGAGGTCAGCACTTAGACCACCATGAAATACAAAGGTTACCCTGAAATAAGAACACATACTTTGTGATGTAGGATGTGGTGGGTTTGCACCAAAGTGCATATAAGACTTCCAAAAGGACCAAAATATGGGTCAATACCATATTGGTCCTCCAATAATTAAAAGAGAGAGCTGCCTGTCTCATAGTCACAAGCAAACAAAAACGACTATCCAATACCTCAGCTGTTAGTGACATGAAGTGGTTAAGCAATTCCAGATCAAATGACTTGGCACTAGTAACTCAAATTAGCTAATTGCACTTATTTCATATTTTTTTGTGCATGAATTAGCCTATTGCAATAGTGGAAAGGTTTAGATGCTTTTCTGGGATGCTTTTGATGTGCATCTTGATGTCATATTTCTTATATACATTCAGTCTTGGTTTGTCCAAGAATAGAGATTAAATTTCATTCCTATCTTGATAAACAAGAACATAGTAGATTGGTTGCATGTACTGAATATAGCTATGCTGTGTTCTCTACTCTCTTTGAAAGGGGTTATAGTCTTGCATATCTCCTTCACCCTCAGTATTAGAAATGAGGGAACTCCCTATGCTCCCTCTTCAAACCATGTTTTAAAATTCTAAAAATCCCTCTGCCAGTCGAGCAAATGAAGCTGCCAGGCCGTTTGTTTGGAAGCGGACTCAAATCACCTTTACTGATTTGAAATCCTTGATAACCTTTAAGCTCATTTTCAGGAAGAAATATCATAGTCGTGGCTTTGAGTGCAAGTTTATTGGTCCATAGAGTAGGCCAAAGAGGCCTAGCTCATTGAGCCTCTCCCTGGCTCCCTGTCCTTCTCCCCCATATTTCAGTGCATGGATGTTCAGTCTCATTCTCAGTTTCCATTTAGTTGGCCAGTTCTAATATAATGTAGCAGGTGAAAGATCTTTGACAATAATTCACCTGACAGTAAGGCAAGTCTATCAATATTGAATTCATCATGCGTAGAAGTTTTTGGGTTTAGTGGGTAATTATCAAAGACTATCACTAGAAGCATCAAAATGATGTGCATGATGCATGACTTTTTAATCTGATCCAAGCCTTCACCAGATTGAACATGCTCTTTTAGATATTCTTTACTGTGGCATCTGGTGTACTGTTATGAAATTGCGATGCTTATGCTTAACTCATCATATATATCTTCTCTTTTGTTATTCTCCTGTTCCAGATTGAAAACATGGATGCGTTGTTTGAAGCACAGTTTTCTCCACTTGCTGACTCAGGACGTGCTCTTAGTAAGTGCGGGAAATGCCTTCGATACATGAAATACATCTCTGTGCAACCAGCACGGATGTACTGCGGAACATGTGAGGAGGTTTATTATCTTCCTCAAAAGGGAACTATCAAGGTAAGATTACTTATTTAGATAAATTAATTTTTATGCTTTTAACATGCAACTCTCAATATCTATAAAATTTTTCCTGTTTTTTAGTGCAATTGGCGGAGATATTTCAGTATATTCTAAGGTCTTCATAAAGCACATACTGTTAGTGTTGGTTTCTGGACAATGGTTTACCTTATAATTATTTCCATCCCACCCTCACTGTCTCTGTCTCTCTCTCTTGTATGTTACAAGACACAAGGTTGGGTTGAATGTATTGGTTCCTTGGACTCTGAGCTAATGAAATTTAAGTGCAAAATACAAAATGTGATTAGAATTAATAATGCACCGGATCATACCAGCACTAATGCACCGGATCCCATCAGAACTCCGCAGTTAAGCGCGCTTGGGCGAGAGTAGTACTAGGATGGGTGACCTCCTGGGAAGTCCTCGTGTTGCACCCCTCATTTTACTTATCAAAAAAAAAAGAATTAATAATATCTAACTTATACTCAGTCCAAAATCTATAGAACAAGCTGGTTTCATATAATGTGAAGTTTTGCCATATTAATGAACGCAATGGATTCATAACTGAGTAGTCAAGATGCTTGACTAATCATTTTTCCCACCTAGATATTGTTTTGGAAATGTTTTAAGGGATATGCAGGCCGGAATAAGTCTGTAGTAAATTTAGTCGAAATGCTGTACCTAATTATTGCTCCACCTTGGTATTGTTTTTGAAATGTAAAGCTTTCAAGGGATATCTTATTCAGATTTAGTATCATGGTTTATCATTATCAGCCTCAATATAAGCTCTAATAAACTTGTTGGAAGTGAATTACATTTAATCTTCTCAATCCCTGTAGGAAGTTGTAAAAGCCGAGAGTGAAGGGGCCTTGTATTTCTCCACTCAACTGACCTGTTCTTGCTTTTGTCCAGCATGTATTTATTGGCACTCTGTTCTAACATCCTTCACTGGATATCTTCATATTTGATTTGAAACCATTTTTTTTTTCTCGCAGTTGTACAAGGAACTTTCTTGCCCTTTAGACAACTTTGAGCTTCTGATCTTCTCCTTGCCTGGCCCAGAAGGCAAGTCATTCCCACTCTGCCCATACTGCTACAATAACCCTCCATTTGAAGGTGTTGATACGCTCTTTGGTGCCGTTAAAAGCAGTACTTCTGGCAAGTTGGGGAAGGGAGCTGGAATGCCATGCTTCCTCTGCCCGCACCCAACATGCCGACATTCAGTGATTGCCCAAGGAGTCTGTGCTTGCCCGGAATGTAGCGGGACACTTGTGCTGGACCCTGTAAGTGCCCCCAAATGGAGACTTTATTGCAATATGTGCAGTTGCCTTGTCTTCCTCCCTCAAGGTGCTCACAGGATTTCCACTACTCGGGAGCGGTGTCCGGATTGTGACACTACAATCATAGAAGTTGACTTCAATAAGAAGACGACCCCCTTGGAGGATGGAGCTACCCTTTATGTTGGTTGCATTCTCTGCGATGAGTTGCTTCATTCACTTGTGGAAGTGAAGCATGGCAAGTCATTTTCCAGGCGCATGAGAGGAAGAGGAGCTGGAAGAGGA
The DNA here is from genome assembly GCF_965113065.1 of Corylus avellana. Lineage (NCBI taxonomy): Eukaryota > Viridiplantae > Streptophyta > Magnoliopsida > Fagales > Betulaceae > Corylus > Corylus avellana. Next base: position 29,430,239 of record NC_142493.1, read on the forward strand.
AGAGGACGGGGTGGTGGGAAAAGGGTGGACCCCAAAATGAGTTTCCGAGATTTCTGAAATAAACCGTGAAACTATATATATATATATATGTATATATATATAGCACTTGAAACTGTTTGTTAATAATATTTAATTTTATGATTACCTCTTTGTGAAAGATTTGGGTTATATGGACTGCCAATCATTTATTGCAAGGGATTATGTCCTGTTATGTGGAAGGGTGAATGAAAAAAGCACGCCGCGTGCAAATTTTTTTTTTTTTTGCATTAAAATATTAAAATAATATTCGTAGTCTCAATTTTAAAAAATACCATTAGTTATCCAGAGAAATAAAAAAGGAGAAAACAAGAATATAGAAAATGAAAAACATGTTTTATTATTACGAGATTCCGACCAACAAAAATTACTATAACGAGATTACAGTTTAAAAATGGTACGTCATTTTTCGTTTTTCGTTTAGGGTAAGCCAAAAAAAGTAGAAATTAATTGTTGCATTAGAAAGATTGACAAAATCGTTAATATGTTACATTAGTATAAATCGAGTTTTGGGGAGTCCCGAAAGAGTTGTTCAATTGGATGGAGTCATTCTGAAGCGATAGTTATTAGTTTGAATCTTTTTTTTTTCTTTTCTTTCTCTTCTTGTATGAACATATGAAAAAAAAGAGTTATAAGGATGGTCAAACCATTCACTGGCCATTGAGGGTGGTCGAATTATCCTTAAATAATTAAGGATGGTTGAACTATTCCAATGACTATGAGAATAGTTTGGTAACTCTTATTTGGCGCTGAAGTAAATTATGTCACCTTTTTTATAGCATAAACTAATTTGTCCTTATTTTATTTTATTATTATTCTAGGGATTAATTACTTTACAAAACTTATAAAATTATCTATCAAAACTCTAACCGATAGGCGATGATACGCAAACAGTAGAAAGATTGGGAACAGAGAAGGAACTTTGCTCGCTCCCTATAACAATTCCTACGGTATAAATAGCCAAACGCTTCAGATCTAATTTCGTCGCAGTCTGCACGCGGAGTTCACATATTGCTCCAACTCTCTCGTTCAACCGTCTCATACCACAAGGTTCGTCTCTCTCTTCTTCTTTTAAAGATCTTGTTGATTGATGATTCGCCTTCTGTTTGGATGCTGAGAAATTCGACTAGAAAGGGGAAGAAGATAATTGAAATCTGAATCTCATTATTTTCATGTTGTTATGCTTATTCAAAACAAAAACAAAAAAATGTCGAATGCCCTCACGTGATAAAAATCTTAACGTTCGTGATAGCATGTCTTTTCTTCTTCTTTCTTACATTTTCTCGGCAACCAAACAGACTGTCACTGTGTCTTGTTTCCGGATCTGAAGCTGTTTAATTGGCGTTACAGGCTGGTTTTTTATCTGATTTTTTTGTGAAACGAAACATAGATACTGTAGTTTCAGGATTGAATTTTGATAATTGATCTGAATTGAGAAAATGATAAATATCTTGTGCCGTGCTTCTACGACATTCTATTCCCTTTAGCTTTTCTCGGCAACCAATTGGATGAATTGTTTGTTTCCAGTATTCATTTCAAGCCAAACTCATTTAGTTTTGGTTTGGAATTATAACTTCAGATCTGATGTGATTGGAATATTCTCTGACTTATTAACGCATGCTTTTGTCTCCAATTACGGTTGAACGCTTATAATGGAAGTAGCAAGTCTCAATGCATTTTTTTTAGTGATTGGAAACTTTCATTTCTGGTGATATGTAAAGGTTGAATGGAAAGAGTGGAAGGAACTTTTTGTGAACTTTAGGAAAAAGATGGCTGTTGGTATAGTTTGGTAGGCCAACTGGTTGTGCACATGGATTGGAAGAAAGTGGGAGGGGACACTTATGAAGCATATTGCTCATGTTATTTATAATGTTTTTTTTTTAGTATATTGGAGTATTGTAAATTATCATTCTAAATCTTGATGTATTTATTTGTTTTCTCCCCTCTGAAAATGAAATGTTTTTTAATGTTGAAATAAAGCATCTATGCATTTTCTATGGTTCTTAATTATGTTGCTCATATTTGAAATTCTTGATGTGAATTAATATGAACCAAATGTGCTTCTTGGAAGCAGTTAAGAAATGGAGAAATCTTGTACTCTGCTCATTCACTTTGACAAAGGAACCCCTGCGATCGCAAATGAGATTAAGGAAGCTCTTGAAGGCAATGACGTGCCTGCAAAAATTGATGCAATGAAGAAAGCCATCATGCTTTTGTTGAATGGTGAAACACTACCTCAGCTTTTCATTACAATTGTTAGATACGTTTTGCCCTCTGAGGACCACACGATCCAAAAACTTCTGCTGCTATATTTGGAGATTATTGACAAAACCGATGTGAAGGGTAGGGTCTTGCCCGAAATGATTTTGATATGTCAAAATTTGAGGAACAACCTCCAGCACCCAAACGAATATATTCGTGGTGTAACTTTGAGGTTTCTTTGCCGCTTGAACGAGACAGAACTAATTGAGCCGTTAATCCCGTCTGTTTTGCAAAATTTGGAGCATCGGCACCCGTATATAAGGAGGAATGCTATATTAGCTGTGATGTCAATATATAAGCTTCCACAGGGTGAGCAGCTTTTGGTTGATGCACCTGAAATGATCGAGAAGGTTCTTTCCACGGAACAGGATCAATCGGCTAAGCGGAATGCATTTCTCATGCTCTTTACTTGTGCACAGGATCGCGCGATTAATTACCTTTTGACTCATGTTAACAGGGTGTCTGAATGGGGTGAATTGCTTCAGATGGTTGTATTGGAGTTGATCCGAAAGGTGTGCAGAACAAATCGAGGTGAGAAGGGGAAGTACATAATGATCATTACATCTTTATTGGATGCGCCTTCGACTGCAGTTATTTCAGAGTGTGCCGGAACACTTGTTTCTCTGTCATCTGCTCCTACTGCTATTAGGGCTGCTGCAAACACTTACTGTAAGCTTCTTCTTTCTCAAAGCGACAACAATGTGAAGCTTATTGTGCTTGATCGGCTGAATGAGCTCAAGTCTTCTCATAGGGAGATTATGGTTGATATGATCATGGATGTGCTTAGGGCACTTTCTAGCCCGAATCTTGACATCCGGAGGAAAACACTTGACATTGTTCTTGAACTTATTACTCCCCGAAACATCAATGAGGTTGTTCTTACTTTGAAGAAGGAAGTTGTTAAAACTCAGAGTGGAGAGCTTGAGAAGAATGGTGAATACAGGCAGATGCTTATTCAAGCCATTCATTCTTGTGCAATCAAGTTCCCAGAAGTTGCGAGCACAGTGGTGCACCTGTTGATGGATTTCTTGGGTGACAGCAATGTTGGGTCAGCTGTTGATGTTGTTGTTTTTGTTCGAGAGATAATTGAAACAAACCCTAAACTTAGGGTTTCAATAGTAACAAGGCTATTGGACACTTTCTACCAGATCCGATCTGCACGTGTATGTACTTGTGCTCTTTGGATCATTGGAGAGTATTGCTTGTCACTTTCTGAAGTTGACAGTGGCATTGCAACCATTACACAGTGTCTTGGAGAGTTACCTTTTTACTCAGTTTCAGAAGAAGGAGAAGCTGCTGATTCTTCAAAGAAGGCTCAGCAAGTAAACTCCATGACCGTTTCTTCCAAAAGACCAGCTATTCTTGCTGATGGCACCTATGCTACACAGAGCGCTGCCTCTGAAACTGCCTTTTCCCTTCCTACCCTTGTTCACGGATCCTTGGCATCTGGCAACCTGAGATCCCTTCTTCTCACTGGTGACTTCTTCCTTGGGGCAGTCGTAGCCTGCACACTGACAAAGCTTGTTCTGAGATTGGAAGAGGTTGAGCCATCTAAAGTTGAAGTGAATGGGGCATCTACACGAGCATTGTTGATCATGGTCTCAATGCTGCAATTAGGACAATCTCCAGTTCTTCCGCACCCAATTGACAATGATTCTTATGATAGGATTGTCCTCTGCATAAGATTGCTCTGCAATACTGGTGATGATATCAGAAAAATATGGTTGCAATCTTGCCGTCAGAGTTTTGTTGAAATGCTCTCAGAAAAACAATTACGGGAAACAGAGGAGATGAAGGCAAAGGCTCAGATTTCTCATGCACAACCAGATGACCTGATTGACTTCTACCATTTGAAGAGCAGGAAGGTATAGAAATCTTCTGCATTTGTGATCAATTATGTGAATATTGGAATGTATGTGTGAGTTCTACAGACTCTGATGAACATGACACTGTCTCATAGCTTTTGTCACAGTTATCTGTCCTTCCACTTTTTTGTGATTATTTTAGACCTTCCGCCATAGATACAGAATCGGTGATTGACTGTCAATAGTTTTACTGATAGAATTCCTAGTAGTATCACTATAAATGAACATGAACAGAGTGCACGGATGTGAAGTTTTGTTGACCTTCTCCTGCTATGTTCTTGTCTTTTATATGCTATGTTGGTTGAATTCACTGTCGTTATTTTTTCTTTGGGATCCAGTTCACTGATTGGCATTTTATTTGAATCTTAGCATAAATATAAAAAAAAAAAAAGAGTCCATAAACTTGTTATGCAACCCTGTTGCCCCAGATCGTGTTTTTTGCCTCTTTCTTTCTAACTTTTTTTTGCATAGTTTTTGAATTTTCTTTCTATTTCCTTTTTATTTATAAGATCAGATCAGATCATAATAAATTTTTTTTTTTGATAAGTATCAAAAAAAAAAAAAATTTATTATTATGATCAGATCAGATCATAATAATTTAGGGCGGATATCTCAAGATGTGTATAATTTCCTTCCAAGTTAAATTTCTGAGGCTAATTTAAGAGGGTATGTTTACTAGTAATAGATGCCAAAAAATTATGGAGGTCTTATCTTTTCTTGATAGAAATATTCTCCTCTCTTCTTAACTACTTTGATTTTTGTGAGTATATTGGTGTTTCTTGATTTATGATGGTTAGATATGTGATCTTTTATTGATTAGTGTCTATTTTTTTTATGTATAACATGATGCGTGCTCACACACACACACACATATCAGTTTCCTGACTGCATTTAACTTCCAGGGTATGAGCCAACTGGAGCTAGAAGATGAGGTCCAAGATGATCTAAAGCGTGCAACTGGAGAGTTTGTGAAGGATGGGGATGATGCAAATAAGCTTAACCGCATTCTCCAACTCACTGGATTTAGCGATCCAGTGTATGCTGAAGCTTATGTGACTGTTCATCATTATGATATTGTCCTTGATGTTACAGTTATCAATCGAACTAAGGAGACCTTACAGAATTTGTGTCTGGAGTTGGCAACAATGGGCGATCTTAAACTTGTTGAACGTCCACAGAATTACACCCTAGCTCCTGAATCAAGCAAACAAATAAAGGCCAATATCAAGGTTTCCTCGACTGAGACTGGAGTCATATTTGGGAACATTGTTTATGAGACTTCAAATGTACATGAGCGAACAGTCGTTGTGCTAAATGACATTCATATAGATATCATGGACTACATCTCACCTGCAGTTTGTAGTGATGCAGCTTTTAGAACCATGTGGGCGGAGTTTGAGTGGGAAAACAAGGTATCTGTAATTCCTTTCTTTACTTATGCAATAAAACTGCTAATTTTTGCATAGTTAAAAGGGAGCAACTTACTAGTTATCGGGACTCAACCAAAGTCTCTACTAGTATTTTATGAAGCAGTGATTTATTTGCACCTCTTTCAGTCATCAATTCCTCTATGGTTGGGAAATCAATAGTTCTAACAGTTTGAAGTTGATGCCAAAGATTTGGTTCTAGTCTCAAACGGTAAAAAGATATGCCCTCAAGGCTGAAATAACATTGTAAGAAAATCAATCTTGCTTGAATACTTTTGGTAATGCTATAATATTAGCTTAAAATGAAAAAAGAAAAAAAGAAGACAACATTGGTTTTTGGCTTAATGCTCAAGAGCTTATATGTCTAAGGTGTGTGAACATTAGGCCTCCTATAATCTTTTCACACTCATGTAATTGTTGGATCAAGAATGAAACTATGCCAAAAACAAGCTTCTTCAAATGTTAGCATGGCATATTCAGCTTAAATTAAAGATAAGAATTGTTAACCCTAGTAGGCAGAAATTTGGTCTTTGTACTCATTGGGTTTCTCCTTTATATTCAAGCAGTATTTGCACTTTCATAAAGCCAGAGCTGCTTTTAACTTGCGTCCTTCCTCTATGTCCTTGCTTCTACTTTTTCACAAAGCTCTGCTTCTTTTAGTAGTTTTCCCCTTTCTGAACAAACATCTTCTTTCACAGTAGTGCTTGGTTAATGAATTTGATTAATGTGGATGTGAATGTGTTATGCTGCAGGTTGCTGTTAACACTGTAATTCAAGAAGAGAAGGAATTCCTTTACCATATTATCAAATCAACCAACATGAAGTGCCTAACTGCAACGTGAGTTATTTCTACTCGTTGGCTGGCTAAAATTCCAACTTGATTGGCAGTGAGCATGTGATAGGTGTGGGATTAGTGATCTCAAATACTGTATATGGATTTGAGTGCAAATAGTTACCATTTTCAAAAACATTGGGAACAAAAAGTAGTTGACTGAATTGCTTGTTATGGTGTGACTAGTTGTGGCTTCACATGAAAAACATTACAACTGTCTTTGCTAGTACATTATTCAAGTAGGAAGATGATAATATTTGCCTGGACTTCACTGCTTTAGTGGAAAGGTGCCTAGGCTTGATACTGAGGCTGAAACTTGGGCCAGGCTGGGATGAGTTTGGATTTGGATTGCAGTTTAAGCTGTGTAGGTCATTGTTGGTTTGTCTATGATGGAGTTGAATGGTGAAAAGGGATTCGTGTAACTCATTCCCAAGTAGTTAAGATTAAAGGGCTTGGTTAAGTAGTTTAGGTTGCCGTGTTACTGAGACATTCTCTTTCTATTTGTTATTTTTTCTCTTCTTTTTTTCCCAACACCCGCCTCGGGGTGGGGCACGTGCAAATGAAATGAAAAATGACTCATATTCCTTGAACTTTGTAAGTAATGCTATTTGGATAAATTTCATACAACATGCTTTGCACAATAAATGTTCATTACTAGTGTCAATAGGCCATAGTGATTGTGGGTTCAACATCCACTAGGTGCATGTAATTTACCAAGAAAAAAAAAATATTACAAGTTGAGTTGATGATTACAGTAGTGCAGCCTTATGATTAGTAATTTAACCAAGCCTTTCACTTTTATGACCAATATACATACGAGTATAATGTCATATGAATTAAAATTTATTAAACTATTATGATTGGGCTTGCATTTGTTTTTGTCTGAGACCTCTGGGGGAGATCAAGCCAATTTAAGTCGCATTAAATTATGTCGACCAACACTCGAGCTTATTTCTAATTTTTGAGCTCAAGCTCCTCCAATGGTTGGGAAGGAGGGCTTACTGAAGTTGCTGCCTTCCTATCTCAATAGTTAGACTTAAATTATAAAAAATAAAAAAATAAAAAAAATTCTGGAATGCGAAGCCAGAAACAGGAATGAAGGCATAAAATGTTTACCATGGAACAAGTACCCAAATTGCTGATTGAGGTGCTGTCCAGAGACAATATTCCCATATGTGCTCTGTTTCTCTTTGTCATGATATTAGTATTCGCTGGTATTCTATCCATCCATTTTTCCTTTGTTATCTTTTCTTGGGTGGTTTGCATTTTCAGGTCAGCACTAGATGGTGAGTGTGGATTCCTGGCAGCCAACTTGTATGCGAAGAGCGTGTTCGGGGAGGATGCTTTGGTGAATGTGAGCATAGAGAAACAGGCAGATGGTAAGCTGAGTGGCTACATCAGGATAAGAAGCAAGACCCAAGGGATTGCTCTGAGTTTGGGAGATAAGATCACACTCAAGCAGAAGGGTGGACGTTAGTCGTTAGTACAGTCAACATTAGTGTTACCGTTTCACATCATTGCTGGTATTCATGTTACTCCTCTAAGAGGATAATTTATTCTTTTCCTTTTTCCTTTTTCTTTTTAATCTGAATTTCTATTTCTAACTGCGATTTGTGTAGGTTCTTGCTCCCAAAGTAGGAGGATTAAGTGTGGCTTTTTGTTTTCTTCGTGTCATTGGATTCATTCTGGAGCTATACTTTTACGAGGTTGCGGCAACAATGCAGTATTTCTTTTACTTGCATCTGGACAAGATTTTTGCTCCAAATTTTCATAAAAATTCAATTGTAGCTAGTTTCTAGCTGTAAGGTTGATTCACAAATTTATACATACTGTGACATTAGTTTATATATCTACTTGGCTATTCTTGTGTTGCTATTTTCAACCAATTCATTGGGTGTTGATAATACTGTTCAGTAATGATAAACAATTACCATCACCTTCTCAGAAACCTCTAATTTTTTGCTTTTGATTCCTTTCAAGTTTTAACCGAATCAAATGAATAAATTAAGTGATAAACTCTTTTTGAATTCATCGAAAGGTTTAAATTTCTGTAGTTATTTGTATTATTGGATTTTTAGAACTAGAATATAGAGGGGAAGAGCTTGGGTTTATATGCTTAGAAAGTTAATGTTATCTTTGTTGCCTTGTTTAGAACGTTCCTTTGGTCTTTTCTCACCCATCCACTGTTAATCAAATTTCACCAGCAATAATAAACAAAAATAAGTGGTGGTTTCTGGTGTATGGCATTGGCAGGCAGTTGGTATGCCTCTAAATTAGCATTTCAAGCTACTTGGCGGTATTCCTAGCTTTTGATACTATTAGTGGATCTATCTTCTAAGTTCTATATGAGTAGGTGGAGGAAACGATAGAATCCACTAACTCTTCATTTGTCCTGCTCATACATCATGCCACCTTGAATGTCATCAGGAACTCGGCAGCGTTGGGTGATCCTTTGACAAGCGAATATTAGCAGGATGCTTTGTACATTTGGCAAAACTTGTTAATTAGCAAATTTAATTGTTTAGTAATAAATGTTGTTATATTTCTAGTAACACACTGTGATTGGGCAGCATCTTGGTGTACCACAAGGGAAAGGATATAAATTAAGTAATGTTACAAGTCATTCTTGTGTCCTATTAAGAATGATGTGGCTATTAAAATTACCATTGAGCTTGTGATTGATTATTATTGAATTTTGATCAAATTATAATTTTAATAGCCACTTCATTCTTTAAGGGACTTAAGAGGAACACAAGATGGACTTCTATAATTATTCAAATAAATTAGGAACAAAAATAGAAATACAAGTTTGTTTCAAAGAGTCCTTTTTTTTTTTGGACAATTTAATAGGTTGCAATACCTAATGTCAATTCCGTAAGGTAAATACTTTTGGACATAAATTTTTTTCAAACTAGTCTAGAGGAAATATCTTCCAATTTATTTAAAATAGTGTCAAAGTGTTTATAAATATTTAAAACACACATTAAATTCTTAAGGTCATTAATAGTTGTTTATTGACTTAGACTAACGTTTTAAATATTTATAGACATTTGACACTATTTTAAATAGGTTGTAAGATATTTCCTCTAGACTGATTTTAAGGAAATTTATGTCCAATACTTTTAACCATTCCTCGCTTAATAAACAGAAAAAAAAAAAAAAAAAAAAAAAATTGAATTTATTCATTTTTTAATTATCTTTTAACTAACTTTATAGTGAATGAATGAATTCACCATTAAATTTGTGTGGAGTTTACTTGAGTTTACAAATCTAATGGTTAATTTATTAAATTTATAAAATGGTATGAGAAAAAGATGAAAAAAAAAAAAAAAAAATTGACCTCAATCATTTCTATATAAAAATAATAATAATAATAAAAAATAGTAGAATCCTTTCGCTCGGTAATTGTCTCGACCTTTGTGAGCGTCCGTTAGAGAATATTCTTATCAGTGACCAAACCCAGTGCCAAATTGGGAAACGGCCAAACCACTAACTTGACAAGGACGAAGGCACGAAGCTTTAGCAAATTCCACTAAGCTTCAGCACTTCAAAACACACGCTATCAATTATCACCACATCCACCACTACCGCCTCTCTTCCAAACATCGCTCTCGCTCTCTCCTCGGAATTGGACCTCAGCTACCCATTTCGTTGAAGGTAAACGAAACCCACTGTAACGTTTATTACTATTCTTCGTTGAATTCTGAATTTCTGTTATTGGATGGTTATAGCACTGCCGCTTTCGGTCTTGTCTTGTTTGGTGTGTCCTGAGGAACATCGTATCTGATTTCTTTCTTCCATGAGCTAAGTTCTCTTTAACCTTGAGCTTCCCAAAGCGACAAAAACTACTTTACAAAACTGTAGCCGAACAGAAAGAGCCTGAGCAGAACTTCTCAAAATGATTATGGGAATTGGGATGGTGTGCTGGTTTTATCAAGCACTTGAATTCCGTTTATGCAAAAAAATTGCATTTCCTTAATATGCAATACTGGGGTTTTTTTTTCTTGGTGCTTAATTAGCATTTTCAATGCGCTTTTCATGCTTATGGAAGTAGAAATTTCGCATTGATCTCGAGCTTCTTTAAGCGTGGTGGGTAATCTTTCAAAACGCTAGGAAAATGATAACGGATTGCCTTCCTCGCTTTACCAATCCATTTGGATATTGATTTTGCGCAAAATTCAATTTCATGGTATGGTTATTTTGCAGGGTCTTCACTGTTGAAGTTGGAAACTGTTATTGTTAGTTTTGTGCTGAGAAGATAATTTTGAGATTGGGTTTGGTGAAATGACCATATGCGGGTGTGTTTCCGCCGCAAACTTGAGGTGGCAAAGTACTATGATAGAAAATCACACTCTGAAATCTGCCCCAAGATGTGGATTTCTTACTGGTTCAGAGAGAACCAATGCATTAGCATTTGGAGGTTGTGAATCCATTCGTCATAGTTTGAGAATTCCATGTACACATTCTAATAGATCAAGGACAAGGAAGGGTGTCTCCCCTTTGCAGGTTTGTTTTTGGAAGGGGAAATTTGGTTTCAAGATAATTCTCTTCAAGTTTCCTGGGGAAAGTTAGTTATTTGGTTATAATGCAGGTGGTATGTATGGACTTTCCAAGACCGGAGCTTGAAAATACTGTTAATTTCTTAGAAGCGGCATACTTGTCTTCCTCATTTCGTACTTCTCCCCGTCCAACTAAACCGCTAAAGGTGGTGATTGCTGGTGCAGGTGAGGAAAATTTGTTCAATCTTTGTCTTGATATATATATATATATATATATATATATATATATATATATATATATATATATATTCTTTCTTGAATCTTTCACACATTAAACCTGCATCTCTCAATTGAATGGCTCTTTGTGCTTTTTTCTAGCTGAGTTGTCCTGATTTTTTCTTCCCTTGGTCTCGGTATTTTCAAGCTTTCAAATTGCTGCAGTTCAATCACCATAAGATCTCCACGTCTTTCTAATAATGAATGGGTTTTGGTTGTGTATATGCACATAGGCATGTGTATACTAAGGGGTCTTAGCGGGCTTATGTTGCTACTTGCAATCTTGATGTAAATCTAGAGTCTCTGGCTATAAACATTTTTCTTGTTATTATGTGATAAATTTTAATTCTGTGCATCCTGGTTCATTTTGAGTTCTAATGTTGTTTATGGAAGATTTAGTTTATCTGGTACTACTGGATTGCCTTCTATAGGAATTTCCAACTTCATGCTTGGCAATGTTAATTGTCTTTTTTTGTTTCCAGGAGTAGCCTCTGAAGCAGTCACAGAATCACCGTAAAATTGGATTTTAATTGTTTTGAGCATATAGCATTGATTTCTGGGATATGAAGATATGGAATTTTAAAGTAATAGCTATCAGGCATGGAAAAACCTTTTGGACTGTCGTAAATCTAAGTCTGCTCATTACTTGGGATGTGTTATTTCAACCTTATTGATTAGGGATGGTTTTTGTTTAGGAAAAATTACAGTTTACCCCCCTAAAGTTGACAGCGTTTTTCAATTCGAACACCAAAGTTTCAATTTTTGCAATCCACCCCCCTAAAGTTCCAAATTTTTGCAATTTGACCAATTGTATCTAAAACTTCCCATATTGCCCCTAATTTTTTTTTTTTTTTTTTTTTTTATAAAAAAAATTTTAAAAAAAAATTCGGCATGGCCATAGCCACCCTTTGCCCATCTAGCCATTTTTGCACCCCCAAAATTTTTTTTTCAAAAAAAAAAAAAAAAATCAGGGGCAATATGGGAATTTTGGGATAATATTGGTCGAATTGAAAAAAATTGAAACTTTGATGTTCGAATTGAAAACCGTTGTCAACTTTGGGGGGATAAACTATAATTTTCCCTTTTGTTTAATTTCTATAACTTTTTTTCCCGGACATCTTTTCCTCCTTCATTGGCTTTTTTCTGTGATTGGTAAGTTTCCCACAATATAGTGAAGGCACTTTTTGCAGGTCAAATAATACTAGCTTTCATGGATGGTTACATTTTCATATCCTGTTTTTCATTTTTTCCCTTATTGGACTTATAATTTTATAATCTATTGCAGGTTTGGCTGGTTTATCTACTGCAAAGTATTTGGCAGATGCTGGTCACAAGCCAGTTTTGTTGGAGGCAAGAGATGTTCTAGGAGGAAAGGTTTTCATGCTGCTCTATCTTTGTCACACTTTTCATTGAGTTGACACCAAACTGGTGCTTGATTGCTCTTCATTTTTTCCTTGCTTTTTTACTTCTTAAAAACTAGAAGTTTTTGTGTTTTTATCAAATTTAAGAAATTGTCTGGTTTTTTAGCCTCAATGAGCAGCATTTAATTTTCGTTATATTCGATTGAAGGATTATATGTTGTGCTTGATAGTGAGGCTTCAATACTCATAAGGTTCTTTTAGGATCATATATGTAAGTTTTCCAAGATTCACATTTAATACTGGCAAAAAGCTGGAGATAGAAAAGCTAATATAAAAAGGTTTTGTAAATTGAGTGCTTTTTTCTAAGATAAATTGAATTCTGGGTATTGAGCACTGTTGTCTAAGAAAAATTTGTCTTTCTATGAGATTCATTGGGATGATACTCGGTCCCTTTCGTTGTTGCTTTGATAATGCATGGGATTGTTTTGTGATCATCAAGTGCCCTTCAACTTAAATGAATATAGAAGGCTATTCATGCTTTACCGCGTCAAATTATGGTAAGTTTAACTTGTCCAGAAAATGAATCTGAAATGAAATGCTGAGATGAATAATCACATGTAAGAAAAGATAGAACAATAAATTGATGGTATGTGAGAGGCTGACATACGCACAAATTTAACACAAGATGAAAAAGAAATTACTTAAAGATGATTTGTGCGGGTCAAATGAAGACCCTTGGTTAGAGTGATGATTTGAATAAGCTAGATACAATTTGCCAATAAAAGGGTGGCCGAAATAATGTGAGTCTAGTCAGCAGGATTCACATGGTTGCCTATTGATAATTCAGTATTATCAGCTAGATAGTTGAGTAATCTCTTACGCAATAATATCGGTAAATCTTCGTTGATCTGATCTTGGATCGGTATATCAAATGCCTGCAACTTTGGATCCTTCCTATACTTCCTATCTGGTTTCCTATCAGTAGCCACATGATGGGCTTTCCAAATATCATGAAGTTAAATTGAATCTTATGTTTCAACACAATGTGGACTAACATTGTTCTAAAATATAGATCTTACATATCAATTTCGAATGCAAGGGTTTTTGCTGCACATGTACTCTTCTTTGTGCTGAACTTTCAGAGTAATGGGGACCTTGTTCTATTCAGTTGTGGATGGTTTATTCTTTATTCCATATACAGGCTTACACCTAATCTTGGCATCATTATCTTTGGTTGCATATAAGATAAAATATCAATTAAGTAAAGGCTATGCAATGTAACCTTTTCTTTCATCGTCCTCCTCCTCTCCTCCTACTCCTCTGTCTTTCTCTTTCTCATGTTGAATTTGTATTGGCTTTAAGAAGTTATATATAACGTTTGAATTATGTATGGTAATAAATCTCTAAAGTGGAATGTTCTTTTCCATACGTAGGTATTAATAACCAGAACTTAAATTTAAGGGGCTATTGCACAATAATTGATAGCTTCCAACTTGATTATTCCATCTATAGTTGGGAATTTATTTTTCTTTGTTAAAGTTTGTCCTCCTTTACTATAGGTGGCTGCGTGGAAAGATGATGATGGAGACTGGTATGAGACAGGATTACATATATTCTGTAAGTTCTAGTACTTTTTAGTTTGCAATTTGTGACTAAAAATCTATTTCTTATCCACTTCTTTCTGACTTGGTGGAAACCGCCTGGTCCAAATGCTTTCACTCGTGTTTCTTCATTTTTACTTTATGGTTCTTAGTGTAGTATCATTATTCACGATGTTTGTTGTTAGTTTCATATGTAGCCTTTGTGGTAATTTTTAATTATACAACAATTTTTATCCATCTTCTACTTAGATGTTTACATTCTACCTTCTATATCAGTAGAAAACTGGGTTGTTTCTTTATTTGAATGCTTTTTTTTTTTTTTTTTTTTTGTGTTCTTGCTGGTAAGTTGGGGCTTACCCAAACGTGCAGAATCTGTTTGGAGAACTTGGTATTAATGATCGGTTGCAGTGGAAGGAGCATTCTATGATATTTGCAATGCCAAGTAAGCCAGGAGAGTTCAGCCGATTTGACTTCCCTGAAGTTCTTCCTGCACCATTAAATGGTAAGCATTTTGTTTCCACCATTATATGACTTATGGTACATATGTTTGTTAATACAACTATCAATATTTGGTCTTGTGCAAAATTTGTTGCTTCGATTATATGATGATTACCCCATGCTTTTGAATTGGTCTAAAAATCAGAACTCACTCTCCTTACACTATATCATCAGGTAACGACTCAAAAAAAAAAAAATTGAAACGCAGAAACAATTTTTTCTTTCTAGTTGCAGGATGATCATACCAATTTACAGCGATATTTCCCATGTCATGTATCCTTTTCCATGAAAAAAAGATTTTTGTTTCCTGAAAAGTGAGTGGTCCCACCGGGGGATAACCATTGACCTCCACTTCATTAGGTATGGGCCCCAATGGAGTACACTAACTCTCAGGATTAAGAAAGAAGTTATCAGCACTTATGACAATTAAGATATCTTATGAGAAAATAATTCCAACATCCTTCACTCCTTATGGAACTCTGTTCCTAGTTTTCTTGGTCTTTTCTTTTGAATTTATTTACTATAAACCTGTTACTGTATGTTTTGTTATCCATTTTATGGCATTCTTTAGTATCTCCAAATATTTAGCTGTTTCTCATTCTCTTGTATCTATCAACTTGTTAGATGACTTTTATTGGGTGATTGATTGTTAGCCTAATCATCATCATAATTTTTGTAATGTGCTTATCATTTTAAGAACAGGGAGAACAAATGTGGTCATTGAGTTTATGTGTGACTAGGTGCAATTGTGTAATTGTTGTTTACCGATATAAATAGTGAGATTCAAGAGGGAGAATCCTGGTACTCTCATAGATAATGTGTGTGTGTGTGTGTCATCTAGTAAAGCATGTTAAGTTATTCTTGTTTAGAATGTCAAGAATTTTTCATTGATTGAATTCTTTTATGCATATCTGATTCAGTTACTGTGACAACCTCATACTGGGAAACATGCCATGCATTACACACCTGGAGGCACTTTACCTGATGCATAACTGGGTTGGTTAGATTTTCGATTCCAAAAATTATCCGGACTGAGAACCTGATTTCCTATCCTTTTTCCTAGATGCTGGTCTTCAACTTCTATTTTATTTCCAACCACCAGATCCTTCTTCTTCCAAGTCTTATTGTTGAAAAGAAACTTCTATCTGCCAGTTTAAACTATGAACAGGGTTTATTGAATTCAGAACCAAACAACTATAAGGATGTAATGTATTCATGCACTGCATTAGAGTTTTCTGATCAGGATTAAAAAATTATAAAGTCTACTTAAAATGGAAAGCTTATTAAAATTAAAACCATGGGACTCCAGGCGTGTTTCACATAAGAGGATTTAACATACTGTGCAGCAATTGTTACATATTTTTGTGGCAAATATATGCAAGAAACTTCACTCATTGGATGGTGAATCTCATTTCTTGCTTCTGTTGCGTGTGAGCCACGCTGTTGTTAGGCCATTCTGTATATCTAGTAAGCATTTTGTCTTCCTTTATTATTTTCATTGCAACCAATATTATCTGCAAGTGTTCCATGTCACTGTCAACCATAAGGTTGTCGTAAATTATTTATGAATGTAATCGGCAGGAATATGGGCTATATTGAAGAACAATGAGATGCTGACTTGGCCAGAGAAAATCAAGTTTGCGATTGGACTCTTACCAGCAATGCTTGGAGGACAGT
Organism: Corylus avellana; assembly: GCF_965113065.1. NCBI lineage: Eukaryota > Viridiplantae > Streptophyta > Magnoliopsida > Fagales > Betulaceae > Corylus > Corylus avellana. Next base: position 29,446,573 of record NC_142493.1, read on the forward strand.
CTTACGTTGAAGCTCAAGATGGTTTCACCGTTAAAGACTGGATGAGAAAGCAGGTATAGTTCCCCCACACCCGCCGCCCCCCCCCCCCCCCCCCCCCTCCCCCCCAGCAACACAATGGGAGAAGCCCTCCCACTACTTATAAATCTGCCAAACCAAGTGATGGCAGGATTCAATCTCAAATCTTTTGTATGAAGCCAAGAGACTTGCCAATTGACGTTATTTGATATAGGATTGGTGGTTAATAATGGATGAAACTATACATTTAATGTTAAATGTTTGTAACTTGTGATTTAATCATGAACCTAAAGAAAGGAGTTCGCAGATCCTCTAGAAATTTCAAAACCAATGAAATCATGAATAATTTGTCCATCAGAATGATAAATAAGAAAAATCCAAAACACCCTCGTGATAACAAATGGAAATTCATGGAATTTACATTACTTAAGACGACTATATGGATTTTTAATGCTTTAGAATGTCATGGCTAACATTCTGATAATTTTTGTCAATGCCTACTTGATTCATTGGAATAATGACTAGTGATTCTAATTGTTCAAAATATTTTCTACCTCACTAGATGATCTTATTGAATTTTGTATAACTACTATGAGGTTGGTATATACTTCGCAAATGACACATGGTTTTGTCCTAAACACAGGGAATACCTGATCGAGTAACTGATGAGGTATTTATAGCGATGTCAAAGGCACTAAACTTCATTAATCCTGATGAACTTTCAATGCAATGCATCTTGATCGCTTTGAACCGGTTTCTTCAGGTATTCATGTTTTTCTTACCCTTGCTATTGTTCTAAAAATTTATTATTCTTTTATCAGACGTAAAATTGGTACAAAATAAATCAAAACGATTCTTTGTTGCAACATATATAATGTTGATGGAAGTTAAATCAACTTTCATCATCTTCTTATATATCATGTGCAATCATGGTGTATACCTAGTGAAATAATTTAATCAATCTGCACTGAAAAAATTAAATTATAATCATAAAAATGTTTGTCAATCACGAATAAAATTTTTCTTGAAGTAGCTTAAACTCACTGGATTTTTTGAAATATCATCTTGGTAATTTAGCTTTACTTGCTCTGACCCCAGGTGGGTTGAATTTTTTTTGAGGGAAAGGTATGCAGTTTGAGTCAAGTTTCTCTTTCTTCTCATATATTATCAGCAAACATAATCTTTTCTTGCTGAAGGAATCTACTTTTTTTGAGTTTGAACACCTCAGATGACAATCATAAATAATTGTTGTCAACCATGGTGACCTGGAATCTCATCCCATCCCTCCCAGTAATATAGTTTCTTACTTAGATGATAATTAATCGAGATATCATTGTGGGTGACTATTGATTTATATAATGTTGTAAATACATGACAGTAGTGTACATTAAAAATAAAAAGAACAACAATTTCTTTCAACATGACATTAGCTACTTTATGAATTATAAAAACACATCTCTAGGAGAAGCATGGTTCCAAGATGGCTTTCTTGGATGGTAATCCCCCGGAAAGACTCTGTCTGCCGATTGTTGATCATATTCAGTCACTGGGTGGTGAAGTAAGACTAAACTCACGGATACAGAATATCGAGCTAAATCATGATGGAACCGTGAAAAGTTTTTTACTAACTAATGGGAACGTGATTGAAGGGGATGCTTATGTATTTGCTACTCCAGGTATACTACTAACTTTTATGTTGATTCATATAATTTTATCATATTGCTCATTAAAAATATAATTTTATCATATTGTTATCCCAGCTTTCCTAATATTGTTATGACTGTTCTAATCAGTTGATATCCTGAAGCTTCTTTTACCTGAAAACTGGAAAGAGATTCCTTATTTCCAGAGATTGGAGAAATTAGTTGGGGTTCCAGTTATCAATGTCCACATATGGTTAGTGACAGATTCGATTATTGTTAACAAAATATAAAAAGCTTCTGACTCTCTCTCTCTCTCTCTCTCTCTCTCTCTCTCTCCATTCCATTCTATTCATATAAGAAGTATTGAATCTCTCTATATACATGATTAGAGATGGTCCTTTATTGAAACATAAGATACATTCAGTTTTTATTTGCAATGGGTTTGGCAAATGAATTCTGGAGATGGAGATAGGATGCAAAATCCATTGCAAGCCTTTTAAAATGTGATTTTCTGATACAACACAGGAATATTCTGTCTAATTGCCCTTCTCATATTGTCTATATTTCTGAATTTTACTGGAACTAATGTAATTATTTGATTTTTACATTGGATATTTTCTATTAATAAGATAAACAAATATTTTAATTCTTGTCATGTTATGCATCAGTTGCTTTTTGGTTTGGAGACAATGCATATCCTTTTATGTCCGTCAGTGACAGCTAATCTGTTAGCGCCCTGGTTTCGCCAATTGCAGGTTTGACAGGAAACTGAAGAACACCTATGATCACCTACTATTTAGCAGGTCCTGCGCTGATACTTGTCTCATTAATTGTGGTGTCTAGTAGAGATACGATTCGATTGTTTGCTTAGTTTGTCTCTCACAGATTTTGTGACTTACTATTGAACAGCTTAGTCTTCTGAGCGGTTTCATGCAATCTTAGTGAACCATATATATATATATATATATATATTTTGAGGTTTAGAATATTGACAATGAGCTCAAGCTAAAATGGCTCTCTCTTCCTCTATAAGGAAAGGAAGGTTGTAACTTTGAGACCCACCACGTGTTTGTAATTTACCAATTAAAAATAACAAATAAAAAATAAACAAAGAAGTTCAGAGCATTATTAATAATTATACTAAGGTTGCATGACAAAAAGTATCTTTTTTCTTCCTCATAGAAAGTGGAGTCTGCATTACAACCATTCTCGGTAATTATAATTTTGAGTGTAAGCTAGAAGATCATTTTATGCTCACTGATTTTAATCCTGTTTAAAACTTTGTAGCACTGCTCAATTAAGATTTGCTTACAAAATTTTCTAGGAATGGAGAAATTATTTACCGTCTTATACCTGCTAAGAACTTTCTTTCCTTTTTTTGTTATATTATTTTGGTTTTTTTCCCTAGTTTACCTGAGATAGGACAGGTTTTTTTTTTCCTTCACTTCCAGTTAGAGTTCCTTTAGGCTAATGATTTGATCAATTTTGCTTCTCCATCTGATTTCTGGCTATTTTCTTACCTTCCCCTTGCAGAAGTCAACTTCTCAGTGTGTATGCTGACATGTCAGTAACATGTAAGGTAAAAACTGGTATTAATATATATTTTTTATGTACTTTATGCACCAAAATGCTAATATCTTCATGCAATGTAGGCTCACTATTGAAATAAATAGTGTCCTAAACAAATTATTGGATGTTAATTTAAATTCTTGCTTCTACCCCTGAGAAAAAAGAAAACAGCAAATTTAATACGGTCCCCCCATGAGAGCGGCGTTTTTTGCTTGGTCGGCCATCCTAGAGAAAATCCTCACCATGGATAACCTAAGGAAGTAGCATGTCATTGTGGTCGATTGGTGTTGTATTTGTAAGAGAAGTGCGGAGTTTGTGGATTGTCTTCTATTCTATTGTGAGATTGCTAGTGCCTTATGAAATGCTATTTTCAGCCGTGTTGGGTTAGCTTGGGTTATACCTAGATGATTGGTAAACCTTTTCGCTTGTTGGAGAGAGTTGTGTGTCAGTCTTCAGAGTGTAGCAGTGTTGAAGATGGTTCCGTCTTGCCTTTTATGGTGTGTTTAGAGGGAAAGAAATGATGGAAGTTTTAAAGACCGCGAGAAGATGGTGGTAGAACTAAAGTCTTTCTTCTTCAATACTATTTACCACTGAGTTGCTGCTTTAGACTATCTTAATTTGCTTTGTTTCATGATTTTCTTGACCTTTTTTCTCTTTTTAACCAAGTGTATTTCTTGTATATTTTTGTGTATCTGGGTTGCACCTTTTGCGATTTTTAATGATATTTGATTACTCTTTAAAAAAAAGGGAATAGGAGAAACAACAGATAGGAAAATTTGGTATACTATGAGACAGGTTGCTATTTATGTCCGAGTGTTTTATGGACATATGGGCAGTTGGGTTGGTATGGTACAACATAAGTATATGAGTATGACTTATACATGGCATAGTGGCCATATCTGTGTCTGTATTTGTATTCTTGATTTTAGAAATTCAACAAGTATCCCTTCACCGAATTTCCTCATATATTCTAAGCTTAGTAATTAATTTAATTTTCCTTCATTAGCATTTGTTAATTCATGATTGATTGTTCTATGCAGGAATATTACGACCCAAACAAATCTATGCTGGAGTTGGTCTTTGCGCCTGCAGAAGAATGGATTTCACGCAGTGACTCAGATATTATTGATGCTACAATGAAGGAACTTGCAAAGCTCTTCCCTGACGAAATTTCCTCGGATCAAAGCAAAGCAAAGATTGTAAAGTACCACGTTGTTAAAACACCAAGGTTTGACTAAATGGCCAGATATTTGGATCTTTGGGATTCCTTTAAATAAATAATGAACATTTATAGATATAAGAATTTAGTACCCTTTATATGAGTAGAGCAAAGTAACAAGTAATATTGTTGAACAGGAAACGTGTTGTCTAAAGACTATTTATTTGAAATTTTTTAATTTAGAATTCATTGTAATCAACATGTTACTCCATTTTCCCTTTGTAACCTAACTGATAAATGTCTCAGGTCTGTTTACAAAACTGTTCCGGATTGTGAACCTTGCCGTCCCTTACAAAGGTCTCCTGTTGAGGGGTTCTACTTAGCTGGTGACTACACAAAACAGAAGTATTTGGCTTCAATGGAAGGGGCTGTTCTGTCAGGAAAGTTTTGCGCACAGGCTATTGTACAGGTAATTTTACCATAGGTGTACTATAAAAGGTAATATGATATAGTTATCATTTTTGGAAAAATGCTACTTTTAGTGTATTATGACAGTAGTTTCTTCAAAAAAAAAAAAAAGGTTCAGAAACCTTGTTTTCTTCAGATCCCGTGTCATATTAATAGACATTTATTGAAATTAAATTCATGAATACATAACAAGTACTTTTGTTCCTTCATTTTTCCATTTCTTTTCTCCTTTCTTTTTAATTGAAATTTCCTTGGCTACTCAAAAAGGAATCTCTGCTTGTCCCATGTAGTAGCACTAGGGAAGATCCTATTTGCTTGAAGGTTAAATTAGTTGGCAATGAGTTGTTGGATGCAAAACACGATGGTTGATAGAGCACAGCAAGGGGTGCTCTGGCTCCGAGAAAGTCTGAAAATTTTAAATATACACTAAAACTTTATTTTCACATTAATCCCTCAGAGGTGGGGAGTTAGAACAAAAATAAGGATAAATATGTATTGAAGCAAAGAGCAAGCATTTTGTTTTTTTGGGTGCTTATATGTACTACTTAGTCCTCATGTTGAAATATGCAGGATTATGAGTTGCTTATTGCTCGGGGACAAAGAAGGTTGGCTCATGCAAGTGTTTCTTGACAAAAACCTTTGGAAATGGAGGCAAATTTTGCCTTCGTTCTTGAGGATCATCAAAGAATAGTTATGGCTTCTAGGTCAATGACATATCAACCATTTAGGATATCTTTTCTGCCCTTGAGGGATTATATGCAATAACAACATATCGAGCTCTCTGATAGTGAATCTTTTCAGGATAAAAATCTCCTGTTGTGGTTATACTTGTATGATGCTTATCTTGCTGTAAGTGTACATAATTTGTTCTCAAAGATATATCCAACAGCCAATGCAATTAAGGTGAAAGTAAATAATTCTATTCAGCTTGTGTACTTAACCCCATGACCCATGTACCTCACTATGTTTTGCACTTGATGGGACCCAATATGAGAAAGGTATTCTTGGTTAGAAAAGAAAAAGAAACTGTATCTATCCCTATACTGAAAGCCCTGATTAAGAAGAGACAGAATACAATTTTTGTCTGTATAGAAAGTACTTTCAATCTAGTTTTCAAAGATAACCTAAAGAAAAGAAGTAAATCTGGATCAATTTTAGCTGGAAAATGATTTAGGAAATTGATTTTTCAAGTTCCAAAATGGTTGTTTAGGGCTTGTAATTCAAAGATCGATCTGCGTTTGCAAATCATCTTTTTCTTGGATCGATAAATTGTTTTGCTTGGAATATTCAAGTAGGAATGCGTGCGTGTATGAGGAAGAGAGTTTTCACGTGCATCAGTTCACCCTCCTCGAGTAAACTTCTCATTTTTTAAGCCCCCACCAAACATGTAAGGAAACAAAATTCCAAGCCTAGTCCTAGTAAACTACGCACAACACACCTTCCATGAAAATGCCTTCCTTTTCTTTTTCCCCACAACCAAGCTTAGCTGGCTACGTTCACTCCCTCACTTGAAAAGCAAGCCAACCTTTCTCTTTTCAGTGAACTACGTTCGAGGCTACGGATTTCAATGAGAGTCCACTTTTCGATCCTGACCATGTTCATTCCCCCCCCCCCCCCACCCCACCCATTTCTGTCGCCAGCTAATCCTTTCTTAATTTATTGCATTAGGGATTTCTTGTATAAATATGTGCATAAGGGCTGGTCCCTTTAGCTAGCTAGTTGTTGTGAGCTTTCTTGCTTGCTTATATAACTTTCTCAACCATGGTTGAGCTTGAGTTAAGCAATAAGAGCATGGCTAGAATCCCGTCCAGGAGAAAGATGCATTGCTTCACAAGAAAGTGCTCCTCCTTGGTTAAGGAACAAAGAGCCAGGATTTACGTTCTCCGACGCTGTGCCACCATGCTATTATGCTGGTATATTCATGGAGATGACTAGCTAATTCGCATTATTTTCTCTTCTCTCTTTTTTCTTTCTTTTTTTTTTAAAAAAAAAAAAAAATAGATCACTCTTTTCCTTTCAGCATTGTCCATTAAGCCGATCAGTAGTACTTTTGGTTGTATGAGCTGTGGTGTGGCCTTTCCTGCAACACTCTCACCTACGTGTCGTACTCTTTTTGACCTGATTGGTATAATTCACAATGGGTTTACGGTGGCACATGAGAGGTTTCTGGCTGGGGGCTGCATTCTTGCTTTTTGATCAATCAAACCATGTATTTGAGGGCATCGGCGGAGCTGACATGCTGGGATTCTTTTTTTTTTTTTCCTAAAACTTTCGAGTTGCTGGTGGATGGCACTCAATAAACGTTGCTTGTAACTTGTTTTTAAGCTGTCAAATCAGTCTTTAGGCCCCCCCTTTTTTTATTTATTTTTTTTTTTTCCTTTGAAAAGTGCTACCGCTACTTACTTCTAAAAGCATACTTTCTGACTTGATAATAAATTTAATGATATTTTTTACTGTTATGTCAATGAATGTGCACTTGAGAGTGTGATTAACATTTTTCTTTTTATTTTTCTCCCCATTTTCAAGAATAAAATAGGGAAGCCAATATATATTTGTAATGATCACGTTATTTTGGGCATACTTGAATAGTTGAATGCCATGGGTTTATCAATGATTTTGCAGTTTGCTGATACTTCTCTTTTCTTTTAAGAAGAGAGCTTGAGATTCAACTCATCGTATGTATGTATGAGATTTTTTAGAATTTGTTGGATAACGAGTACTTAAATAAAAAATAAGAAGATTGATAAGGATGGTAATTCGTATGTATTGGTTTAGCCACTTCAATTTTGCATACTTGAATGTCATGGGTTTGACCATAAAAGGATCTTCTCATAGAGTATCTGGTCATTTATATTATAAGGGCAAAATTTGAGATTTACAGGAATTTATTGAATGAAAGATATTTTGCTTAACATGACAAAAAGTCACGAGTTCTAATATCTTATGTAAGAGTAATGCTATATTAGTAAATTGTTATACTGTCATATAAATTGTCTGTGAAAATCAATCTTTGTATTGATGCTTGTAAAAGAAAGAACGAAAAAACTAATGATTGATTTTGATTGTTACATCCGTCATTCTAATTAAATTGTAGTCAGTAGTCTACTATATAATAACCATCAAGCCAACACAAATTCAACATTTTACCATATCATCTGGATCAATGGTTGGACAACTTGAACAACTTGGAATGTATTCAATTGGACTACCATAAGAATATATCACATGAATATATTTATCTTATCTACCAAATCATAAAGACTCTTGATCCTAAAAGAATAGTGGACTCAATTACAAAGTGTTTATTGTTTGATTTCTCCACGAATGAGATATTGCAGGTCAACACATCAATATACTGAATAATTGACATTGTGTTGTAAAATTAAAGAAAATAACAAGATAAGATAAAAGATTGCAATATATGAAACTAGTTCTTCAGGAACTATGTATTATTCTTCTCTATTATTGTGTGATCTATATACAACTCAATACTCCCTTTTATAGGCATAGAATCATAATGGAAGGTTAAGGAATATGAAAAGGAGAATATGAAACAAGAGGGTACATTAATGTATTACATGGATGTTATAGGAATTCTAAAAGATGATATGAATGTGTAGAATTCCAAGAGATGGAACTAAATGGTCATCCACCAAATGCATGAATGCATTCATAACACTCCCCCTTGGATGACCATACACTAAGAATATGCCTCGTTAAAACCTTGCCAAGAAAAACCCAGTGGGAAAAAACCTGTGGCGAAGGAAAAATAGTACAATATTCTTGTGTGCCTTCGTATGCTTTAGGATTGCCTCATTAAAACCTTGCAAAGGAAAACCCAGTGGGAAAAACCTTAGCGAAGGAAAAAGAGTACAATCAGCATAATCATTTTACTCCCCCTCTTTAGCATGAAGAGCTTCAATTGTTTATGATGAAAGATCCTTCAGTCGGCGCATTCCAATGTTATTCACCAACTTCTTAAATGTTGCAGTTGGTAATGCTTTGGTAAATAAATCTGCCAAATTGTCACTTGATCGTATCTGTTTAACATCAATATCACCACTCTTCTGGAGCTCATGTGTATAAAAGAACTTTGGTAAAATGTGTTTGGTTCTATCACCCTTAATATATCCTCCTCTGATCTGTGTGATACAAGCAGCATTATCTTCATATAATATTGTCGGGCTATCTTTGATTGTGGATAAACCGCACTTTTCTCGAATGTGTTGAATTACTGATCTTAGCCATATGCATTCCCGACTTGCTTCATGAATTGCAATAATCTCTGAGTGATTTGAAGAAGTAGCAACAAGTGTTTGCTTGACAGATCTCCATGAAATAGCAGTACTTCCACTTGTAAATAGATATCCTGTTTGAGATCTACCTTTATACGGATCAGAAAGAAAACCCGCATCTGCATATCCAACTAATTGTGAATTTGAACCTTTTGAATAAAATAATCCCATGTCAACTGTTCCACGAAGATAACGTAGAACATGTTTGACCCCATTCCAATGCCTTCGAGTTGGTGCAGAGCTGTATCTTGCTAATAAATTAACTGAAAATGCTATATCAGGTCGTGTGCAATTTGCAAGATACATCAGAGCACCAATTGCACTAAGATATGGTACTTCAGGACCAAGAATTTCTTCGTCATCTTCTCGAGGGCGAAAAGGGTCTTTTTTCACATCAAGTGACCGAACAACCATTGGAGCACAAATGATGAACTTTCTCCATGTAAAAGTGCTTCAGGACTTTTTCTGTGTATGTTGACTGATGAACAAAAATTCCATTTGAAAAATGTTCAATTTGTAAACCAAGGCAAAATTTTGTCTTTCCAAGATCTTTCATCTCAAACTCATTTTTTAAATACGTGGCAGTTTTTATGAGCTCTTCTGGAGTCCCAACAAGATTTAAATCATCTACATAAACTGCAATGATAGCAAATCCGGATTCTGATTTCTTAATGAAAACGCATGGACAAATTGGATTATTCTCAAATCCTTCTTTCAATAGATATTCACAAAGACGATTGTACCACATGCGTCCGGATTGCTTTAACCCATATAAAGATCTTTGTAGCTTGATAGAATAAATACTTCGGGATTTCGAATTATATGCTTCAGGCATTTTGTATCCTTCAGGGATTTTCATGTATATATCATTATCAAGTGATCCATATAAATATGCTGTAACCACATCCATTAAACGCATATCCAAACTTTCTGTAACTACCAAGCTAATCAAAAATCTAAATGTAATTGCATCCACTACAGGGGAATATGTTTCTTCATAATCAATACCAGGTTTCTGCAGGAAACCTTGTGCAACAAGTCTTGCTTTGTATCTCACAATTTCATTTTTCTCATTTCGTTTTCGTACAAATACCCACTTGTATCCAACAGGCGATACACCTTTAGGTGTTTGGACTACAGGTCCAAATACTTCACGTTTTGCTAGTGAGTTCAATTCTGCTTGAATTGCTTCCTTCCACATTGGCCAATCATTTCTACGTCGACATTCTTCGACAGTTTGTGGTTCAATATCATCATTACTTCTGGTAATGTTAAATGCAACTTTAAATGAAAATATGTTGTCGACAACAATTTTATTTCTATCCAATATTTCTCCTGAACTTACATAATTTATTGAGATCTCATTATTTTCAGGTACCTGTTCCTCTTCAGGAGGTAACTCTTCAGGAGATTCCTCTTCAAGAGATTCCTCTTCAGGGGATTCCTTTCCAGGAGAATTTTGTACAGAAAGTTTGGATGGATCAATTTTCGTTGCCTGTTTTGTGGGTAAGGCCTCTTCAGGAGCACCGATTTCATTTCCTTGTGCTTTTCTCTTCCGGGGAATTTTATCCTTTGCACCAATAGGTCTTCCACGCTTCAGGCGCGCCTTAGACTCATTTGCTGTTGTATTAATTGATTGTCCGACAGGGACTTCTATCTTCGCTGGAGTATTAGCAGCTGGAATGTGAGACTTAATTATTTTCTTGTTGTCAGTAAATGCATCCGGCAATTGATTTGCAATACTCTGCAAATGAATGATCTTCTGAACTTCTAGTTCACATTGATTTGCACGAGGATCAAAATGAGATAATGTCGAATTATTCCAAGTGATTTCTTGTCGTGTTTCTGGCAACGACTTTTCTTTCCCTAGTGATGGGAATATGTTTTCATCAAAATGACAATCTTCAAAACGTGCTTTAAAAACATCACCAGTTAAAGGCTCAAGATATCTAATGATAGAAGGAGAATCAAAACCAACATAAATTCCAAGTCTACGTTGAGGTCCCATCTTAGTGCGTTGAGGTGACGCAATTGGAACATATACAGCACAACCAAAAATACGAAAATGAAAAATATTTGGTGGTTGACCAAATGCAAGTTGCACAGGGGAATATTTTTGGTAAGCTGTTGGTCTGATCTGAACTAATGATGCAGCGTGTAATATTGCATGTCCCCAAGCAGAAACATGTAATTTTGTTTTCATAAGCAAAGGTCGAGCAATTAACTGAAGTCGTTTAATAAACAATTCAGCTAAACCATTTTGAGTATGAGTATGAGCAACAGGATGTTCAACATTAATTCCAATTGACATGCAATAGTCATAAAATGCTTGAGATGTAAATTCACCCGCATTATCCATCCGAATAGATTGAATTGGATAATCAGGAAATTGTGCTCGTAATCTAATTATTTGAGAAAGAAGTCTAGCAAATGCAACATTACGAGTAGAAAGCAAGCAAACGTGTGACCACCTAGATGATGCATCTATTAAAACCATAAAATATCTAAATGGCCCACATGGAGGGTGAATCGGCCCACATATATCCCCTTGAATCCTTTGTAAAAATGATGGAGATTCAACAATTATCTTAGAAGGGGATGGTTTGATAACAAGTTTACCTTGAGAACATGCAGCACAAGGATAATCACTTGGTAAAAGAATCTTCTGGTTCTTTAAGGGATGCCCATGAGAGTTCTCAATTATTCGACGCATCATAATTGTTCCCGGATGTCCAAGACGATCATGCCAAAGCATAAACATCTTTGGATTAGAGCACTTCTGGTGCATCACAACATGTGATTCAATTGTTCTTATTGTTGTATAATACAACCTGGAAGAGAAAGCAGGCAGTTTTTCCAATATGAGCTTCTGGCCCGAAATTATTGAAGTAATATAAAGATATTCGTCACTGCCTTCATTAGTGGTTTCAACATGATAACCATTTAGACGAATATCCTTAAAACTAATTAAATTTCTTCTAGATTTAGAAGAATACAAAGCATCGTCAATACAAAATTTTGTTCCTTTTGGCAATATAATATTCGCTCTTCCAGAGCCTTCGATTAGGTTTGATGAACCTGATATTGTATTGACACTAGCTTTGTTTAATATCAAGTATTGAAAATATTTCTTATCTCTAAGAATTGTGTGCGTTGTACAACTGTCTGCTAGACACAAATCTTCACCAATCATCTTGAAATTAATCATTCCATCAATATGACCCATACCTCTATATATAAACAAAATATATATTAAAATTTCATTAATCAAAAAGAAAATAACAAAATACAATTAAATTTAACAATGTAAACTCAATGTGATTAAGACACAATGAAAACATTTTAATTGTTATAGACATATTTATCACTAATGAAAAGATCAGTTTTTGTGTTAGAGTCTACAAAGAAATCAGAAACATTAAGATGAATGTTACCCTTTCCATTTAAAGTATTACGAAAAATTGGAGAATCTTCAGGATTACTGTGATTAACAAAATTCATTTCAATCTCCTTTTCTTTTAGGAGGTTTGATATAGGTCTACCAGATGTTTAGGCGTACGACAGGTACGTGATCTATATCTTTTTCATACTACACATGTAACATTTATCTTCATAGTTCTTTGTAGGTTTATTCTGTAAACCTTTGTTTTCATTTTGTTTCGCCTCAATGTGGTTCCACTTCTGGTGGTATGAAGCATTTCTTTTGTAAAAATTATGAGTTCGTTCCCTTTGACCTTTATAATTTTTTTTTTCTTCTACCACGTCTACGTCCACGACCATGGTTTCCTTTATTACCATGAAATGAGGTTCCATTTGCTTCAGGAAATGGTGTAGAACCCGTTGGACGAGATTGATAATTTTTCATTAATAGCTCGTTGTTTTGCTCAGTCACTAGAATGCAAGATATCAGTTCAGAATATCTTGTGAAATTACGCTCTCGATATTGCTACTGCAGGAGCACATTCGAGGCATGAAATGTGGTATATGTTTTTTCTAACATATCCATATCAGTGACTTTTTCTCCATACAATTTTAATTGTGGGCTGATTTTGAAGAGTTCAGAGTTAATCACTGACACTCTTGAAATCTTGCAACTTCAGGTGCATCAAATCATAACGAGCTTTTGGGAGGATAACTATCTTCTGGTGCTCGTATCTCTCCCTTAAATTATTCCACAAGATCAAGGGATCCTTTACCGAAAGGTACTCAGTTTTTATATGCTTCAGGCATATAAAATTAGAAGACATCATATTCATAACATTAGTATGATAAAATTCTAATTTATAATAAATCTCACATGAATCATAATATGCAAGTATTATGATAGCTTTATAATAAATCTCACATGAATCATAAAACAATAAAAATTTAATGAATTGAGAATACCTCACGGATAGCTTTTGATGTTGATGATCAAAAGAACACAACAATTGGCTAGAGCTTCGTGCTGATAACGTGTTGTAAAATTAAAGAAAATAACAAGATAAGATAAAAGATTGCAATATATGAAACTAGTTCTTCAGGAACTATGTATTATTCTTCTCTATTATTGTGTGATCTATATACAACTCAATACTCCCTTTTATAGGCATAGAATCATAATGGAAGGTTAAGGAATATGAAAAGGAGAATATGAAACAAGAGGGTACATTAATGTATTACATGGATGTTATAGGAATTCTAAAAGATGATATGAATGTGTAGAATTCCAAGAGATGGAACTAAATGGTCATCCACCAAATGCATGAATGCATTCATAACACATTGAGGATTGTAAGAATACTTAATTAAGTTCAGACTTAGCGATTATTAGAAGGGAAAAATTCATTAAAGCCCCCTGATATCATCACTTTTGCAACTTTAGCTTATAAAGTTTAAAAAGTAACATTCGGCCCACAAACTACCATTTTGTCACAAATTAGCCCCTCCATTAAGTTATTTCGTCCCAGGAGCGTATGAGATTACTGGGGAATGGGCCAGAAATGGATTTGTGGGCGTTAGATATGACACCTGGAATACTCACAGGCTCATCAGCCATCACAAATCCAACCCAATCCGATCCAAATACCCCCCTTGACCCCTCACTTCCACTCTCTTCTGCTATCGTCTCTTCTGCTTCCATTGCCGAAACATGCTAATATTCAGTACTGCGACGCTAGGATCAGTCTCGGGCGTTTCCTTTCTCTCGCACATCTTCACCAGCGATGCCACTTACACTCCTCCTCAGTTCCCTTCTCTCGTAAACCATTGCCACAAATCTCCCGCCAAAAGATACTCTTTCCACGCTGCCAAAGTCTCCGTCTCTGGCAACGCCAACACCGAAGTTTCCGAGCAATCCTCCGCTGCCCAACTTTCCGATGACTCGTCTGCCTTACCGGAGGCCGTTCGGCAAGCTCGGGTGTGTTTATTTATTACTATTATGAATGCAATTGTACCTCTTGGCCTTTGTTTATGGATGGGAAGTTACCATTAGATGATGAACCCAGGTGGAGAACCATGACGTTTGTTTGCCCCTGCAACTTCTGCAATTTTGCTAATCTGTTCATATTTGCGGTTTACCTGTAACATAGTAATTTCTATTCTGTGACATAGTACAATGACTCCCAGTAGTTGTTTGGCTTGTGTGCGCCGGAAGCAAGCTGGGGGTGGCTTGGATCCTCCAACTTCATATATTTACTAATCATCTTAGAACAACATGAATAGAAGGTGTAGTTGTGAAACAATCAATTAAAGTGGAAAGTAACTTGAGAACTTAGATTTGACATAGATTCTATAGCGCATTAGCAAAAGAGATACAAAGTTTGTCTCATTTCATTGGTTTTATGTCCCATTCTTCTAGGTGTCTGATCTAATACTTACTTTCTGCAAACAAGTAGATATCTGGTGATTGGGAGGTAGCAAGGACTTATAATGGTAGTGGATTCATGTACGAGGGCAGGATTGAAGGTTATAATGGTGGAGGCTTGCTGGTCCGGTTTTATTCTCTTGTAGGTTTTCTGCCGTTCTCACAGTTGAGTCCATCACATTCTTGTAAAGGTACTAATTTTGTTGGTTCTGGTCATACTTTGTTCTTGAGTGTTATTTTTTTTTGGGGGGTCTATTTTTCTATTCTCCTCTCTGTCTCGCTTTTTTATTTTTTATTTTTGTCTGGAAGTTGGTGTAAGATGTGGATGGATTTAAGCATGTTTCCGTTTTCCTTTTAATTGATAGTCAGAGAAAAATTTTAAATGCATGTAATTTGATATGAAACATAAATAATGTATTTGGCTGTCATGATGTAGATAATGTTTGAGATAGCAGATGGACAATTGACGTATAAAAATGATGATGACTTGAATTTTCATGGCTGAAATTCAGAATTGCAGAAGTATAATCCCCTGGGTTTTTTATTGCTCTCTCTCTCTCTCTCTCTAAAGAGTAATCTATATTATGAGATCGCGTTTTTTATTTTTTTAAGCAAATAACTAGTAATTTCAAGAAGAGAAACAAACTTGAAAATTGAACTCTGGAATGATAGATGGACTAGAGTAGCGAGTTTGAATCCTTAAATATATTTGCTTCATAACTTAAATACGCTCTCTCTTACAATCCTTATATTTAATCTTTCCCTGTTCATGTTTTAGAACAAACCTTATAGTTTTTTTTTTTGGATGAAGAAAATAAATTTAACCAAGAGGATATTGATTCCAAATCAAATGCAAAGCAGGTGGCATTAACTGCAAACAGCTCCTCTTAATTAAACTGAGACCCAGGCTACTAATTACCTATACATCTGAAACAAGCAACTAGGAGTCAAACATTCCACCAAAAACATAATCTTTTATCAAAAATATAGTTTCTGATTTTCCTGCAAATAGTTCACTTTTCAAACTTACATCGTCTGTTCTATAATTACCTGAGTGAATTCTCTCATTCCTTTTAGCTCAGATAGTGTAGAAGAGCAGCCAAGGTACTCTGAAAGTAGTCATGATAAAAGTTTTTTTTTTTTTTTTTTTTTGTTAAGTTGTCATTACAAAAGCTTTCCCCTTTGAGATTGGAGTAGCCCATCAACACCGTACCCGGTACCAACTTGTCTCATTTAATAGTCTTGCCTAAATTCTTTGAAGAAAACCACATTCATAATACAAGTGATCTCTGATTTCAATACTATCAATTGCACTTGTACAGAAAATACAATGATTATTTCATAATCCTGATGCATTAGCTTTTTGATATATATGACATTACTTAGAAAAATAATAATAATAATAATCCGGATGCATTAGACTTTCCCTTATAGTCAATCTGTTGTAAATAATAAGCCAAGCAAAAAATCCGTCTTGGAATTTCCTTTCAATACAATTTCATGTATTTTCCTTCTCAAATCTGCTTTTTTCTTTTTTTCTTTTTTTTTTTCTTTTCTTTTCTAGTTTTTAGTAGTAAAGTCTCCTATAAAGGAAATAGATGCTGGCATTTGTTAGTAGAATACTCTTTTATTTCAAAAAATTTCAAACTTGTGCTTTAGTTTTCTAGTCATGTATTGGTAAATATTTTCTTTTCCTGATGGCTTCATAGTTACCGTTCATACAATGAATTTTGTGGTGCCAACTTACCTTCTTTCATGGCAATTGAACTTCAAATTACTGACATACTGCAAAACTTTGTTGCCATTTTATGTAGAATCACGCAAAAGTATCCATGAGATTGCTAAGGATTTAACAGGTTCAGATATTTCTGTGAAGGTAATAACTTGTTTACGTGTAATACTTACAATTTGCCACACTTGAAAATTTACCTCCTATATCAGTCAAATCTTGTCTCTAAGGCTGTATCAAAGTCCATAATGTCTCAGTGTATACTTTTGATGGTTTAGAATCCAATTGCGAGTAATCGATGTTGAGCATGAATACCATTTAAGGAAAGCCAAAAACTGAGGTCTTTCACATACCTTTGTTGCAGCCAACACAACCAGAATAGGAACATTGGGAGATGTTTTAAGCCGTCCAGAATATTGCACAGGTAACACCAATTTGGGTGGTAAACTTTCTGTTAGGCTATGTGGAGCCTGGTTTGTATTCAACCCGGTTTGCACCCGACTTAGTTTGACGTTGAAAGTGCTACGGTTTAAATGGGATTTTTCTGAGGCTTAGTCCATGGGAATAGGATAGATTTCCTAACACCTTCCATGGGTAGACCCTCATTACTCACATCTGGAAATTCATTACCCAATGGTGATGCTTGCTACCCGAGCAAGAGCACACACAACTCACAGCATAGGAACACTAGAGAGTGAGATAGAGATCTATCAATGAGTGTGTTATGAGACTTGAATGTGAGAGCTGAGTAATAGCTCCCCCGTAACGTTGATGCTCCAGCTATCCAGGTAACGCCACATTTAGCATGGGCTGGAAACTGAATGAGCTGACAAAAAAGCTGGGTCAGGTCCACTGATGGGGGCCTGAATTTTGCCCAGGCTCAGCACAATTTGTAACACGCATCAATGTATCCTTGGGTAGACTCTTGCTTTTTAGAAGAGGGGTTCTCTCTTTATGAAATTGTTCTTTCAATACCATATAATTGAAAATGGTGCAACCTTATATACTCATTTTCTGCCATCTCTTTAGGATATATATTGTTTTAGTCTTCATTCTATGCCTGCCAATCATGTGGCTGAAAAGTTGTATATGTTGTCCTTAATTATTTTGTTCTAACATACCAGTCTCTCAAAATTTTTTTGTTAAGTAATTAATCTCATTGAAAAGCACAGAGGGGTGCAACCTTAATACACATGAAATATATAAGAGAATCCCCTATTCAATAAGAAAGAAGAGCAAAAGTTCAAAAAGTTAGAAAAACTAGAAAAAAGAAGACTATTATGAGTTGCTATCCATGTGGACCATGTGTAAAGGAAGTTGAATAAAATCATTTTCAGCTCTGTGACCAAAGTCTATCTATCTTTAAAGCTTTGTGCGTTCCGCTCTTTCCAAATACACCAAATTAAACATAAAGGAGCTAACATCCACACTTCCAAAATGTCATGATGCCTCACCTGACCTCCCCAACTCATCAACCACTTTCTCACCTTTCTAGGCATAACCCACTCAATGCCAAACAAATTAAAAAGGGAGCTCCATAAATCTTTTTCTACTTTACAATGAAGAAGAAGGTGATCGATAGACTCCCCACTCTTATTGTACATACAACACAAATCCACCATAATAATGTTTCGCTTACTCAGATTATTTAGTGTCAATATTTTCCCTAATGCCACCGTCCACACAAAAAATGTCACTCTCGAAAGAGCCTTAACTCTCAAAATACTTTTCCAAGGAAACAGGGAAACAGTAAATATGGTCAACATATGATAAAACGACTTCACTTCAAACTTGTACCTCTTGGAAGGGATCTAACAAATTCTATTCGCATACATCTGAAAATGTGTTAAAAAAAAAAGGGGGATTTTGCTCTCATCAAATTTCTCATGAAGTTGTTTACAATCTGAAAATGTGAGATCCTTCTGACATGATCTTACCCCTTTAACTCGTCATAGTGATCAATGATATATATCTTTCTTTCTTCTTTCAGTATAGTAATTCAGGAGTTGTTCTTAATATACATACTACCTTAGTTTCTTTTTGTATTAGGTAATCCAAGCAGATGAGGAGAACAAGAAGTTGATACTCTCTGAAAAGGAAGCTGTCTGGTCAAATTTTTCTGAACAAGTTAACATAGGTGATATTTTTGAAGCAAGAGTGGGTTCTGTTGAGGACTATGGTGCCTTTATCCATTTACGTTTCCCTGATGGTATGTTCTATTTTGACTCATGTGATTGTAGTTTTCCTTTGTATTTGTTATGGGACAAAGTTTAAAGTGGCATCTTAGAGCTGTCTTGCAGGTTTTTATCATCTCACTGGACTGGTGCATGTCTCAGAGGTTTCTTGGGATTTAGTTCAGGATGTAAGAGACATCCTAACTGAAGGTGATGAAGTAAGGGTGAAAGTTACAAGTGTTGATAGGTTAGTTCATGGTGCTTATTACCTGATTTCTGCCTCTCTTTTTCCCCCTTAAATACTGAATAAATCCAGAATCACATCAACAAGGTACTAATCATACCGAATCCTCATGTAGTAATGCAGATCATTAACTTTGTTGTATATTCAGTTATACCTAGTACATACATGCAGATTTTCACTTCCAAGTTGTGCTAGGTCATAAAAGCACACGTATAGCTTGTTTCAATTAACCATCTTAACTAATTTATTTAGAAGTACTTTATGTGTCAATGCAAACCTGCAGTTGTATATTCTGTCTACTTCTTGTGTACTCGGGTAGCGCCTTTGCTTTTAATGATATTTTGATTTCTTATATATATATATATATATATAACATGCTAACGTTCACCCCCCCCACCCCCCCCAAAAAAAAAAAAAAAAAAAAAAAAAAAAAAAAGAACGCCAAATCATGCTTTATTTGATCCAATTTTGACTAAAGAATGAAAACTTCATTCATTTTTTTTTTGTTTTCCTTCCAAAGAACTTCGACTATGCACAAAGCAAAATTTGCATGCCTCTACTGGTGTGTTCCTGATAGACAAGACATTCTTTGGCATTTTCTTAGACTTGTGTCATGAATTATCAGCAATCATGTTTATGAGGCTAAATTGTTGGGTGCTTTCTCTTGAGCTTCCCATGCCAATTCTTTAAGCAACTAAAGTGATGGACCTTCTCTGAAGTTGAAAACTGCTAAATGTCTCTTCATTTGGTATAGGCTTGCAAGGCAGTGCTGTATTATGAAGGGGAAAAGATCTGTTAATTTTCATAAGCTTGCTTATTTTTCTTTTTAACTTTTTGCTTGTCCTTTCTGTACATGAATGTAATCTTTTAGCACCAACCATGTGGGTTTTTGACGAACAATCTATTCAGGGAAAAGTCAAGGATTACCCTGTCAATCAAGCAGTTAGAGGAAGATCCACTTCTAGAAACTTTGGACAAGGTTATACCTCAGGTTTGTCATTGGATATCATCTTATGTCCTTTGGTCATGTTCTTGATTGGGACTATGTCCACTTAAAAAAGCATGTTTCCATTATGAATGGATAATACATTTCACAGGATGCCTCTACTATTCCTGATTCTTTGAGCAATAGCGACATCAGTACTATTGAACCGCTTCCAGGGCTTGAATCAATATTTGAAGAGCTACTACAGGAAGATGGGTATGAATTCATCGTTGCTTGACTCATGAAGAGTTTTTTCTGAAGTTCTATAGTATGGGTTAAACTCTTCTTTTTTAAAATTAAAAAAAAAAAAAAAAAAAAAAAAAATGTTGAATGAAGTAACCATTGTTCCATTGTCTATCTCATCTTCATAGTATGGCAACATGTATCACATTACGCAGTTGGCTGAGCGCATCTATTAATAAGACTTAATCTCCTCAGCAACTTGATTTGCCTCCCTTTCAGTTAAATATTAAGTGATAACCTTACGGGCCAGTAGACCACAAGTAGTATTTCTGACGGATGGTTTCAAAGTTGGTCAATCTGGTCCATCCTGAATTTAGACTAAGAATCGTTAGAAGGAAGTTGGGGTCCCTTAAGATCTTGATTTATTATGATTTTGGATGCTATATTTCTGTATCAATGAACTGTCTTTTGGATGACTATATTCCTGATCATTTGAAGGCATGCGTATTGTGCCTAAAACTTTGGAGAAACAAAATTTGCTGGATGCTTACTCTCCCTCTAGGAGAATCACAGGCTTCCTACTTTTGTGGCTTGATGTCTATAAATATCGAACTTGCTACCCTGTATTCTTCTTGAAATTCAATGTTAAAAACATAAGAATTTTTGGTTTTCCAGTAACTAATAACGGTATTTATTCTTCTTTGATCCAGCATAGATGATGTAAGAATCATTAGACAAGGGTTTGAGAAACGGGTGGTTTCACAAGATCTGCAGCTTTGGCTTTCAAATGTGAGTTTCATTTATTTGCATGAGACCATCTAATTTGTATACATCTTCATTCTTATATACCAACTTTGTCATGTTGCATTACCGCAGGCACCACCCACTAACCAGAAATTCACTCTCCTTGCCCGTGCTGGAAGGCAGGCAAGTCTCATCGAAGCTTCCCTCCCTCTCTACCTCTCTCTCTCTCTCTTTCTCTGACCGTACTATTATCTTCCTTGGGTTCAGGTGCAGGAAATACATCTGAGAACGTCGCTTGATCAGGAAGGAATCAAAAAGGCATTGCAGCGAGCATTAGAACGTGTCCCATAATTTATGCAATGTTCTTCTGTACAGAAGTTATAATCAATGAGTAATGCTGCACTTCATACATGTTTTATCACACTACTTCACATTGATTGATGTGACAAGCTGAATAGAGATAAAAAGTTTTGTTTTCTTAAGTAGCTATTTAATCCATGCCACATCAGCGGGTATGAAGTGGGTGTATAGAATATATTTATTCATTGTGAATTTAAAATTTGGCCATTGTGAGCGGTATATATGCCTACAGGTAACTTTGTTAAATTTTCAACTAAACTTTATTATTTAATTGCACGAAAATGCATTGATAGTTCAATTTCTAGTGCTAATTGTCGTATTGTTCCATACCAATACGCTAAATTTAACATCTCATCTAAAACGAGCAATAACTTCCAGCTGTGTACACAACAAACTTTCAGAACATTCATGTCTAATTTTTAATATTTTCTTTGTAGCATGAATATTTGTGGTGTTAAGAGGCCATTTGTCTTTTATGTTATCTAGTTCTTATTAAAAAAAGAAATTAAAAAAAAAAAAGAAAAGACAAACATGATCAGTCCAAGATTAGATTGTCCTAACATGAGGGTAATCCCCCAAGCATAAGTTTATATTATGTAATCCTACCCTGAGCATAAGCCAAAAAGAAACTTTTCAATTTGTGTCAAGTGTATAACATAATTGTATAGGGATTTGTTAACACAATGACTACACACCAAACATGAAGCGGAGAAGACATGCAAAAAGACGGAAGGTCGAAGTAGTTCATTGGGAATGACAGTGAAACCACCTCTATTTTTAAGTCAATAAGTGGAGTAAAAATGAAATTGTGGGTTAGAGGACCAGCTAGTAGTCGGATACTTAAAACGCCATCGCCGACTGAGTCCAAAGGGCCAGCCGGTACCTGGTACTCTAGGATTCATGCTCTGGCTTTTATCATTTCGATTTTTTTTTTTTGTGCCCTTAAACTTGAGTTTGATGCTGATGAACAATATGCTTCTAGAAACGTAATGTTAGTCTTTACACCTATTTTAGGGTTGAAGTAACATATTTTAAATAGCTTTTTATATTCACCACTTAAAAAACATGAAAATCTACTTATAACACACCACACAGCAAGTAAACCAACATAAAATGAATGTAATAAGAGTACATAGAGTTGAATTCCTCCTAGAATGTGCAACTTGCACGCTCTATCGGGCTAAACTAAAATGTTGGTAGATTGGGTGAACGAAATAAATTCCTTCTTAGAAAAACGACTTTTGAAGAGAAAAAAATATATATATATTTAGAAAATCTATCTCACCAAAAATTATAAAATTTAGAGGCATTTTTAAAATGACAGCCTCAAGCACAAAAGACACTTTTTTTTTTTTTTTTTTTTTTAGCAAATTCCAAATGACATATTAGACCTACAATTTTTTCTTCTTAAGATTTGCTAATATGAAAAAACACAATTTCCTATTATACACTCGCAAGGAAAAGAGATTACTCTTTATTTTTTGGGATAAATGTAATTTTGATCTCTGAGATTTTAAATTTCGACAATAGTTCATTGAGTTCTAAAAAAAGACCTAAAATTAGCAAAAAAGAACAGATTAATAATAGCATTTGAAAAATCGCAAAATCTGATAATTTATCAAATAATCAAAACAACCCTACAAATGAATGATTTGGCCACCCCCAAATATGCTCAAAGGAAACCACCCACACTAGCACATTACACAATTTTGTCAAACTTCTAAACCCCCCAAAAAGTTTCTTACACAATTTTGTCAGTACAGAAAAATTTAACTCAGGAGTAACTACTAACGCCGGAATAACATAATCCATGGAACTGGAATAAGATTTCAAAAACCATTTAAAATAAGATCCAGTATTCAATCAAAATTTTAATATAGCAAAGAGCATGCATAAAATCTGAGTAACTTTCCCAAAGTTATGAAACTAACAAAAAAACACAAACCCAAATAGGACAATAGCAAAGACCTAGTAACCACCCTTGAGATCATTGACAACATCGTAAGGAATGGGAGTGACAGTCTCCAATGTTGCACCTTCCACCATAAAACCCGGTTTAGGGCCCTGTGGCTGCCTCTTTGTGCTAATGACCTCACCTTTGGCCTTTGCCGCAACCTTCAGTTCATCATTCTTCAGTTTCCTCAGGCGGAACTCCTCAGTGCACCTTGAAGGTTGCACATGCTCCACACGCACGTGAATCCTCTTCCTGATGATTCTATTGCCCACCTGCAATGACATACATGCATCCAAATTATTTGAAAATTTTCTATCAGCTGAAGACATCCAGAGTACTGTAAACAACATTCATTACAAACCATCAAAAATGGTTGACAGGCCATCAACATAATTATCTAATGCTCCATGGAGAAATGAAAGAGATAAAAGTATTACAGTTAAAAACTAATGCTCCATGGAGAAATGAAACAGATAAAAGTATTACAGTTAAAAACTAATGCTCCATTTGTTTAAATTAAATAGCAGTCAAATCTTACCGGTGGCCACTGGCCGCAAAACCCACTAATGGGAACATAATATAACGTCTCTCAATATGCATCTTCACTACTAAAGATAAATAATAGCCAATCATAAAATATGGAGGTGAAACTCAAGTAAATGGCACATACATCCTCCCCAATGTCAATTCTTAATGCGCTTGACACCAATAATAAATGACTATATGCCTAGTTGGCTTATTTGTATTGTCTGTCAAAAGAAGAAATGGCTTCAACGGGACACATGTTGCAATTAAGACTAGCTTTGTGCGACGGTACAGATTCAATCCCGGATACAAAAAACTTTAGACCACCACATCTATCACACTAAAAAACAAAGAATACGAGCAAAATCATCGAAAACATCAGCTACAAATGCAAGAACATGTAAAATATTAATAAAAAAACCCAAAATTGTAAACAGAAGGTGAACCAAACATAAAACCCGAGTCTCCTGTACCATCTCCCAGCAACAAATATGTACTCCAATTAAACAAAACAGACAAACCAAACCAACATTTGCAGAAAAACCCAGACACCCAAAAGCAAAGAACATAAGCAAACCATCAAACACATCATCTACACAAACATGTAAAACAACCACAAATCCAAAAGCCAAACGGGGAAACAACCAAACAGGAAGTCTGAAAGCAAAAATCTTCTACATAATCTTCTGAAAGGCCATACATACTTAATACCAACAAATCCATACTACCATTTCCACAACGAAAAGAAACCCATAAAAGAGTACAGTGAATAGATGTTACCTGCTTGTTGATCTCAACGCCGATGGCGCGCTTGGTAACGTTCCAGACTTGGCCAGTGCGGCCATGGTAAAACTTATGGGGCATGCCCTTATGGATGGCCCCATTAACCTTGACGTCTACATAATCACCGATCTTATAACTCCTCAAGTAAGTTGTGAGAGGGATATACCCCTTCTTCCTGAAGGGCCTGGCAAAGAGATCTCGTGTACGAGAACGCAGGCCGTGACCAGCCGGCATGTTTGCTCACTCTTTCTCTCTCTCTCTCACGCTCTTCGGGAAGAGGAAGATATGGGTGTGGCAGCTAAAGCCCTAAAAGAGGGCGTCTTAGTGCGTGCTTTTATAGCTGCTGCGTCTAGGGTTTCAAGGCTTTACACTGGGAGTTATGGGCTGGGCCTCCCCTGACTTTTCATGGGTTGGGCAATCTCTAGTTGCTAATTTATTTGTTTGTTTGCTCATTCGTTTGTTGTTTTTTTTTTGCTACTTTTCAAATACTCTTTTATCTCTAAGGTTTCAAGATTTTATTTTTTCCTTCTTAAAGTTTGGTTTTTATTATAGGAGGTATTTATGATTTTCATAAAGATCAAGATAGTACCTCCGTTAAAATTCCGTCAAAAACTTAACGGAACGCCACGTCAGCACTAATCAGATGTCGCCACATGTCATATAATTATTTTAAAAAAAAAAGCTTAAAAAAATTATATTTTAAAAAAAATAAAAAATAAAAATAATTTAGGGTGATCCATCCCCATCCAGCCGTGGATCTTGTTCTTTTCTTGAAGGCATTTTTTAAGTTATTGTTTGTCTGTGTCATCGAAGTAGATGTTCATGAGCATTGAGAAGGGTCTTTCTGGTTTTGTACTAAAACCTCTGTAATTTATTTTTTCTATGAAGGGAATTTTTACTAAAAGAAACTCAATGAATTGTAGATGATTTTTTTTTTTTTTTTTTCCTTTCTTTCCGATGAATGAAACTCTACTTGTTTGTTGGTTTTTTTTTTTTTTTTTTTTCCTTCATGGCCGTGAAACTTTATAAGGCCTATAAAACTGTAGCAATTAATAATATTATTATTATAGTTTTCATGGACAATCTGTTGAAAACCAGAGGAATGGTAGCAGAAAAAGAAAAAAAGAAGAAGACGAAGTATAAAGTGATTGATTTAAACTGCCTACATGCATCCCAATTCCCATGGACGCATGCTTCAATTCGTTTGGGGGGGGGGGGGATATATAAAAAAATTTAATATTTTTATTTTTAAAAAAAAATTAATTATATTACACATGGCAACATCTGATTAGTGCTGACGTGGCATTCCGTTAACTTTTTGACGAAATTTTAACGGAAGTATCATCTTGGTCTTTATGAAAACTACAAGTATCTCCTGTAATAAAAATAAAATTCAAATGAGAAAAAAATAAAGTCTTGAAACCCTATGGGGCAAAAAAGTATTTAACCCAAAAAAACTACGTTCTCATTTAATATTAATCTTATTTTATTTTTAAAAACAAAGAGGTCTTAAACGTAATGTGAAAATCCTAGAAGAATGTCTATAATTATTTTTATATATTAGAAAAATGTGTTAAAAAAAATGATTTTTTATTGAAGCTATTGCTAGAAACATAATTGAAATGATAACCGTCATATTCATTAAACTAAATAACTAGTTGCTCTCGCTTCGTACTTATCTCCATATCCATATGTATAAATGAATTAGACTATTAAAGTAATGTTACTCTGTACTCTATTTATTACATTCATTTTCACACTCGCTGATATTATGTATTTTAAGTGATGAAGTTAATCGGTATAAATAAATATGATATATAGATGTAAATAGGAGCTAACCTCCACAGTGGCGGAGCCACGTTATTCCTTGGGGGTGCCCAAGGATTTTAATTTTTTTTTTTTTTTTAACCCAAGGCACCCTCAAAATAAAATAATAATTCTTTTTACAATTTTACCTACCCATTACCCAAGACACAGCAACCCTTCTCTCGCACCCTCATTTAACCCATGGCAATTTGAGTACATATTTATGAATTTTTATAGATATTTTTTGTGATGCATATATTGTGTGAATTACCAAATTTTTAGGGTGGAAAAAATTTTCAGGACGCTAAAAAAATTTTAGCGGCACCCCCAATATAAAATGGCTGGCTCTGCCACTGAACCTCCACGCTTCAAAGTACAACCTATCACACTCATTGTATATTGTGTAATACCTTTATTATAATTTCAAAATTAAAATTTCACAAGTAACGAATTAGCATGACATGTTTTACTACCAACGCTATTAAAAGGCTATGAGGACTTTGTTATTATAATTTGTGAAAATATTTTCTCTAGGGAACCTTCAGTTCATCATTCTTCAGTTTCCTCAGACGATAATCCTCGGTGCACCTTGAAGGTTGCACATGCTCCACACGCACGTGAATTCTCTTCCTGATCACTCTATTACCAACCTGCAATGACACACATACATTCAAATTATTTGAAAATTTTCTTTTAGTTGAAGACATCAAGAATACTGTAAACAACATTCATTACAAACCATCACAAAGTGGTTGACAGGCCATCAACATATAATTATCTAATGCTCCATGGAAAAATGAAAGAGATAAAAGTATTACAGTTAACGCTAATGCCCTTGTGCGCTAGGGCCATTTGAAACACCGAGCATTTCCCTAAGGGCATACCGCACAAGTTGTATCACAGCCGACCAGACTTGGCCAGTGCGTCCATGATAATACTTATGGGTACATGTCAGTGGTAAATGCCCGGTGTTCCAAAACGGCTTAGCGAATAGATCTCCAACCGTGACCAGCCGGCATGTTTGCTCATTCTCTCACTCTCTCTCTCTTCGGGAAGAGGAGGATATGGATGTGGCGGCTAAAACCCTAAGATGTCTTCCTTTTATAGCTACTGCGTCTAGGGTTTCAATGCTTTACTCTGAGAGATATGTGGGCTGGGCTTTCCTTGACTTTTTCATGAGTTGGGCAATCTCTAGTAGCCCTTTCTTCTTCTTTTTTTTTTTTTTTTTTTTTTTGGGCTACTCTACTTTTCAAATAAAAAAATATCTATGTAAAAAACTTCATTCTTATTTAATATTAATCCTATTTTATTTTTAAAATACAAAGTGGTCTTAAAGGCATTGCGAAAATCCTAGAAGATTGTCTATAATTATTTTTATATATTAGAAAAATGTGTTACAAAAAATTATTTTTTATTGGGTAAGAGATAGAGCTAGCATGGCTTTTTTGTGTTGAATCCTGTTAAAGTGATCATCACAAAGTGGTTGACAGGCCATCAACATATAATTATCTAATGCTCCATGGAAAAATGAAACTGATAAAAGTATTACAGTTAACGCTAATGTCCTTGTGCGCTAGGGCCATTTGAAACACCGAGCATTTCCCTAAGGGCACACCGCACAAGTTGTATCACGGCCGACCAGACTTGGCCAGTGCGTCCATAATAATACTTATGGGTACATGTCAGTGGTAAATGCCAGGTGTTTCAAAAGGGCCTAGCGAACAGATCTCCAACCGTGACCAGCCAGCATGTTTGCTCACTCTCTCACTCTCTCTCTCTTCGGGAAGAGGAGGATATGGATATGGCAGCTAAAACCCTAAGAGGTTTACTGCGTCTAGGATTTCAATGCTTTACTCTGGGAGATATGTGGGCTGGACTTCCCCTAACTTTTTCATGAGTTGGGCAATCTCTAGTAGGGCATTTTTTTTTTTTTTTTGGCTACTTTTCAAATAAAAAAACTACATTCTTATTTAATATTAATCTTATTTTATTTTTAAAATACAAAGTGGTCTTAAACGTATTGTGAAAATCCTAGAAGATTGTCTATAATTAATTTTATATATTAGAAAAATGTGTTACAAAAAATTATTTTTTATTTTTAGCTATTACTAGAAGCGTAATTGAAATGATAACCTTCATATTCGTTAGACTAAATAACTAGTTGAACTAAAGTAATGTTACTCTTTACTTCTATTAATTACATTTACTTTCACACTCGCTGCATATTTAAAGTGACTAGGTTAATCGGTATAAAATAAATAAGATATATATATAAATGTAAATAGGAGCATTACTTAACCAATACTCTTCAAAGTACAACCTATCACACTCATTGTATATTGTGTAATACCTTTATTATAATTTCAAAATTAAAATTTACATGTAAAAGTGAACTTTGTTATTATAATTTGTGAAAATATTTTCTTTAGGGAAGCACGTTTAATTATTGAATTAGATTGATATTAGTGCCCCACTCCCTGCCCTGCCCCTTCCCACACCCGAAAAAAAGAAAAATAATTGAATTGATAGTGGTAGCTATTTTTATTGAGCTAAATGAAAATTAAACTTAACATTGAGATGCCAATAGACTTAAGGGCTTCCCTTTATGCTGTTGGTAGTCAAGAAACTTACAATAAGAGAAGCTAGATAAAATAAAATCTTCAATTCTGTTAACTTCTATATCGACAAGCTAATATGCTCTTCTTTTTGCTTGTCACAGAATGATTAAAATCACTTTTTTGGGGTTTCTTGGTTCGGGCAGTACAGAAAATTTAACTATAGGACTAATTTTAACGCTGGAATAACATGATCCTTGGAACTGGAACAAGATTTCAAAAACCATTTACAATAAGATCCAACATTCAACCAAAATTTGAATATAGCAAAGAGCATGCATAAAATCTGAGTAACTTTCCCAAAGTTATGAAACTAACAAAAAAACACAAATCCAAATAAGATAAGACAATAGAAAAGACCTAGTAAGTTAGTAACCACCCTTAAGATCATTGACAACATCGTAAGGAATGGGAGTCACAGTCTCCAATGTTGCACCTTCCACCATAAAACCCGGTTTAGGGCCCTGTGGCTGCCTCTTTGTGCTAATGACCTCACCTTTGGCCTTTGCCGCAACCTTCAGTTCATCATTCTTCAGTTTCCTCAGGCGGAACTCCTCAGTGCACCTTGAAGGTTGCACATGCTCCACACGCACGTGAATCCTCTTCCTGATGATTCTATTGCCAACCTGCAACGACATCATGCATCCAAATTATTTGAAAATTTTCTATCAGCTGAAGACATCCAGAGTACTGTAAACAACATTCATTACAAACCATCACAAAGTGGTTGACAGACCATCAACATATAATTATCTAATGCTCCATGGAGAAATGAAAGAGATAAAAGTATTACAGTTAAAAACTAATGCTCCATTTGATTACATTGAATAGCATTCAAATCCTACCGGAGGCCACTGGCCACAAAACCCACACATGGTGACATAATATAACATCTCTCACCATGCATCTTCACTATTAAAGATAAATAACAGCCAATCACAAAATATGGAGGTGAAACTCAAGTAAATGGCACATAAATCCTCCCCAACGTCAATTCTTAATGCGCTTGACACCAATAATAAATGACTATCTGGCCTATTTGTATTGTCTATCAAAAGAAGAAATGACTTCAACGGGACACATGTAGCAATTAAGACTAGCTTTGTGCGACGGTACAGATTCAATCCCTGATACAAAAAACTTTAGACCACCACATATATCACACTAAAAAACAAAGAATACGAGCAAAATCATCAAAAACATCAGCTACACAGGCAAGACCATGTAAAATATTGATTAAAAAAAATCCAAATTTGTAAACGGAAGATCCAAACATAAAATCCGAGTCTCCTGTACCATCTCCCAGCAACAAATATGTACTCCAATTAAACAAAACAGACAAACCAAACCAACATTTGCAGAAAAACCCAGACACCCAAAAGCAAAGGACATAAGCAAACCATCAAACACATCATCTACACAAACATGTAAAACAACTACAAATCCAAAAGCCAAACGGGGAAACTACCAAACAGAAAGTCTGAAAGCAAAAATCTTCTACATAATCTTCTGAAAGGCAATACATGCTTAATACCAACAAATCCATAATACCATTTCCACAACGAAAAGAAACCCATAAAAGAGTACAGTGAATAGATGTTACCTGCTTGTTGATCTCAACGCCGATGGCGCGCTTGGTGACATTCCAGACTTGGCCAGTGCGGCCATGGTAAAACTTATGGGGCATACCCTTGTGGATAGCCCCATTAACCTTGACGTCAACATAATCACCGATCTTATAACTCCTCAAGTAAGTGGTGAGAGGGATATACCCCTTCTTCCTGAAGGGCCTGGCAAAGAGATCTCGTGTACGAGAACGCAGGCCGTGACCAGCCGGCATATTTGCTCACTCTCTGTCTCTCTCTCTCACGCTCTTCGGGAAGAGGGGGATATGGGTGTGACAGCAAAAAACCTAAGAGGTCGTCTTAGTGCTTCCTTTTATAGCTGCTGCGTCTAGGGTTTCAATGCTTTACTATGGGATATATGAGATGGACGGCATCATGGGCCTCCCCTGACTTTTTCATGGGTTGGGCAATGTCTAGTAGTCCATTTGTTTTTTTTTTTTTTTTTCTTATTTTTTTTTGATATGTCCACACAAGGGAAGGGGAGGGAAGATTCGAACTAGTGACTTTCGCTTCATGAGGCGTGGTTCACAGCCGATTGAGCTACTCCTTTGGGACTTTTTGCTACTTTTCTAATAAAGAAATATGCATGTAAAAAAGGGACAGTTTTCTTTCAAATTGAGTTTGAAAAACTTCTTTCAATTCAGCTATAAAAATAATATCTGTCACTTTTTTTAATAACATGTGATATGTACATGAGTTTTAAATATTATTTATTTCAACTTTGTCCATGTTATTAAAAACAAAAAAAAATGTACATCTCACATGTTCAAATGACATATGTCATTTTTATAGACTGAGTTTGTCAAAGTTTTTCCAACCCAGTTTAAAAAAACCTCTGTCCATAAAAAACTACATTCTCATTTAATATTAATCTAATAATCTTATTTTATTTTTAAAAACAAAATGGTCTTATACGTATTGTGAAAATCCTAGAAGATTGTCTATAAATATTTTTATATATTAGAAAAATGTGTTACAAAAAATGATTTTTTATTGCAGCTATTACTAGAAACATAGTCGAAAGGATAACCTTCCGTATATATAAATGAATTAGAGTAATGCTACATTGCTACTCTTTACACCTATTTACAACACTTTATTTCACAACCATTGATCATGCGTATTTTAAGTGACTACGTTAATCGGTATAAAATAACTATGATATATATAGATGTAAATAGCAACATTACTTAACGAGTAATCTTCAAAGTACAAAACATATCACACTCATTGTATATTGTGTAATACCTTTATTATAATTTCAAAATTAAAATTAGCATGACATGTTTTATTGCCAACGATATTAAAAGGCTACGAGGACTTTGATAAAAAAATTTGTGAAAATATTTTCTTTAGGGAAGCACATTAAATTATTGAATTAGATTGATATTAGTGCCCCCACTCCTTGCCCTTCTCACAACCGTAAAAAGAAAAAAGAATTGAATTGATAGAGTTTATTGACCTAATTGAGCATTAAACTTAACATTGAGATGCTAATAGACTTAAAATCAATGAAAGAGTCCTCAAGAAGTAGCTCAATTGGCTAGGACCACGCCTAATGAAGCGAAGGTTACTAGTTTAAATCCCTCTCCTCCTTCTCGTATGGACATATAAAAAAAAAAAATCAATGAAGGGGCTTTCCTTTATGCAGTTGGTAGTCAAGAAACTTACAATAAGAGAAACTAGATAAAATAAGAGTAAATTACAATTTGCAACCCAAGTTACCATTAAACTTTAAATCGCGGCAATTAATTCCCTTATTCGAAATTTTAATTTCAATTGGTCTTTTTTGTCCAAATCAATCGATAAATTGGATGAAAAAAAAAAAATTCGTACAATTTAAGAATGGATAATCCATTATCGAATCAAGGTGTTCATATGGAATTGGCATTCAAAACCCTGGAAAGGATTAATATAGCGTGTTTCGGGTTTTTGCAGATATTGGTGAGTGATTTTTTTTTTTTTTTTTACATCAAGGATACTTTGATCATTACCTTTGAATTAGGAACGAACTAAAGTTATTTAATGGTAGTTTAAAGAAGTAAAATATAATTTATCCATAAAATGATCTACAATACTTGACTTATTTTAGTTCCATTTTTTCTTCAATATTCTAATAGAAAAATAAATGCAATCATTTTTTTCTTTTGAAAGCATGTAAGAATACATGTCGTTCCACCAAACAATTAGTTATAAAAATAGTAGAATTATAATTACACTGGCTTGTTACAAAGTTGTTTCTTCAAAAACTTATTAAACATAAGAATTATTTAAATGAAATCAAAATTATAAGAATGATAAACATTACTGCACCCACGGCTTCTATCAGAGACTAAGAGACTTCAATCTTTTAAATAGAATTGGGCCAGAAAAAACCATTATTAATGACAGATCACAGAACATCACAACAAAATTGAATTACAGGAGTACTTACCAAACTGAAGCACTATGAGTTGAGGGAGACATTGACTTCAATGGAGTCGTCAGTTAGAATGATATCCTTTGAACTATCAGCTTTTGGGTGATCAGGAGTACTGAATTTTATCCTCACATGCAGAGGTCTAATGAAAATGAGGTCTCTCAAATCTCTGTTTGATTTTAACAAGAAATGAATGCATGAATCTCTTCCCACTCTTTCAGTTCTTTCTTGGTTCATGATATCCACTATCCTTGCTGCGTATTTCTCCTGATTGTCCTCTCCTTTATCTGGTGTTCTTCTAAGTTTTAGATGCAATACTGCACAAATAATAACCTGTGCCATTATTAAGAAAGAGAATAGTTAGTTTTAATTGGACAAAATAAAGTCTACACATAAAGAACAAATCCAATCAAGTATGAACTTGAAAATGTTATGCGCAAAATTTACACGGAAATGGTAGACAAACCTTTTAAACTTCAAATACTAAACATGGTTTAGATTTCAACATAAGTTACATGCTGAATTCACACTACAATGATATATCAAGAGGTTAATTTGTCTTTTGTTCAGATTTTGCCCTTTTGATAAGAATACTTGAGCCCATATTGGAGGTATAACCTATTCACTTGACAGTTCACAGCAACCAACCCTGTTTAATTGGCTTGACAAACTCACTTGAAACTGGTTTTACTTCTTATTACATTCAACTGATTAGGTTGTTTCTAGGTCAAATAATGTTATTTCCTGATCCCACAATTTAAGGGACAGTAAATGTTTTCACTCTGAATTTCAGTTTCAAGCACAGCTGACCAGAGGAAAAAAAATAGTTGAAATTTCTCACTGCTCCCAAGATTATGCTGCTTTAGAAGAGTGTAAAAAGCAAATAGAAATACAAAAAATTAACAAGCATACCTCACTTGTTCCGGGACTTGTATTGACAGCACAGTTAATGTGAACTCTCTCATCTTGAAATTTATTATCCTTAGTTGTATTATTATCTTCAACAATCAACTCTGGTTCAGGAGTTGTGAATGCAAGATTATCCAATTCATCATACCACTGCTGAGCAACACCAACCTGCATGCATCCAAGAGCTGAACTCCTAAGCAACTCAAAGGATAGAACTAGCAATTTCATGGTGGACCAAAGAAAGTATTTAAGAAAAGAAAGTACTGCGAGAGAGAGTACCTTCTCTGATGGTCCTGCTATAGCCTCTAGTCCTGAGACTTCAGTAGCAGCTCCTCTTGCCTGGCACCATATAGATCCTTCTTGTAATGGTTCTACAAGCTCAGTATCCACAGGGATATCCACAATTAACTTTATGTCAATCCTACCTGTCGCATGTGAAAAATTCTAAGATCACCAAAACTGGTTAAACTAAAGTTCACACCATGAGCATCTTCCAAATGAGAATGCCAAAATTTTGGCGGGGAAAAATTACCAATGACTGGCAAACAAGTGCTTATTTTTCTGCCTGGCACTTTAGCTCCCACACTAGTATTTTTTTTTTTTTACTCTCTCCCAGCACTTTCAGGAACAAGGAAAGTGAGTAGCAAAATCAAAGTTTTCAGATATACTGCCCAGCAAGGGTAAACACTTTTGATTTGATTGGCTGAACTTCCCAAAGGAGGAAAAATGAATAACAAAGAAGAAGAAAAGAAGCAAGCATTTCGCAGGGATGAGGTTTTACATTGTGAAGCGAGTTAAAAATTATTTCCAGTTTGCTTTGTTTTACTATTTTGAGATTCAGCATCATGAATCTGTTTTGAGATTCTGCCTAAACAAAAATCAAATATCACAACCAAATTTCAGAAAAGACCAGCACAACCTAGTTTCATCCTAATCTTGTTAAAAAAGAACGTTACTGACAAATAAAATTTAACACATAGCAAGGAAGAGAAGGCAAAAGTTAGCAACTTTTTTAACATCAGTGAATTTGAGTTCAACTGCCTTGGGAATCAGTAGGGCTATCAACTAACCTTGGCTAAGTGTTTTGACGACTATAAAATAAACATCTTCAAACACAGACTGTAAAATACCTGGAAACAAGCTGAAACATTGAAGATGATCAATCTGTGCTCCCCAAACTCCATAACCACTGTCAAAGCAGGCAGAAAACCAGGAAAGAATTAACCGGGGTTCAGAAGAAAGAAAATCTTCACGCTGCCATCACATTAGCCAGATACTGGATAAAAAAATAAAACTTAATGTGGGTTTCAGAGGGAACCATGTGCTTCATATTTGCATTTGTAAAACAAACACATCCACACTTCAATTTGGGTTCAGAATAAATGCGGGTCAATAACTTCAATTTAGTAGTCATACTTACACAGCATAAACTCTCTCCAAAGGGGAAAACAACCAATAAGGTAAACCAAGGATCCCAAAATTTGAAAAATGGATGTTCGAAGAGACACCAGATTCTCTATCAATTTTCAGAATCCTCTGTCCAACTTGAAAAACAAACAAAATGAAATAAGAACTGCAGACAATCTATAGAATATATTCACATAAAAAGGTAGATAGTAATCATCTAGTAGAGAACAGATACCTATGTCACAAATGACTATGTGATTCTCAAAGGTTGATAATGAAGATATGAGACCAGCATATGGGAACCCCTCTAGTGAACAGGAAGTATCAATCTGCAGTGGCAACCCATCACATGGCATCTGTTTCAAAAGGGATACTTTCTCCATGATCCACTGTTGACAGGTCTCCAAAATATTTGGAAACCCTTTTAATAATTTTCATAAGATACTATTAGACTTATAAGTTGACTTGTAATAAAAACAAGAAACAAGAGGCACTAGAAATTAATTCCAAACCTTTTATAACTTCTTTAATCTTCCCCGAAGCCAAATCCATGATCCATAGAGTTTCAAAGCTGCAAATAAATCCAGTTTATGATACCAGCCCCCCCAAAAAAATTGCATAGATGAATTCTAGATAGACATCAAGACACTTAGATGGATACTAGAGCATCATTAGCTAGCTCAAGATTATCGCCTAGGATTGTATTAGAATTTAAATTTCTGGGGCTTCAGACCCCAATTCCACAATTTTCTTCCCAAGGTTACCAACCTTCACACAAGAACCACTTACCACTTATGAGCGAGATAAATGAGTACAAGGCAACATACATTTTTCGGAAAGTTATATGTTTGCACTGCTTTGGTGGGGCAGACATTCGATAATTGCCTTTTTAATATGTTTTCACTCAAGAAAATGAATATTTTCTGTCCCTTTTTTTTTTCCTTTCTCCCGGTATAAGAGTTGATATAGCTAAAAGGTTATGGATATTTCAGAATTTACACATGTTGTATGACAACCTCTATGAGAAATTTTAAACATGTATACCACAGGTGCAACTAGTAAAACAACCTCAAACAAAATTAGTAGAATGCAATACTACAGATTCTTTTCCTTCACCACACTCAGAGGCTATGGACAGACATGCACAGCTGCTCAGTTCAGAAAATATAAGAACTACATCCTTTTCCTTCACCACACTCGAGAGGACAACAAGATACCAAGAAGAGCAGAAAATCACAAATGATGGCTTTGACATCTACATCAATATTATGGGTGAATAATGTGAAATGAATATAGAACAACAAATAAATTGGTTACCTTTCATTTTCGATAGTCTATATATTGAGTAATGATTTTTACTTATAAAAAAAAATATATATTGAGTAATGATTTTTAATACAACGAACTTTGAAAATGAGGAATGCCATAGCAAATAAGGTTGAAACAAATCAGGCACAGATACTACCAACAAGCAATAGCGGCGCACACCTCTAGAACACATGGACTAAATTGATTCAAGACAATACCTTACAAAGTTAAAAAGGGAAAACTTTAAGTGGAGCAAAGTCCAGGATAAGTAACAACCAACTATAGCTAGTATAAGATATATTTAACAATTTGTTTCCTTTACCTGCGGTTTATGACAAAGAAATTGCCATCCTCTGATTTCATCAGATGCCAAGGGAACATCAGTGATTTGGAATCAAATTCATCAGAATTTGTATCAACACTTTTTCCCAGACCCAGCTTGTTCATGATCCAGATCCACAAAGAATTACTCATTTTATCATTGTTGCTTGTAGGATAGAGAGTCTCTAAAATTCTCCTTCCCATATCAGCTTTCCTGATGGCATGGTTCTTAGTAGATAGGGACCAAAACAGGTAAAAGGGTCAGTGAGAAAATTACATAAACAGCGATATCTAACAAAATCATGCCCCCCCCGCCCCCCCCCCAAAAAAAAACAAGTGCAAAATAATAGAACTGAAAAAATAAGACTAGTTTTTAGAGCAAGGTATCCTTAAAAAGAAAAAAGGAGGTGAAAAAGTATATATTTATGTAAAAAAAAAAAACATTAATAATTTATTTATGTCTATTAAATAAACCAAATGCCTAAGTTGGCAATGAAGATCCAAATATATTGTTTGAAGGATAAAGTCACAAGAAATAATACAACCGAAAAGGTAAAAAGAAGACGAGAGAGAGAGAGAAGATCTCAACTGATGACAAACTGAAAAATTTATTATCATCATTGCAACAATCCTTTAAATAGTAATCAAGAAACAGCAAATAAAGCATGGAAGAAGTAAGATTTACGAGGATGTTGGCTTTACATTTAGAGTGCAGAAAATTGCTGCTTGGAAAAACATATTAAACAAAGGTTATAAGGTTTATTTCACTTCATGGCAGTAAATTTAATGGTCAACAAACAATAAATTTATATTAGGGGTTCTCTTGTATACTTCCTTTGCATTAGAGTTGAGCCCATTTGCACTTGATAATGATAACGATTCAACAAAATTACTTACAAAAAAAAACAATAAATTCATATAATCAGCATAGATAAGTAAACAAAAGAGTTTTATATCTGTCAGAGACAAATAACTGCAGCAGAAAGGAGTACTTAAGTTGGAGGCAGTGCAAGGAACAGAACACGAGAAAATTTGTGCCTTAAACTAATGGGAAAAGACATAGCACCTCTGATATAAGAAAAAGAGCAGCACCTAATTTCTTGAGATCTCTCTTGGATTGGGCTGTAGTTTATGTTCTTATTCTCATCTTCGAATTGGTTACATCTTGTATACTTTTTAGATTGCAGAAGCCTTAGGGTGTTGGTTTCTCTTATATATTTTTTGTGTGCTAGGGCTTTCCATAGAGAACTAAATGGTGAAGAACAATTTGCTGAGCTAACAAAACCTAACTAATTGGAATTGTGAATTCTAGTCGAGTATAATGCAAAATTACTTTGTTTCAATTATTAGCTGTTTGCTATTTGTAATTTATAGATGATGCAAGTATGCAATTCTAGTATTTTTTTTTTGATAAGTAATAAGAAGTTTTATTAAAGAAAGAGAAAAGCGAGAAGCGCCCCTAATTACACACGAAGTATACAAAGGGGGCCAAAGCGAGCCCAAAGCAAAACCCCAGCACACCCACCCAAAAAAAACCAAACAACCACCCAAAAACCCTCAAACAAACACACCAACGCAAAGCCCACTAACCAAACACCCTCATTCCTTCACAAAAGACTATGACACTATAATCCTGCCCTTCCTTCTCCTGGACGACGCACTAGCATTGCCATAGTTAACAGAGCTTTCTAAATTTAACAGCTCTCTTTTGCTTTTATTCCTAGGCCTTTTTCCTTTAGCCCTAGGCCGGGCGACGTCCATAACCTGAAGAAAATCTGCTGAATATGGATCCTCCTCTTCACCGCAACCCAACCCCCAATCAAGGGGATCGGGGGGCAGCTCCCCAAACTTGAAGGCTTCATCCAAGACTGAAGAGTTGTCACCCACTACTTCATCATCCTTAATAGCCACATGCGATGAAGACTGAGACTCCCTTATCTCTTTCGGACTTGGGTTAAGAAACCCTCGCCGTAGAAAGCCCCTCATTGGATTAGAGTTCTTAGAATCAGGCTTTCTTATAGAAACCTCCTCAGCCTTGGATGAAGCCTGAGCAACGAACCCTGCAACTGGTTGGTAATGTATCTGCGGAGCACTAAAAGATTCCACCGCCTCAAGAAGAAGAGAATCATTCACCCGAATTCCTCTTTCTTTCTTAGCTCTCCGGTAGTATCTCAATATTTGCTTATATATAGGAACCCCACTGCCCAGAGACATGCGTAACCTCTCTCCCAAAGCTAACGCCCCTGCAGAATTGGCATCATGATTTTCCGGCAGACCCATCTGCCCAGATGATAGTGT
This sequence comes from Corylus avellana, assembly GCF_965113065.1. Lineage (NCBI taxonomy): Eukaryota > Viridiplantae > Streptophyta > Magnoliopsida > Fagales > Betulaceae > Corylus > Corylus avellana. The sequence goes on from NC_142493.1 coordinate 29,485,956, forward strand.
AGAAGAGGGCGGGACCGAGACACGTCCTCCTAAAAACCTCTCAATTACTTTCTTCATAGACGCCAAATTCTGTTCCTCCTCAGGGGACGACACCTCACGAGCTTCCTTGCTTGCCTGACGAAAAGACACCTCCAAGTCCTTCAGTATTGCCATATGCGTGACATCGTCCTTAACCACTTCTCGAAAGGACTCAATCAGCCATTTTTGTGATTTGTTCAGACCAGAATCAACGATGGCATCAGAGGTGAGCGTCGGCGAGGAAAGAGGGACAGAAACCTCCTCAGCCTCGGCCACTATCACACCTGCGGAAGAATCAGCAGACGAGGAAAGGGCTGAGGTAAGAGGGTCAGAAGGAGGGACACCGGCATGGACTGGCTGGAAGCCGGCATGAACAGGAGACACTCGCTTAAAAACCGAGGCTCTGTCCCCCCGCTTAGCTATCGCGGCCCCTGTCTCCCTGTGAGACAGATAATCATCACTGCCCAGAGCTATGTCTTGCACTAACAGCCCAGGAGCCTCAGCAGATGAGGGAATCACCGGAGATGTCACCGGCGAGGTCGACCCAGAACCCGCCGACAAAGCAAACCCAGAACCTGCCGACGAAGCAAACCCAATACCCTCCGACGAAGAACCCAAACTCGACATCACATGAGCCGCCGCACCCGCGGGAACCACTGCGTTAGAGACCACAGAAGTCGCCGAAAAAGACCCCGGATTGAACATCGGCGAGGCAGAAACGAGCGGCGAAGACGACTGCTCCGATAGGGCAGACCCAAGACCCGCACGAATCCCAGAAGCAGACTTGCGTCCAGCTCTCCGCCTAAACCCAACAATAAGTTTAGGCTTCAGGCCCGTCCTAAAGCAAGCCCGGTCCAGAACAGGCCCAGGCTTCGCAAGAAGCTTCTTCCAACGACCAGGACCCCAAGAGCCTTCAAACCAAGAATTGGGCTTAAAGCCCAGTCCGATAGAGAAGACCCGAATCACATCAGCCCTAAGATTATTCAGATACGCCTTCAACGAGCGCACAACCCTAATCAACTTCGTCGCTAGATCGCCGCCACCACCCTTAACCAACTCAGGACAGCCCACCATCGGAAACTGAGCACCAACCGGCTTCACATCACCAGAATCCTCGGACAGCACCGCCGCATAGGACCGATTCGAAATAGCATTCGGTATACCCCCTAGACCCTTCGTCTTCGCTGCGAGAGACACCAAAAATTTCCGTAGTTCATCCACAAAGCAGCGCCAACCCCAACCTTCACGGCCCTCAGGGAGCCAAATCACCCCTTTCCGAACACCATCAGCAAAGACCCCGGCCACTAAGAACCGACCGGCCTTATTGCAGCCCTTATGGATCTTCAAAATCATCTCATCCTCCCGAAATGATTTGGCGAAGAACTCCGACCCTTGAGATTTCAGCGCCTCCTCCACCATGTCCGCCAGCCAATCGGAACATCGGAGGCTCAGAGAAAAAGAGCCAGAGAACCCTTTTCTCTTTTCTTCCAAGCGCAACTCAGGCTTGCCCGCTTTCGCCCAAAAAGAGAACGATTTAGCTTCCACAACAAATCTTCGCTCCATCCTGTCCATGGCAAACGCATCCCACGATCCCGTACCTGGGTCTAGCGGAAACGCGCCTGCACGCGCCTCCGCTAGAGAGGAAATAGAGAAAGCTAGGAGAATTCTAGAGTGAGAGTCTCTCGTCTAGAGAGAGAGTCTCTCATAGATTCTGTCAATTCTAGTATTAATAGGGAAAAACATAGAATTTGTCTACAAAATCAAATAATTAATAGACCTCGGAGCCTATGATCTTCAGAAAACATATCTCAGTATATTCTGAGTCAAGGCAGAGTCATTAAGAGAACTAGCAGCAACTTCCCTTTGATTTTCCCTACGTTTAAGGAACAAAACTACTTTTTGCTTCTCTATCAAAATATATTTCACAATAACTTCACTTACATTTTCCTATACCATTAAAATATTATTTCTTTACAAAATACAAGTTCCCTACCTATCCTCACATTTTTCATAAAATTCAAACACAATCCCCAATGAAAGACAAAAAGAAAAACAATGAAAGAGAAATATTTATATTAAAATAATGTATGGGGAACCACTTATGGTTTCCTACACATTGGAAAATACTGTAGCTACCCAAGGGTGTTGGTTAAATTTAGGGAAACTGATGTGGGTGAGTTTTTGTGATTTTTTTTAAATTTTTCATAAACATAAGGAAGGGAATAGGCTATAGGGTATCTACTGCTAATACTCAACGGGCAAGAAAAAAAAAAAAACTAAAGAAATTTTTTTTGAAATACAGAAAAATTGAACATGGAAAATAAAAACTAATACAAGGGACAAGAAACTTGTTGCCAATCAGACTTGCTGGAAATCAGAAGACTTATGAACTTCAAACGTAAGGCGCTAAAAATCAGATTATATGACCTTAATGACATCATTACTCATTTATTCATTCACTTCGCTATTGGTTGAAATATTGGTAGTCTTTATTACCTTGCGTCTGAAATGAAAAGGCAAAAAACTGTGGTCCATTTACAAGGGGAAGTAAGGAAGGCTATTCTTATAGATAAAATCTGTTACTTTTTCCCTCTAAAGTCTTGTAAAATCCCTCAACAATCAGATAGCTATCAGAGCTGTACAAAGTTTTGAAAAGCAGGTTCTCAAAGAAATAGTTATTCAGCACACTTTCATCTGTCTAAATATATGATTTTTATGAAAATAATAATAACTCAATCCTCCCTTACACCAGTCTTATTCCCAATACATCACACTTTAGGGTCTCGATTCAAAATCTATCACTAAACAATTCACTAGTCAGCAAGATTCAAATGCATACCTCTGAATCCACAAAATACAGGCAATCCTCAACAGCATTATAAAAGGAAGCTGCTGGACGGAGCAACTTGGCAGACTCAAATTCTCCATCCTCAAAACCAGGGGAGGAACCAATCTGACATGTAACAACGATATGTTAATCTAACTTTCCATTTTATCTCTGTACAAATTCTAATCGAATATACAAATTAAGCAAGATATGATTTGAAAAAAATAAGGTATATTGGAAGTTTTTCAGACCAGTATCTACATCTAAGAAGTACATAAAGAAAGCTAGAACTGCAAAAAACTAATATCATAAAGAAGACCCTTCTAAAAGTACACCCCAAAACTAAAAGGTAGTTTTCTTTGAAAAAGCAAAAAAGAAAACAAAACAAAAAAACGATATTAAAATATGCTTTTTCAGCACATGATGACCATAAAATAGCTATAAAATATTAATTTAATGAGCATTACTATATCAAGTGGATATATATTAACTAACAACGAATTCCTTAAGGGAAAAGAATGGCATCTCATGTTAATAAATAGATAAACCTGAATGGTGGGGCGAAAATGTGAATATTAAAACCTAAGGAAAGCAACAACAAAAAAGTAATTTAAATGTATCATGAAACCCAAAAACAAAATGGAAACAAAGAGGACCTAGTAAAGATTATGAAAAATTACATAATACGGAATCCCAAAAGAACAATCATACATGACATTTGGAAATGCTTTCCATGAAATTCAGAAGCACTTATGCAATCTTCTCTCTACCCATTAGTGTTTCCCTAATCCTTTTAGTGTTATTATTTTGTGGCAAACGTATCCACTAATTTACTTGTGTAAAATTTGTCTGTGCGTGTGTGTGATGATTCAATATCCATTTTATTTTCATTAGAAAACGCCAAACACCAGAACTTAAAGCTGAATTGCATTTTGACATGAAATCACTAACAGAGTTCCATACATACACAATCCAGAATCTTTCCACCGCTGTTAAATATGATAATCCGATGATGATTGCTGTCCGAAAGGAAGAGGCGATTGCCACGTTCGTCTGCAGAGATGCAGCCTGTAATAAAGCATGGCAGATTTTGAGAAAACTGAATTGCTATTTATCGCATCAAGTAGTAAAGATCATACACCATACTCATCTCAATAAGACAAAGCGTATCAAATTAACTAATACTCATTAATTAAAAACATTCTCAAGATTTGGCATTAATGTGGTCTTGTTTCAAAAACAAACTAAATTTCATTAAAATATCTATGAAGGTTTAAATCAAGTGAAACGGATCAAAAATAACAGGTATCAAGTTGATCTTGAATTATGTTGAGCAATAGCTTGAACTCGAACAAGTATAGGACCTAATACTTCCTTAGCACACACCAATTCAACCAAAATCAACATCCCATCTTTGATTTAAAATAAATATATCACGATGTTATTGATTTAGTCCAAGTCCTTGCTAACAATCTACACTTAAGTGGATTTCAATTTTCTATTTTTTGGTAGATAAGTGGAAAGTAGATTCGCAAAGTCAACACAAATATCTTCATTAAGATAAACTGGGGTTTGATGGTTCATAATAGGACATGAATTTTTGCCTCTCACATGAATACAAAAGCGCGCACACACATTTCCAGAACAAGCTATACATGCCACTTTTTCAAACAAAAAGAAAAGGTAAGTAATACAAAAGGTAACTTGACCGCATGCAGACACACTTCCAGAACCACAACTTTTTTTTTTTTTTTTCGCATCATTTGCACATGCGTCTAATTAGAGATAGATGCAAATTCAGTGGATTAGGGGAACCGTCACCCACCACAATGTTTCTTCGTCATTGAAGGAATCCACAGAATACAAAAACTTATCTTGGAAGTGTGTATGCTTCAAAAAACTAATCTTTAAACCGTCACCCACCTCAAATCTTGTATACTTCAAAAACTCCTCCCAAAATCCCTCCTAATGAATTTTCAAAGACCAACCCCATGCAACCCATAAACTTCATTAGAAAGCCACCCACCCCACCGACTATCATATTTAAAGTCTTACCACTGCTCTCCACAGAGCCTAAGCGTAGCACTATATAACCACTTCCCTAGAAGAGGCCAGTGTCATGAGGCTAAAATGAGTCACCAGAGATAATTTGGACATATGCAATGAAAGCTATGCACCAATGTGAAAGAGTAATTCTACTAATATGGAAGAAGCAAAAAGGGCAAAAGGGACGCCATATATGATGTGGGTTGAAATTATTATTATTATTTTAAAAAAAAAATGGTTGTTAGAGAGATGAATCGAAGGTGGTCCGATAAGTGGCATAAACGATCCATTTAGCTCACACTAATTTATTGGGATTAAGTTTTTATTGAGTATTTCAAATAGGATTTGACCATGGGGCCATTCAAAAACCATAGAATCGTGTCTTTAATCAAAGCAAGTTAGAGCTAACATCTTTAACAAAGTCAGGAAATATGATAGAGGAACATGAAGATCATTCTTTTCTTTTCTTTTTCCCAACTTTAAGTGAGGCAATAATTCTTAAAAAGCACAATAGAAAGGGGCAGAACCTAGTACAAGGGGTGTATATCATGAAGATAGTCAACAATTCAACATTTTCATAATACCCCAAAAGGCAAATGCAAACAAATGGCAACTCAACAACAAACCAAGCATAGGAAGCATGTCACCTGGGAAGTAAAGAAGCAAGTTCCGCAAAAAAGAACATAAATATGGTTCCTTAATGATCTCAGCTTGCTTCACCCAAGTGCTTTTCAAGTTATGGACCAACCTAGACTCATCAAGTTGTGCACCTAACTCTTCAACGGCTGCATAAAAGAGCACCAAAAGAGAGAAAATGATATTGAAAATGCATATTTATGTATATCCACCAGATACGTGCATTAAAAAAAAATCAACAAACAATATTCACATCAGGTCAACAATAACAGAATGCAACAATTAACCAAAAAAAAAAGGAAGAAGAAGAAGATGGGGGTATGTGTTAATGACTCTGATATTCATTTTTTATTTTCATGTGTATGAATTCATTGGGAAAGGCCAAATAAGACAGAACCAGGAACAGAGAATGTGAGCATGGGAAACTCCCTGAGAAAAGCAAAAGAAAGGAAAGAAGTACATCGAATTCAAAAATAACTTGATATATAGCTTTACACAATCTCTTTTTTTATTTCACATAGTTAATGGGATGTTTCTCCTTAAATTTTAAGTAAATTAAAACTTACTCCCCTGTGAAATATTCTAATTACAATTTACCTTCTTGACTTTTCAAAGTGGCATTAAATCTACTAGAACTTTGGACTAAGAAAAATGTGCAACATTTTGCATCCAAACTAGAAGATCAACAGCATGTGACAGTCACATGACTAAATGAACCCTAAGTGACACTCAAACCTCAACATTATCAAACCCTAACACTGAGTTCTCCCAAACCCAGTTCTGCTCTTACATTATAAAATAAAAACTAAAAAAAAAAAAAAAAAAAAAAACAAAATAAAAATGTACTTCCTAATACTTATCAAAAAAAAAAAAATTCCCCTTGCTAATTAAACTAATAAAGACATAACAGTCCAAAACCCCTATCCCAAATACAAGTTAAGCAGAGCCCCTTCTTCTGTTTGCAATAATACTTATCAAAAAATTTTTTTTTTTTTTTTTTTTTTTTTTTTTTTTTTTCAATAAAACTGGCTTTTACTTATCAAAAAAAAAAAATAATACACTAATTTTTTTCTTTTCCTGTTTTTTCTTTTTAATTTGGGTAAACAAATTTCACAAACCCATACAAGATTGAACTCTTGATCTCACTCAACACCCCCAATTAATGAGAGGAGGATAAACCATTTATCAAAGACAATTGAGAATAATTAGCGTTTCTATGGGTTACCAGAAATCGGCAAACTTCATTGGTTACCTTATGGCACACTTGTTATGTTCAAAGTTTTGATCTGACCTATATACCACATCCCCCCACAAGCTTCAAGAGGTTTTGTCTCCTGGAAGCAATGAATAGCTACATCCAAACCAGCAAAGACCAATTCTCGTAATAAGATTCTGAGGAAGAAAAATCTTTCTTGCTCCATAAAGCTCATTATCTCCCAACAGGTTCTTGCATAATGAAGCTTACAAATTCATGAAGTAGTTGAACTTACAAGAAGAGATTAAACACACTTAATAATTCTGCCCCCACTCCTGCCTAAAAAAGTGAATAAAACTATTTCATTGGTGAAGTGGGAGAAAGTTACAGTTGGTTCCCACCATATTAACTGGAAAAAAAAAAAAAAAAAAATCTACCTGGGAACTTCATGCTTATATAAAAATAGACACTCGCAAGGAAGTAAATTTGGCACTGTTGCAAGATCAGACATGGGAACAAGAATACCTTTGTTTAAAACTTCAAGATCCAGGTCCTTCTCATGGTAAAATACATGACTCTTAGAATCTTTAAATAGAATGTAACAAGCATTTGCCACCTACATACATCAGCACGACATTAATGTAAATAAAAACAACCATCAACAGCACTAAAACATCTGCAGTATAATAAAGAATAGAACATGTAAAGAAAGCAACACAACGAATTAACAAAGCAATGATTAAAAAAAAGAGTAGATGATCCACTTATCTATTAGAGTTGATTATGTTAATGAATTATTTATAGCTCAGAATATCTTGAACTATTTACCAAAGTCATATATATCAACAAATATGTTTTCAAATGCAGCAAAAATCCATAACTTTGATGTACAACAATTTTAGGATATAAAATAAGGGTGGGCCATTCTTTCCCTTTGAACAGCGTATAGAGATCTAAGGCTCCTTTGAGGGTGGCTTTCTTCACGTAGAAAGCATCTTTAGGGAAAATTCTCACTATAGATAACATCAGTGTCATATCATAGTAATAGGCTGGTGTCGTATGTGCAAAAAGTGTGGAGAAACTCCTGATCACCTCCTTCTTTACTGTGATATTGTGAAAGACTTGTATAATTTCGTTTTTAAGATATTTGGTGTAGAGTGGTTATGCCTAGGCAATGGTGGAGCTACTGGTGTATTCGAAAAGAAGGTTTAGTTGGAATGACTTTAATGTTGTTTTAAATGTAATCCCTTCTTGTTTAATGCGGTACATGTGGAGAGAAATGAGAGCTCGAAGTTTTGGTGATTGTGAGAGGACAAGCTTGGATCTATAGCTTGGTTTCCTTAAATCCCTCTTCGAGAGGATCTTTGTTGACGCCCTTCTCGATGTTTCTAGCTTTGTAAATTTTTGTACTCATTTTCCTCGTTCTAGATGTTACTAGGTGTTTCTCCTGTACACATTCTATGTATTTGGGTTGCACCCCTTACGCCATTTAATAAATTTGCTTTACTTATCAACAACAAAAATAAGGGTGGACCATGGCCACTGCCACTCAGTTGGTTCCGCAAGGCTTTAAGTAAAATATGCATCATATGGTTGAAGAAGAAATGAAATAAAATAAAAGCCACTGAATCACTTTTCTATAGTTCTTTGTATCATCCCCTACTTGTCCTCCACTCCATAGCATAGGTCTAGCCCATGCTTCATACCATTCAAAAATGTATTACAGTTAAATCTGATGAGGTCCAAATTAATAATATTAAAAACATATTCAACTGGCTACTAACAAATATATACACACACACACAAGTATTACATGCAATTATATAAAAGCATACCTTTAGAAAAATTCCAAGCATGACTAACTTAATTAATTACAAGATCTTCCATTTCACCTAACCACATGGCCAGAAAATAAAATTCAACTGGAACAAGTTAGCCAGCCTATGACTCTATACAGCATAAGGAAGACTAGATTTTTTGTTGGCAAAAGATCTTACTATAGTTACAAAAGTTGAACAGAGAATTTTTACCTTACCTGAGGGAATGTCTTGCTAGACAATAAAATCGGAAATGTGATGTATTCATTCATTATTAGTTGGACTAGGCGTGTTTGATCAACAGAAGATAAAACTGAACTGCCACACTGAAAACCCATAATATGGAGCTGAGGGGACCTACAACAGGGGAAATGATGCACGTGCACCGCAGGGAGAGAGAGAGGGGGGGTGGGGGGCTTTAGGATAACAAAATCTGTTACTCAACATAAGTGGAAAGAAACTATCTGACATTATTCTACCTTTGCTGAAGTGACTTTACTTTTTCAAGCATGCAGGGAGAATTGGAGCCGTTTAGTAAACTGTCAAGGAACCGTCCAGCAAGAACCAAGAAGGTTCCACCTCTCTTGATGGAATTGTTGTTTTCCCCAAATGTATTCAACCAACAATGATAGGGACCTATGCATTCATATGTAAAAAAATTAAATAAGAAAGGGAAGCAGGAAAAGAAGCATTCCAGAACTCAATTATTATTATTTTTTTTTTAATTTAAAAAATCAATTAAATATAAGATCCCAAACATACTAGGTAAGAGTAAAACAATAAAAATTCATATCTACAGCTTGCTTCAGCAAAGGACATATAAATCATATAAATAAGGTAGACAGGAATGTTGATGAGAAACCCTCAATAATTAGAATCGAAAGTTTATACAATCAATAAAATCAAGAAAGAAGAGAAACAGGGGACACTGGTTACAACAGATATCCAACACACAATGTTCTAAATAATTTAAGACGTAATCAACATAGTAGAATGCTAAAGCAGAATTTCATTCCAAATAGTAATACTTTTGTGTCCGAACTTCCTTTTCTTTCAAGTGAGAAACCCAAATACCGTCTTCACATCATTCAGCGAACTCCGAAAAAAGAGTGAAATAGAAGATCAACCGATTAAAAATAATTTTTGCACAGAACACTATGCCCTATAATAAACCTCCTCTTAATAAGATTATCTACTGAGTATTTTCTATAGCAGCCACCCAACCAAAAAAAAAAGGTAAACACAAAGGAGCTAGCCTCCATATTTTCAAAGCATTCCAGTTTTCCAATTGTCCCCTCCAACTTCCCAACAAATTACTCACCCTTCAAGGCATAACCCAAGTAACACCAAACAACTGAAGAAGTGCACCCCACAACTCTGTTGTAACCTCACAATGAAGGAGTAGGTGATCTATAATCCTAGGTAACACTCAAACCTCAAGATTATCAAACCCTAACACTGAGTTCTCCCAAACCCAGTTCTGCTCTACATTATAAAAAAATAAAAAATAAAAACAAACAAAACAAAAAAAATGTACTTCCTAATTTTCCCCTTACTAATTAAACTAATAAAGTCATAACAGTCCCCACATTTCTTACACATCAACACCCCTCTACCATAATAACAAACATCTTTCATAAATTCTCCAAAAGTTAAGATTTTCTCTAAAGTTGTCGTCCACACAAAAAACACCTCTCGAGGGCGCCTTAACTTCAAATGATATCTTTTTAGATGGAATCCAACAAATTGTATCATCACCTCCATGCCTTAAAGAATACAGCAACTCAAAGAACCTAGAAACCCCCCCCCCCCCCCCCCAAAGAAAGTCCCTCTAAAGTTTTTCCAGTCGATTAACCACTCTTACCATTATAGAGAAAATGAACAAATAATACATCAGTAAATTAAAGAGAGTACTTTTTATCAAAGACTCTGATAAATAAAGCTTCTTCCAACCCGCCAACCTATGCTCTACCTTTTCAATAATGCCACTCCAAATGGTGGAAGCCTTATAGTGAGCACCCAAGGAAAGACCCAAACACTTCATCAGGAACCATCTCTGACTTAGAAAAGTTTATCTTCAACCCCGACACCACTTCAAAACATAAGAACAGGCATCTCAAATTTTGAAATTGTTCTACACTAGGCTCACAAAAGATTAAAGTATCATCTACAAACAACAAGTGTGACACTACCATCTCCTCATGATTTTTCGATACCACCGAAAACATAGATAGAAGCCCTCTATCCACCATAGCAGACATCATCCTACTTAATGCCTCCATAATAACCAAAAACAGTAATAGAAACAATGGATCCCCCCTTTTCTTATTCCACGCGAACTACTAAAAAAATCCGAAGGTGAACCATTAATGAGAATGGAAAACCGAACTGTAGATACAACAATCATTACATCACTAGAGCAAGAAATAAAACAAAAAAAGAAAAGGAAATATATCTTAGGAAACAAATTCAACACCTTTAGGCTCATCTACAATGGAGTTGATGTGAGACAAAAGATCAGTTTCAGGGGGACATTCATGTGATACTTCCGTTATTGTTTGAGAACCTGAAAGAAGACTGTCAATCATAAGTTAGGAAAGCTATCGAAGCTACAATCTCCAAAACAGGGATAAAAAATAGACCAAAACCCCAAAATTAATCATTCACAAACATAAAAAGATCCGCACACTTAATTGAATAGCATAAATCCATTTCACTAAAACAAAATGGAATAGGCTGTAGATATTTCGTATTTGGCTAGTCCATGACCATCATCAGCAATATGAAAATTCCAAGATGAAAAACACCACAAATCCACAACTAAGCAGTATTGGAGAAACCATGCACCAAACACAGGTATTACGCAAAAGAAAATATCAGCAACAGATAACAAAATAATATGCAAATTAAACTAGAAGATATAGAATACTGTAAACAAATCGAGATTTAATTACCGCTTAGCATGATAATCAGTCTCCACGATCAATCTGTTATGTATTTTTGAAGAATGCGGCAGAGGGATTACTGAAAAATGCGACAAGTTCATATCTTTTCCAGATTGTTGAGGATAACCACCTAGCAAAAATAGAAAGCACTATAAATCTTAGGTTGTCATCTTTCACTTCTATAGATACAAATTGAAGACATAATACATAACCAAAGCAATAAATGCAATGCTGTTCCTAATGAAAAACAGCCCCTAAAAGGCACTCAAGGCCTCTGTCATGACAGATTGTATATAATACCGATGCCTTCTAAATTGTGACACAATAGAAGGCCTACACCTCCTACCAAATCAAGTTTAAGATCCTAATGAAAGGAGGCTATAAAAATTGATTGGACTACACCTTCTATCAAATCAAGGTTAAGATCCTAATTGGAAGGAGATGATAAATAAAAAGCAAAATCGTAACTTAGAAACCAAATAAAAGAGAAGAACAAATTAGTAATAACTTCAAAAAGAAAATTACTAAAATTGATTGGACTTATTGTTCTCTCAATCTCAATAAATGCAGGATATGCCAAAGCTTTTCAGGAGTAAATGGGTTAGGCCACAAGAGTATCCACATTTATACTTGTGGAAGTAGTAACTAAGGGTCCGTTTGGGATTGTGATTTCAAAAGTGCGATTTTAAAATGTGCGATTTGAAAACATGATTTTTAAAAACGTAGTTAAGTGTTTAGTAAAATTGTGATTTGGCCTTTAAAATCGCAGTTTAGCCTTTAAAATCGTGCGTTTTCAAAAAAACGCCTCCTTTTTATAAAAAAATGCAATCTCAAACAATCAATTTTCTGCGATTTGGCTTAAAATCGCACATTTCGTCTATGAAATCGCAATGTCAAACGCACCATAAGTAAATGTTTGGTCATAATTATTTTATGTTATCTAAAAAAAGATAATTGAGTGACTAATTATTTTATTGGAGTTGCTTCCCTTCCCACTATCTTTACTTATCAAAAAAAAAAAAAGATAATTGAGTGACTAATTAAATGCAAAGAAATTGATGAGCAGTAATGTTCATTTAACTTATACATTTGAAAAATTTTATTTTTCTATTGATATCTTAAAATTGCAATAGTTTGACATATAATCATCCCACGATTAAATTGTCTTTTGGTTAAAGTGGCTTTCAATCAATTTTATTTTGGTTAACCAAACACTTATTTTGACATAAAAACTTACCTAATCTATTTTTATAAGTCATTGTGAATTGGTGTTGTATGTGGAAGCAAACTGGTGAATCAGTAGACCATCGGTTACTTCAAAGCAAAATTATAGAGGATGTGTGGTTGCTTGTTTTTCTTCTGTGTGGTGTCAAGTGGCTTATCTATTCCAATGTTGAGAAGGAAGTCTGGTTCATTTAGGAGCAAAGACGGAACATTGTGCTTCTTATGTGGGTTTCTGAAATTCTGAAATCTTTGTTTGTTTGGATGTATATGGCTGGAAAGAGTATTGCTAGGACTACATGGAAAATTGTGTCACTCTCTTGATCACATTCCCTTAGTCTAAGGCAAATAGTCTCTACAACTTTTACTGCAGGTGGTCTACAAATTGATGTGGCAATCCACATGACACTTATCATGTCAGCGACTAAAATATAGATTGTCACATAGCAATCTCCACGACAAATGCCATGTTTACAAACTGATATGACAGTCCACGCAGTACTTACCATGTCAGCCAATAAAATGTGGAGTGACACATGGTGGTCCACATGGCGCATTTCCATAAAGTGTGAACAAGGTTGTAAAGGGGTTGTAGTTAAAGTCATTGTACTCCAACCATTTTCTGGTTGGCAATTATTCCTCAGCTTTATTGGATAAAAGCTTCAAGGGATACTACACCTTTTTCAACAAGTTCTTTATAAACTAACGTGGCACTTACTACGTCAACCACTAAAATGTAGATCATCACGTGGCACTCATTTCCATAATTTTCATAAAATGTGGATTATCACGTGAGTTTGTAAGGGAGTTGCAGTAGAAGGTGTAGTATTCAAACGATTTCCTTGTTGGATTATCTAGATTACCTACATTGGTGATTGTCATGTACTGCGATACTTTAGCACACGAGCTTTTTCACTCATAACAGGAGATTTCAAAGTGAAAAGTTGCATTTTCGTTCGTTCTCTTTTTCTGAAGAAATAAAAAGTAAAATTTAGAAGGGGAGAAAGTAATTTTTTTCACATACCGGTGCTCCTATGCAGTCCACGTCGAGACTTGTATGGAATTAAATGTTCCCTCTGTTTGAGCAGATTTGAAGTTGATGAAAGAAGGTATTGCAAAAGTTTCATGGTTCACTTCTCAGGCACGTCAAACAAGAGAAAATATGGCTTTTGGTTTCTGAAGCAAAATCTTCAAGACTGCAGGAAAATGTGAAACAGTACAATATCATTAGACTCTATTAGTGGCATCATTCAGACATTTTGAAAACATGCATATGAAGCGCATGCATTACAAGCTCATTAGACTTTTAAATCCCTTCCCTCTCAACATAACGTTTAATGTAGTATCATGTTAGTGCCCCACAGCTGTGTTTAGTAGACATAGCCACTATATTTCCCAACCACACCAGCATATGGGCAGATGAGCTTTTGCTCAAATAGAACGTCCTCTCCGGTAAGAGTTAGATGAAGTGGGTTAGAAACCACTTAATGCGTAACTTACCAATAATAATAGCAACCGGCATACAGGAAAAGACTAAGCCTAGCCTCCACATATAAACCTTCACAAAATATGACCCAAGTCGGACATTTCCTCAAACATGTTGCGAGCAAGACTCAATCCCTCCACCACCCGTTGATCCAACCCATGACTTGGCCCGCACAGACCTTTACTACAACTACATATTTAATTTTATACCCAAAAAAAAATACCATATTCAAAAGCGCAATATGGAAAGAATGTAGCCGTTATCTTCAGTAAACGACTGCTCTATGCCTAAGTTACAACAATGGCATTAAAAGTTGAACTTGTATTAATTGGGCGATCATCATAAGAGAATACAAATAATTAGGATGAAAGATGGAGTAAAACGAAGCTGGAGAAACCTAGAGAGCATGTAAAGTAGAATAGGCTAGAAAATGACAAAAACAAAAACGCCCTCTCAGATTTACGTCCAAAGAACGAAAAACCACAAAGAAAATAAAGTAAAAAACTTCCATAAAGAGCATAAGTACAGGACAATAATGAAGGTACCTGTGACTCTGTAAGAGAGAGAGAGAGCGAGAGAGAGAGAGTGGGGGGGGCTGAACAAGGCTGCCTGCCGCTGCTTCCTATGTTTCCGGTTAAGACATTGTGGTGATTAGAAAAATGAACAGTAAATTTGTGTTAGTTACTGCTTTCAGGGAGGCCCGTCTAGCTCAGTTGGTAGAGCGCAAGGCTCTTAACCTTGTGGTCGTGGGTTCGAGCCCCACGGTGGGCGACAAATGCATTGGTTGAATTTTTTTTCTTTCTTTTTTCTTTTTTCTTTTTTCTTTTTCTTTTTCTTTCTAATAAAAAATGGAAGGGGGAAAGGATTACAAGAGAGTTTCTCTCCCACTCACTGAGGATAGAAGAGGGAAAGAAGCAGAAATGTTTCCAAACACATTGTTGGAAGTGGCCCATCATCTTGAAACTTTCGACAAATATTTTCATTATTTTGGTTGGTTGGTTGAAACCTCAATCAAATAGATGTTTAGACCTTTTTTTTTTTTTTTTCTTATTGTTTTGGATTTTTAATGTTTTAAATTTGTAATTATTTTAATTTTTTATTTTTAGAGAAATCGAGCTGATTTTACTAATAAAGGATATTATTAGACATCCTAACACTTTTTTTCAAATTCTCTTTCCCAAATTATCTGGTTCATTCAATAAATAAATAGATTTATATTTTTTTTTTGTTTCTTAAATGAATGTGGGGTCCAAATCATTTGGAAAATTGAATTTAGGAAAAAGTATTGGGATGCCAAGTAGCCGTCATTAATAAAACAACTTAAGCATAACGCTCTACAGATATGATATCAGAGATACAAAGAAAAACTTTCTCAATAAGACCGTTTTCCATACTCAAAAATAAAGTTTCATTTGCTAAGCCGTGGGCAGCACCATTTAATTGTCGTAGAACATTATTTACCTTCCATGCATGCAAGACCCTTTTTTTTTTTTTAAGTGAAACTCAAATATTACATTACTCAATATAATGTTGTTCAGCCATTACAATGTCTCAAATGCACAGGGGAATGGAGTCCCTCCATAAGTGTTCTTCATTCAAGTTCAACCCATCTTTGCAATCCGGTGTGCCGCTTCATTAGCAGATCATTTTACGTGCTAGACTCTCCACGACTGACAACTACGCATAAAAATCTTCGCATCTTTCATCAGATGTCTGAGTTATGCCCAACTACTCTCCTCACGTTGTAGAGCTTGAACCACCTCTAGAGAGTCTTCACCCTCAAGAATTACATCGAACAGCCCCATTGGCCTGATAAGCTATACTGCTGCTATTTGAATTATGAGAGACTACATTTGAGATATGAGATAAATTACAAATAAGTAATGGACTTAATATTTTAATAGCTTGAATTGACAATATATTATGAAATATCAACATTGTTTCTCCCTTAAATTAACAAATTCGAAATTTTATATTCAAGACAAAAATGATGAAATTATTTATAAAAATTGATTAATAACCAATTGACCACCTATGTCACTGTACTCACTTATCAAGTCTGGCTTCTTCCCCAAGATCGGTTTCACTCGCAAACTGGCCAGTCAACGGTTTAGTCAACGAAAAGCAAATACAATACAAGTACTTACGTGATTTGGATCCCCTTATATCTTTTAAAATATGAGATTCACATATTCTAAAATTTTGTTCATTCATTTTATCTAACGGTTTAAACAAATGTAAAAGCTTATGTTACTGAGACGAGACAAGTGGGTTTTACATATTAAAAACTAAAATTAATTACCTCGATAACACACAGATTTCTACATTTATTTAGATCGTTAGATTAAATGGATAACTCGAATTTTAAAATTTTAGAAAATAAGAGGGATCGATCTGTAGGAAATGAGCTAACCAACCAAGCCCGGAAATAGGGGAAAGACTACCAAAAGACTCCTCCACTTGGTTACTGAAGTGGTTTCTACACCTGTTCTGCTTTCTATGTTTTGAGTTAAGACTTTACAGTGACTAGAAAAACAAACAGTAAACTTATGTTAGTTGTTATTGTCAGTGGTGCCGGTCTAGCTCAGCTAGTAGACCACAAGGCTCGTGGGTTCGAGCCCCACGATGGGTGATAGGTGGGTGATAAATGTTTTGTTTGGTTGGTTAACCCTGCTTTCTTTCATTTTCCCAAAAAATGGCTTGTGAGTTTTGTTTATATTAGTAGACCTATGATTTAACATTAAAACAAATGATCATGGAATCCATCTTTTAAGACAAAATTTAATATTTACTTAGAAAATGATTTTTTAAAATATAAAACCAAATGCAATATTATATCACATATTAAAAAATTTCTTCTCAATAACATATTTAAGTTCAATTTTTTAATATTTGCTAGACGTGTTTTATATCCTATATGCAAATTCTATGAAACATGAAATAATTTTTCATTCAAAATTAAAGTATATATACTATATGCGAATTGAATGAATATATTAGTCATTGATTTTTATTTTTACAAATCATTGTTGATCAAAAGATTGATTTTCACTATCGGATCATCATAGTTATATGATAGTCAATATGATTTTATTTGAGTGGAAGAAAGATAGGGAGAAAGAAAATAAGGTAATAGGCTGGAAATGGAACGCAGAAAGATACAAATCAAAAGGATTGAGAACCAGACGACAAGGCAGGTGACCTTCTCGAAGCGGTGGGCAGGGCTACTGAAGAAGACTCACGAGCTTTCGGTGCTTTGTGATGCACAAATTGGGCTCATCGTTTTCTCAAGCACCGGAAAGTTGTGCCACTACTGCACTCACCCCATTAGGTATATATATATATATACAAAGCATGTTTGATTTCTTTTGCATCATCGATCTATATATATATATATAGAGAGAGAGAGAGAGATATGATGCAAAAGAAATCAAACAAGTTTTGTATATATATACCTAAAAGGGTGAGTGCAGTAGTGGCACAGCTTTCTAGTGCTTGAGAAAA
The DNA here is from genome assembly GCF_965113065.1 of Corylus avellana. NCBI lineage: Eukaryota > Viridiplantae > Streptophyta > Magnoliopsida > Fagales > Betulaceae > Corylus > Corylus avellana. The sequence goes on from NC_142493.1 coordinate 29,503,651, forward strand.
TGATGAGCCCAATTTGTGCATCACAAAGCACCGAAAGCTCGTGAGTCTTCTTCAGTAGCCCTGCCTGCCGCTTCGAGAAGGTCACCTGCCTTGTCGTCTGGTTCTCAATCCTCTTGATTTGTATCTTTCTGCGTCCCATTTCCAGCCTATTACCTTATTTTCTTTCTCCCTATCTTTCTTTCACTCAAATAAAATCATGTTGACTATCATATAACTAGAATGATCCGACAGTGAAAATCAATCTTTTGATCAACAATGATTTATAAAAATAAAAATCAATGACTAATATATTCATTCAATTCGCATATAGTATATATACTTTAATTTTGAATGAAAAATTATTGCATGTTTCATAGAATTCGCATATAGGATATAGAACACGTCTAGCAAATATTAAAAAATTGAACTTAAAAATATGTTATTGAGAATAAATTTTTAATATATGATATGATATTGCATTTGGTTTTATAAAAATAATAATAATAATAATAATAATAAAAAAAGATATTTGTATTCATTTTCGAAGTAAATATTAAATTTTGTCTTAAAAGATGGATTCCATCATTTTTTTTTTTAATCTTAAATCATAGGTCCACTAATATAAACAAAACTCACAAGCCATTTCGAGTGGAAGAAAGATAGGGAGAAAGAAAATAAGGTAATAGGCTGGAAATGGGACGCGGAAAGATACAAATCAAGAGGATTGAGAACCAGACGACAAGGCATGTGACCTTCTCGAAGCGGCGGGCAGGGCTACTGAAGAAGACTCATGAGCTTTCTGTGCTTTGTGATGCACAAATTGGGCTCATCATTTTCTCAAGCACTGAAAAGCTGTGCCACTACTGCCCTCACCCCTTTAGGTATATAGATACAACACTTGTTTGATTTCTTTTGCATCATCGATCTATATATATATATATATATATATCACTTCATTTTCCCTCTCTCATGCTAGCTTGCTTGTTAGGGTTTTTCATTTTAGCCTCTTCAAAATATTTCTCTCTGACCGAAGGCGAATTAATAAACCCCCATTAAATAAAGATTGACCAGCTTCATGAAACTAAGAGTGAGTCAAGGCACTCAAGCTGGTCAATCTTTATTTAATGAGGGTTTATTAATTCGCCTTCGATCAGAGAGAGAGATTTTGAAGAGGTAATTAATTACTAAAATGAAAACCCTAGCAAGCAAGCTAGCATGAGTGAGGAAAAATGAAGTGATATATATATATATATATATATCTCGATGATGCAAAAGAAATCAAACAAGTTTTGTATATATATATATGCCTAAAGGGGTGAGTGCAATAGTAGTGGCACATCTTTCCAGTGCTTGAGAAAATGATGAGCCCAATTTGTGCATCACAAAGCACCGAAAGCTCATGAGTCTTCTTCAGTAGTCCTGCCCGCCGCTTCGAGAAGGTCACATGCCTTGTCGTCTGGTTCTCAATCCTCTTGATTTGTATCTTTCCGCGTCCCATTTCCAACCTATTACCTTATTTTCTTTCTCCCTATCTTTCTTCCACTTGAAATGGCTTGTGAGTTTTGTTTATATTAGTGGACCTATGATTTAAGATTAAAAAAAAATGATGGAATCCATCTTTTAAGACAAAATTTAATATTTACTTTGAAAATGAATACAAATATCTTTCTTTCTTTTTTATTATTATTATTTTTATAAAACCAAATGCAATATTATATCACATATTAAAAATTTATTCTCAATAACATATTTTTAAGTTTAATTTTTTAATATTTGCTAGACGTGTTCTATATCCTATATGCGAATTCTATGAAACATGCAATAATTTTTCATTCAAAATTAAAGTATATATACTATATGCGAATTGAATGAATATATTAGTCATTGATTTTTATTTTTACAAATCATTGTTGATCAAAAGATTAATTTTCACTGTCGGATCATCATAGTTATATGATAGTCTACTAAATAGCACTACTCATTAATAGTGTCATGTATTCATTGATGATTAGTTGTAATTTAAATGTATAGACATTGCTACTTAATTGGTGAAAGATGCCTTTTTTTTCTTTTTCTTTTTTCGAGTAAAAGAAATGCTGCATGTAACCACTTCAAGTGTTTATCATTGAATTTTGAATGAATTAATCTATATGATATATCAATGTTTATTTTCATTAACACATCATAATTAAAATCAGCATTTAAAAATAAGTATTTAGAAGTTTCCCATAATTGGAATTTGGAAATGATCATTGTACCCGGTTACATTCGTTGGGTGTGGATCCGTCGACCGACCCGATCAGCCATGGGCCGCGAGTCATTTGGCGAGGAGATTATGAGGCACCTCTGACACGCGTAACACTGCATGCAATAACAGGCTTATCGAGCTCCACAGCACTATCATGGTTGGTGCCAGCCAAGAATGTATAAGAGGATAAAACCAGTGTACTTGTTGTTTGAGAAGCAGCAAAATCAAGAAATCATGTCCACTTACCTAGAGGTTCCCGGCGAGCTGACTCAGACCGGCACGGCTTTCCTCAAAACGGCCACCGCCACCATCCAAAACTTTGCTCCCATCAACAAGATCCACCAGCACCTCTGCGCGTGCGTATTTCAGGGGGTAGCCGCCCCGGCCACCCCTATGGGCTGGTGCTCCTCCCACTTGGAGTTGCTGCCGCCCTTCTAATACACATATATAAGAAGATGAATTAATATGGTATTTTGTTCTATTTTAATTTCTCGTTCTAACAAAAGGAGTTAGAGAGTCGTAAGAAGGCCACTAGTTCTTCCACTCTGGGGAGCAGTACCTTTTGGAAAAAATTATGGGCTCTACCGGTGCCTAATGTCGAGAAAAATTTTTTATGGAGGGCCTGCAAAAATATTCTTCCGACTCGGGAAAATTTATATAAACGAATGATTATTTCAGATCGTCTTTGTCCGGTCTATGGTTTGGAGGAGGAGACGGGTTTACACATTCTGTGGCAATGCCCATCCGCCATGGATGTATGGTCTATGGGTAATGCAAAATTCCAGAAGTGCTTCTTCTCTGGAAACAATTTCCTGCAGTTGCTGGAGTTTATGTTCGGAAGGTGCGGCTAGGAAGATCTGCGGTAATTCTCAGGTATGTCTCGGCGGATTTGGCTGAGAAGAAACGACTTGCTGCATGGTGGAACCTTTGTTCATCCGAAGGTAATTCTAGCACAGACAAATCAGGCCATTGTGGATTACGACCTGGCCCCAGCAGCGTGAGACAGCAGCTCAGTTCTCTCGTGCAGCACAGACCACGCCCAGTACTCGAATTTGCTGGCAAGTTCCGATGATGGGGTGGGCAAAAGCGAACTGTGATGCGGCTATTACAAGACAGCACGAGCGTATGGGGCTCGGGGTGGTTGTAAGGGATTCTTGGGGGAATATATTGGCAGCAAAATGTGTGACCCAAGCTGGATGCTTGGCTCCGGCAGCAGCGAAAGCGATGGCGTTTCTTTTGGCTATACGTTTATGTCATGAATTATGTCTCCCTCAAGTGCATTTTGAAGGGGACGCAAAAGCCGTGATTGATGCTGTAAACTCGAAGGAGAAGGATAGCTGCTGGATGGGGCACATCATAGAGGACATAAAATTGGAACTCCAGGTGTTTCAAAGGTGGCAGCTCACTTTTATTAGGAGGGAAGGTAATAATGTGGCTCACTTATTAGCAAAATATGCTATGGAACATACCCATGGATTTTGTTGGAAAGATATACCCCCTGATTGTATACGTGAGGCTGTGCTATCAGAGCAAGTTACTCTAGATGCCTGAATTATAATGAGAAGTCTGCTTTTATCAAAAAAAAAAAAAAAAAATTTCTCGTTCTAAGTTGAGTTTTCAGCTTCTTCTGAGTGGCCGGTGACCACATTAAAGTTAAACTCTATATATATATTTTTGTTGGTGTAAGTTTCTTTTAAAATTAAAACAAATTACTTACAATAATAGCCCCAAATATTGTTCCGCATTTTATTTACAAATCAAAATAAAAGAAATTAAATTGCAGCCAAGGAAAAAATAAGAGAAATGTTAAGCTTACAAAATATTTTATAAAATAAAATTTTACAACGGAAGGAGATAAATTTAAATTTTAAGAAATTTAATTATCTAGTGCTATATCAATTTGTAAGAATTTTTTCTTAAAAAATATTTTGTAGATTTAGCATTCTTCAAAATAAAAGCACTCTAGAGGGGTCATTGGAAATGAACATAATCGCTCATGCTCGGATTTAGTTTGCGATCGGTTTATTTATCAAATGAATAAAGCTTGAGTACTAAGATAAATATACTAGTTTGTGACTGACGTAGCGGAAGACTTGGTAACCAAAAGGTTAGAAGCTTCTTCGCTTGATAATCAGTGTTCAATCCTCACATTGACACACAATACAATCCGCAGATTGTAAGATAAGTTCTCCACAAAGAAGTTTGAGAGAATTCTCATAAATATTTCATTGATTAAAGTTGGAATGTGTTGAATGAATCGTACAAGCTCCTAGTTATGGGAGGACTACAAAAAAAAAAAGAAAAGGTTTTTGTTGACCAATAGTTTCTGACGTGTCAAGCATATTGACACGTCAAAAATTACTGATGTGTCAGAAATTGGCATGTCAAAAATTATTTTTTGACATGGCAGTTTCACCACGTCAATAATTTATTGACGTATCAAAAAGTGGCACATCAAAAAAAAATTTTGACGTGTCAATTTCTGACACATCACTAAAGTTTAAAAAATATTTAGAAAAATCATAATTTTTTTTAAAAAGGTTTCCGAAAGTTTTTTTCAATTAAATTTACTTCATGTTTAATTTATCATCAAAAATTCAGTTGCAACTTAAAACGCATATAAATCCTTACAAATGTTGAACACCCATATATATCTAACTATTGAAGGAAAATTTCCAAAATCTCTTCATGAATTCACTTCACAAGTACTCCGATCTCTAAACATCCAGTAGAAATTCCTAAAATACTTCAAACTCCCAAATAATGTGGAAGAACAAATCTAAAAGTGGGTTGGCAAATTTAACAAAAAAAAACCTTTTATATAAGAGACTAATAGATATAGAATAACTCAAATTCAAGCATTTATACCTTAAAATCCCCAAATATTCAGACCCATTCCCTTCTCTCTCCATTTCTCTTTCTTCTTCACCTTTTCTCCTCTTCTCTCGCAGGTTCCTTCTCTTCTTTTCTTTTATTTTGTTTAAGCTACAAACAAGGGAGGTGGGTGTGAGAAGAAGAAGAAGAAAATATATATATATATATATATATATATATATATATATATATATAAAAGTGAGAACCGAAAGACAAGGAGAAAGAAGGAATTTGGGAGAATAAATTCGTAGAAAGGAGAAGGAGAAAGGAAAGAAAATAAGGAAAATATCTCATCTAGAAGAGGAAAATAAAAAGAAAAGAAAAAAAAATGACAACTTATTTGAAAAGGAAGGTTGTGGGCGCACGCGGGAGGAGAAAGAAAAAGATGAGGAAAAAGGACAGAAAAAAAGGGAAAAGGGGTCCAGCTGGTCTCGCACCTTTTCGATGAGGTTTCTTGACGTGTCACATAAGCACATATATATGGTTATTATATGTGCTTTGAATTATTTAATTTATGGTTATTAATTAATATTAGTTAACAAAATATAAATGACTATTAATTAATAATAAAAATTATGCAATGCTTTCACTATATATGGTTATTATATATATGTACTTAATTTGTATTCTTTAATTTATTTGGAAATAATTAATATTTGGTAATTCTTGACGATTCTTTAATTTATTTGGAAATAATTAATATTTGGTAATTCTTGACATGCCACATGTGACACGTCAAGACAGTCATCATATAATTAAAACATTGCATAATTTTTATTATTAATTAATAGCCATATATATTTTGTTAACTAATATTAATTAATAACCATAAATTAAAGAATTCAAAGCACATATAATAACCATATATAGTGAAAGCATTGGATATAAGAGACAAGAGCATTAACTAGTTTTATAAAATTTTAATGGGTTTGAATATATCTCTTAACATATGACGACATATACCAATTATACATATACTAATTAAATTTTGTTACTTAATATAGGTACCAATTAATATTGTTATCTAATTTTGTTAATCAATTAATTAAATTTTGTTACTTAATATAGGTACAAATAATTAATATTATTAATTAATTAATATTTGACGTGTGAAATAATAGCACGTCAATAATTATTGACGTGTTACATTTGACACGTCAAGAAAATATATTGAAAATAATAAGAGAAATAAATTATATGATCACTTATTTTTTAAAAAATACTATATACTTAAAACTAAGATAATACATATATGTCTTAATATTCCTACAATATTGAAAACGTGATATGTATTAATACTATATCACTTTAATTAATAACCATATATATTTTGTTACCTAATATTAATTAATAGCCATAAATTAAAGAATATAAAGCACATATATATAATAACCATATATAGTGAAAGCATTGCATAATTTTTATTATTAGTTAATAGCCATATATATTTTGTTACCTAATATTAATTAATAACTATAAATTAAAGAATTCAAAGCACATATAATAACCATATATAGTGAAAGCATTCCATATAAGAGACAAGAGCATTAACTAGTTTTATAAAATTTTAATGGGTTTGAATATATCTCTTAATATATGACGACATATACCAATTAAATTTTGTTACTTAATATAGGTACCAATTAATATTGTTATCTAATTTTGTTAACCAATTAATTAAATTTTGTTACTTAATATAGGTACAAATAATTAATATTATTGATTAATTAATTATTGACGTGTCAAAATGTGACACGTTAAGAAATTATTGATGTGTTACATTTGACACGTCAAGAAAATATATTGAAAATAATAAGAGAAATAAATTATATGATCACTTCTTTTTTTTTTAAATACTAAATACTTAAAACTAAGATAATACATGTATGTATTAATATTCCTACAATATTGAAAACGTGATATGTATTAATACTATATCACTTCAATTAATAACCATATATATTTTGTTACCTACTATTAATTAATAGCCATAAATTAAAGAATATAAAGCACATGTATATAATAACCATATATAGTGAAAGCATTGCATAATTTTTATTATTAATTAATAGCCATATATATTTTGTTAACTAATATTAATTAATAACCATAAATTAAAGAATTCAAAGCACATATAATAACCATATATAGTGAAAGCATTGCATATAAGTGACAAGAGCATTAACTAGTTTTATAAAATTTTAATGGGTTTGAATATATCTCTTAACATATGACGACATATACCAATTAAATTTTGTTACTTAATATAGGTACCAATTAATATTGTTATCCAATTTTGTTAATCAATTAATTAAATTTTGTTACTTAATATAGATACAAAAAATTAATATCATTAATTAATTAATTTTTGACATGTGAAATAATTGCACGTCAATAATTATTGACGTGTCAAAATGTGACACGTCAAGAAAATATATTGAAAATAATAAGAGAAATAAATTATATGATCACTTATTAAAAAATAAATAAATAAATAAAATACTATATACTTAAAAATAAAATAATACATATATGTATTAATATTCCTACAATATTGAAAATGTGATATGTATTAATACTATATCACTTTAATTAATAACCATATATATTTTGTTACCTACTATTAATTAATAGTCATAAATTAAAGAATATAAAGCACATATATATATAATAACCATATATAGTGAAAGCATTGCATAATTTTTATTATTAATTAATAGCCATATATATTTTGTTACCTAATATTAATTAATAACCATAAACGTGATCCACAGTGTTATCCAACTTCTATATAAAATAAACCCTAGCTACTTAAAATCTTAAATCAACAAACTTACTTTTCTCCCATTATCTTGTATGTGATGAGGATGATATCTCCCATTATCTTCACCGTTTCTCTCCTGCTTTCCTCCGCCTGCCATGCTGCGGTGCAGGACTTTTGTGTGGCAGACCTCACAGCTCCTCAAAGCCTTGTAGGCTACGCTTGCAAGAAGCTAGAAACGGTGACGGTGAATGATTTTGTTTACTCCGGCCTAGGTGTTGCTGGAAATACCTCAAAACTTAAAGTTGCAGTGACCTGGGTAACCGTCCCGGAGTTTCCTGCCCTAAACGGGCTTGGAATCTCTTTGGCTCGTGCGGACTTGGCGGTTGGTGGAGTTTTTCCAATCCACACACATCCTAGAGCTACAGAAGCCATAATTGTTTCGGAAGGGAAAATCACTGCTGGGTTTGTTTCCTCGACTAATACAGTTTACTATAAAACTCTAAAGCAAGGTGACGTCATGATTTTCCCCCAAGGATTACCACACTTCGTAATGAATGCCGGAGCAACTCCAGTCCAAATATTTGTTAGCTTCAGTAGTGAAAATCCTGGTCTCCAGGTTCTCGACTACTCTTTGTTTTCAAACGATTTTCCCTCTGAATTGGTAGCAGCAACAACTTTCCTTGACATTCCTCAAATTAAGAAGCTTAAGGCCTTTTTTGGTGGCACTGGTTAATTAATTAAGCTATTAATTTGGAGATCTACGTACCATGAGTGGTCATTGTAATTGTATGTACCCATTGCTTTACAAGCTTTACGTGTTTTGTGTCATCCATTAAATAATTAAATTTGCTTATTTTTATTATATTTAGTTTGTTTTGGCGTAACATGATTTTCAAAACATATTTTATGTATTTTTGAGTGTTTGGTACGACGAAAAATAATAGTCGACGGAACCCTGTTTTAAATTTTTCAGAAAAATATCTTTCATTGAAAACATTACGTAAAAAAAAAAAAAAAACAGAGCCTTAGTTTAAATTTTTTTACATATGGTATAGAATTAGAGATCATGAGTTTGAACCATATTTTTGTCAATTTACCCCCTCTAAATTAAATAATTAAATTTAGGTATTCTTATTAGTTAGTTTTTTAGGATAATTAATAGTGATTTAACAGATAGGAATTAATCAGCCTCAATTCTTGTTTGATATGACATGATTTTCAATTAATTCCAAGTGGTCTCCGAATCCCATTCCTAAGTTGAACAAATCTTTTAAGCAGGGGAGGATAATGGATATATAGGGCATCAATTCTAGCTATCATTGAAATACATCATTCCTAACACCAAATGGAATGGAACAAGAAAATTAATGGGAGGATAGATCTAGTATATTAATGGGAGGATAGATCTAGTATATATATATTCTAAGGCTAGTAGGCTACACAATACCAAAAAAGAAAAGAAAAGAAAAAAAAGGTGGGCTACACAACTTTAAAAGTTTAAAACCATCATTTAAAGTAGATATTTTATTTTACTAGTGTTTTTCTCGTGTCCTCGTAATCTTATGTAAAAATTATTTTATAAAGGGAAAGATTAGGTGTTCTTCTAGTTAGTGTTGTCCTGGTGTCCTCTCAACTGTGATGTGACTTTTAAAATCAATAGATTAAAAGTCAATAATGATAATCTCAAATTTAATTGTGATTTTAAAAGCCACATCATAGTTGGTGATTTTAAAAGCCACATCACAGTTGGTAGGACAACAGGAGAACACTAGAAGAACACCTAGTATTTTTTTTTTTATAAAAAACAAAAAAGAAAGTAGCTCTTTTTTCTCTCACTTGCCACTTGGTTTTTATAAAATAATTTTCACCTAGGACGGGGAGGACACAAGGAGAACACTAGGGGAGAACCTAGCATTTCCCTTTATAAAAACTAAGTGATAGAAATAAGATCAACTTTCTTTTTTATTGTTTATAAAATAATTTTCACATAGGATCAATAGGACACGAGAAGAACACCAAAAAAACATCTAGCATTCACCTTCCAAATGAAAATTTTCCAAGTAAGACCATATTCGACACAAGAACCTCATCAAACTAATTAGCTAACTAATAAATAGTTGAAAAATCACATTTATCTTTTTTAGTTACTTATTTTATTTTATTTTTTTAAAAAAGTAGCTATATTATTTTCGACATTTTAATTATTCACTTTTACTATTTCTTTTAAAAATTATTTTTCAAATATTTTTTATTCATTCTCCAACAATCATATCTATGAAAATATCCATCACAAACTCATTTTATCCGAACTGAAGCAGCTCTGTCTTCCCTTCCACGTCAAGAATTATTGACGTGTTAAAATGGTACGTAAATAATTATTGACGTGCCAAAATGTGACACGTCAAAAAATTATTGACGGGTTACATTTGACACGTCAAGAAAATATATTGAAAATAACAAGAAAAATAAATTATATGATCACTTATTTTAAAAAAAAAATACTATATACTTAAAACTAAGATAATACATATATGTATTAATATTCCTACAATATTGAAAACGTGATATGTATTAATACTATATCACTTTAATTAATAACCATATATATTTTGTTACCGACTATTAATTAATAGCCATAAATTAAAGAATACAAGGCGCATATATATAATAACCATATATAGTGAAAGCATTGCATAATTTTTATTATTAATTAATAGCCATATATATTTTGTTACCTAATATTAATTAATAACCATATATAGTGAAAGCATTGCATATAAGAGACAAGAGCATTAACTAGTTTTATAAAATTTTAATAGGTTTAAATATATCTCTTAATATATAATGACATATACCAATTAAATTTTGTTACTTAATATAGGTACCAATTAATATTGTTATCTAATTTTGCTAACCAATTAATTAAATTTTGTTGCTTAATATAGGTACAAATAATTAATATTATTAATTAATTAATTTTTGACGTGTGAAATAATGACACTTCAATAATTATTGACATGTCAAAATGACACGTCACTATTTATTAATGTGTCATTTTGACACGTCAATAATTATTGACGTGCGAAAATGCGATACGTCAATAAAGTTTTTATTGATGTGTTACTGTAGCCACGTCATTAATTATCGATGTGGCAAACAGTGTGTTACTGTTTACCACGTCAAAAAACATCATATTTTTTTGTAGTGGAGTAGGGAAATATTAAACTATTTTAAAAGAAATAATAAAATATTATTGGCCATAATATTATTGGCCTAACAATGGCAGCTTGTCATTGGTTCCCTTAATCCGACATTAGCCTGTCATTGGTTCTAGGTGGCTGTAGTGTCGGTTCTGACCCTGTTTTGACAAAATAATTGCGGCCTTCCCAGCTTTAACATTGCAGCCCAACTGTTGCAGCTCTAACATCGGCCTGTTTGCCAATGGCCCTGGGCTGGTACTGTACTAGGGCTCGTACTGTAGCACTTTTTTAGGAATATGTGTTTAATTGATTTTAGTGAAAATGTTTTGTGTGAAAAAGTTAAAAAATATATTTTATATGAAAAAAACTAAAAAAATTGTTTTATAATGATTTTTTTATTTGAATAATAATAATAAAAAATGATTGATGTAGTATAAAAGGTAGAGATGTTAGAATTAATTTTAAGGTGAAAAGATTTTTTTTTGGGATTGAGGGAGGGCCTGATACAATACCAGCCCAGGCTATTGGCAAACAATGCCATCAACACCCTTCTATCAATGCTTCCCATCTGATATTGCGGCCTTGACACTCTCGCCCAATACTGACATTATTCCTTATTTATTGGCAGATTCTGTCAGGTGTCAGATATGATTCTCGGGTGTTATGCCCAAGGGACAAGTAGTCCCGGTTGAGGGAGAAGTTGACCCTGGGTTAGATGCCGGGTGGACTGTCCTACATCAGATTGGCTTATACTATAAGATAAATATATAAATTTTCAAATGTTAATAATTACTATAAATTTACGGAAAAAAAAATGACAACATTTAATCCATATGTCTAATGAATAAGTTCAAATTGTATGAAAAATAAAATAGACAAAGTTTGAACAAATTATCTAATTTGGTGGTAATCAATCTTAATTTGTGTTAATATTTTTCTCGACACAATTACAACTGTATCCCTATGTCACATAAATATTGGTAGCTCGCTTGAAAATAGAAACGCGTATTATGGCCCGCCTAACAAAATAAAGGGCCGCAGCGAATTAAAAGCTCTAGCTGGAATTAAAGGCTGTCCTGGTTTATGACTTTGTAAAACCACCGACAGCAAGCCGATGGTCAGGAGTCAGTACCCATGGATTCAGTGGGTTGAGTGGGTTGACCTTGAACCAGCTTTTCCAATGCAATGGACAAGACAGCTGGCAAATGGAAGTGGAACCGCAGTAATTGGTTTGTTTTGAAGATTTCTTCTTAATAAAAATTGAAAAATAATTTTCAATAAATAAATAAAATATTGCACTACATTGACAATGCGTCACAGTGGACCGTGGTTGTGATCTCACGGTGGCTGACCACCACATCTGTCGGTACTGTCGTTACGGGGCCACCAGAAGATGGCCACTCCCATATGGTGGCCCCAACACCAACCCATTTTGTTTGTGGTTTTTTATTTTTTATTTTTTTAAATAATTATTTATTGCTCATACATGTAATGAGCAACACCTACAACTGAAAAAAATTGTATAAATGAACAATATGCACCATTAAAATATATATATATATATATATTAAATTATTTTAAAAATTGGATTTCGTAAAGAATTTTATAATTTATTTTGAAAAGTCCAAAAATCTATTTGAAAAAAGAAAAAGAAAAAAAAAAAAAACAAGGAAGAAGCATTTTCTAGCATTACGACTTACGAGGGGAGGGAGAATCAGCGGCTTTGGAAACCCCTGGTATTTCTATTTCCCAACCGCTCCCATCATTACTCATTAGCACTTCGAATATGTCAACCGGTAACAAGAAAAACGGTGGGCTTATATTATTTATATACAACCAACTTCTCTGAATCCAACGATCAATCGATCATCACCTGCTACACAAACATCTGCTCTTCAAATGGCTTCTCTTTTGCTACTGCTGTCCCAGCTTGTTCGTCCTCAAGCCACGACTCCAACTATACTCGCAAGACTTCCCCCCTCCTCCTCTGCTTCTGCTTCCGCCTCCCGTGTTGCCGCTGCTATGCGTTTCACCGCCCAAAAGCCGCCGAGGGAGGAGGCCATCAAGGATAACACCGCCTCGGAAGAGATGGTAGAGGAGAATCCGCAAGAGTATAGGGTTTGCATCGAATCAGTTTGGCCATAAATCTTCAAATCTGAGTTCTCGCATAAATTATTCCTTATTGTTGCAGTTCAATTGTGTAAATATTTTCCGAGTGTTCCTACTTTTTCAGTGATCAATGCTTCAATTACTCTCTCTCGCTCGTTTTCTTCGTTTTTTTCCCCCCTTTTCTGCAACATCAAATTTTGAACCTTAAGACTTGATTAGAGAAATTCTATAGTCTTAAATCAGCATCAGGACTCGTATCTATCAATTTGGGAGGATTCATTTCACTATATTCACCGTTAAATCGTTTATTACTCATTCATTAAATAAAAAAAAATAAAAAAAAGTTGACGAGCAAAGCATAAATTAAAATTTATTTAAATAGAGAATCAAATAATTGATGAGAAATATATTACATTAGAGAATCAAGTGGGTTTTTTGTTTGGATTTCATCGCTTTGAATCTTTTACATGTTCGGGTTTTTTGTTTGGATGGGTGTTCACGGCCAAAATGATTGTTTTTAACGGCATTTTTTTTTTTTTAAAGTTCACGTTAGCCTTTGAAGTTAAAAAAGCCCAACTTAAAATTCCCGCCTTCCGACAAAACTACCGCAGATATGCGGTAGTTTTGTCTACCGCAGGTAAGCCTGTCCCAAAAAGGGGAGGAGGGGAGACTAAATTAATATATATATATATATATATATATATATATATATAATTAAAATTAGTATTCAATCAATGTTAAAAAAATATAAACAAAATAAAAAAAAATAATTATTTTTTAATATATTCAATTTTCAATTTAATCTCTAAATGTAAAGTGTATTATTAATAAAACTTATATGAGATAAACATCACATCGTAAGGACCAAATTTTGGACCGCTGTTAATGGGCTTGGGCCGAACTAATAACTTTTGGCCTAAATTTAAATTTTCATTTTTAAGCATATTTAACAAGGAAAGAATTCAAAATTGGCGGGTGGCAATTACACTCGTTGCAGTCTTACTAAAACTATTTTTTGATTATTTTGGTGAGGCAATTTAATAAAAGTAGTTCAAATCTTCACTTTACTTAAAAAAAAAAAAAGGGGGAAGTGAAGTAAACAGTACTCACAAAATATAAAAATTACTCTTCACTTACTTATTGATTAAACAACTCATTTCTCTCTTTTCTTTTTTGCTTTTCATTTCTCTATTTTTTTTTAAAAAAAAGAATAAACAAATCTTTGAAAAATAATATTTAAATAAAATGGTAAAAGTTGATTGTTAAAATAGTGATGCAGCGGTGGGTGCTCTAAAATAAAAAGGTGAGTTGTTAAAACAATCAAAAGTGTATTTTTGGTTATTTTGGTGAGTCTACTAAGAATGCTCTTATATATATATATATATACATTTCAATCCTAATCCTCAATTTGATGACATGTGGTACCCTACTAAACCCAGAAGAAAAATATTGAAGTGAGGACAAAAGTGAAAGAAAAAAAATTTAAAATTGCATATGACTTGCACATGACCATTTATCGTCAATTTTAACTTTTTTGACTGACAAAATGTGACTTTTGTCATAAGATGGTAATTTGATAGGATCAGGTGTCGTAGTTAATAGTTTATGGGAAAAAATGCAAAGGCAAGTAATTACCCCAATATTTTCCTCTACGAGGTTTGATACGAACACCACACAAACTTAACTCTAATTTCTCTTCTACGTATAAAAAAAAATTGAATTTTAAACCAAACAATTTATCTTTTTTCCCAAATTTTTAGAATCCAAAAATCTTCTCTATCAATTTTTTATTTTATTTTAAATGACTCATAAGAGAGAAATTGGCCATAAATTAGATTTATGTTGTGACCTTAACATTTTCCTTTACATTTCAATCCTAATCTTCACTTTGATGACATGTGGTGACAGCATTAATTGTTGTGGTTGGGAGTTTGGGGCTGGCGATGGGCGTATACTTGAATCTTCAATATCAATGACATTAATTAAGGACAAGCATTTTGTGTAGCATCCCCCATCCCCCAATCTGTGCAACTCAATTATTAAAGTTTTATTTATGAGAAGGTAGGTAGATAATTCAGTATATTGGAAAGAGAAATGCTATATTTTCAACAATTACTTGTATTTTATCCACTTATTTCTTTTTAAAGAATCGAATGATATTCATTATCTCAACAAAAAAAACAAAAAAAAAAACACAGGACGATCCAAAAGATCATTCGAGAAGGAGAGGCTGTTTCCCCTTTACAATATCACCACGGCTTGGTGGGATATCTTCTAACCAAGTAGATGAACATCATTATTGGCATCCCTACACACGTGGTTAAAGCTGACTTTCTCCAATCCACATGATTAAAGTTTTATGCTTTCTATGAAATGCCCATAGGAGCTGAGGTACGATCCTTCATGTCAATGGCTTTGATAACTAGCATAGCATAACCTTTTCGTAAAAGATGATTGCCTGCAGAGCCAGTATAGTTTCTGCAGTGGTAGGGTTGCCTGGTTATGCGCCGGACATGTACCACGTGATGTCTTGTTGATAAAAATGAGAAATTTAGCTGTGAAACCGTATCGCATCAACTTTAGTGATAAATGCAACTTTCAGAAAGGGACCGGCAAATAAAGAGAGATATGGGTGTGTTTGAGAAAGTTATAAGAGAAAAACATATATACAGAAAATTGATTAATGTTATATAAAGCAGGAGAAAATTTACTTTAAATTTTTGAACTATTACGTGTTTTGACGTACTTTCAAATTTTGAAACATATTAGTTTGAGACCCTGAACTTTTAATTACAGTTAATTTGAACCTTTCAAAAAATTTAAACTTCTCTGTCAGATTTTAAACGTTAAAAGTGAGACAATGATATTTATACCCTTAATTTTTTCATAAAATTTTAAATTTACCATTAATTTCAAATTAAAAATACAAAATATTATAAAAAAAAATTAACAAGGTGACCCACGGTTGGACCACCTTGTGATCCTTTTTTTTTTTTTTTTTCATTTTTGTTCCATTTTTTAAAAAATAAAAAGAAAATTGGAGCGTAATTTTGTATTTTTAAGAGTTTTAACGTCAAAAATTGATAAAATTAGATAAATTGATTACAATTGAAAGTTCAGGAGTCCAAATTGAGATGTTTCAAAGTTCGGGGTATGTCAAATCACATGTAGCATTAAAAATTATCATAAGATTTAAGATAAATCACTATTAAATTTTATATACAATAATAATTTTTAATGTATCCTTAAAAAATATGCATTATAAATGGTAGTGATAGTGTGTGTAATATTTTTAAAAATAAAACAACATCTTAACTATAAAATAAATCATTTTCGTTTCACTCGGCAAAATAACAATTCTTCGAGCATAACATTTCCTTCTCCCACATCCACTAAACAATTTCATGATATTCAAAAAATCAGAAAAAAAAAAAAAAAGAAAAGAAAAGAAGAAGGAACAATTAAATGATTTATTTCTCTTCTCCGGTGAATTAAATGGTATTAAATACCATTTGCCCCAAAAAGGGGACAGGAAAAAATTATGGCAGACGACAAGTGGTCAACTAAAGTGGTTATAAAAAAAAAAAAAAAAGGTGGCCCGTGTGTGCTGACGTCATGGTCCCTCTGACAACTGGCAAATATTATCCGGTGGGAGAAATTCGATCCCTCTCTTTGCGCCTTAAACCAGGCTCAAATTCTTCAACAAAATTCCGATGCATCCAACGGTCCGTGTTCGCTCCGCAGAGTCCGCACAACACATGCAAGTGTATATGTTTCCGGTTTCCCAAAAAGTTGAACAGCTGGTCCGTTCAAGTGCCAAGTTAGTTGAGGACTTTAATGGGATTTTTAGAATATTTTACAAGAAATAAGATATACCACATTTTATTTTTCTATTAAAATGTGAAAAAATCAGGAGAGGGAATTTACAAAGTCATTAGTTCAAATATTTCTTTCCCTTTTCTCTCCCTTAACATGGTAAAAAAAATACAAATTATTAATTTATTTTTAACAAAGAATGATTTAAAGAATTAACTGAAACTGCCCATTATAGAATAGTAATAAGATAAAAACCATATATATATTTTTTTACAAATTTAATAGATTAATTATTAGATTTGTGAACTCATGTGAACCCCACACTAATTAAATGGTGGATTTATCTATTCACACTATAGAGATAGTCAAAAGATTGTTGAAAAATAATGAATTATATCATTTATCATAAAAATATAATTTAGACAAATGATTCACGTAAATATTTTTCTATCACACAAATTCAATAGTAGATTTTTATAGTATCTTTTTTTATCTGCTTATAGTCGTATAGGAGAGGCTTAGACGGTGAAAACCACAAGTGCTCCTTCAAGTTCGACTAAGCCATAACATAACCGAACAACACCAGAGCATCAATGAAAATCTAATGCGAGTAATACTAATCATACATATGTAGAAATTTTTTATTGCGAAAATTTGAACTTACGCCCTAGTTTATGCCTTGACTACTTTGAAATTTTTTTTAGTCATTGAACTACCGTTAAGGTAAAAGAATGATAGATTAATTCATTTACTATAGAGATGGTTACAAAATTGTTAAAAAATAATAAATTCTATCATTTCTCTACAATTTATAACATTATTCATATTCTATTATTAATATTTTAAAATTTTAATTATTTTTTAAAATTAGAAATTAAAATTTCACGTCAATATTAATTATTAATAAAATAGAATTTTTAAAAATAGAATAGTCCAAATTTAAAGATTTCAACAAATCTCTAAAACGTGAAACATGTTGACGTGAGAGATACGTGACCGACACAAAAAAGACGAAAGCGGTACCAGGGACAGGCAATACCCGGTAGGGGAGCCCCGGTTGAAAAAAGGCAGGGATTTACGTAATTGCTTCTTAATTCTTATCCGGCCAGTTTCGTTGCAAGGCACCGGGAAAAGGAAACGAAAGAGGAGTTTTCCCGCGAAGAATGACAGGGGTTAGTCTCGAAGAGTTGAAGAGGAGAATGGCGGAGTTTGCAAAGGAAAGGGACTGGGATCAGTTTCATAGCCCTAGAAATCTCCTTTTGGCTATGGTAATTAATTTTTTCACCTCTGATGGTTTTTGTCTTGCATCCTTCATGGTGTTTTGGCTAGGAATACATGTTTTGGAGATTCAACTCCTTTTGCTCTGTGATATGGAAATAAATTAATAAATCATACTAGCAAGTAACTTTCTGATAGAAATTCATTAGGGAAGAAAATGACAAGAAAAGAAAGAAAGAAAAAGAACTTGGAGACCAATGGATCAACGGCAACTCTCTCACTTAAATGCTGTTTCCACATGCCTTTTGGCATTAATCCCATAAACCCATTATTATTACGATTTATATATGTGTATATATAATTCTTGTATTCAGCTTCGAGACGAAAAAGTGGCAGGAAAAAAGTGGAATACTCTGATCCACCATGGGCGATGTCTTCCTTTCCAACCATTTTATTATTTTAATATTCTCACATACCCATATGTATATTGACTTAAAGGACCCTTTGGAGATCCTGGCAGTTCTATTAGCATTAAAAAAATGTATCTGTTTACTTGAAGCCCAATACCAAGTTTTGGTCATATAGAATATAAAAATCCAGCTTCCTAGCGAAATCTCAATATTGTAACTGAAAGAAACTGCGTTCGCTTCTATTGTTTGATTGTTTATATATATGCTCATATCTCTGCTGATCTTTTGAATCACTTTATCAAGTGCCTAGGAATCGATCAAAGTAGGTTTAAGATGGCGTTTGTAGGGCATGAATTCATAGGTGTACAGGAAAGAATGTTTGTTAATTGTTATGTTATGTGTACTAGTTGTTTCATGTGATAACAAGACCCCCCCCATTCGCCTTACTCGGAAAGAAAGGTATATAATTGAGGTTTCATTTTCAATCGTCTGCTTTACTTTTTTGTTTTGGTGCATCTGGGTGTGCTTGTGAGTTTCAGGTGGGAGAAGTGGGAGAGCTGTCCGAGATATTTCAGTGGAAAGGGGAGGTTCCAAGAGGACTGCCTGATTGGAAAGACGAAGAGAAGCAACACCTGGGTGAAGAACTGTCAGACGTCTTGCTCTACCTTGTCAGGCTTTCTGACATATGTGGCGTTGATCTTGGTGAAGCTGCTCTTCGTAAGATAGAGCTCAATGCTCTTAAATACCCGGTCAAGGGCTCCTCCAAAAAGGCGAAGCTCACGCAAAACAGCGCAGCTGATGACAACAATGGTAATTTTAATGGCGGTGTTACAGGCATCAGCAATAGTGACAGCTAAGGCAGGGAGTGATGGGGTTTGATCTTTATGTTCCCTCTTGACTTATTTGCACCCTTTTTAGCTTCTCAAAGCCTTCTCTTTTATTGTTGTTTATGGGAAAATGATTCTCAGATGTTATATTATAGTGTCTTGTAGTTATTTTCTTAAGGATGATTTGGTGGGGTTGCGTGGAGATTAATAGGGGAGATTAGTGGTTGGGGTTTCAGGTTTGCATTAGAACGACTTGGGGTGGCGTGCCACTGTGTTCCGTGACACTGTTCTTGGTGCTATGTGATTGCTGTTCTTGGTTGGGGTTTCACTTTATCTGTATACTGTTTGAAAGTAACTTAAATGGGACTCATGGGTTGTGTCATAAACCCATCATTTGACGTCCTCCAATGAGAAATTGCGACCTCAGCTTTATCACAATTTAAGAGAAGAAAACAAACACATTCAATCCCATCCAAATTTTTAAAAAATTAAAAAATTTCACTGCACATATATATAGATGTGATATGTTGTGTTTGTTTTCCTTTTCTTAAGTTGTATTAAGTTGAGATGTCAATATCTTATACGGGGCCAGAGTCTCTTTAAAAGCAGCTCTCTTGATGTTTTAGGGATAGGTTTGGTTACTTTTGGAGTCAGATTTGCACCAATTTCTTCACACTTGCGGCTTTTTAAATTATTTTTGAACAAAAATCCAATAAAGATTTTTCTTATATCCAATGAAAGTTTTAAAAGTAAGCTTATAAAGAAGGGATGCGAAATAGGTATAAAGAAGTGAGAGTAAATGTAGCATTACTTTTAACATCTAACTTGCATTGCATTTTGTTGTAAATCTCATCGTCCTGAGAAGTATTTGTTTGTTTCAGATCCACGGTATGGGATTTTTTGTATACAAATAAAGTGCGAATTTGAATAGATTCATTTGAAATAGTCATGACCTTCATTTGGCTTACATATGGTAAATCGAACCCATACTTTTAACTTTGCAGAAAGATTACTAGTTTCATGGCTATGGCCTCTGTATACACTCTCAACAGTTGTGGTTTAACGTGCGAGAGGTAAATCCAATGTTCTGACCTTCACCTTTTCCAGCCCTTTGCTGACACTCAGAAGTAATGGTGTATTGGTATAGTCTTGGTTCAATCAATTTGGGATCACTAAAATTAAGCCCTTTGGTCCCAAAAATTAAGGGCTGCGGGGTTGTATTTGACCTAAACAGGTGGGTTATGCATCTTAAATTGGTCCCGCAGCCTCTTGTGTTGTCTAAATCTCAGTGAAATTCAAATATTGTAATTCTTGGGGATGCTCATAATTTTCTTGTTCGTAGAATTTCTATACAATTTTGAGATACTTTCCTGTTGTTATTGCTTGAATTTTCTTGATTAATAGTTGTTAGAGAAATGGCATATGATTAACTATTTTAATTACTCTATACAAAACAAAAGCAAAAACAAAAAGGAAATAAAAGGAAAGACTTCTACAGTTCTACTGGGAAATTGTAAGAGATGGGGGGAGTCTTATGCATAACAAAACTTGTTTAGTGATAATCTCATGGAGGATCAAGATTTTCTTTTCACCTGCAATTGTATTTTCTCAATTTTTGTGTTCACAGGAGATAAAATGATTGACTTTTAATACAGAATTTTGAGTTAAGGTGTCACTGTACATAGTAACAAACAATAGGGAAAGCAATACCATGGAAATTCCTGAAAAACAAGTGGGGTGTAATGAGGTGTGAGAAGTAAGATTCATAGAAGAAGAAAAAAAAAAGTTTGGTGAGGGAAAAAAAACCAACGACTAGAAAACACATAGGATTCTTCCCTTCTTCCCTTCCCAGTCAGTCTTCACTCTTGGTAGCAGTACTCAGTGTTTTCTTTGTAGTCTCTTTCGGACTACATTTCTGGCGGTTTTGTAGATCTAAATTTAAATCTAGTTTTTCAAACTCAGATATACTTGTCTTTACCAGCTAAGGCGTGTCTTATCGGGAATGTCTACGATGCCGTACTCCTTTGCTGCTGCT
This sequence comes from Corylus avellana, assembly GCF_965113065.1. Taxonomy (NCBI): domain Eukaryota; kingdom Viridiplantae; phylum Streptophyta; class Magnoliopsida; order Fagales; family Betulaceae; genus Corylus; species Corylus avellana. The sequence goes on from NC_142493.1 coordinate 29,525,131, forward strand.
TGTATTGAGAATTTTGCTTTTTTCGTTTTTCATTTTATTTTTTTGTTATTTTTGTCTTGGTCTTTGGGTTAAGGACGTGAGTTGTTTTCCTGACCTTTTAGGCCGAAGAGGAGTAGATCGGTGTGGGGATTATCTCTCACAGCCGGTAAATAAAGTTTGAGATTTTGGGCTACCCATATCTTAGATCTACCATGTTTGGAGTAGATCTGTTTCATAATTATAATTGTACATGAGTTAACGGAAGTTGAAGTCATAGATAGTACTTGATTGTAAGAATTTTCTTGTTATATATATGATTTTGTAATCTCATAGTTTTTTGCTATAATTTATCAAATCTTTATGCTCTATGATGTAAGAGTTTTATACTTTTATACTTTTGATCATTTATTAATGAAATCTGACAAGATTCCCGGTCAAAAAAAAATAAAAAATTGAGGTGTGCGAAACTATTGTCCCACATGACATGGCACATGTGAGAAACTATTACTCTTAATATTATATGGTTATCTAATCCTATTAGACTAGTCAAATAAGAGAAGCGGTTTCATAGACTCTTATTTTGGTGGGAAGCGGAGTTATAGTTAGAACAAGGAAATCGTTCTCTCTCTAACCTATAAAATTACACAATAGGATCAATTGAGATAAATATTTTTTAAAATCATTTTTGACGCTTACCTTTTCAGATCAAGATTCAATGAAGGTTTTGTATGTCTTGAAAATCATGACGGCTAATGTTATATACATTTATTTTACATGAAAAAGTAAGAAAAAGGTGGAGAGAGCAAAGCACAATAGTCCTTTTAAAAAAACAGTAACAAAACAATGGTGGATATTACATCTACAATTAGCTTTGACTAATGCTATGAACACTTGGTAAGAGCTTTTTGTTTAAGGGGGAGATTGTTAAGTGTAAAAATGTGAGTGAAAATAATTAAATCTCACATTAAAAATATATTATAAAAGTGAGTCGTCATTATAATACAATTGGGCTTCAACCTATTAACCTAAACTCTTTTGGGGATCATGCATCGAGAATTGGGCCCTATTTTACCAATCAATAACTCAAAGATTCAAGCAATTGGACACAAATCACAATCAACCTAAGCAACAAATCACTTGCAAAAGTTGTTCTGCTGATGACGTTTTCCTAAACAAACATCAACATCCGTATTGGTTGTGTTCTTCCTTAAAGGCTTGCCAACTGTTCTAGATTTCACACAAATCTTCCTAAACATATCTCAGGAAAAAATTCATCGTTTTAATATGTGGTCGGACAGTTCAAAATTTATTTAAACTTTATTATATTAATTGTTCAAATCGCTAATGATTTAGACCGCTAATTAACTGGTGTGAATTCAATTCTTTGTTTGTGTGTTTAATTTTGGGTTACAATCACTATTTCCATTATCCCTCATTTGGATCACAATCAATCACTTCTAACATATCATCATCACCATTGTCTGCTTCTTCAAATGGGAAACCTCATGTTCAATGGGGGGGGGGACATGAGTCAACAAAGGGTTGTTTTTTCTCGTCGGTATGTTCAGGAAAAGCTACAGTGAGTATCCCCCCAATTGTTTCAACTTGTCGTGTACCATCGCACTGACATCCTTATCCAATGCCTTACCAATTCTTAAACTACAAGCTTCGAGACTTGTATATAAATTGACCACCATATGTAGACATGTTTGAATTTGAAAATTATTTTTATGTTTTAATGAGTGTTTTTGAATTTTGAATTATTTGTTAATATTTTATTTTAAATATAAAAAAAAAAACATTTTTAATTGATTTAGTTGTCACCCAAAAAGTAATTTTTTTTAAACATGAAATTATTAACATTTTTAAAGTTTTATTTATTTCGACGTAAAATATTTTTATTATTTTAGTGTCTATCTATGATCGGAAAATTTGGATAAATATTTTTATTTATTTAAAATATTTTTAGTTAATCGTAAAACATTCTCTTGCTTTCTTTGAAATGGTTTACATTTTTCACACACAAACTCCTCTCTTCGAATACCTTCTTCAATCGAACACTTATACCACGACACACCCAGGCGTCACATTCTCGTCTGCCGACACCAACTTATGAAAAAAAAAAAAAAAAAACATTTTACAGTTCCAAAATATTTTTGGTTGGTCGAATAAAGTTTTTTTAATATGGCTAAACACCAAAAAATGATATAAAAATGAAAAAGAAAATGATATAAGAATGATGTGACTTCTAAAATCATCACTAGCCACATCATTCTTAAAGTTATAAAAAAAAAAAAATCATCTAAGAAAGTTTTTCTACTTTTAACTTTTCATTCAAAAAAAAAAAGAAAAAAAAAAGAAAAAACTAGCAGTGTTGTACACGTGCGGACGAGGAGATAAGTAGATTGTAACGACTGTGTTTGGCATTGGAATAGAAAAAAGGGAATGAAACGATACTGTAGCAGATTTGATTGATATGAAAGAAAAAAAAGTAAGGATATTTTGTATAAAAAATTGAAAAAATTTATTTTGTAGTTATTTTTTTATTTGAATAGTAATAAAACGTAATTGATGTGATTAAAAATAATAATTTTTAAATTAATTTTAAGAATGTTTTTCTTAAAATTTTTGAGTCCCGTATTATCCGGCCTTTGCCCAACAAAGCCAACAGTGACAGGTTGGACCCGACAAATTAGGTAACCAGTAGATAATCAGAGTTGACTTTAGATTGAAGGGAAGCACCAGTCAACACCACGTGGGGCCTTCTTGTATGATTCCTTGACACGGTGACACCCGGATGACTATAATAACGATATGCAAAGAAAATCACATCAAATACAATTTTTTTTTAAGTAGAACAAATACATATTTTTGTTAATGTTATTTAATAACATGTGATACGACTGCTAGATAATTTAATTTAATGATTAATAAAATTAACTAAAATGTTATTTTAGCTAGTGGGGCTAGCCAAAAAAAAAAAAAAAAAAATCCTATACGATTAGTCAATTTGACTAAAAAATTGGCTAGTTGTTACGGTGCTGAGGAAAAAAAAAAAAAAAAAAAAGGTTCCTATAGCACTAGTCACTTTAATAATGCATAATGAAAAAATCAATTTGATTCTTACTTCTTTTTGAAAATTGTAAAGTAAGTAAACAAAGAAAGCATATTTTTAAAGGAATGATGAAAGTGAATAATTAAAACGCTGAGTCAGAAGTAAGTGCTTTAGAAAAAGGATTTGGACCAAGTGCCGTTAAAAAAATATGTGTTTCAACAATTTGTTTAAAATCACACTTTTTATTTATGAAATCGAATTAGGATCTTCTGGAGAATATCGAGTTAAGTATAGTGGAATGGTATTTTTGTCTCCGTAAAAAAACAAAAATACCTCTAAATTATAACTAACTAAATATTATCAAATTTAATTGAAATGGAGAGGATTATGTTTCTATGAAATCGCAATGTCAAACGCATCGTAAAACTATTTATTGAACACCTATTTCAAATTTAATTGAAATAGGTATTCTTATAGGCACGCCAAAATAAAATAACTCTCCTTCTTGCTGTTTTGAATGAAAAAAGAGTGTTGAGATTTAATTTTGCTTTCGTTTTCTTTTAGTTATAAAGAAATGGAGATTAAATGGGAAAAGTTGAAAAAACTATAGCAGTGTACGTGGTGTATTTAAAGCACAGGAGCCAATCAAACCACTGCAAATACTACTACTGGTGTTGTAGATGTGGCAGTGTGGCTCTTCGCTGAAGCTTCCTCTTCTGTCTCTTCTACTCAACGCTTCCCAAATATTCAATACTCGGTATTTAATAAGACCTCTCCAACCCACTCACGTCTCTTCCAGAAACCCAGACCTCAGCAACAACGGCGTTGTCTAAATGGCAGCTATTGATGACTTGGTCAAGGAAGGCATGCACGGGGACTGGGCATTTTCAACTTTGAATACGAATTCTTAGACCATTCTTCTTCTTCTTCCTCTTCTTTCTGACTTTTTCTTGGATGGGGGAAGAGGGTGCCGAGAAGCCCATGGAGATGAGGGCGTTGGAGGCGTTGGGGAAAGGCTTCGATTTCGCCAGTGATTTCAGGCTCAAGTTTGCCAAGGGCGGTGGAAGGTTGGTGGTTGTCGATGAGCTTAACAAGAGGGACGTTGTCATTCCTGGCGGTGCCACCATTTCAGGAGTTCCCCAAGATATTCGATTTGATAAAGGGGATCGTCTCCGCTTCAAGTCCGATGTGCTTGAATTCAACCAGGTATTTTTTATTTTTTATTTTTTATATTTTTAATATGCGTCTGTAGAGGTTTGATTAATGTGGCAATGCTAAAAAAAAGAAAAAAAAGAAAATCTTATTGTGGGTCAAGCGGAGCCAAGCAGAAAATGAGCAAAGAACTCCTATCTGCCTCTGGAGGAACAGCACTGGGTTTCACAAGGTAGAAAGGGCTTATTTGAATCTGGCAAGAATCAGAGGAGTATTTTGTCATGAATATTGGCTGGAGAGCTTGGCTATTTGTTGGAGTCTTCCAGTTCGACTCTGTGATTCAAGTATGTATTGGAGGCATTACTTGTGAGAAGGGCACTTAAAACCAGATTTTGTCGACCAGAAGCTATGGTTAAAAGGACCACGTAAATCGTAACGTTGGTAAAGCGGAGCCTTTTAATGATAATTGCCGACTGTGATTGGGAAAAGAGATTGAAAAACAATTTGTGATAGATAATTGTTGGGTATGCAGTCTAAAATGGATATGCTAGGAATTCCTGATTCTTCACGCTGTTATAGACTTTTATCTGCGGTAATTTCTGGACTTCCTCCTTCAAATTGGAAAGTTGAAGCATTTAATAGGACTTGATGAGCTAGTGCCAGCAGCGTCAGCATGGTGGTAGAGGATCAAAAAGTCGATTGCCAGGGAGTTTTTACTATTGATAAAAAGGGGCATGACGAAAGAGTTTGTAGGTATTGGTGGGGCTGATGCAATTTTCTTCGAACCATAAGAAGTTGTGGTAAAGGCTTTTGCCGAATATAAAAATGTTTTCTGCTCATAATAAAAATGATACATGAAGCCATTTTTGATGCCCAGATTTTGACCTCAGGTGGAACTTATTGGAGAACATATGTGTTGCACAAATTCTAAATCATGGTTATACGCTGGATCTTTTAACAATATATGACCTGCAGAAGAGAAAGTTGAAGGGGATCCAATGTCCCGGTAGCTTCCTCAAAGGAAAGCTTCTAGCTACAAATATGAGAATTACTATTGTGTTAGTAGTAGCCTTTTTAAAGAGAATAGTGTGGATTTGTAGGAATATGTTGTCAATTAAGGAGAAGTGCTACACAATCAAGGTTCAGGTTTGACTTAGAAATGGAAATACAGTTTTATGCCAAGTGTGTAGAGAGGTCATGATGAATGTGTTTGCAGTTCTAATATGCTTACGAGTTTCATGCTCCTGAAGGGGATGTGTAAAGATATCAATTCTAGTATCTACGACATTGGCGCGGTAATGGTGGGAAAAAAAAAAAATTCATTGCATAAGTTTGGCTAAGTTGTTAGCGAAAAAATAAACTAATAGGAGAGAAGATAAGAGAGAGTTATTATTTTAATCTGGTGTTTCCAATTAAACAAGGACAGAGGTTTCTCACATGTCTTGATGGAATCTACCAAAAAGTGAAGGGGGTGGGGAGAATAGAAAAGAAGTTGATGGACTGCTCTATGCTCAAAGTTAATAAAAGCTTCAGCTGCATATCGCAGCCCTGAAGAATGCTAATGGAAGGGTTAAAACAGCTGTTTGGCAATAATTTATTTATATGTCCAGTGTTATTGGTAGATCTTTACTCCAAGATTTTGATTGTCATCTAAAAACTACTGAAAATGAGAAAGATAAAGGGGTAGTGACCTTTTTAATAGCCTCACAGAATCGAAGGTGGATTTAATAAGAGGTCACTTTCAATGATTGTGAAGGTTAAAGACATTATCACTATGCTCCTTTTGCAACATCTTTTTTTGGGTTTCTGAGCACTTTAGCCATCAAGATTCAGTATTTTCATTCCCAAATAAGTCCTTGCAACCTGTAAAAACTTAATCCCTCGTACCTTTCCAATCCTTTGGCTGCTGAAATCTATCAAGATAGTAGCCTAAATGCCCTCTATTGGTGCATGCCCTTACCCACGTCATGTCATTTTGACATGGGTATGACAAGGTGAAGTGAAGGGTCCAGGTAACATTGCAGTGCTCTAAGATTTCGTAAGAGATTGTTATAGCTGGAAATTGGGAAGTAAAGGGTGAATCTGGTGCTAGATATATAGGGCTATTGTCCTGCAAATTGCGGTGGTAATTCTAGATATATATAGCTGTTGTTGTGCATTTTCATTTTAATTATGTATTTATTTGGCTGTGGAGTTGTGCAATTTAAATTTGGTGTGACCAATGATATACATTAGGTTGCAAAATGTTATCACAATAGTTACAGGCTGCTCATGGCATTGCATGTTTATGTTATTTCTTGATGTGAGATGTCTTTTGTGGGATTTTGATTTTTATATTCTTCCTGTAAGTGCAAATAAATGACTAGATATTGGGGTGGCATAATAGGTATTTTGGTATGATCTTGTGAAGACATTCTGTTTTTAAGCCTTATTTATAGCAAATTTTCCTATGTTTCATTACATGTCATTCTTTCTTTGCAGATGTCAGAGTTGCTTAATCAGAAATCTTCAATACGAGGAAAAATTCCGTCAGGCTATCTTAATGCTATTTTTGAATTAAGCGGGGACTGGTTTAATGACGCTGCAGACACCAAATATCTTGCTTTTGACGGATACTTCATCTCATTGTATTATCTGCACCTAACAGCATCTCCGTTAGTACTGCAAGAGGACGTAAAGAAGGCTGTTCCATCTCGTTGGGATCCTGCTTCACTGTCTAGGTGGTTTTCCCCATAATTCTATCTAATTATCATTTTGCATTAAGAATATCTCATTATGTATAAAAAATTGCACATATGATGGGAAGAATTATGCTTAAATTTTAACACACATAAAAAGAGAAGAATGCTTGCATAAATGCTGAATATCAGGACCATATCTAGATTATCCCTCCGAGGATCCCACTTCAGTAGGACTAGAGTAATTGCCTTTTTGTACTGAGTGAACTCATTAATACTTTCACTTGCATATATATCTTCCTGTCCTAATCATTTTCATTGTTGGGCTTGTCTCTAAGTTGAAGTAGGGTGAATTCTTCTTCACTCAACTACGTGCAAAACAAAATTTGATGCATTTGAGGTTTAACGTTATGGGAGTGCGTTTGATAATATACTTATTACTTATAAAAAAAAAAAAAAAATTATGGGAGGTAGAAGAGTCTGGAAAGTAAAATAATTTGGAGCTGAATGCATTTTAACAACATTATCTCGAGGCTGTTTTTTGTGCTGAAAGAATTCCTGATCTGATTGGCTGACTGCCTTAAAAATAGCTACCTTTTACTTGTAATCATTTACTTCTTTAACTGTGATTCTGTTTTTTCCCCTATTTTTTCGTTTCTAGGACATCTTTAATGCCTGTAAATTAAAATTTTGAAAGGTTCTATTTTCTGTATAGAAATAATTAAATAGTGCTTATGATGTGTTTATGTTCCAGACATATGGAAAAGCAATAACTTTCCATTGTGTAAACTCTGTAATAATGAAGATACCACTTGAGCATGAGGAGAATAAGAACTTTTGAAAAACTCTGGAAAATGCCAGTCAAAAAGCTATTGTCGGACTGGATTTCTATAGAACATAACAACTTGTCAACCATAGCATTTTTAGAGTCAACGGAATCACCTAGAGCTTCTTAACTACCTCTTGTGTTTCTAGATTTATGCTCTTCTTTTTCCACAACCCATATACTTCTTGTGTACATGGGTTGCGCCCCTCTGCTCGTTGTTTGAATATACATTATTTATCAAAAAAAAAAAAAAAAAATTTTTGATAAGTATTTATCAAAAAAAAAAAAAATTCGTCTTATATTCTTCAGATCTTATTTGTACTGTTTCTCCAGTTTTACAATTTCTTGATAGTTGTGTATCATACTTCTGATCTGCACCATATAATCCTAGAATTCTCTTTCCTTATTCCATACATTTTGTTTAAACCCCCAAGCTTTTTGAAATTTATGGTTCTTGTGGAAAAACCTATTTAAAAGGAAATTTAGGAACATAATATAATTTTGTTAGTTGTAGGATGTACATTTGAAGCTCATCATGCATTCCCTTGAATAAAGTGTAGTACTTTTATAACATTTGCATGCTTCTGCTTAAGCATAAATATATCCTCATACTAGTCGAGGACTCACAAGACATTTTCCTTCATAAAAAACATTTCATGCCGTGAATCCCTAAATATCCTTTGTTGAATTCAGAATCATTACGGTAGCACTCACCAAAGGCTCCATCCAAATAATCAAGCCCATGAGAGTGAAGTTATTAGTGTTCTACTCTTTTAACTTTTTATCATTCCTAAATGGGGATTAGACATTATAAACTTTACCTTCTTCCTAGCACCAAGTGACACATTCAGTTTCAAGTGGAATGATGAAAAACAGAAAGCAAAGATTAATTAAAAATGAAGGACACCCTTTCCCCCATCAAAAAAAAGAAAAGAAAAAAAAAAAGAAAAAAAGAAAAGAACTAGAAAGAAGCCATGTTTTAGTTGTCCTGATTGAAATAATGTGTAAATGAGTTGAAGGGGAAAGACTGAAAAACAGAATATAACAAAGAGATGTTTTGCCAACATCTAGTGTTAGTTGGACTTTGAGGGAATTTAGTTTGCCTCCTACTTGTCAAATTGAAGCTTCTTTTGTTTGTTTCTACTTGTTTGTGTTTTGTGTGTGTGTCATGTCGTGTGGTGGAGGGGAAGGGGATGGAATATCAGTTACTGAAAGCAGCTTTGTGATATAACATTTTTTTGAACTGGATGTTTATTAGTACCATCCTATTTAGGCTCACCTAGTTTCTTAATATTAAACAATCTACTAGATATGTTTTATTACTCCTCGAAGCATGTGGGGACAATGGGTCATGCTTGACCTTGGGCTGCTTTCGGAGATGGATGCTGATCAATTTAATTTTATTAGGCAGGTTCATCCAGACATATGGGACACACATGATAGTAGGAATGGCTGTTGGCGGTCAAGACTTACTTTGTGTTAAGCAGAAACCCTCCTCACCCATTCCTCCTGCCGATCTCAGAAGATATTTGGAAGACCTTGGAGATTTCCTATTTTCAGATCAAAGAAGCCCTTCACTATTAGAGAGGAAAACAAGAGATGGCAAACAGAAAGTATTGCACTTCATCCTACTATTTGATGTTGTAATTCATTAGATGTATATGATAAATGAATGTAATTTAATCCTATAGGTTCCCGAGGTCTTTAATCGTGTACTACATTCAAGCACAATGCAGTTGAGCAGTACTTCAGAAACATCAAGCAAGGATGTAAGCCAAGAACTCAAAAGTATCTAGTATATACTATGGGTAACAGTTGTGGCTTGTGGATCATATTTTAGTTTATTTTCCAACTTGGAACAGGGCCTCACTATCATTTGTTCAAAAAGGGGAGGGGATGTGTTCTTGCATGGTCACTCCCATTGGCTCCAGACAGTGCCTGCCAAACCTGAAGCAATTCTCTTCAAGTTTGTTCCTATCACCTCTTTACTTACCGGGATTCCAGGCAGTGGTTATCTTAGTCATGCAATCAACTTGTATCTACGCTGTAAGTGCTCTAATTCCTGTCGATAGAATAGAGTTAAATGTTAAGTTTTTTAGTTATTTACTAATATCCATTGCACAGTTTTCACTAATACATAACTATTACTCATGATTGTTTCTGGTTAAAATTTATATCTCGAAAGTTGGAAAATGTATTTTTGCAGGACTGCAGAGGCCAGTGAATGTAGAAACATTTGAGAAATTATATAAAGTATTGGTGAAAAGAAAGAAGAAAAAAAATCCAAAAAAAAAAGAAAAAACCTTATTGGCTTCATGTTGTTGTTATTGTTTTTTCAAACAATGACATGAAGATTTCTAAAGTGATAAGAGACAAATTGGCTTATCTTCCCCACAGGACTGACTATTGCAAAGAGCATAAGTTCCACTTGAACATTTATGAATTGGTAGAATTCATTGCAATATGGCATTGTAAAGTATCATATCACCTTTTCTTCATTAAGTTCCTATTTCATTTTCTGTATCTGTATATTAATTTCATGTAATAGTGCAGCTTTGACTTATCATTTGATTATCAAAAAACATAATGGGGCAGCTTTGATTCACTTATTCTTCTTCTTCCAGACAAGCCCTCTCCAGAGGATTTACAGCACTTCTTGGAGTTTCAAGTTCCTAGGCAATGGGCACCTATGTTTTGTGAGCTGCCCCTAGGGCATCAACTGAGAAAGGTGAATTGCCCTCACCTGCAATTCAGTTTCATGGGTCCTAAGATCTATGTCAGCTCTACCCAGGTACTCTCACCCTTTTTATATATGTCTGTATCCGCTAGCATACATGCACATGTTCTGTCAACCCTTTTGTGCCATTTATATAGGTCAGTCAGTTTTTATGTCTTGAATTTTGCTTGATAATATTCCATATAATCTACAAGTGGAAATAAAGGAGATAAAAGATCCTAAAAGCAAAAGCTTTTTGTCAAGAATTTTTTCTTTATTAATTCTTAGTTTACAAAGTATAGCTTCCAGCAAAAGAAACTTGCAATTTTATACCAAACAATAAAGCCCAACTTATTCAACTATCTTTCTTCTTTTTATTTTTAATTTTAATTTTAATTTTTAATTTTTAATTATTAATTTTTTTAATTTATTTAGTTTGCCATGATTTTCCCTTATGCCTTTTTGGCTGGTTATTAGAGTAAGAGACACATATGTGCGCAGGCACACACACATGCATCCAAACGTGCATATGCGTGCACACGCACATGCACAGAATTTTGGTTTTCCGAATGAGCCATTGGTTTCTTGTGCTGCATTAGTAGTTAGAAATTACCTGGTAGTAATATAGATGCAAAACCTCTTTATTAATAATGTAAATGTTAATGACTTAAATTGTTGTCTACGCTGATGACTTTAGATATGGCCATAGCTTTTTGAGTGGCATTCTCATGATTAATCCCCCTCTTTTTATATTTTATATTCTCTTGTTTCAATAATGGTTATGAGAGACTACAAACCACATACACACTGGATCATACTAAGTAAATTACAATAGTAGGGTTTCTGTAAATTGAAATAGGCTTACTACTATTTTGCAAGTAGGTGTTCCAAGGAAATTTTTACCAATTTAAAATTACCAGGGCCAAACGCAACAATAACAATATTAATAAAAAAAAATCCACATTATAAAAGCACTAGATAAACGTATCAAGCACATGGATTTTTGTTAACGAAATGGAAAACTTTTGAAGAACTCTTAAAAAAAAACCACTCTAGCAGCGCACAGCCACCAGCAAATTCCACTATAGAAGAAAATTGTTACAACCTGTTTAAGAACTTAACTCCTTTCCATGAAATGTTATAATGCAAGCCTGCCCTTACAGTAATGATTTTCAAAGTTTCAACTTTCAAAGAGAGTGTATCAGTACTTTTTCCCTTGAGTTAGCTACTTGTGCATGTTTCCTGAAAATGTTACCAATGTCTGGTTGGTACCTCTACCATCATAGTTCTAATGTGGTTCAGTTTTATGCCACTTCTATTCCATCATAGTTCATTTAATGTTGGATTACTATTTGTAAGAGTTGAGCAATATAAAACTTCAATTGTTCATTTTGGTAATTTTATGTTTATATTTTTTCTACCATTTCAGGTTTCCACTGATGAAAAACCGGTAGTTGGCCTACGCTTGTACTTAGAAGGGAAGAAATGCAACCGGTTGGCATTACATGTACAGCATCTCTCAAGCCTTCCAAATACAATGACCCTTTCTTTGGGTACCACAACCACAGGCAGCTCATTTCTCTGGCGAGGTTCTGATAATCATGAACTTTGTAACCAGTTCCTAGAACCTGTCAAATGGAAGAGATTCTCAAATGTGTGCACAGCAGTGGTTAAGCATGATCCCAGCTGGCTGCAGGGAGATTCAAGTGGTGTTTATATTGTAACCGGTGCTCAGCTCTTTAGTAAAGGAAAGTGGCCCAAGACGGTACTTCACCTACGTCTTCTCTTTACCCACTTACCTAATTGCTCCATCCGAAAGACAGAGTGGAGTGGTGCACCGGAAGGTTCTCGCAAGTCAAATTTCCTGATGAATCTGAGCACAACATTTACATTCACACAGCGGGCTGTTGCTGGTCCACAAAAGCACACTCCAAATATGCTGAACTCTGGTGTATACCCAGATGGTCCGCCTATACCTGTTCGTTCCACTAAGCTGCTTAAATACGTGGAGGCGGCGGAGGTGGTGCGGGGACCCCATGATGCCCCAGGGCATTGGTTGGTAACAGCTGCTAAGTTAGTCACCCAGGGTGGTAAGATTGGTTTGCATGTAAAGTTTGCTCTGTTAGACTATTGGTGAATTTTAGTTATCATTGTATAGTTAAAGGGAAATTAGTTCTTCTCATTGATTTTATTTGGTTGATTTGTCCATTTAAAAAGTTTTGAAACTGATGACATGTAGAATTGCTATAGCAGCGTATTTCTGTGCAGAAAATTACATTGGATGAGTGGCTTTTTTATAGGTGGATGTTGACGATTTTGTAAGCTGAGAGTCAGCTAAGTCTTGGATTTTCTTAATTGCAACTGCTTTGTAATGTGGCATCTTCTAGATTGAAACATAATAGATAAACAAAAACAAAGAAAAAGTACATGAATTTCCTGCCCAAATTCAGGCAAGAAATTTTAGGGAATCCCGGTCCCGGGGCAACGTATTTTTCTTCACAGCAAAATGGCTGTAAAAATTCTGTATTGATAACCTAGTATTCCTTTCTATCTTTCTGAGCTGTTTGAAAGAGACTACTTTCTTCGCCAGAATGGACAGGAAGTGACTGTTACAGGCATGCCCTCAAAAGTGAATAACAATTTGGTAAAGCCGATTGGATGGCCTGGACATAATGATAGTGGAATGTGATTAAAAAAAAAAAAGCACCAAGGCTTCATGAAATAATTCAGCTACATGCCAAGTGCAAGCCATGATAATGTCTGGTCAGAGGTCACAACCAAAACGAACAAATGAATACTGAAATATTTGGAGAAGCTGATGAAAGGAAAGCACATGTGGGGCTCTGGGCACCCAAAGTTAAATTCACTAACCCTAGTTCATAATTATTGTATTAAACATCCCATTTTATGCAATTGATAACGGTACTGGGCCTATTAAAGTAAGAATTAAAGTAACTAGAAATTACTCAAATGATTTGATTTTTCTCGTGTGATGGGATACCAAAATCTGGATGAGGATATATTCCTTTCACCGACTGGGACACCCCCAACGTGCAGCCACAGCTGCCATAATTTTCATACTACCGAACACACTCATGCTCTTAACTGCCATGATGATTCATATTTAGTTTTGCCAACAACTAAACAAAGCCTTGATTGATGGGAGTCTCAGATTGGGAATTGGATGTTTCAACGGATTGGCAATATTTGGTTTCGACAAGATTTTTGGTTGGGATAATTATTTATGAATTAATTATAAGCAACCAACTGACTATATTGAAGACTCTCTCTCCTCTCTCCCAAAAACCTTTGAAAGAGAAACTTCCCCTGCTCCGAGCTCGGACGTTCTTCCCTCCTCTCCTCCTCCCCAACCAAATGCCCCCCCCCCCCCCCCCCCCCCACCAGCCTCTTTAGACTGGTGTTTATCTTTTGTTGCGTTTATCCTTTTAGAGGCCAAATGTACATCCATTCATCCTCCTCTATCATCCACACACCACCATGGGTCTTTTACAGTAGATCCATGGTATCCTGGCTCTTTTCCGAAGAGTCATTTTGGTCTTTCATATTTTTCATATTCGAATTTAAGCTGTAACATAATCTGATCTGGTTGGGCTTCAAACTTACTGTCCTAGAAGGAGATCCCTCAACCGTTGTAAATATACCTCTTAGTCTCTACATTTCTCTTGGAAGCTGATCATTGTTAAAGTAATGGTTAAATAATTAAATTTAATTTTTTCTATCAGCTTAAGCTTTTGGGATAACTGATAATTTAACATGGTATCAGAGCCAAAGGAAATAGGATCGAACATTGACTCTGTCAATTTCACCCCCCATTTCAATTAAATATTTCACGTGTTGAGCCTCACCTATTAAAAATGAGTTTGAGCCCACACGTGAGGTGGAGCGTTAAAGATTAAATTTTCCTCTTCATATCAACTTAAGCTTTTGGGATAATTTACATCTTCCTATCAACTTAAGCTTTTAAGGTAACTATAATTTAACATTCAGAAGCTACGTTTTAGAACATCTCCAACAGTCTTTGTAAATTAGTTTTTTAGCATTTAGTCACTATGCCTTATTTTCTTGTTCCAGCAGTCCTTGTAAAATATAACTTTTCCCAACAATTACTACAGTAAGCTTTCATATTTGAATAGCTACTTTTAAGTAATATTTTATTATATTTTTTTCTTTCATTCTAGTTTTGGAATCTTTTCTCTCGTTCTCTCTCTTTATGGGGGAAGAAAAGGAAATTATAAAAAATAAAAAATAATACTAAAAATAATATTTAATTAGAGTAGATAATTAAAATAGATGTTCTATTGGAGTGTGTAATGAAAAACTAGTAGCTAAAATGAAAAAAGTTGTATTGTAAATAATTAAAATGAAAACCCTTGTTGGAGATGCTTTGGGTTCTGCTACAACCAACTTTGTTGGCAACATTCCTATTCGCCTTTCACCTTTGAGGTCTCCCTCTAGAGTAGTGGGAGGCTAGTGGTCCGTCTACATTGTGTTTTTTCATTGGTTTGCTTGAATTTGATTATATTTTTTCTGCTGTTTGTTGGTGTCATGTTGGATGTCTGTTGTTCTGTTTCTTCTGTTGTATTTACAAAAAGAAAAAAAAAAAAAAAAATGCAACCCTTAACTTTGGCCAAGAACCACCCTGTCCATGTCACATCATCCTAAACCAGAGGTGCTAGAACTATTGATAGGGGCTATAACAAACAGAGAGATAAGGAGATCAGGGTCACAAAGTAGTTTTCCCAATACAATTTTTTTAATGTTCTATTATGAGGATAAGGAACACTAGATGATTCCTGTAACATCTTTTTCTCTTTTCCTTTTCTTTTTCTAGATCCATTGGAGGAGGCAGCATGTGTTCATCATATAATAAAAGCGTTTGGACCACCAAAAAATTGACCTGCCCTTTGGCACTTTGCCCAAGAAAGCCTAAGCATGGTAGTTAAAAAAGCTAGACCTATTGGGTTCCATGGACCATATGTTTTTTGTCACTTGGGATCCATTTTCATCCCATCTTCACCCATTCAAGAAAACATCAACTAAATTTGAGACATCATGGGACTGAACTCCCACTCCTAGTACTACAGCTCAACCAAACACCAAAAAGGAAACTTGTAATTAGAAAAAACTTAAAAAGAAAGGTGAAGAAGAAGAAGAAGATGATGATGAAGAAGCATTCCATGTAGAGTGGTGCAGTTAAAATTGAATTAAAAATGGATTATCACTTGAACCATTTGTAATAATACAAGCACAACAAGCCAGAGGAAGAATCTTTCTCCAAAAAAGTGATTTCTTGAAGCACTACCAAGCCAGTGCCAATGAGATTCCAGATAAGAACATCAAAAGGGTTTTGGCCAGCTCTTTTGAATTTCAAAGCAGTAACTCACGTCCAAATAGCATTTGCCATCATCATCCACAAACTGAGAAAAAAACAAACAGAGCTAAATCAATGCAGGTATCTTTCTCTCTCTTTTTTTTTTTTTTTTTAAAAAAAAAATTCGGGTCAACAAGCAATTACCTTGGTTCTTGCATAATACGAGCCTCTTGCAAACAAGCCAGAAGGGGTAGTTTCTTCTTGCATTTCATACGTATAAGGCTGCTGCTGAGGACTAAAAGTTCCCAACATTCTCTTTGAATTCTCCACTGTCAAAAGAATTTCATGAGTAACTTAAAGAGGATAGTGTAAAGCTGTTGAATTGGTATGAATGCCAATGAAAGGCTGCTTCTATACCTCTCACTCCGGTCTTCCACACAACATTGGTGTATTTGAGGCCAGAGACAATGTTGTTGGAGACAGTGAAGGTAAATTTGATGCTGTACCGGCTTCCTTCCTTGAGGCTGAAGAGAGTGCTTTTAGAATTGTTAGCAAATGGAATTGGCAAAACCAGATCTGGCCGGCCCGGGGAGAGTATTGTGAGGCTTTGTATCTTCACTTCTGGCTCTTTAGTCTCTGATTTCAACAATAGAATGTAAATCTTTTAGAACATAAAACATTTGGAATTTTCTTTCCTTTTATTTTTTATGCCAAAAACCCTTTGAGAACTGAAATATATAGGCATATAATTTAGCAAACAATTTTGAGCTGTTTTCTGTTTTTTTAAAAACTATTTTGAAGAAACAGATGTCTTTCCCACTGAATCAGAAAGAAAAAAATGGAAAATAGGGTACAAATATCTGCAATGGGCTTCAATGGAAACAGAGAAAAGGGAGGAGTACCTCTGGCTGTGAGTAGTAGAGATTCTAAGACTAGTACAGTAGACACTGAAAAATGATCAGATTATATGGCACGTTGTCTTCTTAACTGAATTAAGAGTATATATACTTTCCATGCAATAGAGTCTTCATTGTAAACCCAAAAAGTGAGAGAGAGAGAGAGAGAGAAAGAGAGAGAGAGAGAGAGAGTACCTCCAACCGCAGAGAGATCAACACTTCCAAGAAGTTGTTCCTTCCATTTCCTCAAACTTTCATCATCCTTTAGGAAACAAAAAGAAAACCAATAAAACCAGACACCCAAAGTTTTGTTCAATCCACCCATGCAAATTAAACTAAAAAAAGAGAAGGAGAGCCAAATGCAGAGATAAAAAAGGAGTAAAATCATACTTTATCCTTCTCAAGCTGTTCCTTGAGAGAAACTTGAGGGCCAAGATCCAATTCCTTCTCAGACTTGATCAACTTGGCAACATGCTCTTCCTCTAGCTCATCATCATCATCATCGTCATCATCTTCATGGCCATCATCAGTGTGGGGAAGCTCATGACCTGGTACTTCATCACCAGCCTTGCTGTTCTTGTTATTCTTGAGCTCTTCTTCCTCCATTTGAGGATTGAAGGCAACTTCCTTGGTTGCGGAGATAGCTCCCACAGCAGCCGACATTGTCCTCAACGAAAACACCCCAAAAGAGTGAGAATTGAAGGAAGCTTCCTTCAACTTTGTGCCAAATTTAGACTTGGCTGCTTCTATATATGTTTTACTCTTTTTCTCTATCTGTCTTGGGGAAGAACGCTGGATTTGGAGGACCTCAGAAAATAAAAGAGTCTACTTTTGGAATAAGGTGGTGAAGGTAGATGATATAAAGCTTGGGGAGAAACCGCTAAAGATGGAGCAGGTGAGAGATAAAGTTATAGCTCAACTGTCAGGACCCTTTGTTTGGAATCCAATACTTATAACACATTGCATGCTACATAGCTCTACTATGGTCACTTCATTTTAAATGAACGGCTTAAAACGTAATGGCATGTAAGAGAGAAAGGTTGGTTGTGTTGGATGTCATCTGATTTGGTGAATGTAAATCTAATATGTCATTATATATAGGATACCTTTATTTACTTGTATAAATTGGTACCACAATTATGACACACCGCATCATTACTTATTCTAGTCAACATTTCTTTTTATTATATCCAATTATACTATCTTACTCCCTCTCTCTCTCTCTCTCTCTCTATATATATATATATATATATATTGATGCATAAAATTAACTAATGACCGCCTACACTTAGTTTTGATCCGGGATTCCAGCAAGACAATCAAAGTTAGAGTGGCGTGCCGCGAAGGGGGGAGGAGAGCGGCGGCGCCACCTCCGATGCTTAAATTAGTTAAGCATAGAGACGAAAATGAAGGAGATAGATTGAGATTAGGGTGTGCCGTCTATGATTGATTTTATGCATTAATTGTTAGTGTCGTATGTGGGAACAACAGCTAGTCTTAAAGGTAAAAGGCTACCCATGAGTAACAATATATATAAAAATTCTCTCCTCTTAGCTCGATCTATTCATATAGTTACAACTGGATAAGAAGAAAGGAATTAGGAGAAATGTATTGTGGAGTAAATTTTGGTCGGTCCCCACAGAAAAGCTCCACATGTACAGCATGCGGGCAACAAGAGAAACATCCAAGACTCTAATTTGATTCTGTGTCTGGTGGGCGTACAAATTGAGTGATAATGTACGCAGTGTTTCGTGTCGTGCATGTCTTAATTGTGGATTTGGCGTGTTTCAAATGCATCTTCCTCTGGTCCTCTTGTACGTCTATTGAGTCCCATGTTGTTGAAGAAGGAAGGCTAGAGATCAGAAATACTTGTACTACAAGTCATTGAATCGAAGTGTACAGCAAGGTCTCTCTAAAAGTGACTATCAATGGGGCAAGCCGTCATTAATGAGAATAAGGGATTGTCATTTTTGTGTATTGGGGTGATCACTCAATAACATTTGGGCACGTCATTCTAGGTTGTGTCCAACCCATTTTAGCAAACTGAAACCCATAATCAATGAAAGCCCAACTAAGAAAATATTTTAACACTCTCCCACTTTGGTGACATTGACCGTTAGCTTAATTTTAAAAGCGTTTTCTTTTAAAATGACTCTCGGGTTGAATTACTTAAGTACAAGCTAAATGAAAACGCCTTAGTCAATCCGGCCCATCAAGAACATTAACATTGAACCTACACCATTTCTTCAACATAAAACCACTCTATAATCACAAATGCTAACTTCTTATCGACATGGATTGTAGAGCAATATGATAGTATATAGTACAAAACTAACACACAAATGAGTGATCAATAATTGTGTTAATTCCTATAAATCCTTTTTATGTTTTCCAACGAAAACAATGCTTCAAAATTATGTCTTTTGTCCTTCATATCTCGAGATATTTATTGATGTCATATCCAATGGCATAGGCCATAATGCACAGCCGATATGCTAGAAGGACATAACCAAAATGAGTATTCAGTATGCTTAAAAGACAAATCAATATGCATATCTAATATGCAAATTCAAAATGTGTCACTCTACAACCCATTGTAAGCTAAAGTTTTATGTCTCCTGATGACAAACAAAACAAAAGCATGTCATTGCACCAACTTACCCGAAAACATTATGGGTTACCCAATTATCCCAAAATGGATCAGCAACCAAAATTTTCTGTTCTTTTCTTGTTGAGAACAGCAACCGAACCAAAATACAGGGAGCCTGAATACCAACATACAAAGATATCCCACCGCTAAAAAAAACAGAGCTTGTTGTGGATTGTTTGTTGAAATTAACGTAGAGTTGGAGCTTTTGTTTTTCTTCGACTTCTTCTTCAATGGAAAACCAAAATTAGGATAGGAAAATGAAGGTGGATGGGTTAGCTGGAGGTTGGACGTCAAAGCTGGAAGCGGCGTCAAAGTGAAAGGTGGGACGGTATAACTTATCCACACTGGTTGAACTTGCAGCTCCGTCGATGCTATGTGAGATAAATAAAGAGAGAAAGAGAGCTAAAGAATGAAGATAAACAAAATAGGAGGGGGCAAAATACAAAGGAGAGGAGAGGGAATATTAAGACATTTTAATGTTTTTTATTTTATTTTTTTGGTGAATTCACATTCCATTAGCCTCGGCCCTCAGCTAACGGAATGTGATTTTGAGCTCTTTCAAGCATTTTACCTTTGGTGAACCTAGTGTGAATGCTCTACTGTATAGCCTTCATGGGCAGAATCAAGAAGATGTTTTAGGCCCATTGATTGCGGACAGAACATTCATGCTCAATCAAATTCTTGGCTAGTTAATAATTAATAAATAAAGCCCAACCTAGATCAGTCTTTCTGTCTCGTTTTCTTTTTTCTTTGTTTTTTTTTTTTGAGAGGGGGGCTGGGGTGAAATATAAGTACCCAAGCCTAGTCTTGTAGAGTGATTTTACTTGAGATAATTAGCTAGTAGGAGGATAAAGACGATTTAAATGATAGTGCAAACTGCAAACTATAGATATTCTAAAAATTTAAGAAATGATGAGTTTTACCGATTCCAGTGGGCAACTGCCACCTGGCATCAACCCCGGAAGGGAAAAGAAGGAAGCCTATTATTTTTATTATGCGTTTTCAAAGAAATATTCAACTCATTATTTTTATTATGCATTTTCTGAGCCTAAACATGTCTGAACTATCAACAAGCAGCTTACAAAAGCCATATTTTTACCGTGTCACCTTAGATCACACGTGTAGCTTCTACAAAGTGTGGATTTATTTGGCAGCTACCGCTTACATTCGTGAAGAAAAGGAGAGCACTGGCTCAGAAGTGCTCTTTTTACTGGGGCTGTGGGCGTGTCTGGACAATGTAGATGTCTTTCCCAACAACACATCCTTCCACATCCTGTGGGCAGCCAAACTTCCGTTCAAGGAAAAA
The DNA here is from genome assembly GCF_965113065.1 of Corylus avellana. Classification (NCBI taxonomy): domain Eukaryota; kingdom Viridiplantae; phylum Streptophyta; class Magnoliopsida; order Fagales; family Betulaceae; genus Corylus; species Corylus avellana. The sequence continues at coordinate 29,545,721 of NC_142493.1, forward strand.
CCCAACTGCGCAGAGGCGTTGACCAAGCTGCCGGCGGTAAATCGGATCAACTGTCACCGGCTTCTTGCTGTAGTCTACAGTCAAATGGATAACCTCCCCATCAGCAGGACCTGCACCAAGCACCACAAGCTCCTCACTGAAATTTGCAAATGCCAGTGTTCGCACCTGGCCATCAAACTTCCCAGAGGATAGACGCCAGGGTGTGCCTCGAGTGCCTGAAGCCAGGGTTTCACCAAGGCCGGAAGCAATCTCAGCCTCGACAGAATTATGATCTTGGTCTGTAGGGCTAACTGTGTGGAGCACAAAGGATAGGTCTGGTGAAAGCATTTCTTGCACCAGAATTGCCATAGAAGCTTCATTCTGAGGCACACCAGCAGCTCGTCGGCTGAGAATTGCTCTCCGAGTGTACAACGAAGCCCATACTCGGCTAACAGCATTTCCAAAGACTGTCGGGTTTGAAGGACTAACATTGGGAATTGATTCATAAAGTCCAGCAGCTGACATTCCGGCCAAGTCCTCAACATTGGCACTTGAACGAACAATCAAACGGGAATTGCCAGGGAATATTCTTCCTATGCTATCAATGACGTCCTTTGGGGGTTGTAGGGAAGAGACCAGTTCCTGTAGCTGACAGGATAGTTTGTCAAGTTCACCGCCTTCCAGTTTAGCTGTTTCTATCTGTTCTAGGAAAGACCTAAATGTTTCCATGGATTTACTTTGCTTTAATGCCAATTCCATAGAGCCAAATGGTATCACTGCCCCTGTAGGGACACAAAATGAAGCTGGCACCCCTTGATCGCTGTAGACTGTCAGTAAAAAAGTCCATCAGAAAATTAGAAAACATTACAGCCAGGAAGTTAACCAAAAATTTCTTTTCAAGGGAATGAAATATTAGTCCTTGCCCATTTTTTGTACAAGTATTATGCCCAGAATTGTACCTAGGCTTGCAATCCCAAAGTGCCTATACAGAATTGTACAGAAGTAGCATCACGATGAACCATTTAATTTGTTGCATAAAAAATGAACTTCTGTATAGTATCTCCAGTAGTTTATTTTTGTTCGTGGTATGCTAGATATACATCATTGGCCTTCTTCAAATAACTTAAATTTTTGAGACCGATGACAATTCAAACAGGTATTAGAGCATAGCTGGCTGTGAGGTCCAAATCTTGGTAACCCAATTAGGGTAGGTTTTTTAATGTTCTATACGTGCACGGCAGTCATTCAGTCAAGGTTTACTGGATGGGCCAACATGAGGGATCGTTGGAGCAAGGAATGCTTGATATATATTGTTGGCTCACTTCCTAAGTTTAAGCTTTTTGGGCAAATTACCATTCAACAGTTTCAAAGGTATCTTTAGAAAGAAAGGGGAAAAAATAAAGAAAAGAACGAATTAAAAACAATAAGAAATAAAAATATAAAAGTTCCAGATAGAAGGATGACCACAGCTCAACCCTCTACTCTATTGCAAACTCAAAACTTCTTTAGCTTAGACTTCTCAATTTAGATTTATTTGTATTCTCTACCTTATGAGATTCATTTTCCTCTCGGGGTTATAGCATTTTAAAAGATATAAGATCAGAAATAAATCAAGACAATATCCAACACAGTTGGCAAGGGATTAGGAGCCGAATCAATTAAATATTTCGAAAACAAGGAGACAATATACTAAGCCAGTTAGAAAGGATAAGTCTTCTTTAGATGCTCTATTTTCCCTCAGGAAGAAATGATGCAGTCCCAATCACCACATATATTACCTTTATTAGAAACTGCTGATAAAGAAGATAAGCGACCACAAGCAGCAGCCTTTGCACCTGAATTCTGTGCATCCGCATCAGCAAGCAGTATAACTCCTCTAGCAAAAACACCCTGGATGAACATACAACTATTACCATTGATATCAACGTATCAGACATTTTGAGGGAGGAAACCAGAATAATAAATACACAATATCCTACCTGATTGGAGTAAGGGGCCTTAACAGCAGACAAGGAAGGATCAAGAGGTCCTGGGGCTGTAACTCTGGATGAGCCATCACCAGACACAGATTTCACAGCAGAATCGCTAATGCTATTATTTGATGTAGCTGGAATTAGATTAACACCCGCCGAGGATGCTTCCAAGCTGCAAAATTCCACAAACACAGAAACAAACAAAAGAAAAAGTCAAAGCATCAGAACACATGATGCAAATCATCAATAACAGTGAAATTTCAAAAACATATGGATCGACTAACCAAAAATAGACTAAAAGGCAAAGAGATTACAGAAAAATTACCTAACATATTTTCCAGTAAGTCCTTGTATATCAGCAACTTTATCATCATCTTCACATGTCACAAAAACAACCTTCTCCTGTAAATTAACATTAGAATTTAAGGATCTTTGCAATAAATTTTAATTCGATATCTCTTAAGAAATGTGGAAATCTTTAGAGAAAAGAGACTTGCTTGGCGAGCCCTAACGCCAAGATGAGATAAGTGAGGCAGCTCTTGCAGAAGTACAACTCCTACTATGTTACTCCCAGCAGCTGTTACCTGCATGCCAAATATTCAAATTTAAGTTCACATGTCTACATCGTTGCTGCTATGTATTATGGTATGATGATATTCAAAAATAAAAGCGTTATTGTGATAGGGAATTTTTAAAACCTCTTCATCTCCATTTGCTTTGCTGACAACAAGAATAATAGGTCCTTCCACTGATGATGGTAACGAACCAGGTATAATGCTTTCAACCTGAAGTCAAGTAACTTAATGTTATATGGATGGTTAGCAATTTAATAAACCACTAGAAGAAACCAAGTAGAACAGGCGATTTGGGGTTTCAAGCTGATGTACTTATCTTACGAGGATTTATAGCACAAAAGGAAATATATATAAGAAACAACAACTTCACCAGTTTATGTGAAGCAAATATTTCGAAATAAATCATCATGATTCAAATCCTAGGATATCCATTGGCAAAGAAACTATTCAAGTCCATTTTATTAAAATAATAATTTCTTTAACTAGGCAAATCCACACCAAAAATCAAAGAAATGAACAACAAATAGGAAGAAAGCACAGCCAACTAGCCCATGCCACCACAAACTCCAAAAGAATGCCCTACAATTTTATTTTATTTTATTTATTATTTTTTTTTTTTATACAAGTAAATCAATTTCATTAGAAAGCACTGAAGGATGCAAGTATGCAACTTGTGTACACATGTAGTATACAGGAGAGATCCCCTACAATATTAGAAGGAAGATGAATAAGAAATGGCCTGAAACTTATGTAGGAGGCCCATTGATCCAGCATATCACCCGCAATGTTAAGCTCGCATGCCAAGCAATAGATCACCAGAACATAAAGCAGCATCAAGATTGATTTTTATCCCCTATATCATTAGAAAGCGCCGAGGGACGCGACTTGTATACACAGGTAGTATACAGGAGAGATCCCCTATAATATTAGAAGGAAGATGAATAAGAAATGGCCTGAAACTTATGTTACAGGCCCATTGATCCAGCATATCACCCGAAATGTTAAGCTCGCATGCCAAGCAATAGACCACCAGAACCTAAAGCAGCATCAAGATTCATTTTTATCCAACCCTAGGGTGGAGGAAACACTCATGGATTTGAAAGAAAGATCTTTAATGGTGAATGCATGATCAGCTCTTATTCAATGCTTCAACGCCTATATAGGGAAAATAAGCATTTTAGACCAAATCATCCCCACTGCATATATGACCTACTTCTATCATCCCTACTGCATATATGACCAAATCCTCATCTAATATAGGAGAGATTTTGAATCAGATAACTGGATTAATGTATTAGCGTACTAATTATATATGCTCAAAAAGGACCTCAATATGTGTTTCTAATTTACTTTATTACTTATCCAAAAAAAAAAAAATACTTAACAAGACTTCCAACCCCTATTATAGATGACATTGCGCCAGAATCATCTATCACAATGTTTATTGGTCTGCCATCATCCGAAATTTTGAAAACGAAAAAAAAAAAAGAATCAACCAATATATATATACTTTATGAAAACATATACCTTTTTTTTGTATTGACTGGCTGGATTTTTTTTAATCCAATGCATAAGAAAATCACTAATTTCTGGAGTACTTCTTTTATCTTAAAAAGTAACCTCTATTTTGGTCATCCCAATTAAAACTGTCAAACATACACCAGGTTCCTCATCTTGAATGTTTGGAGATGGTTCAAAATTCTGTACCCACTTTAATTCTCCTTTTGTTAAAGGTTGGTGCCAAAATTGAGTTCCTTAGCATATAACATTAAAAAAATGATTTTGCAGCCACTTCAATTAAATTAAAATTTATAATTTCATAATTTCTCAATAGTCAACCTAAAGTAAAATTTAAAATCTCAACTGTTGAATCGGTAGAACAAGCAATACAATTATAGAAGATTTGATGCTATTTCAGTTAAGGCAATTGAGGGTACCTGAATTAATGTTCCCAGAGCAGCTCCAGGAACAAGAACATCCCAACCCTGAGAACCAAGTGTGTTTCTAACAGCTTTTAAGAGAAGGGTGCAGAGTTTTGAAACCTGAAAAATTACACTACAAATGACATTTACCAGTAGAGAAGTCAGACAGCAGTACTGGTTAGATAATTATTCTTCAATCTTCTGGTCTAAAATAACCAACATAAGACATATCTGCAAACTATATTAGCCTACAGTGTGCATAGAATTCTTTTGAAATATAATTTAAAAAGAAAGTTATCATACCCAGCACGGATTTCAGCTTCAGTATATGTCCTTACACTGTTCTCAGGGATTCCGAAAGCTTTCCCTAGCATCTACAAAAGCCATGAAAGAATTTATTAACTACAGGTCACTTCATTTCAAAGTTTAAAAGTTAAGCATTACGTGCTGAGATAGTTCCACCGATAATTTTCAAATTGTATGGGTGAAAGGCTAGAAGGCCAGAAAAAGATTTGTCAGTTATAACTACTTCAAGTGCCATTCAGGTCTATCTAAATCTCACATAGAGATTGCTTTCACTAAAGTATAAGTACCATAAGTCATGAAACATTAAAAAGAATATAATTATGCAGTTCAAAAATTCTACAACAAAACAAGAAAAGCATCTAAGTCATCATCCAAGTATACCTTAATGGTATACAAGCTTTAATGATAAAAGTGTGTAGATCTTTTCCCCTACAAGGAAAAATTATGTTTTCTTTTTCCTTTTCTTACCTGGACTTTTTGAGGGAATATTTGAAGAAGTGCTTCAGAGTATTCTTCAGTTAGCCTCCTTGCTCTATCAAGAGTAGCTTTAAGCCTTAACGCCCAGATTATCTTGCCATCTTCATTTCCTTCATCATTTATTCAGACAAGAAAAAAAGGACCAGGATTATGAATTGTTATGCAAGCATAACTACTTTACTAAACGAGTCAAATGGTTGATAAGAACTTAAGGCAAAAAAGATGATGAGTGTACCTTCTCTTTCAGAGAGACCTCTCTCTCGCCATGCAAGGAGTTCATTTTCAATAGCAGCAGATTCTTCTGGCTTCCAACCAGATAATCCTAACTGATGAATGCCAACAACCAGCGCACCAAGAGGATCATTCCAAGAGCTTCTTATATTCCTTGATTCAACACTCTCTGTCAGCCAATGAGCCCCTCCCATGGCTTCAAGCGCATTGACGAATCTATTTAAATTAATGCGTGTCAGCAAGGCATTTATAGATCTTGTTAACTTTCTAGATTTCGGACGCCTTTATGGTGGTTGTCTCTTTTGTATACTTTTCGTATACTTGAGCTTTGCCTTTTTCTCTATTCATAAATTAAAAAAGAAGATGCCCAACAAGTGGACGATTCAGAGAAAGAAATGTATTTCAGAGTTATTGGAATAACTAACACACCATTATCAAAATTTAAGAATGTGCTTGTGATCTCCATTATCTAAGAACAAGTAATAAGCAAGCCTAGAATTGAATATACCTGCTTAAGAGAACAAATGAATAGTCCTCAAGCCCAATCTCACATAGACGCCACTGTCCGCCAAAGAGAAGAGAGAGAACAATCAAATTCCAACTAAGCTATATGGTTCATTTCAAAGTTTATGCCAAATAATTACTTAAAAAGATCTCACCTTTTGACGCATAGCAATTGCAGCATCAGGGGCATCATTTCTAAGGCCACTTTCAAGACCCTTCACAATTATTTCTCTGAGAGCATTCAAAGATTGCATGGTTTTGAACAGACCAGTGTCTATGTTTTCTGAAGCATTACTTGATTCTTCAACAGCATTCAAACTCTGGAAATAAACAAAGGTTTGCCACTTATGATCAGATACCACAACTAAACTGATTAAGATCAGCTCAAGGATCAATTACAATGTTAATTTGTTTCTGGAGGCACTTCCACACAAATGTAAGTACCATAGTAAACATAAATGCACAAATAGATCTCAAAACTACTTAAAACTTGAAAATGAAAAATAAGAGCCGACTTTGCATTTGGAAGCTTGATATGGCCAACTGCACAAGTTAGAAATAGGATCCGATCCACTGACCACAACACATAGACAAATGAGAGTTCAGAATGAGGGACCAAACGATGACCACACAATCAAAGAAACAAGGACAGAGAGTTTTTGTTCTTTTTAAACAATGAATGGTTACATAGGTCTCCTGTAATATGTAACTAAACTCCAACCTCAGATCTGTTGGACACATGAAGACTGAAGATTCAAAGATAGAACTCGTGAAGACTGAAGACTTACAGTGACAGAACTGTGACTATCACAATGAAACTCAAATTATCTAGAAACAACTTCAAACTCTCTATACAAGCATGCACACACATACAAACACATCAAGACTATCAGGATTAGAGTTTCTAACGACGTCACCACTAATTTGAATTTGGCTTAGAGAACAAAGCATAAAGGTGATACTGAGCATAATGGCAACGATCAGGATAAATTTGCAGGAGAAAATGACCAAAAAAATAAACAGAGTTGCACAAAAATTTAAGAGTGAGGTTTACAGCAAGCTTGGCTGTAGAAATCTCATGCAGTAGGTAAAACTCGGGCACCAAAGACATAGGTCACGTTTGGTACACAAGAATGGACCCATGAATGAAATAGCTATTCCTATAAAATAGTCATTTTATCATTTGGCCTTTTCATTATTTTGGGGAATAACCATCCCACAGGAATGGCTATTCCTCATTTTGAAGAATAGTTATTCCTCCCAAAAAAGGAGAGGAATGGCTATTCTCCCAAGAATGGAATAGCCTAATTTCCTTTTCCCAAAAAACCATTTTTTTCAGAGAAAAAAAAAGGTCTCCATGGGTGGCCGACCACCCCCTTGGGTTTGTTGCACCAACCCTAGAGACCCTCAGGGTCAAAACTATGGGGGGTGGTGCGACTACTCCCAATGCCAATCGGGTGTGGTGCAACCACCACTTGGGGGTGGTCAGCTACCCAAACAAAAGCACCAAGGGTTGTCGCACCAACCCTAGAGACCCTCAGGATCAAAAGCACCGGGTATGGTGCGACCATGCCTAGTGCCAATAGGGGGTGGTTGCACCACCCTTGGAGCTTTCATTGGGGTGGCCCTTTTTTTTTTTTTTTTTGCTAAAAAAAATAAAACAAAATGGTTGTTTGGGAAGAAGTTTTTAGAGTTGGGGTATTTTAGGAAATTTGGACAAAATATGACTCAATTCCGGTTAAAAAATTGTCATTCCATTCCAGCTTATTGTATTCATAGTAATGCCCATTCCTATTCGTCAGGAATCATCATTCCAGTGTACCAAACGTAGCCTGAGTTCTACACCCCTAAGGCTGGTAAAGGCTCAAAAGTTATACCTATGGATCTATCACAGTGGAACCTCAAATGGACAGAATATAACTCCACGCTTTCAAGAAGCTCATAAACACTCAAATCAATTATACAATCATTCAATGGCTATCAAGCAGGTGTTCATGGTGATATTGGGACTCATCTTAGGGCTAATCTTAGAGTTCCAAAAAGTGGGGTTGCCATATTGGACACCAGATTGAACAATTTCATTCACAACTTGTGTCCTCAAAGCTTTGACTATCATCCTATAGTCAAGTTACAGAAAATGGGAACATCGACAGGAATAACCACTCATTATAATCCTTACTTTTTTTATTTTTTATAAGTAACCGCAATTTCATTAAAAAGCGCAAGAGCGCAACCCAAGTACACAGGAAGTATACAAAAGAGAAGCCTAGCAAATAGCAAAAAAGAGATCTAAAAAAGCTCAAATTACTAAATTGATAGTCGTAAATAGAGACATATGTCCAAAGATAGAAATAGGAATAGCTATGCTTATGTCTTACATGTAATCATATCGCTCAAATTCCTACACATATAATTGAATACATCAACCTTTATTCCCATACATGTGTAAGAGACTTAAAGCTGGAGACTGGCGCACATATGAATAGTCAGCAACACTATTAAGTTTTCAATCAAGGGGTATTGGGTAACAATTAAAGTTTGCGTGTTCAGATTCACATTTCAGATGCCACATATAAAGATAAATGGCATCAATGGATGAAAATTAAGAAGATTGAAAAATGGATACCCACCCTTTTGCACTCCAAAAACAATCTCAGAGCAGAATGGCCATGCTCATCCATTGATTCACGGATTGATTCCAGTTGCTCAGTAAGGCTGCAAAAGCACACAAGCACAAATGAATGTCTAATTAACCAATTCAGGATGTTGCAATCACAAGCAAGCACAAACTTATCATTGGAGCACTTTGTCCCAAGTCAAAACTTTTGAACTTAAACTTGGAAGTTGAGACAAACTCAATGCACATAGATTACAATAAACTATTCCTCAAGTATAAGTAAATTAGGTCATGCAAGTTTTTGGTCACTTGGGATGCAGAACTAATTTTTGAAACCATTGTAAATGTTCACGATAGGTTTTGGGTGGTCCATACAATTTTAGATAGAACTTTCAAATGATGGACAATCACTACATAGAATGGGTCATAAAATGGTGGAAACGAGAGGGGAGGGGAAGGGGGAACGGTACAGAAAAATCCAAACATCAAACAAAAGTATGCAAGATATTAACTTTGACTTTGGTCTAGCCTTCAATCAATTTATAAGACAAACTGGTCATGGAATCCACTGCTCAAATTATTAAGTGAATCAATTGTTAGAATATTAATTAAATGAAACTAAATCTTTCCTATCAACTAAAATTTTTGAGACAACTGATGATTTAACATTATATCATAGCAAAAGGCCTAAGTTCAAACCTGGACTCAATTTTATATCTCCTAAAGTTAATATTCCACATGTTGGAATCCAATATTCAGCGAGAATTTGGGCTCACAAGTGCGGAAAGTATTAGAATATTAATTAAATGATTAAATTCATTTTTCCTTATTAGCTTAAGCTTTTGAGACAATTGATGATTTAACATCAATAGCACTCCTTCAAACAACAAAGAGAAGCAATTTTTTATGTTATGATTCACTTTTCAAATAGAGAATATGTTCCAAAATAGAACATAAAGATATCCGGAACATTCTCTACGCTCAGATTATGATAATTTATTTCAGAGGTAAAGAATGTGCTCCAGAATAGAATATAAAACATGGCCTATATGGATAACAATGACATTATCTAAACTCACAAAATTCTTTTGCTTTTCTTTTATTGATATGTAATAAAGGAAATTGTAGATAGGATGTCACATTTATGTAGATTATGTTTGTACTCATTGTCTGAGCAAGTTTTCTAGAAGTATAGAATGTAGGGAACATCAATAATAAATTTAGGCAGACAACTTATTCACGACTCAAGGCTTAAATTGTAGCACATTTCTAACTTGACAGAGTGCTGATGTAATTATAAAGCTCTTTCTAGTTCCTGTTTGGTAAATGTAGGTGATTTTGGGGATGGCTGGATGATTTAAGTAGTTCTTTACTCCCAACCATCCAGTGATATTATCATCTCTGAAATACTCAAAAATCACCCAGACTTCAAAGTCCCCAAAAATAGGCTCACAGGGTTCACTAGGTAAAATAAGTATCAGATTTTTTGAACCTTGCATTGATGTTTCTTTCTATTGGTAATCCTCATTCTTCATTGTTGATTTATTGGGATACTAAAGGACCTCACTGCTACTGGAGTCGATATACTAGAGTGGCAAAGGTTACTGCAACGCTTGACAGGCTTCATATTTTCCTTCCTATAACTTTAAAATCAGATTCATGTATTTTGTTAACTGGTCTAATTCCAACTTCACCACCTCTTTGGTTTTCAATACAGATGGTTGGAAACTCAAAGGCTTTTGTGGATCTCTGCGCTTTACAGAATGTTACAAAGAAGGGAACTCCGTGGCAGATTCCTCGACAAAATTTAGTGCTTCAGCCTCTAGTTTCTAGATAGTACATCCATTCTTCCATAAATGACATTGTTGAAGCAGGTAGGACCACAACACTCATAGCAGAGGGTGCTTTTATTAAAAGGGAAATTAGGAACAACAATAATGCTAATAATAAAATCTTTAAAAAAAAGAAAAGAAGAAGTTTATAGTTGTTACCAGTTATCCCAAAAGTTTAAACTGCTAGGAAGAGATAAATTTAATCATTTAATCATTACTTTAACACTCCCCCTCACGTATGGGCTCAAATTCCCTTTTAATAAGTGAGACCCAACACGTGGAATATTTAATTTAAATGGGGTATGATTTAACGGAGTCAATGTTCAATCCCAGGATTAAGTGATTAAATTTATCTCTTAAATTTATCATTTTTAAGAGATAATTTTTATGAGATAAATTTAATTACTTAATCATTACTTTAACAATAGTCTAGAAACAAATGTTAATTGAGGTCAATAAGGTTATTCAGTCAACTCACAGGCACAATGCAAGTAAAATTTAAAAATAATTATTTGTAGAGAAATATATGTAAACAGAGATAACAATTCACACAATTTCATCATTTCTAAGAAAAATGTAAATTTGAAAAAGATCAAACCAAAAGGTGCAAGATGCATTGGAAGCAGATTTGGTATGTTATATAATGAAGACCAACTTCATATCAGACCTTCCAGCATTGAAGAAATCTTTGAGTTCATGATGAAAAATTTTGAATTGCTCCACAAATGCTTCACTATATTCCCCAGGGTTCTTGGTAATTCTTGCAAGCATGGCTTCCGTAGCAACTAAATCTTCTGGGCCAGCACTACGGTGAAGCTTGTTTTGTATTGTATGCTTGATTTCTTGCTGGAATCCGCAAAATGTAAACTAAGTAACACATCATCTGATTACAATACAAATCAATTCAAACTCTGCAAAGTAGGAAACCTTGAGATCATGAGGGATATCACCCCGATGAGCAATATCTCTAATACGAGTTAGAGGAACAGATGCAGTAAATTCTGCCTTAAAAGAAGGCAGACACGGATGAATCTTGCGGATAACAAGCACTTCCTGAACAAAAGAAAACCCATTAGCTGAGAGACACAAAAGAAGCATAAAGCCTAAAAGAAAGAAATGCATATAAGACTATATGCACACTAAAGTCATAATATCAATTTGCCATTCTTTTCACCTTCTGGTCATTTCTGCATATAACATACATCTTTTGGAACACGTGAATGGATAGCAGGCCATTATGAGAAGGTAACAATTCTTTTTTTTTTTTCTCTCTCTCTTTTCTTTCATCTTCTTATCATTTTAAATTTTTTATGAAAAAAAATCAAAGATACTTTGGGCTTATCAAACATCATTTCATGCTAAATAATGGAAATAAGCTACTTAAGTCCTAGCACTCCTCTGCAACGAGAGGCACAATTGGGTTGGGGGTAGGATCTTGGGTTTTATTCTTCTTGCTGGCACAATCTGAAAAGTAAAACAACAGAATAAAAATAAACAAAATTCAGGGACCTAATGATTAGCGACAAGCAAGTATTAAGACCACATTATTCTGTAGTGAAGAGATATGAGGCAGTACTCATCTTCCTACTCATCTAAGAGACAGTTTCCCGATTGCAATTTGAACCAGCTTTTCTTTTCCCTGTTCTGAGCACTTGTATCTCTGGCCTCCAGGATTATTATGTAAAGCAACAATTGCCAAAGCTACCTAAGCAACTATCCATGGTATTCTTAATTCAAATTATAAGGTAAGAGTACTATAATCAAATGTTTGTATAATGTGGTCTTTGTTGAATGCAATAGATCAAGTTCTTGAGAGATCAAAATGCTGGAATTGAAGGTCCTCCACATCAAGTACATGTAACAAGGAACTGGCTTTCCCAAGCTTGTTGGCTTAGTTTATTGATTAACAAGACCAAGGTTTCAGAATGGTATTTAAGGAAAAAGAGGCAGGATCAAATATCAATCTAAAGGTGAACTGAAATTGAAATTGATTTGCTTATTAAAAAAAAAAAAAAACTATAAAGAGATGATTATTCCAAATCCATTCCAAATAAAATGGAAGACCACCTGAAGTGAAGTGTCTTTCCTACAAGAAATTCGTTCCAATTCACGAAATATAAGCCCGGAAATCTCAGCATGCCTGTTTGGCCGGTGATGACCTCCATCCTCAAAGCAAGGAATTTGCCCTGTGTTTATCCACTGCATAAGAAAAATATCTAAGAAGAGCATGCAAGTATCAACTTGAAGTTAGAAATAGAAACTAAGTATCAAAGAAAACCTTCAGATATATGGCTGAATAAAGGAGAAACTCCAACCGGTCCTCACTTTGTAAACTTTCCATTAATAGCTCACGTACAACTTCAAGCTTCACCAATAAAAGACAAAGAAAGAAAAGAAAGAAAGAAAGAGATTATTTAATCAAGTTAAACAACAAACTGGGCAGTAAAATAATCCCTCTATTCTATAATAAGTGTTAAATTTGACAAAACACAAACATGAAAATGGAGTATTAAATCCAGATCAGCTTCATAACAACAATTGAATTGCTTTAAATGAAAATAGATACTGAAGAAAACAACGAAAGAAAGAAGGATACAAGTAAAATAACCATGGAAGACAATGAAAATACCATGCAAGAGAAGATATCATAAGTCTAAGACCCACAACCATATGCAAAAAAGGAAAAAACATGCAAACATAAAATTAACTACTAGCCTTGTCATTCAATAGAAGCGATATGGCAACCAGTCAAAGGACATGCAGGACCAAGTACTGCAAGATTCAGAGATTAAAAAAAAAAAAAAAAAAGCCATGCCAGCCCGAGCAGCAGACAAAGTGGAAGTGTAAGTAGCTTGACAAGGACTCAAAAGACATCTACACAACAAGCCCTAACAGACTCAGATGTATAATCTTCCAAGATTCAGACACATATTCAAGCACATTTCCCTTACGAAGCACCACACAGCTCTTTCTCCCCACAGTTTATACCTTTCTTGATTTTTCTCCTAGCTTTTTTCAAGAGGAAAACTTGAATTTAGCAGATGGGACCTGGCTCCTGGTTTCAGTATCACTTTATAGCCACGTAACAAAGGCTTTATTATATTATTGGTCGCTACACTAGAAATCTCCAATTTCAGATTCTTTAAAATGAAGTTTAACACAATCAAAATAATCGATGTCGCATTAGGTCACAGAAAGAAAATTTAAAATGTGGTTGCCAGTGTTAATTTTTGTTAGTTTCAAGCTTGTCCTAGGACCTACAGAGACCTAGCTTGACATTGTCCATCGTAGGCCTAGCTTATCAAATAAAAAAGTGTAGTGAACTACCTTGAAGGTATTAAATGTGTTGGGCCTCATTGTATAAGAGTTCAGTAAAAACATGGAAACAGTATATATAAAATGCATCCAGACTGGCACAAATGCCATGACCACCACAAATGAGCAACAACAACAACCATAATCATCGCCCCATCAAGATTGGTAGGGCATCACATATTTTTTACTTACTTTAATCAATTTCTCTGACAATTTAAATTATTCAAAAGGATTGAGGCTGCTATATATAACCAGATAACAAAATGAAAAATATGAATTTAGTTCTTTTTTCCTTTTAGGAAAAAAAAAAAAAAAGCACACTGTTTTTTGCCTATATATAATGCTATTCGTTGTTCAAGTAAATGCAAAGATATACTTGTCTAATTCCAAAAAAAAAAAAAAAAAAAAAAAAAAAAACACCTTTATGATATGTAGATCTATATAAATGGTTTAACTCAGTAAATAATTATACCAAGGTACATAAAAACAGGTGAGGCCTCACCAACCTTGACAAGACACAGCTCTAACATAGTTTATCTCGTAATAATTATAATTGCAGTAACTGCAACTACTAAAACAACAACAATAATACATTTATAGCCATTATAGCCCCTTTTTTTTTTTTTTTTTGATAACGTAGGAGAACTTTACTCAGGCTATAGCCATTATAGCCTTTTATATAAATGATGTCAAGAAATCCTCTCAATGGCAAACTAAAGACATCACAATCTGTCATTTATGTTCTGAAATCACAGCATCTAATCTTGAGGACAACTTTGTAAACGGAATGTTAAGACACACACACACACACAGCAGACAACATACATAGATAAATGTAGCATGGAACACAGAATGTTAAGACACACACACACACGACAACATACATACATATATAAATGTAGCCTGGAACACACTGCAGTTATAAACAATTCATAAGCTGAACTGAAACAACATTTGTTTTAAAATCCCTTGAACAATTGCCATCAATCTAAAGGTAGGAAGAACCATTATCAGTAGCAGTACCTTTTTCCGCCAATTCCTCGCACTTCGATCACCTTCAACAAACTTCAGAGCCAATCCTTCAAGACCTGCAGTGTCCCATTTTATTTCTGTTTCCCGGTTTCGATGCTCATTCGATTGCATGAAAGAGATAGCCTTCCCCTGCCATTGCCCAACAAAAGGACTCGTCCCCGCCTCCAAATGAGTAGCAGCATCAGTAACCACAGACCCATTGTCACCCAAATCATAATTCTCCTCATTTTCCCCCGAGCCCAAAGGCAATAAATTCACAGACTCCCCTGTTGCATTCCATATACAAACCATTCTAAAACTCCCTCCCATGGGCAGCTTCAAGACCCGGTTATCCCCACCTTCCCATACCTTACTCTTGTCCTTACTCACAATCACGAACTTATATTCAATGGATTCTCCCCCTTTCAATTCGAACTCACATACCCATCCCTTCTCTGTCCACTTCATCGGAACATTCTTCTTCCAGGATCCCAATTCTTTCGCTGATCCCAAAATCACTACATGCTCACCAAATTTAACCTGATGATCCAATCTAAGATTAAGCCGCACCTTCCCACGTCCTGACTTAGAACTCATGTTCGTCTTCTCTTCTCTGCCCAAAAAAACAAGTCCATCATCCCTTGTCTCGTACCAGAATTCTAAACTTTAGAATACGTTGGATATGTTCCACGGTCCAATGTGTTTTATATAGCTTTATAAGGCAGAAATCAATCAAAATGAATGGGCAGAGACATTACAGAAAATGAAAGCTAACTCGCAAGTTACCTTCAAAAAAATAATTTATCAAAAAAAAAAAAAAAAAAGATACCTTCAAAAAATAGAAGGT
Source organism: Corylus avellana (assembly GCF_965113065.1). NCBI lineage: Eukaryota > Viridiplantae > Streptophyta > Magnoliopsida > Fagales > Betulaceae > Corylus > Corylus avellana. Next base: position 29,561,310 of record NC_142493.1, read on the forward strand.
ACCAAGTGAAATGAAGAAACGAAAAATTAAATTTGAGTTGTTGCCAAGGCACTTAAATTGCCTCCATTAGCTTCCATTTTGTTCTAGCACCCCACTCGAGATTATAAATTTCCACATTAAAAGCGACATGTAAAACGCAATGAAGCTATTCCATTTCAATAAGACGTGCAAACACGCAAATAAATAGGCACAAACAACGCACAAAATCCGCTTGGTTGCTTAGAAAAGGCAGGAAAACAAAAATGAAATTAGATTCAATTTCACAAAAAGTTCCTCCCAGCTGCTCGTGATTTAACAAACTCGTTCTTCTTCGGTCAGTTTTCTCAAGCAACCAGACAGAGAGCCATGAAACACTGAAAGCCTTCACATAAGAAAGCGAGTAAACGAAGAAGTAAAATGTATACCTGGTTTCAGTAGACGAAACGGCACAGACGATCCGAGAAGAGCGTTCGGAAACCTCCGCCTTCTTCAAATCCGGATCGTGGAGAGGTAGAGAAACTCTGGACCTCAAGAAAGAGACATTCGGAAGGTTCCGAAGGAAGTGGAATTGCTTGCGAGGATCGCTTCGCGAGCACGTAGAAGATGAAGCAACAGAGCGATGCAAGGGCACAAACAAAGAATCCATTACGTTGAAGAGTGAGTTGCTTCGTCTCGGCACCGCGCGCTTTCCGATAGCGTAAAGGTTCCACCGGATTCTGGGAATGGGAGAGAGTGAGAGTGGATCGTCGTCAAATGTAATTGCTACGATTTAGCCACGTGTAAAGGAGGGAAATCTGAGATATCCTCCCTACGGATCTAAACGAATAAAATATCGCTCTTTATTTTTTTCTCCGGCGACAAAATATCTTGCCACTCTAGTGTCGCGACTCACGAGCATACTTGATAAACTTTTAAATAATTCTTTTTCAAATACTGAAAAATAATTTTCAGACAATAATTATCAGATTTTTCAAACATTTTTGTTTGTTGTCCTGCCATTTTCTTTTAAAACAAACCACAAAACACCCTTCAAAAACCAAAACACATTTTGAAAAACTTTAAACTTTTCAAGTGTGGAAGCTAACAAAGGGTGTGTATTGACTCAGTCTAAATCGGTATTCCCTTTTCCACGTCGAAATAGAATTCTCTTCATTTGAAAGCCTTCACACTTTTCGGGTGTGGAAATTAGAATACGCTTTTCGCATTAGAATAGGATCGCAATCGAGTAATGCTAGAAGTCACTCTTATGTTTTACGTGTATCTCTCCGATAATGAGGTGACTTCTAAATCACCATTGGGTTTGTTTAATTTTAATCAAATTGTGATTAAAAGACACCTCATTTGCTCATCTCAAATGAGCAAAATTGTCATTTTAATTTATTGGACAATTTTACCCATCTTGAAAACACTGACGAATTCATTGTATATGAGATTATAAGTACAATTTCGGTGCATAAATACTAATAATGTGATGGTAATTGTAGCATCTTACATTTACTAAAATTAAGAAAAACTTGCCCTCTTTTAATTACCGCTAAATTTGTAATGTTCCATCCATCAACTTTCTTCTTATTTTTCCTAAATTTAAGGAACAAAACTACTTTTTGTTTTCCTATTCAAATATACTCCACAGTAGCTTCCATTTATATTTCTCTATAACATTAAAATATTATTATTTTTACTTTTTTTATTTTTATATTCATTTATTTTGCATATGAAGGTATGAGAAGAGAGAGAATATTGTCATTTTATAATTATAATAAACCATGTGGATTATTACAGTTGAATCCAATATATTGGGTGGTTCAAATGTAGCAATCCTAATGTATAAGGAAGATATAGAGAAGCTGTTGTAGATGAGTTTTTGTGATTTTTTTTAGATTTTTCCTACATGTAAGGAAAGAAGACAGCTTTAGGATAACTACTAGGAATGCTCTATGCTGTGATGATCACCTTATCAGGGTCAAACCTACATGGAGCCCCCCTAAGCCCCATGTTTTCCCAAATTTTTTTTTTTAAAAAAAAAAATCTCTTATAATTTTTTAAAAAAATTAGAATATGCCCTCCCAAATTTTTTTATTTTATACTTTTACCCCCCAAACTATGATAGCACCTGATGCATGCCCCCAAATTAAAATTAAAATATATCTCTTTGTGCTAATTGGGATATCCCAACTTTTGTTCTGATGTAAGTCTGGTTGACTGTTGGCTGTAAGCTTCACTGCTAGATGTTAGCTCTGCTGCCTTTCAATCTTGGGCGTATGCTGCCCAAGTATGGCTGCTGGGTAGCAGAAGGAGGAAACTTAGTACAGATAAGTTGTTCCTCTGAATTGGGGAAGCTTAGTACGGATAAGTTGTTCCTCTGTTTTGGGCTGATTGTTTGGAGTAGCATCTTTGTATAGTGGTACTGCTCTTTGTTGCACTGAGATAGGCTTTGTTTTTGGTAGTTTGTTGGGGATGGTTTTGCTGATTGTTGTAAGGCCTAATGGCCGTGGGGATTTAGCAGGTTTCTGCAAGTGTGTTGTACTTCATTTTTTGGTGTTAATATAAATTTATTCATCAAAAAAAAAAAATAATAATAATAATAAAAAAACATCATTGCCTTCATGAATTACACAATCTAATTTCAGTCTTGGTGCTTATAAGCATTCATTAATATGTGATTTCAGTCTTAATGCTGATGTATGTATTTACTTTACTGCTTGCGGTCTCTTCCTACGTTCCAACCTGAAAACATGGAGCATAACAAAATCGTATTTGAACGTGTTAACGAAATGGCAACGAGGAAGGGTTGCACCCCATCGCAGCTAGCATTGGCATGGGTTCATCACCAAGGGAATGACGTGTGTCTCATTCCAAGAACCACCATGATTGAAAACTTTAACTAGAATATTGGAGCTCTGTTTGTGAAACTTACACCAAAAGAAATGGCTGAGTTTGAATCATTTGCTTCCGAGGATGTTGTCAAGGGTGATAGATATACAAATGACATTTCGACTTGAAAGACTTTTGAAACTCCCCAACTTTCTTCATAGAAAGCTGCATAAGCACCGGCCTTTCCCTCTGTCTCAATAACTTCAATCTTCATAGAAGTTGTAAACTTTGAAAATATTATAATTGAAGTGTGTTGAGTTCTTGATTGCTCAAGATAATACATCTTTATTAGAATGTTATAATGCCTGATTTTATGAAGATTAGATTTGGTACAAAATTTGATTATTGGGAAAAATCTACACAAATTTCAAAGTTGGCAAAATTTTGATTGCCAAGTCAAAAAGTAAGCGTAAGCTATAAAGTTTGGATATCATTTCTCTTTATTATTTTTACTTCTCTTTTAGATAAAATTAGACTTATCACTTTAAATTTACACTAAAATTGTAAGATAAATGTTACACCTTTTAAGTACATACTTCCTAGTGTGGCAAAGAAAATTATTATTGAATTTTAGATGGATCATCATTAAATTTTGAATCTAATGGCGATTTCCACAACTATAAGTCACGACAGAGACTGTTAAATTATAATTTATAATGTTTTAAATTTTGGTGTAAGATTGTAGTCTTGTAGAGATCAGTCCCATTAAGTTTAATAAGCCAAGTGATTATCCAATGTTATTCAAAACCTTGGGGTAGATTAATGAATTAATTGGCGCATTACTCTCTTGTCTTTACCTGCTTTTCTAGTAAGGTTGGTAGCCAAAAAAGAAATATAATCATGCATATCAGGGAATATCCATATCCCACATTCAATAGAATAGAATAGAATAGAAGCAATGGAGGCAGAGAAGAAAGGTGTTCCAAACCAAGAATCTCTTCCTCCTCTATTGAAGACTTGAAGTCAACGACAAAGCACCAAGGTTGGTCAACTTTTTGAGCGACAAACACAGAGACTTCCCATCTTCTTTTCTCAGCTTCACAATGCCCCACCTCCTAAGCTGAAACAGTTTCCCCAGCTCTGTCATTATAGTCCCACCGCCTTGGTTTGCCTCTACGAAACAGAGCTTTTGCAGGGATCGCAAAGTGCCTATATTCCCCTGGATCTTAAAACCATATCTCAAGTGAAAATACTCGTAAGATTCAAGCTTGTAATGGTATACAAGAAGATGGCGCAGTCGTGGGAGCTTCAAGATCTCAACGGGTATGCTTAAGATCCAAAGTTTCAAGGTTCTGCAACTTCCCTATAAAGCTTGGAATGCTTTTGATTTTGGTTCGCAATATCAACTGGGAACTTTTGTATACGCGAGTTCTGCAAATCGAACACATGGAGCAGCCTAAAAGCGCCAGGAAACAATTTTCCTATGTATATCTTTTCTACCACCCCAAACAAGAACAGAGCGCAGTTGAGATGAGAAACACACCTTTTTTGCTGCACTGCCTCTGCCTGCACATTTTGTCACGATGATCTCTCGCAGCAGATCATGGACGTCATACATTTTCACCCTTCCATCGCTAGTTGTGGCCGCCGCTTGCAGCAGCCCTCTTTTCAGGAGCTCGTAGTCGTCGAGGTAATCCTCTGCAACTTCTTCGAGCGTTTTCCCTTCTTTGGCTTCGACAAAATTTCATTTATATTTACTTTATTTGAAATATTTTATTCAAAATCATGGGAATTTCAAATACCATTTACTAATATTACCCAACAGTTTTGGGATTCTTAACAAGGGTTTATTGTTTAGTTAACAGAAAAGAAAACACTAATCCTTGCAAGGACAAAGCTAGCAGTTGCTGCTCAAAAATAAAGGATAATAAAACATACTCGCAAGAATATTTCCATTTTCTTTGCAGTGTGAAGCATACACACCATTACAACCACTGTTTAGATGTGCAAGTTACATAGCCAAAAGCTTGCACAAATGTGAAGATAATCACCAAAAAAAGAAAATCAAAATCTCAAAAGCCTTGCCAACATAAACTATACCATATCATTCATGTACTCCATTTTCATTCTGATGCAAAGAAAAGAATGTATTACCAAAAAGTTAGACTTAACTATGTGAGTAATCATCCAAAAGAAACCAAGCAACTGGAAGGCGGACGGATTTAGCAATAGAACATCACATCCTTCACATTGTCTGTGGTCTGAGGAAGGGGCCGGCACTTCACTCTGCCCTCACTTCTTCCTGTAGAGCCGCGGGCCAATGCCTCACCCTCAATGTAGTGTCTTGCCCGGAACGCCAACAAATGGGCATAATATGCAGGTGGCACTGCATATGCAAATATCATTTCAGTGGATTAAAATTGCATCCACAACTTAATGCTAATTTAGATGAAATCTAAAAGGAACAAGAAAAAGCAAGGAGGAGATCAGACCTATGGAAACAGATCTTGTGCACCTTGCAAACCTGAAAAGGACACTGTGAGTAACAGAAAACAGAAAGAAAGAGTATCAAAAGGAAATTACGTGTAACATAGATTGTTTGTTAACGTCTGCAATGAATCTACACTGAATTTATTCTCATCATACAGCACACGGTAGTGTGTTGGTCGGCTAGTTCCCTACAAGTGCAAGCAATATTACAAATGAAAATTCAAATTATTTCTTTACAAATCATCCTGTCTGTATGCATGCATAAGAACCCATTCATAACTCACAGAACAGAGTGCTTCGAAAGTTAATTCAACCAAATGGCTCTAGTTTTACCTGAATTCCAGCATGGCTGTTCAGGTAAAAGTCAAACCCTGTTGGATGGCAACTATTGGTATCGACAACAGTACCTACACATTAGAGATTCAACAAAATCAGTGGTGTTCAAGAAACCAAAAAATAAAATTGATAATTGATCACAGAGATTAACTTAGGAACCTGGAAGAATACGGTCCTTCTGATCATCTTCAGGAAAAAGCCGTGTATGATGTCTTTTCAGCACTATCACAAAAGTAACAGGCGGTGTATATCCCTCCTCCATTTTGCTATAGGCCTGGAAGAGTCTTACAAATTAGAGCTGCATCAAACTAACCATGCTCAACATAAGGAAACAAAAAGACACTTATTCAATCACATTGAAAACATGATTGATGGTTGTTACTTGACTTCTTGTACACATAAGATACTAATGATTATAAAGTATGAAATGCACAGGCAGCAATTCATTCAGAAATAAAAGAATATTGCATTAAACCAATATACAATACAAAAAAAGCAACACTATTAGATTCAAATCAAATCTAACAATCAAACATATCAATTTTTGAAACTTCTCATTGTGATATGTTCCCTCTCATTACAAACTATTCAGGCATTCTTGTCTCGACACATCTTGGTATCCCCCTATACAGTGACTCCATAGTTCACAGCAAGATCTATAATACCTTTCTTATTGCATCCATCTCATGAAGCAGAACTTGACTGAATTGACCTTCACTGACACCATTTCTGCCAAGTAAAACGAATTGATATAAGACAAGACATACAAAAAAATTTATTTTTTTCATGACTGAAAACAAATTTTACCTGTAGAATATAATCCTCTGGGGTTTACATCCACCAGTTGAGCTATAGAATGCATGAAGTTGTTCCCTGCAAAGTGCCATGGAGAATGGGGTGAGACCAAAAAAAAATAAAGAATTCAACAGCAATAAAGCACCATGCATGTCAACTTCCTACATAATCATTCCTCGATCAACTAAGTCCCCCCCAGGACGTTCTTTATAGAGATCTTGGATAATTTCTTCATGAGGAGCCTGTGCAGAGAAAATTCCTCTTTACTTGGTGACCCCAGGCCAATCCATTGAAGCCATTACCTATGTCAATCATTTGAACCATTTAATACAACTAAATTAACAAGGGCAAGAAAACTGAAGAACATACCACTGCTATTGATGGAGAAGAGTCCTCTCTTGACTGGGGATGTGACATATCCGTATCAAATATAATTGTAGGATGATCAGTCACCAAAGGAATATTTCCATTAATCGCATCATTTAACACAGTGTTACGACCCTCCAACCTGTAAAAGTTTTACTTCTCTTAGTTCAAAAATTGAAAACCCAAGAATTTTACAAGAATCAATCAAAAACCAAATAGAACAAGCAAACCTTCACATTGATTTTGAGGGACAAACTTTCAAGATACTGATTATCACAATTTGATGATTATCAATAGCGAGGAAAATGGCTTCAGCTATTGATAATTATTTTGCCTGACGTCACTGGGTCGCATGGTGAGTACTTAATTGGTGTTCTGATTTTGTGATAAGAACCAGTTTCTTTTGCTCAAAAGATTACTTGCTGTTGTCAGAGAAAATTAAACGAGTCTGCGAAACAGAACTTGGTATTGTTTCTCAGTGTTGTGAGCCCATGAAAGCATCAAATTGTGATAATCAGTATCTTGAAAGTTTGTCCCTCAAAATCAATGTGAAGGATTGTTTGTTCTATTTGATTTTTGATTGATTCTTGTAAGATTCTTGGGTTTTCAATTTTCAAACTGAGAAAAGTAAAACCTTACAGGTTGGGGGTCGTAACACTATGTTAAATGATGCGATTAATGGAAATATTCCTCTGGTGACTGATCATCCTACGATTAACGTCACTGGGTCGTATGGTGAGTACTTAATTGGCGTCTCAACTTGTAGACTCTGAGCTGATCGTATGGGGATCAAAGGTTTTGACTTGAAATCCTGGCAGGACAAAAGGATCCACGAAGTCAATTATTTAGATTCACAAAGGGTATCTGCACATCATGCAATCAAAATTCATCGTTTAATCATGGAAGTCATACCATGCCTTTGCTGCAGTACGTTTTGATCAATTGGATACAAAACTCAGATGGAAAATTTCTGTCCACTAGCGTAGAGAAGTTCACACAAGTCCAAAAATCCACTCGACCGCCATTGTACACTGTCTACAATATTAGCAACACAAAGGATAGTCTAGGTTAAAATATCTTCATATTCCAAAATAGTTGTAATTATATGTAATGCTATTTAACGGTTTTCAATAGATAGGTGAAAAGGAACAAGCATAATTTATTAGAACCAAGCAACCAACTACAAAATTAAAATATCTAACCTTGTTTCCCATGTTCCACTGCCCCATTATAGGTTGTTCTCTTTGGTCTCTCCTCCATCCATTCTTATATAAAAGCTGCAAAAGTGAAAGTGAGATTAAATTTGAGCGTAAGATTGCCTAAAGAGCTCAAACAAACACAGACCAAAAATTACCATTGGAGGTGGCAAAACTCGAGCCTCAACCAATAGATGTTCCTCCCTTACTTGAATTCCAAACTCCGTCCTTACAAGTGACTTGCCAATAAAATTGTTTTCCCTAACCATATTCTACAAAAGAGAAAAATTCATTACAGCATTACTGACACATGCAGGTCTCCATTCAATTTATTTCAATGAAACCACATTGAAATAAACGAGATAAAACAATTTACCACCAAATTAACATCAAAATACCTCGATACTATTTTTCCTATCTTGAGGCCGTTGACAAGTTGCGCTTAAAAGATTAGTTACTTGTCTTTCATTTAATATCTTAGAGTATCTCTGTCCAGCAGCAATCTTACAAAGCTGCAAAAAAAAAAAAAAAAATCTTTCATAAACTGAGATGAAAGACATAATGCTCATACAAAATAAAGGAGCGTCAGTTCAAAGTGGCAATCAAGTTCGCTTCTAAGCCTGACCTTCATGATGTGGACTGTCCGCAAGAAACCATCCAAGCTCTTTCAGTGGTTCTTACAGCGGCACCATCAAAGATTTACACTGTCGTGGGGAGGTCATTTTTCTCTCGTGAGTTGGGCGAACCGGATTGAAAATGCACTGAGAGGAATCAATGTAGAGGTTACTACTAATAGGAACTTTTCCAGAAGGTACAAAGTCACTGGGGTAACAACCCAACCAACTAGCCAGTTAACGTTTACTCTTGTTGAGAAGAATACCAAAATATCAGTTGCTCATTATTATTATGAGAAATATAATATTGTGCTTCAGAATGTGAATCTGCCTGCCCTCCAAGCTGGGAGTGATCATACAACTCCTACTTATTTGCCTATGGAGGTTGTCTTATTGCTTCTAGACAGTTTTTTTTACTTATCAAAAAAAAAATAAAGGAAAAAAAACTGTCTAGAAGCAATAAGACAACCTCCATAGGCAAATAAGTAGGAGTTGTATGATCACTCCCAGCTTGGAGGGCAGGCAGATTCACATTCTGAAGCACAATATTATATTTCTCATAATAATAATGAGCAACTGATATTTTGGTATTCTTCTCAATAAGAGTAAACCTATAGAATCAAAAATCAGATAATAATCAGCAAATAAAAAAAAGCACACACCAGAAAGAAATGCAGAGAAAGGGAGACAGAGACAGTAACAATCGATGATGGTAAGGGAGAAAATCATAGTGACTCACGTTAACTGGCTAGTTGGTTGGGTTGTTACCCCAGTGACTTTGTACCTTCTGGAAAAGTTCCTTTTAGTAGTAACCTCTACGTTGATTCCTCTCAGTGCCTTTTCAATCTGGGAATCAAAAAGAAAAGAGTATCACTCCATAAACTTAAGATACAGATAGAAAAAATGAAAATAATAATAATAATAAAGAAATAACTTATGCATGCATCAACAAACAAATGTAAGCAAAAACTTTCTCAAGTAAATAGCAGAAAAGAAAAACATAGATAGTATATGTAGACTTGTAGTGCATAGGAAGGGACACCATCCCGCCAATGATTATAAAAGGAAACAAGAGAGAAGGCAATTTATCCTAATATATTATATGCCTCTAGAGCAAAACTCTCTTAAAAAGGCGCAGGCATTTATCAAAACTACCAACATTTATCTCTCAAAAAATTTGAAAATAATTTATAAAAAACTCTTTTGGACTGCAACATGCATGTTCACCATCTTAAATCATAAAGCCAAATCCTAAGTTAGGAAAAATAACCTTCAGCCGATCTTGATCAGACAGACACGTTGAAGAACTGAAATTAAAATGTTTTCTAACAAAATCGGTCACAAGAATGGATTCATAGAAAGCGCAAGTGGACACATCTGCGACAAGAGAATCAAATGTCAAAACAAGGTAATACTAGTGCATTTCTTATTGAAAGACCCAAAGGAATATATGGAAGCAATAGCAATATTAAGAGAAAGCCCCATTTGGGTTGGACGAAGACCGTGATAATACCCTCTCCAGTATTCAATACTACCCAGCTCACCCGGTTCGCCCAACTCACGAGAGAAAAATGACCTCCCCACGACAGTGTAACTACGATCAAAATCAAACAAGTTAATACATGTAAGAGGACTTATATCTTGGCAATCTATACATACAAGGATAAAAAAATGTACATATTTCTAAGAAAAAAAATTAGGTTACATCTCTGATGGTGCCGCTCTAAGAACCACTGAAAGAGCTTGGATGGTTTCTTGCGGACAGCCACATCATGAAGGTCAGGCTTAGAAGCGAACTTGATTGCTACTTTGAACTGACGCTCCTTTCTGGTTCGGCACGTTGGACAGAGAAAAGGGATTCAGTTAAAATGAGTTTCTTTGATGTAACCTCAGGGGTGATGGAAACCTGCATTTCAAATTAAAACAACAACAACACATATCATGTAATTGTATCCCACCATAATAAGGATCTGCGAACCCAAATAGTAAGAAATCAGAACCGCAGAAGAAAGTAATAAAGGAAAAATAATTTTGACAAAAAAATTGTTTTCGAACGCAATTGTAAAACAAAACACCTTTATCTTTCTTTTTCTTTTTCTTTTTTCCGACGAATAAGAAATTTCATTAAGAACACAGCTCAAAAACAGAGCAACTCCTCAATCACACTTACAATCCCTTACAAAGGCTGATAAGACCAACCAAAACAGGGAAAAACAACTCCTCAAACATACAAGCCCTTACAAAGGCTGAGAAAAACAACCAAAACAAGGAAAACACAGCCTACATGCCAACATTACACAAGCATATCCGTAGGTAAATTCCACAAAGAGCACAAAGAACGATTTTTTCTAGTTCTAGGAAACCTTCCTTTCCCAACCATTCTAGTTCTAACCTCCCACAGAATTTTTTTCAAAACACCTTTATCCTAAATACATATGAGAGATTTTATATTATTTTTTGGAAAAAAAGAAAAGAAAAAAGAAGAAGAAGAAATTAGGGGAAGAACTCACTTCGTAGTGATGGAGATCCCGGCCTGTCCGCGACTTCCACCAAAAAATGGTTGGCTCGGACAAAGGTTTTCTTCCCAATGGTCCCGTACCCGGGCCTCTTCGCAAAGTCCAGAGGCGCAGGAGGCTGCAATGTATGCTTCTCCTTCGAGCTGCTGGAGGAGGTACAGCCGGAGAAGCGGCTCGTAGAGATGCGGTCTGACGAGGACGAGGAGACGCAGAGTAGCTTGAAGGACCACAGCGGCCTCTTCCTCCTCCTCCTTCGCCACCCCTACCTCCTCTTCCATCACCACCGCCTCTGTCTCTCCCGCCGCCTTGATAAGTAGCCTCGGTGGAGGAAGAGGCCGCGGTGGGAGAGGCAGAGGCGGTGGTGATGGAAGAGGAGGTAGGGGTGGTGAAGGGGGAGGAGGAAGAGGCTACTCTGCGTCTCCTCGTCAGACCGCATCTCCACCAGCCACTTCTCCGAGATTTTTGGGTTTGCATTTTGAAATTTGTTCTGGTTAAAAATGAGATTCCTTCTCTAACAAGGGATCAAATTTGAATTATATACTATATTTAATTTACAAAATAACTAACTTTATTTTTAATGAAAAAGATACATAGTTAATAAATTACTCTATTTGGGGGGTGGATACCCAGCGGTGGGACATGCATTATCATTATTCACTCAGTGATATTATTGCAAGCTATTTATTAGAAGCTTTGATTCCTGTCTTTTAAAATTTCAATAAAATCTTTTGAATGATGGCAAAAGTATTAAAAATGCTAGCTTAAAAATAATTAATCAAATTATATATGGACTTTACAAAATTAATTATGTGCTTTAAAAATATCTTAAGTAAGCCTACCCAATCACTGATCTTCTTTGAAGGTTTTTAGGTTATAGAAAATGTTAGCATGACTATTCTGAATCTCAAATTACTAAATACAATAGAAAAAAAAAAAAATCATGCAAATAATGTGATTATGCTAAACAATCTTTATCGGGTTCACTGCAATTTTCATGTGGCATTCAGTGGTTTTAAGGTAATTTTATGTGGCTAGATAAATACGAGGATTTGGGTTTCAACTTTATGTCTGATTACCGTAAGCTATTATTATAAGACTGCATCAATCAGACTTTTTTTTTTTACATATCCACACAAAGAGGAGAGATAAAAAATTCGAATTAATAACCTCCACATCAATCACACTAACAAGTTGAAAGAATGCCAATGCTATTACAATTACGTTCAAGTAAAGTAACCACTAAAGTATCCACTTTTTGCTTTAATTTTTTTTAAAAAAAATAATAATAATAAAATGCTAAACAATCTTTACCTATGCTCACATCAAGGGGGAAAACATCATTGAGAAAAAAGAGAGATCAAATTCCTTTTGACATAAATTAATAGTAGCTTTGTTTAATATTAATAAACTAACATAATCTTAATTGAATAATATATTATTATATTTTAATAATTTTTAACAAGACAAGGACAATTGATAATCTAAACAGTTGATAATCCCGATCCCCAATTGTTCTTGTCTTTTTAAAATTAAGACAAGATATTTTGGTGTTCATTTTCTATATATTTTTATTGAGTTAGCATACTCAACCTACTATTAATTTTTTTTTTTTAAAAAAAAAAAACCTAATAATGAATAGAATACCAAGAGATTTTATACAAAGAAGCATTTCCCTGTCTTAAATTACGAATATAGTTATTTCTAAAATATATATAGTTCCTTAGTGAAGAGGTCTCTAGGATATAGACTGTTATCGTGGGTTGGCATGCTGTGGATAGCTCCCAGACGTGGAAAATGATGGATTTAGACTAGTGGTGGACTGGTCACTAGTGGACGGAGGGTTTGTGGTCCCATGTCAGTCTGGGACCACATGGGACAACTACACATAGAGAACAAACACAGGTGAAATCATTCATGCATGGAAACAATTGCTGTACAAATAAATTCCAATTTATTTTTTGGGTGCCCGAGGGATGCCCCTTCCTTTCACGTGGGTACGTTTCAAATCGAAAGGGCAATTTTGTTACCCAAAACAGACAGTCATGCATTGTTTCAACTCAAAAGTGTGTTGCCAAAAAAAGAAAGTTCAGGTAGGCATGCATATTGGAAAATCAGCCAGCTGGTATTCATGAAAATAATTAAGATTATCACATGCAATCTTTTGACAACACAGTAATAAACTAATGAAATTACTAGTGAAATTATATGCTTAATTAGAGGGACAACACAGTAATAAACTAATTAATAATTAAACAATTCTAATAGCCTATGATTCGTCATGTTTCATAAACTGCAACTGCTCTTTATTATTGAAATTTAAAATGGTTGCCTTTTTCTTGTTATATGACTCAATTTTATGTTAATTCCTTTTGCAAATGTTTGTACTAATTAAAGTTAATTGGGCAATCAACTCAGCCAAACAGGTATAATCTCATTTTCTTAGAGGTTGGAGATGATTAAATAATAATAATAATAGGATCAGAATGCTTAAATGCTCAAGGGAATAAAGTTTTCAAAAACATGTAATAATGTGATGATGTAAAAACTGGATTTAGACCATTTTATGCTCCACACAACTTTCTGATCAATTCTATGCTGCAATATCACGTGAATTACTCCAATCAACTCAGCAAAGAGTTAAAGACTTACCACCCACAAGTTCACCCGCAAGTCGATTAATTAAACAGCTTCAAATTCCTTTAAAACGTTAAACGCATTCGCCTAACAACTGTAAAAATAGGCGGAGCAGGCTTTAGTTTTACATGAAAGCAACTGTAAATCAGTTTTCAGATTCACGTCAATTCAGAGTCTCTATCGTTTATTTTTATATTTTCACCTGCTCTTTTGAAATTCTTACCTGCCTGCCTGCCTGCCCTCCATAATTAGTGTGTGGTACAAGTAAAAGCAAAGGGACAAGTAGTTGAATTCACATGCTCAACTCCCACACATTATTCATTATTGTAGCTTTAGTCGTCAGGTGTTTCCTCTTTCAGTCGTCTGTCCTTCATCCACAATTCCACAAACCTAGGACGGAAAGGGCAATAGTGGTTGCAGGGTATTAAATGCCACCTTGTGATCACTTTAACAGGATTCAACACAAAAAAGCCACGCTAGCTCTATCTCCTAGCCAATCTTTCTCTGCCACACAAACAACCAACTTTGCACCACCCATACCCGACATATTCGGACCCACTTTCGGGTACAGTGACCCGAACCCGGTTCTCGTTGGACACATAAAGCTGTACAATTAATTTAATCAAAATATTGGTTCTTTTTTTAAAAAAAAAACAAATTAAATATTTTAGGTATGAAGCCTCATTTATTCAGGTCATTTGAGCCCGTATGTGAAAAAAATATTAAAATATTAATTAAATTATTAAATTAATTATTATTATTATTATAATTTCACTAATTTTAAGTAATGGGTTTATTATAGTCTTTTGAGTAAGGCACATTTTAAACAATTTTGAAATAGTTTGGGCCATACTTGTGTAGTATATTGTCACCAAAATGACATCGTTTTGGTGAATTTAATATATAAGTATATTATATAAGGATATATGGATAGTGATATTTACTATCCGCATTTGCATGCGTGAATAGTTGTGAATATTATTTGCCCATATGTAATGCCCTAGTTTAAACTTTCTTTTTCTTCAAACTCGATCTCCATAATTTACCTACTATTTAAATTAAATATTGTGAAAACTTTACTTGCACCTTTTAAAAGTATAAGTGGCATTGCAATCATAATCTTAAGTAATGTCGATATCTCATGTTTCAACCCTTTTTAATTTCACTAATTCTTTCTGGTTAAACTATCCCTTAAACAAAAAAAAAAAAAAACAAAAACAAAAACAAATTCTAAAAAACAAATTCTAAAAACTCTTCATGTGGGTCACTCTAAAGTCTAAACCCACGGCCAAGCCACAGGACAGTTCAAGGCTTTTATATATATATATATATATACTCTATTTTTAATATCATGCATATAATAATTCTTAGTAAAAAGTCTAAAACCTTTTTGTTAGCAGTCTGACTGATAACATTTTTTTTTTTTGTTTTTAACACTATTCTAAAGTTTAAATTAAGTTTTATTTTTAAATTTTGAGAAATCCAATCATATTGTGACACATCACTTGATAAAATTTATTTGTAAGCCTACTTTTTTTCAAAACTTTTATAGGATAACATTGAAGAATCAATATCAATTCATTTCTAAAAATAAAAAAGCAATATAATTAGTTTAAAACACTAGGTCGAAATTAGGCTATAAACAACGCCTCCCAACATACGTTTTACAAGAGAGAACACAAATATAAATAGTAAAAAACCAGGGTTTCGGCGCAACCAGGCCAGTTTGAGTGCAACCAATCACACACTAGGTGCGCTCGAGCGTACTCGGGACTTCATCATTGCTTCCACGGTGTAGGCGTGCGCTCGAGCGTGCCTTGCATGCGATCGAGCGCCCGATTGTGGCACTATGTGCTCGATTGCTCTTCAAGAGAACTTCAACTTCTTTGCAATTTCCTCCTTCAAACCACAGTTTTATTTTAATGACCTGCAAAACACAAAAATTAATCAAAAATATCATAAAATAACAAAGTTAAGGGCTTAACAAACATAAGTTAAGGGCTTAACAAACATAAGTTAAGGGGTCCAGATATATGATATTTGGCACTCATCATGGTCTACTAGCCTGTAAAGTTATCACTTAAAATTTAACAAAAAGGGCGGCAAATCAAGTTGCTGAGGAGATTGAGTGTTGTTAATAGATGCGCTCAACCAACTGCGTAATGTGATACATGTTGCCATACTATAAAGATAAGATAGACAATGGAACGATGGTTACTTCATTCAACATTTTTTTTAACCCATATTTTAGGACATCATAAATAACTCTTCATGAGTCAAGCAACGATGAATTCATACCCATCTTCCTGTAGCAGCTCATCAAATATCGTTTCAAGCCTTGGAAACGGTTCAATGGTACTGATGTCGCTATTGCTCAAAGAATCAGGAACAACAGAGGCATCCTGTGAAATGTAATATCCATTCATATTGGAAACATGCTTTTTTAAGTGGATATAGTCCCAATCAAGAACATGACCAAAGGACATAAGATGATATCCTATAACAAACCTGAGGTATAACCTTGTCCAAAGTTTCTAGAAGTGGATCTTCCTATACCAAATCAAGAGAGATTTAGCAGTTTTCAACTTCCGGGAAATAGACCGAATATACAACTGCAGGTTTGCATTGACACGTAAACATTAATTTGAAATTTTATAAAATAAAAAAAAATAATATATATATATATATATTTTTTTTGATTTGGCCCTTCGGGGTGGCCGGACTACCCCCAAGGGCCATGGGGTGACTAAACTTCAGCCACCTCCAACCCCAACTGGGGTGGCTAGCCAGCACTTAATTTTTTATTATTTTGTTTTTTTAATATATATATATATATATATATATATATATATATATATATATATTATTTTTTTTATTAATGAGACATTTGTCCCATTTATGACACCAAGATATTTCTGTAGAGATCTTGGCTATTAACTGGATGCTCTCTAGTCCATTTTGGACTAAAGAGGATCCTGTTCCAAATTCCTTAAGGGTAGCGCTTCCATTAAATGCTGAAACATGGCTTATTTTAAATGCTTATATGAAATGAACGGATGAGATTTATAAATTTGAGAATCTTAAATTTAAAGAGAATTGTAGGGGATCTCAATCCATGAATACCTTGATTCGATAATGGATTATCAATTCTGAAATTGCACGCGTTTTTTCATCCAATTTATCGATTGATTTGGACAAAAAAGGCTAACTAAAATTGAAATTTCGAATAAGAGAATTAATTGCCGTGATTTAAAGTTTAATGGTAATTTGGGTTGCAAATTGTAATTTACTCTGTTATTTTATCTAGTTTCTCTTGTTGTAAGTTTCTGGACTACCAACCGCCTAAAGGAAAGCCCCTTCATTGATTTTAAGTCTATGAGCATCTCAATATTAAGTTTAATGCTCAATTAGCTCAATAAACTCTATCAATTCAATTCTTTTTTCTTTTTACGGGTGTGGGAGTGGGGGAACTAATATCAATCTAATTCGATAATTAAATATGCTTATGTAAAGAAAATATTTTTAACAAATTATAATAACAAAGTCCTCGTAGCCGTTTAATAGCGTTGGTAATAATACATGTCATGCTAATTCGTTACTTGTAAAATTCTAATTTTTAAAGTATAATGAAGGTATTACACAACATACAATGAGTGTGATAGGTTGTACTTTGAAGACCATTAGTTAAGTAATTCTTCTATTTACATCTATATATCATATTTTTATTTTATACCGGTTAACCGAGTTACTTAAAATACGCAACATCAACGAGTGCGAAAATGAATGCAATAAATAGAAGTAAAGAGTAACATTCCTCTAATTCATTTATACATATAGAGATAAGAACGAGGCGAGAGCTAGTTATTTAGTTTAACAAATGTGAAAGTTATCAGTTCAACTACGTTTATAGTAATAGCTACAATAAAAATTCATTTTTTGTAACACATTTTTCTAATATATAAAAATAATTATAGACAATCTCCTAGGATTTTCACAATTCGCTTAAGACCTCTTTTATTTAAAAAAATGAAATAAGATTAATATTAAATGAGAATGTAGTTTTTTAAGTACATCTTTCTTTATTTGAAAAGTATCAAAAAAAAAAAAAAACAAATGGGCTACTTGGAGATTACCCAACCCATGAAAAGTAAGGAGAGGCTCAGCCCATGACTCACAGAGTAAAGCCTTGAAACCCTAGATGCAGCAGCTATAAAAGCAAGGACTAAGACTCTCTTTCTTCCCGAAGAGCGTGAGAGAGAGAGAGCCAGGTCTACTCTCCTCCGCCCTTCCGGAATGACGCTAATATAATCGGGGCATGCCCCGTAAGTTCTTTCTTCGCCGCTGTCGCCAAGCGCACTATCGGCGTTGAGATCAACAAGCAGTTAACATCTATTCACTGTACTCTATTTTGGGTTTCTTTTCGTTGTGGAAATGGTAGTATGGATTTGTTGGTATTAAGTATGTATGGCCTCTCAGAAGATTATGTAGAAGATTTTTGCTTTCGGACTTTCTGTTTAGTTTTTTTCCCGTTTGGCTTTTGGATTTGTGGTTGTTTTACATGTTTGTTTGTGTAGATGATGTGTTTTATGGTTTGCTTGTGTTCTTTGCTTTTGGGTTTCTGGGTTTTTCTGCAAGTGGTGGTTTGGTTTGTGGGTTTTGTTTAACTGGAGTACATATTTGTTGCTGGGAGATGGTACAGGAGACCTCGGATTTTATGTTTGGTTCATCTTACGTTTACAGTTTTGGATTTTTTTTATCAATATTTTACATGTTCTTGCCTGTGTAGCCTGATGTTTTTGATGATTTTGCTTGTATTCTTTGTTTTTTAGTGTGATAGATGTGGTGGCCTAAAGTTTTTTTGCATCAGGAACTGAATCTGTATCGTCTCACAAAGCTAGTCTTAATTGCAACATGTGTCCCGTTGAAGCCCTTTCTTCTTTTGACAGACAATACAAATAAGCCAACTAGGCATATAGTCATTTATTATTGGTGTCAAGCGCATTAAGAATTGACATTGGGGAGGATTTATGAGCCATTTACTTGAGTTTCATTCCATATTTTGTGATTGGCTGTTATTTATCTGTAATAGTGAAGATGCATAGTGAGAGATGCTATATTACGTCGCCTCCGGAATGCTATTCAATGTAAACAAATGGAGCATTAGTTTTAACTCTAGTACTTTTATCTCTTTCATTTCTCCATGGAGCATTAGATTATTATATGTTCATGGCCTGTCAACCACTTTGTGATGGTTTGTAATGAATGTTGTTTACAGTACTCTTGATGTCTTCAGCGGATAGAAAACTTTCAAATAATTTGGATGCATGTATGTCATTGCAGGTAGGCAATAGAATCATCAGGAAGAGGATTGACGGTGCAGTACTGAGGATTTCCGTCTGAAGAATATGATGAACTGAAGGTTGCGTCAAAGGCCAAAGGTGATGTCATTAGCACAAAGAGGCAGCCAGAGGGCCCCAAACCGGGTTTTATGGTGGAAGGTGCAACATTGGAGACTATGACTCCCATTCATTACGATGTTGTCAATGATCTTATGGGTGGTTACTAGATCTTTTCTATTGTTGTTTGGAGGTCTTCTCTTATTTGGATTTGTGTTTTTTTGTTAGTTTCAGAACTTTGGGAAAGGTACTTAGATTTTATGCATGCCCTATGCTATATTAAAATTTTAATTGAATGTTGGAATCTTATTTTAAATGGTCTTTGAAATCTTGTTCCAGTACGTTCCATGGATTATTATGTTTGCAGAACATAATATAACAAATTAGTTTGTAGATGTAGAAGTTAATAGAATTGGGTAATTAGTTTGTCGATATAGAAGTTGACAGAATTGGGCTAATGTAGGTGGTTTCCTATGAGCATATTTGGGGTTGGCCAAATCACTCACGTGTAGGGTTGTTTTGATTATGTGATAAATTATCAAATTGTGTCAATTTTTCAAATGCTATTAATCTGTTTATTTTTTTTATTTTGTATTTTTTCATATTTTAGGGGTTTTTTTTTTAGAAGTCAATGAACTATTGTCAAAACAGAGACCAAAATTACATTTATCCCTAAAAATAAAGAGTAATATATTTTCCTTAGTGAGTGTACAATAGTCAATGAACTGTTGTGTTTTTTCAAATTAGAAAATATGCTTGTTCCTATCCCTCTAGATTAATGTGGAAACCGTCTCAGACTCTCAGTAAATATAAGACTGCAAATCGTGCTTAATTACGAGGGATTTGCTTCTATGATTTTGACACATCCATGCATCCTATTATAGTTGCCTAGTTTCTACTAACCAACGTAGATTGCATTTATCACAAATTAAATACCAGATAAGATGCAATCAAAAAATGAATAAGAAAAGAAATTAAGAAGAGGTAGATTGTTAAGTTTCATGTGTTTTATGGTAAGACCTTATTATCCCTCCATTTATAGCTTGTGTTGTGTCTATTTCTATCATGTTTCCGACAGTTTCCTCGGTATTCCTTGTAGCATGGTGAAATGCCAGAAGCTCTAGCAGTGTAATATACACTCTTTCTAATATAATTGTTGAGCCCAAAAGAACTCCTTCCATCTTTTGCTGATAGGGCTGTAAATGAACGGAGCCTGAAATCAGTTTATTTATTAAATGAATAGAGCTTGAATAAAAATTTAGGCTTGTTTATTACTAAACGAGATGAACTCGTATAAATTTGGTTGGCTTCTATAAATTCGTATAACTTCATTTTTGTTATTTTTATTATATTATAATTTTTTTAATTTTTAAATGAAAATATTAAAAAAGATAAAAATAAATTATCTTCATAATATGATAGATATAGCTTGAATATTGTTATAATTTTAAAAAATAACGAATTTAAAACATAGTTAAAGAAAGTGATTTTAAGAACACAATTAAGCATTTAATAAAATCTTAGTTCCATCATTAAAATCATGCATTTTTTTTTTTTTTTTTTTTAAAGTGTACCACATTGTCTATTGTGCAAAGTGCCATTTTTTTTCTAAACAAATTTTTGTTTTAAAAAAAATAATAATAAAAAAACATTTTACCTATATAAATTATGGGCCCAAACACAATCTTAAACCCTGTATCCAACGTTTTGCTTATAGCCTAGTCCACTTGGTGAAACCAACTATTGGACTTTAAAAAAAAAAAAAAAAAAAATCTAACCTGGATCTGGATGAATCAAGAGATTGGTTGGACTGGACATAGGACCACAAATTTCACTGGACCGTCAGAATATCTGTAATGCGCCATTCTCAAGCCCAAGTCGTTGCAAATTCCACCACTACCCCCATCCAACCCCAAACCCTAAGGGCAAACCCGTCAACCCAAAATATCCCATCATCCTCTTCCCATTTCCCATCCATGCATCGTCCACTCCATTGGCTCTGTTTGCCAACAGCACGGGGCCGGCACTGTAGCTGGAACGGCATTGTTCCAGCTACAGTGCCATCTAACAGGTGCAGCAAAAATTGACTTTTCAGTGTTAATTTTTTTTTTTTAAGCAAAATATTAAAAAAAAAAAAAAGAAAAAAGAAAAAAGGAGGAAAAAGATGGGGTGGTTCTAGCCACCCCTTGGCCAAAATGGGGTGGCCGGACCACCCCTTTTTTGGCCAAGGGGGTGGCTCCGGCCGATCTGGGGGTGGTCCGGCCATCCCCTTGGCCAAAAAAAAAAGGAATCGGGTGCATTTGGGGCCACCCCCAAGGGGCTGAGGTAGTTTCGGCCACCCCATACCGGCCGTATGGGGTGGCCGAAACCACCCCCAGCCCCTTCGGGGTGGTCCGGCCACCCCCAAAAGGCCAAAAAAAAAAAAAAAAAAAAAACGGGGGGGAGGGGGGATCAGGTGCATTTGGGGGTGGCCCGGCCACCCCCAAAGGGTTGGGGGTGGTCCGGCCACCCCCAAATGCACCCGATCCTTTTTTTTTTTGGCCAAGGGGGTGGCCGGGGGTGGTCCGGCCACCCCCAAATGCACCCGATCCTTTTTTTTTTGGCCAAGGGGGTGGCCCGGCCACCCCCTTGGCCATGGGGGTGGTTCAGCCACCCCCTGGCCAAAAATGGGGTGGCTGGAACCACCCCATCTTTCCCCTCTTTTTTTTTTTTTTAAAAAAATATTTTGCTTAAAAAAATAATAATAATAATAATATTTAAAGTATACTGCACCTGTCAGTTGACACCGTAGCTGGAACGGTACCAGCTACAGTGCCGGCCCGGGCTGTTGGCAAACGAGAACAATTAAATCCCCAAACCCTACCCCTCCTCTCAATACCTCGTCTCTCGGCAGCCAAAAACCCTAAATCACACACGCGCGCGCGCAGAGCATGAGAGAGATCGAGAATGACGACTAGGTTGAAGAAGAACAGGAAGAAGAGAGTGCACGTGAGTTGTGGGCACGGCCGTATCGGAAAGCACAGGAAGCATCCGGGAGGTCGCGGTAACGCCGGAGGCATGCATCACTACCGGATCCTCTTCGACAAGTACCATCCCGGGTACTTCGGCAAGGTAGGTATGCGGTACTTCCACAGGCTCCGCACCCCATCGTAAACGTAGACAAGCTATGGTCCCTGGTCCCCAAGGACGTGAAGGAAAAGGCCTCCAAGGACAACGCTCCCCTCATTGATGTGACCCAGTTCGGCTACTTCAAGGTCCTCAGAAAGGGCATGCTGCCAGAGAACCTGCCGTCGTTGTCAAGGCAAAGCTCATCTCCAAAACCGCCGAGAAAAAGATCAAGGAGGCCGGTGGCGCTGTTGTTCTCACAGCTTAATTAGGTTCCGCCGCGCGCTTGTGCTTTCCGTTATTAGTTTTTTGTTTCTTCGAAATTTTGTTCTGTTTGGGAACTTCAGTTAAGACGTGTTTCGTATTATTACGATTATTATCGGCAACAAAGTATCTATATTTTTTTCTCTGGCAACAAAATATCTTGCCACTCTAGTGTTGCGACTCACGCGCGAGCATACTTGATAAACTTATACATAATTCTTTTTCAAATACTGAAAAATAATTTTCAGACAATAATTATCAGATTTTTCAGACATTTTTGTTTGTTGTCCCTGCCATTTGCTTCTAAAACAAACCACAAATCACTCTTCAAAAGCCAAAACACATTTTGAAAAACTTTAATCTTTTCAAGTGTGAAAGCTAACTAAGGGTTTGCATGGACTTAGTCGAAATCGGAATACCCTTTTTCGCGTTGGAATAGGATCCTCTTCATTTTGAAAAACTTCAGACTTTTTGGGTGTGAAAATAAGAATGCCCTTTTCTCATTGGAATATGATTGCATTGGAATAGGGTCGCAATCGAGTAATGCTAGAAATCACTCTTATGTTTTTCGTGCATATATTTCTCCAATAATGAGGTGGCTTCTAAATCACCATTGGATTTGTGATCGATCATTTTTTTTTTTAATCAAATTATGATAATAAAAGACACCTCATTGCTCATCTCAAATAAGCAAAATTGTCATTTTAATTTGTTGGACAATTTTACCCATCTTGAAAACACTAACCAACTCATTGTATATGCATGAGATTATAAGTACAATTTCAGTGTATAAATGCTAATAATGTGATGGTAATTGTAGCATCTTAAGTTTACTAAACTTAAGAAAAACTTACTCTCTTTTAATTACCGCTAAATTTGTAATGTCCCATCCAGCAACTTCCTTCTCATTTTTCCTAAATTTTAGGAATAAAATTACTTTTTACTTCCTTATTCAAATACATTAGCTTCTCTTTATATTTTTTTTATAACATTAAAATATTCTTATTTTTACTTTTTTTATTTCTATATTTATTTATTTTGCATAAGAATGTGTGAGATGAGAGAGAATATCATTTTATAATTATAATAAATCATGTGGATTACTACAGTTGAATCCAATATATTAGGTTCAACTGTAATAATCCTAATGTATAAGGAAGATATATGAAAGCTGCAGTAGATGAGTTTTTATGATTTTTTGGAGATTTTTTATATACTTTGAGAAGAAAAGCAGCTTTAGAATAGATACTGGGAATGTTCTATATATATGTAGTGATGATCACCTTATGCATGCCAAGTCAAGCAGGAAGCAGCACTTAATTAATGGGGCTTTACTAACAAAGAAAAACAATAACTTTTTTAGCTTCAATTGTCCTCACAAGAATCACTTTGCCAAAATCTCGAACTTCCGAGCAAAATTATAAACAACTTAAAAACAAAATACCATATAAAAGACAAAGAATAAAGAATGGAAGAACCAATTGGTCATTTGCTTTGGATAAAAAAGGACACTGTCAGATTGGCTAACGTAAGCGCTTACGCTTTTTTTTTTTTAACAAGACGTATGTCCTTACCTAGAAAGTGTGATTATTTCACTTTTCTTTTGGGCTATATATGTAATGTTCGTTCTTTATATATATATATATATATATATCCCTCCTTCACTAACCACTCTCTCACAAATTAAGAGCCTTTTTAATCACAGAACTTGGGTTTCTGCTGCTACTGGTATTATTGTTTGTAGAAGAAATTAGAAATGGAGGCCGGCAGAGTGGGGAGGCTAAAGCTAGGTTCTCAGGGACTGGAGGTGTCCGCACAAGGCCTCGGTTGCATGAGCATGTCCGGCATCTATGGCCCTCCCAAGCCCGAACAAGACATGATCCCGCTCATCCACCACGCCGTCCACTCCGGCGTCACCTTCCTCGACACCTCCGACGTCTACGGCCCCTTCACCAACGAAATTCTTCTCGGAAAGGTCCCTTTTCTTATTATTATTTTATTTTATTTTATATATTTATTTTTTCGTTGTTTGTTCTTAGATTTCGTTTCTTGAGACTCAGGCTTTGAAGGGAGGGGTGAGAGAGAAGGTGGAATTGGCAACCAAGTTCGGAGGTAGCTTTGGGGATGGAAAGTGGGAGATCCGTGGCGATCCGGCGTATGTGAGAGCTTGCTGTGAGGCCAGCTTGAAGCGCCTCCACTTGGATTGCATCGATCTCTACTACCAACACCGCGTCGACACTCGTCTTCCCATCGAAGTCACGGTTCGTTTTACCTGCTCATATATGCATCCTCTGTAAAGTAAAATACAAGATGATGAATTTATGCAATTAATTAATTGTTTTCTTCTGTTTCTGTAGATTGGGGAATTAAAGAAACTAGTGGAAGAAGGTAAAATAAAATACATAGGTCTCTCTGAGGCCTCTGCTTCCACCATCAGAAGAGCTCATGCGGTTCATCCAATAACAGCTGTGCAGCTGGAGTGGTCTTTGTGGACTAGAGATGTCGAGCAAGAAATCATTCCTACTTGCAGGTGACGCATCAATTGAATTAATTCCTTTTTTTATGAGGTTATAGAATAATCAAAATCCAAATTATAATTTATCAGGGAACTGGGCATTGGGATTGTTGCATACAGTCCTCTTGGACGAGGATTCTTTTCGTCGGGGCTCAAGTCTGTTGAAAATCTTTCCGACGGTGACTTCCGAAAGGTTTGTACATATATATTATTTGGAATAAGTATTCTGACTCACAAGTAATTATAGTGGTTCACATTTTACTTTCTTAAAGATTAATTTTATTAAATAATTAAATCTTTTATTAGTTTAATTAAACTTTTAAAATAAATAATGATTTAACAGACCTTACAATATTTTTCTTTTTTAATCTCAAATGGTTTGCTAAAACTTTAGTGTAGATGTAAAGTGTTCATTGCGAATATTGTGTAGTAGTGTAGCCCACCTCAACTTCTCGTATAGCCAATCACAATTATTGCCTTCACAAGTACAGTTCTAGCTGCCTAGTGCCTACCTCCTTGAAATATATTCAAGTGTTAATTACATTTTTCCTAATGAATTAGCATGGGATTTTAAGTTTGCCTCATAAACTGACACTTGTCACACTCCGTCCCATTGAACTAATATTTTGTTATAAAAATTTCAACTTTGAAAACGTAAAATAACAAAAAAACCCTAAGTTTAGTCTAATTTTACATAAATATTCTCAAAATTTAAAATTTTAAAAAAGAATAGCTACCAAGGAAAAAAAAAAAAAAAAAAATCTTGTTGGTAGCCGAGCTACCTCGAAAAGTCGAAAACGCTTGGAGGTGGCTTGGCCACCCTTGATTTTTGGAACTTGTTCTATATATATATATATATATTACTTCTTTCTTAATTTTTTATTTTTTATTTTAGTTTTTTAATTTATCTATTTTTTATTTTTTTTTAATTCGAGGGTATTTTCATCCTTTACCGATATTTAGTGTCCAGAAAGGCATATTCAGTATGAGTAAACTAGATTTCCTAACGACGAATTTTTTTAATTACAAAATGATAATTCAATACAGCTAATAAGTGTCCGTTCATTGGAGCAATTTATAAATGATTAGCAGTTCATAAGAAAAAAATGTAATTAAACCTACATTTAATGATTTTTGTCTTATTGTTGGTTATTCCAATCTCAATGCTAATGTATATATGTATTTACTACTTGCAGTTTCTTCCTAGGTTCCTACCTGAAAATATGGAACATAACAAAATCATATTTGAACGTGTGAATGAAATGGCAACAAGGAAGGGATGCACCCCATCGCAGCTAGCACTAGCCTGGGTCCATCACCAAGGGAATGACGTGTGTCCCATTCCAGGAACCACCAAAATTAATAATTTCAACCAGAACATTGGAGCTCTGTTTGTGAAACTCACACCAGAAGAAATGGCTGAACTCGAATCATTTGCTTCAGATGATGTTGTTAAGGGCGATAGATATATGACCGACATTCCGACTTGGGAGACTTCTGAAACTCCACCACTTTCTTCGTGGAAAGCTGCATAAGCACAAGCCTTTTCTTGTGTCTGATCAATAGGTTGAATCCCTGCATGCTTTGTCAATATTATAATATCTGTGTGTTGAGTTCTTGACTTCTCAAAATAAAATATGTTCTTTTAGAATGTTATGAGGCCTGATACTCACGAGCATACTTGATAAACTTTTAAATGCTTCTTTTTCAAATACTGAAAAATAATTTTCAGACAATAATTATTAGATTTTTCAGACATTTTTGTTTGTTGTCCCTGCCATTTGCTTTTAAAACAAACCACAAATCACTCTTCAAAAGCCAAAACACATTTTGAAAAACTTTAATCTTTTCAAGTGTGAAAGCTAACTAAGGGTGTGCATTGACTCAGTCGACATCGGAGTACCCTTTTCTGCGTTAGAATAGGATCTTCTTCATTTTGAAAAACTTCACACTTTTCGGGTGTGAAAATAAGAATGCCCTTTTCGCATTGGAATAGATTTGCAATCCAATAATGCCAGAAGTCACTCTTATGTTCTCCGTGCATGTATCTCTCCAATAATGAGGTGGCTTCTAAATCATCATTGGGTTTGTGATTGATCATTTTTTTTTAATCAAATTGTGATAATAAAGACACCTCATTTGCTCATCTCAAATGAGCAAAATTGTCATTTTAATTTGTTGGACAATTTTACCCATCTTGAAAACACTAACCAACTCATTGTATATGAGATTATAAGTACAATTTCAATGTATAAATACTAATAATTTAGCATCTTAAGTTTACTAAAATTAAGAAAAACTTACCCTCTTTTAATTACCGCTAAATTTGTAATGTCCCATGCATCCAACAACTTCCTTCTCATTTTCCCTAAATTTTAGGAATAAAAATACTTTTTACTTCCCTATTCAAATACAATAGCTTCCCTTTATATTTCACTATAACATTAAAATATTCTTATTTTTAGTTTTTTTTTTTATATTCATCTATTTTGCATAAGAAGATGTGAGATGAGAGAGAATGTCATTTTATAATTATAATAAACCACGTGGATTGCTACAGTTGAATCTAATATATTGAGTTGAATTGTAGCAATCCTAATATATAAGGAAGATATAAGAAAACTGCGGTAGATGAGTTTTTATATGTTGGGAAGGGAAGCAGATTTAGAATAACGGCTAGGAATGCTATATATATATATATATATATATATATATAGTGATGATCACCTGATGCATGCCAAGTCAAGCAGGAAGCAGCACTTAAATGGGGCTTTACTAACAAAGAAAAACTATAACTTTTAGCTTCAATTGTCCTCACAAGAATCACTTTGCCAAAATCTGGAACTTCCGAGCAAAATTATAAACAACTCAAAAACAAAATACCATATAAAAGACAAAGAATAAAGAATGGAAGAACCAATTGGTCATTTATGTAATCCTCAAAAGATAACTGTAAATTCGAAAGTTTGGAGCGACTGAATTAGTATATTTCTTATGCGTTCTGTGTATAATATAAATCATATTTCACAAAATCTTCAATAGCATTGATGACAGGAAAAAAGAAAACATATGAATAAGACTAACAATTGCACCATAATGAGAACTCCGACATATATCTTAAAGTCTATTCATATTCATTTATTAATTCAACCCACGATTAGTAGAAGTTTCATTATTTCATAGTGCTTCAACAATTTCAACATTTTTTTTTTTCATGAAGCATGTCACAACATCTGCATGATTCTCCAACAAAATTAAAAACACTATTAACCAAGCTAAAACAAAGTTGGCAATTTTGATACGATTTTTGGCAAGAACAACTAATTAATGTATGTTGAAGCTAGTGTGCAAAACAAAAAACATAACAGGTAGACTAGTTATTGTTCAAAATAAATGTTTTAAATCTATTAAACTCACACTCGCAAATTGCTAGCTCCATCATGTCATTACTTTCTCAATTTGTTAATACTTAACTTATGCTTGCTAAACAATCAATTGTCATCTTTAATACTGCAACTGTTGTATTACTGACTTGTGTAATTCTTAAAAACCGTAGTCACCCCATAGGCTGACCACCTCCTCTCTCAAGAGGTGGCTGTTGGTTGGTTACCACCTGGTTTTTTTTTTTTTTTTTTAACAAAAAAAAAATCTAAATTTTATATAGTTATATATATTTTTATTAAGAGCCATATGTGTCATCATTTTATACATTAACGAAATTCGTCAAGTGTTTTGACATAATTTTACTACGGTGACTAAATTATTATTTGGAAAATGTTAAAGGCACAACACTAACCCAACTTAGGACCAACTTCTCTCCTACGTGTCATTTAACAACAAAAGAAATTGAGAGAGAGGATTTTGGGATTCCGAAAATTTGGGAAAGAAGACAATTTGTTTGGTTTAAAATTCAAATTTTTGTACACGTAGGAGAGAAGTTGGCCATGAGTTGGGTTTGTGTTGTGTCCGTATCAAACCTCTTATTATTTTGGCCTAGTCTTGAACTTCCAAATTATTTTTATATTACACTAAGCAATTTATAATTTAAGCAAGCCGCATAAATAGATTTTGTATTTATTCTTATCATTTATATAAGTTTATGACATTAGTTTTCAACCAAATCGTCGAGTATTTGAGCGGTTAGGCCGGCCGTGATAGACAAAGGATTTGGTACTTTGGTTGAATTGGGGATCCAAACCTTGGAAGCACACATACACATACAACAAATACAGAATAAAACATTCATTTTAATATGCATACATTAATGTAAATAAATATATAAATATTCATTTGTTTTATTTATTTTTTAAATATTTTTGCTGGGGAAGCTCCCTTCATTTGTCCTACCTTCAATCACCCTCAAACCTTCAATGTCCCCCACTTATTGGACGCTTGCGTTAGGCCACTTCAAACGCTTAGATTTATGTGATTGACAAAGTCTTCTATCAGTAAAAATATCTCTTGCCTCTTATCCAAAAAAAATCCTAAACTGGAATATTATATTTAGATTGGCTAACGTAAGCACGTACGCAAAAGTTGGATTATTTTACTTTTCAATCCTTCTTCCTTCACCGCTCACTCTTATTTTAATCGCTCAACTTGGGTGTCAGGCTTCAGGTGCTTCTGGTATTGTTTGTAGAAAGGAAAAAAGAAAGAAATGGCGGCCGTAAGAGTGGGGAGGATAAAGCTGGGTTCTCAGGGACTGGAGGTGTCGGCGCAGGGCCTGGGTTGCATGGGCATGTCCGCCTTCTATGGCCCTCCCAAGCCCGAAGAAGACATGATCGCTCTCATCCACCACGCCGTCCACTCCGGCGTCACCTTCCTCGACACCTCCGACGTCTACGGCCCCTTCACCAACGAAATCCTTCTCGGAAAGGTCCCATTCCTTTTTCTTCTTCTACTTGTTTCTTTTCTTGTTGTGCTCGTTTGTTCTTTGTTTTCGCTAATTGTTGGGGCGCATGCAGGCTTTGAAGGGAGGGGTGAGAGAGAAGGTGGAATTGGCAACCAAGTTCGGAGGTAGCTTTGGGGATGGAAAGTGGGAGATCCGTGGCGATCCGGCGTATGTGAGAGCTTGCTGTGAGGCCAGCTTGAAGCGCCTCCACTTGGATTGCATCGATCTCTACTACCAACACCGCGTCGACACTCGTCTTCCCATCGAAGTCACGGTTCGTTTTACCTGCTCATATATGCATCCTCTGTAAAGTAAAATACAAGATGATGAATTTATGCAATTAATTAATTGTTTTCTTCTGTTTCTGTAGATTGGGGAATTAAAGAAACTAGTGGAAGAAGGTAAAATAAAATACATAGGTCTCTCTGAGGCCTCTGCTTCCACCATCAGAAGAGCTCATGCGGTTCATCCAATAACAGCTGTGCAGCTGGAGTGGTCTTTGTGGACTAGAGATGTCGAGCAAGAAATCATTCCTACTTGCAGGTGACGCATCAATTGAATTAATTCCTTTTTTTATGAGGTTATAGAATAATCAAAATCCAAATTATAATTTATCAGGGAACTGGGCATTGGGATTGTTGCATACAGTCCTCTTGGACGAGGATTCTTTTCGTCGGGGCTCAAGTCTGTTGAAAATCTTTCCGACGGTGACTTCCGAAAGGTTTGTACATATATATTATTTGGAATAAGTATTCTGACTCACAAGTAATTATAGTGGTTCACATTTTACTTTCTTAAAGATTAATTTTATTAAATAATTAAATCTTTTATTAGTTTAATTAAACTTTTAAAATAAATAATGATTTAACAGACCTTACAATATTTTTCTTTTTTAATCTCAAATGGTTTGCTAAAACTTTAGTGTAGATGTAAAGTGTTCATTGCGAATATTGTGTAGTAGTGTAGCCCACCTCAACTTCTCGTATAGCCAATCACAATTATTGCCTTCACAAGTACAGTTCTAGCTGCCTAGTGCCTACCTCCTTGAAATATATTCAAGTGTTAATTACATTTTTCCTAATGAATTAGCATGGGATTTTAAGTTTGCCTCATAAACTGACACTTGTCACACTCCGTCCCATTGAACTAATATTTTGTTATAAAAATTTCAACTTTGAAAACGTAAAATAACAAAAAAACCCTAAGTTTAGTCTAATTTTACATAAATATTCTCAAAATTTAAAATTTTAAAAAAGAATAGCTACCAAGGAAAAAAAAAAAAAAAAAAATCTTGTTGGTAGCCGAGCTACCTCGAAAAGTCGAAAACGCTTGGAGGTGGCTTGGCCACCCTTGATTTTTGGAACTTGTTCTATATATATATATATATATATTACTTCTTTCTTAATTTTTTATTTTTTATTTTAGTTTTTTAATTTATCTATTTTTTATTTTTTTTTAATTCGAGGGTATTTTCATCCTTTACCGATATTTAGTGTCCAGAAAGGCATATTCAGTATGAGTAAACTAGATTTCCTAACGACGAATTTTTTTAATTACAAAATGATAATTCAATACAGCTAATAAGTGTCCGTTCATTGGAGCAATTTATAAATGATTAGCAGTTCATAAGAAAAAAATGTAATTAAACCTACATTTAATGATTTTTGTCTTATTGTTGGTTATTCCAATCTCAATGCTAATGTATATATGTATTTACTACTTGCAGTTTCTTCCTAGGTTCCTACCTGAAAATATGGAACATAACAAAATCATATTTGAACGTGTGAATGAAATGGCAACAAGGAAGGGATGCACCCCATCGCAGCTAGCACTAGCCTGGGTCCATCACCAAGGGAATGACGTGTGTCCCATTCCAGGAACCACCAAAATTAATAATTTCAACCAGAACATTGGAGCTCTGTTTGTGAAACTCACACCAGAAGAAATGGCTGAACTCGAATCATTTGCTTCAGATGATGTTGTTAAGGGCGATAGATATATGACCGACATTCCGACTTGGGAGACTTCTGAAACTCCACCACTTTCTTCGTGGAAAGCTGCATAAGCACAAGCCTTTTCTTGTGTCTGATCAATAGGTTGAATCCCTGCATGCTTTGTCAATATTATAATATCTGTGTGTTGAGTTCTTGACTCCTCAAAATAAAATATGTTCTTTTAGAATGTTATGAGGCCTGATACTCACGAGCATACTTGATAAACTTTTAAATGCTTCTTTTTCAAATACTGAAAAATAATTTTCAGACAATAATTATTAGATTTTTCAGACATTTTTGTTTGTTGTCCCTGCCATTTGCTTTTAAAACAAACCACAAATCACTCTTCAAAAGCCAAAACACATTTTGAAAAACTTTAATCTTTTCAAGTGTGAAAGCTAACTAAGGGTGTGCATTGACTCAGTCGACATCGGAGTACCCTTTTCTGCGTTAGAATAGGATCTTCTTCATTTTGAAAAACTTCACACTTTTCGGGTGTGAAAATAAGAATGCCCTTTTCGCATTGGAATAGATTTGCAATCCAATAATGCCAGAAGTCACTCTTATGTTCTCCGTGCATGTATCTCTCCAATAATGAGGTGGCTTCTAAATCATCATTGGGTTTGTGATTGATCATTTTTTTTTAATCAAATTGTGATAATAAAGACACCTCATTTGCTCATCTCAAATGAGCAAAATTGTCATTTTAATTTGTTGGACAATTTTACCCATCTTGAAAACACTAACCAACTCATTGTATATGAGATTATAAGTACAATTTCAATGTATAAATACTAATAATTTAGCATCTTAAGTTTACTAAAATTAAGAAAAACTTACCCTCTTTTAATTACCGCTAAATTTGTAATGTCCCATGCATCCAGCAACTTCCTTCTCATTTTCCCTAAATTTTAGGAATAAAAATACTTTTTACTTCCCTATTCAAATACAATAGCTTCCCTTTATATTTCACTATAACATTAAAATATTCTTATTTTTATTTATTTTTTTTTTTTTAAATTTTTTTTTTATATTCATTTATTTTGCATAAGAAGATGTGAGATGAGAGAGAATGTCATTTTATAATTATAATAAACCACGTGGATTGCTACAGTTGAATCTAATATATTGGGTTGAATTGTAGCAATCCTAATATATAAGGAAGATATAAGAAAACTGCGGTAGATGAGTTTTTATATGTTGGGAAGGGAAGCAGATTTAGAATAACCGCTAGGAATGATATATATATATATATATATATATAGTGATGATCACCTGATGCATGCCAAGTCAAGCAGGAAGCAGCACTATATAGTGATGATCACCTGATGCATGCCAAGTCAAGCAGGAAGCAGCACTTAAATGGGGCTTTACTAACAAAGAAAAACTATAACTTTTAGCTTCAATTGTCCTCACAAGAATCACTTTGCCAAAATCTGGAACTTCCGAGCAAAATTATAAACAACTCAAAAACAAAATACCATATAAAAGACAAAGAATAAAGAATGGAAGAACCAATTGGTCATTTGCTTTGGCTAAAAAAGGACACTGTCAGATTGGCTAACGTAAGTCATTACACCTTTTTTTTTTTTTTTTTTTTAACAAGACGTATGTCCTTACGCTAGAAGTGTGATTATTTCACTTTTCTTTTGGGCTATATATGTAATGTTGGTTCTTTATATATATATATATATATCCCTCCTTCACTAACCACTCTCTCAAAAATTGAGAGCCTTTTTAATCACAGAACTTGGGTTTCTGCTGCTACTGGCCGGTATTGTTTGTAGAAGAAATTAGAAATGGAGGCCGGAAGAGTGGGGAGGATAAAGCTAGGTTCTCAGGGACTGGAGGTGTCCGCACAAGGCCTCGGTTGCATGAGCATGTCCGGCACCTATGGCCCTCCCAAGCCCGAACAAGACATGATCCCGCTCATCCACCACGCCGTCCACTCCGGCGTCACCTTCCTCGACACCTCCGACATCTACGGCCCCTTCACCAACGAAATCCTTCTAGGAAAGGTCCCGCATCTTTCTTTTCTTTTTCTTTTTTCTTGTTTGTTTGTTCGTTCTTAGATTTCGTTTGTTGGGCTTCAGGCTTTAAAGGGAGGGGTGAGAGAGAGGGTGGAATTGGCAACCAAGTTCGGATTTTGCTTTGTGGATGGGAAGAGGGAGATCCGTGGCGATCCAGCGTATGTGAGAGCCGCCTGTGAGGCCAGCTTGAAGCGCCTCCACATGGATTGCATCGATCTGTATTACCAGCACCGCATCGACACCCGCCTTCCTATCGAAGTCACGGTTCGTTCTTCGCATCTTCCGTAAACTACCCTCAATCAACTTGGTTGGGGGCGTTGAGCCATATCTTTGACAAGTATCCCATGGATGAATTATGCAATTCTTTTATTCTGTATGATCTTTAGATTGGGGAACTGAAGAAACTAGTGGAAGAAGGTAAAATAAAGTACATAGGTCTATCCGAGGCCTCTGCTTCCACCATCAGAAGAGCTCATGCTGTTCATCCAATAACAGCTGTGCAGCTGGAGTGGTCTTTGTGGTCTAGAGATGTCGAAGAGGAAATCATTCCTACTTGCAGGTGAGGCATCAATTGCATTAATTCCCTTTTTGAGATTATAGAATAATCAAAATCAAGATCAAAATTTTAAAATTTTCAGGGAACTGGGCATTGGGATTGTTGCATACAGTCCTCTAGCACGAGGATTCTTTTCGTCCGGGCTTAAGTCTATCGAAAATCTTTCCCACGATGACTTCCGAAAGGTTTGTACATGTACAGAAAATGTTGAGCTTCAAAACGAAATAGCCAGTCGTTTAATTAGGATAAATATATCATCATTGCTGCATTTTGAGTATTCTGAGCTCACCCAGGGATTGGCCTCGTTAAAGTATTAATTAAATAATTTTTTATTTTTTATTAACTTAAATTTTGACATAAATTGTGATTTATATCGATTCGAATGTCATGACATCCAAGCAGTCATAATTTGTCTAAACAAATGGGATTCAATGCTCAATGGTTTGCTAAAATCTTTACTGTAGATCAACTCAAGTGTTCATTGTCAATGTGTAATAGTGTAGACCACCTCAACTTCTCGCATAGCCAATCAGAATGTTTAGTTCCTTTCTATGGTGGTATTCACCTCCTAACTCATTATACATGAAATAAAAGAAATCCTTAGATTTTGATTTTCCCATCAGCTCCTTTTGATTTTGCCAGCTAGTTTTTATTTAATGGTTCTTGACTAATTCTTTTGCTGTTATTGTTGTTGTTGCTTCTATGAGATTCGATTATTATTTACTCTACCCTGCATTAGTCATTCATGATGGACACTTTCCTTTTTAGAGTAGAAAAATGCCTGTTTAATCACATGATCAGTGACAATATGTTTGCTAAAATCTGTACTGTAGAAAAATGCTTGACCAACCCGATTAAGGTAAGAGCATGGGATGCCAAAATTACACTCATTATGAGCCTGATCACCTCACTTGATGATATCTTTCAGTGTTGGGAAATTAAGGCAGGGCATAGTAGCTGTGGATGCCTAGAAATTAAGCCAGGGCCAGAATAGCTATGTTACAGAATTGTGTTAATGTGTGCTCATTATTGCCTTCATGAATTGATGAAATTTCAAAAGTTTTTACCTTCATGATTAAACTACCTCCTTGAAATATATTTAATGATTTCAGTCTTATTGCTGGTGATTCCAGTCTCAATGCTGATGGATGTATTTACTGCTTGCAGTTGCTACCTAGGTACCAACCTGAAAATATGGAGCATAACAAAACCATATTTGAGGGTGTTAATGGAATGGCAAAGAGGAAGGGATGCACCCCATCACAGCTGGCACTGGCCTGGGTTCATCATCAAGGGAATGATGTGTGTCCCATACCAGGAACCACCAAGATTGAAAACTTCAACCAGAACATTGAAGCTCTGTCTGTGAAACTCACACCAGAAGAAATGGTTGAACTTGAATCATTTGCTTCTGAGGACGTTGTTAAGGGTGATAGAAGTACTCATGACATTCCGACTTGGAAGAATTCTGAAACCCCATCACTTTCTTCATGGAAAGCTGCATAAACACAAGCCTTTTAGCTTGTGTTTCAATAACTTGAATCCTCGTAGACTTCTGTCAATATTATAATTGAAGTTTGTTGAGTTCTTTGACCACTCAGAATAATGTATATTCTATTACAATGTTATGATTCTTGATTCATGTAGAAGATTCGAACACAGATCTTTGTTTGTGATGTTCGACGATTGTAGAGAGCTTGTAGACAATGTAATTAAACTTAAAGTTTGACATCAAGTAAAAGAATGCACGTTGTAATTTATATGTTGAAAGCATAATGTAGTTCTGAAGTATAATGTAAAGATGGCCTGTTGCCTTGCCTTGCCGTTTGAATGTAGCTGGTTTTTCATTCTTTTTACATAGGTGCAAATAGATATTTAGGCCTGATGCCTTGTCGTGTTATTTCGGTGTTTGGCTATGGTAATTTTCTTTTGCTTTCATCTCATGAATAAAAGTTGGGCTTAAGTCTTAAGAATCTCAAAACAACGGGGTTTGGGCATTCTGAAACCGCTCTAATTTTTTGCAATGAAGGTCCCACGGGTAGAATTATTGATCACGATTCCTCGGCCGACCTTTCAACAGTGGATTTGATTCTCTAGACTGAAAAAAAAAAAAAAAAAAAAAAAAATCTCTCAAATTATGAATTGTGTCAATATTCCTTCAAAACTACCAAAAAAAAAAAAAATATTAGTGTCCTCTTAATGATAAAAATTAAAAAAAGAAGAAAGAAGAAAAAGCAATTAATAGGAAAAAAAAAATTCAAGGGTGGCTGAACCCAAAACTTGAGTCTGGTGGTCGGACTAGCTCTAAGTGTCTTCTTTTATTTTTTTCAATGTTTTTTTTTAGAGCTCCTTAATTTAAGTGATATTTTATTATTATTTAATTTAAATGGGACAAGAGACATTGTATGGACTGTTGGATAAAAATAGATGATTAGGATTAAAAATCAGAAAATCTCAAATTCTCTCAATAATGCGGGGGGATCCTGGTCCCTATCAAATGTACTTGCTACGATTTAGCCACGTGTAAAGGAGGGAAATCTGAGATATCCTCCCTACGGATCTAAACGAATAAAATATCCTGTTGCTCTTTATTTTTTTTCTCCGACAACAAAATATCTTGTCACTCTAGCGTCGCGACTTTTACATAATTAATTCTTTTTCAAATACTGAAAAATAATTTTCAGACAATAATTATCAGATTTTTCAGACATTTTTGTTTGTTGTCCCTGCCTTTTCCTTTTAAAACAAACCACAAAACACGTACCC
The DNA here is from genome assembly GCF_965113065.1 of Corylus avellana. Classification (NCBI taxonomy): domain Eukaryota; kingdom Viridiplantae; phylum Streptophyta; class Magnoliopsida; order Fagales; family Betulaceae; genus Corylus; species Corylus avellana. Next base: position 29,598,567 of record NC_142493.1, read on the forward strand.
TTCAAAAACCAAAACACATTTTGAAAAACTTCAAACTTTTCAACTGTGAAAGCTAACTAAGGGTGTGCATTGACTTGAAATATCCTTTTTCGTGTCGGAATAGGATCCTTTCCATTTTGAAAAACTTCACACTTTTCGGGTGTGAAAGTAAGAATGCCTATTTCGCATTAGAATATGATCGCAATTGAGCAATGTTAGAAGTCACTCTTATGTTTTTCGTGTATCTCTCCAATAATGAGGTGTGTATATATATATATATATATAATTGTCATTTTAATTTAATGGACAATTTTACCCATCTTGAAAACACTAACCAACTCATTGTATATGAGATTATAAGTACAATTTCAGTGTATAAATACTAATAATGTGATGGCAATTGTAGCATCTTAAGTTTACTAAAATTAAGAAAAACTTAACCTCTTTTAATTACAGCTAAATTTGTAATGTCCCATCCAGCAACTTCATTCTCATTTTCCCCAAATTTTAAGAATAAATTACTTTTTGTTGGTATTGAGTTTACAAATTAATACCAAAATAAATGGGTGATAAGTTTACAAACTATATTACACTCTCACTCATACACTTGTCACACTCTCAAAGAATGGAAGAAGTAATTAAAGCAAGATAATATTCTTAAGAAAATTAACAATCAACTTGCTTGTTGCTACTTTCTTCTTTGCTTATAGAAAACCAACGTGACAACGTCCACACATGTCTTAAGTAGACAGTAGGACATTACAAACTCCAAAATACAAAACAATAAACAAGTCAATAGACAAATCCTACACAAAGCACTCAAGTCCTACAAAAAGCACTCAAACTTAAAAAAATCATAAAACTAATAATTATCCACCTTATCTTTAGAAGATATGTCTATGTCCACCAAATAGATTAGATATGACATTCTTTTCTCCATATCTTCATATTATCTTATCTTATCATCATCCATCATATCTTGCATCCACTTGCATTTTTATTTGATAATTTCGGCACTTTTTACTTCTTTATTCAAATACATTAGCTTCTCTTTATATTTTTTTATAACATTAAAATATTCTTATTTTTACTTTTTTTATTTCTATATTTATTTATTTTGCATAAGAATGTGTGAGATGAGAGAGAATGTCATTTTATAATTATAATAAACCACGTGGATTGCTACAGTTAAATCCAATATATTTGGTTCAACTATAGTAATCCTAATGTATAAAGAAGATATATGAAAGCTGTAGTAGATGAGTTTTTATGATTTTTTAGAGATTTTTTCTATACTTTAGGAAGGAAAGCAGCTTTAAAATAGCTAATGAAAATGCTCTATATATATATATATATATATATATATAGTGATGATCACCTTATGCATGCCAAGTCAAGCAGGAAGCAGCACTTAATTAATGGGGCTTTACTGACAAAGAAAAACAATAACTTTTTTAGCTTCAATTGTCCTCACAAGAATCACTTTGCCAAAATCAACTTCCGAGCAAAATTATAAACAACTTAAAAGCAAAATACCATCTAAAAGACAAAGAATGGAAGAACGTATACCAATTTGTTTTTTGTTTTGGTTAAAAGAGGACATTGTCAGCTGATTGGCTGACATTTAAGTCCTTAAGCTAGAAGTGTGATTATTTCTAAAAAATTATAAACAACTTAAAAACAAAATACCATATAAAAGACAAAGAATGGAAGAACCAATTGGTCATTTGCTTTGGCTAAAAAAGGACACTGTCAGATTGGCTAACGTAAGCGCTTACGCTTTTTTTTTTTTTTTAACAAGACATATGTCCTTACCTAGAAGTGTGATTATTTCACTTTTCTTTTGGGCTATATATGTAATGTTGGTTCTTTAATATATATATATATATATCCCTCCTTCACTAACCACTCTCTCACAAATTAAGAGCCTTTTTAATCACAGAACTTGGGTTTCTGCTGCTACTGGTATTATTGTTTGTAGAAGAAATTAGAAATGGAGGCCGGAAGAGTGGGGAGGATAAAGCTAGGTTCTCAGGGACTGGAGGTGTCCGCACAGGGCCTCGGTTGCATGAGCATGTCCGGCTCCTATGGCCCTCCCAAGCCCGAACAAGACATGATCCCTCTCATCCACCACGCCGTCCACTCCGGCGTCACCTTCCTCGACACCTCCGACGTCTACGGCCCCTTCACCAACGAAATCCTTCTCGGAAAGGTCCCATTCCTTTTTCTTCTTCTACTTGTTTCTTTTCTTGTTGTGCTCGTTTGTTCTTCGTTTCCGCTAATTGTTGGGGCGCATGCAGGCTTTGAAGGGAGGGGTGAGAGAGAAGGTGGAATTGGCAACCAAGTTCGGAATTAGCTTTGGGGATGGAAAGAAGGAGATCCGTGGCGATCCGGCGTATGTGAGAGCCGCCTGTGAGGCCAGCTTGAAGCGCCTCCACTTGGATTGCATCGATCTCTACTACCAACACCGCGTCGACACTCGTCTTCCCATCGAAGTCACGGTTCGTTTTACCTGCTCATATATGCATCCTCTGTAAAGTAAAATACAAGATGATGAATTTATGCAATTAATTAATTGTTTTCTTCTGTTTCTGTAGATTGGGGAATTAAAGAAACTAGTGGAAGAAGGTAAAATAAAATACATAGGTCTCTCTGAGGCCTCTGCTTCCACCATCAGAAGAGCTCATGCGGTTCATCCAATAACAGCTGTGCAGCTGGAGTGGTCTTTGTGGTCTAGAGATATCGAGCAAGAAATCATTCCTACTTGCAGGTGAGAGGCATCATTATCAATTACGTACATTAATTAATTCCTTTTTTTATGAGGTTATAGAATAATCAAAATCCAAATTATAATTTATCAGGGAACTAGGCATTGGGATTGTTGCATACAGTCCTCTTGGACGAGGATTCTTTTCGTCGGGGGTTAAGGCTGTCGAAAGGCTTACGGACAAGGAGTTGCTAAAGGTTTGTCGTACATCTACAAGTCAAAATAATAGATGGGATTTTTCAAATAATCTAGTTTTTATTTAATGGCTCTTGACTAACTAATTCTTTGCTGTTATTTTATTGTTGCTTCTAAAATATTTGATCATTATTTATTCTACCTGCATATGTCACATAACTGACTTTTTTTTTTTTTTTTTTTTTTTTTTTTAAAAAAAAACATAACATTACTTGACTAATTAATATATGCAAGTAATTCAATGACACATGAGGAATGTTATACACAATCTCGATCACTCACAACTTTAAATGTACACTTTTTGACGTTGTGCTAAAAATCATCTTTAAATTTGAATAAATTACAATTAAATTTTGGAGTTAATAGTAATTTGTAGTGTCATGTCAATGAATATGCATTTAAAAGTGTGAGAGTAAGAATATGTGTAACATTTTCGAAACATATTATACTGACGTTCTCGAATAATGAAAGGGATGCCAAAATTACACTCACTATGAACCTACCTCAGTTGATGTATGTATTATTTGTTGCTTGCAGTTCATACCTAGGTTCCAACCTGAAAATCTAGAGCACAACAAAATCATATTTGAGCGTGTTAATGAAATGGCAACGAGAAAGGGATGCACCCCATCACAACTAGCATTGGCTTGGGTTCATCACCAAGGGGATGACGTGTGTCCAATTCCAGGAACCACCAAGATTGAAAACTTCAACGAGAATATTAGAGCTTTATCTGTGAAACTCACACCAGAAGAAATGGTTGAACTCGAATCATTTGCTTCAGAGGATGCTGTTAAGGGTGATAGGTATTCGAATGACATTAAGACTTGGAAGGATTCTGAAACTCCACCACTTTCTTCATGAAAAATTGCATAAACATAGGCTTTTTGTTGTGTGTCTCAATAATTTGAATCCTTATAGACGTTAATATTATAATTGAAGTGTATATGTTGAGATCTTGACTGTGCTCATAATAAATTATTCACTAGAACGAATGTCAATAATATACGTTTCAAGCATTCAAGCTGGTTATTCAAGGTAATAAGTTGAATTATTAAAAAAAACTCCGCTACTTTCTTCATGGAAAGCTGCATAAGCACAAGCTTTTTGTTGTGTGCCTCAATAATTTGAATCCTTATAGATTTCGTTAATATTATAATTGAAGTGTATGTGTTGAGATCTTGATTGTGCTGATAATAAATTATTCACTAGAACAATGTTTCAAGCTTTCAAGCTGGTTATTCAAGGTAATAAGTTGAATTATTAAAAAATTATTCGAATATAATTGAACAAGACAAATTAATTTATCCTTATTAAATGTAAACAATTGTTAAGTTTATAGAATTACCTGTCTATAATAGTATAATATGAAAGCTCCAGAGGATAATGGGCACAATAATCTATTTGAGCTTTTCATCACGACTGCAATTGGTATAGATCATCCATATATATTGGGCACAATAATATTGTTTTTGACATAAAATACATAAACTTCTTCAAATAAATAGTTCAACCTATCTTCTCTCATAGCTTGTAAATGCTACTTTGAATGTTCAACTAACTTCATTGCATTCATGATATATTATTCTCTTCATTGTAATGCTTGAGATAACTCATATGTAATCCTCAAAAGATAACTGTAAATACGAAAGTTTGAAGCTACTAAATTAGTATATTTCTTATGCTTTCTGTGTATAATATAAATCATATTTCACAAAATCTTCAATCTCATTGATGACAAGAAAAAAGAAAACATATAAATAAGACTAACAATTGCACCATAATGAGAACTCCGACATATATCTTAAAGTCTATTCATATTCATTTATTGATTCAACCCACGATTAGTAGAAGTTTCATTATTTCATAGTGCTTCAACAATTTCAACAATTTTTTTTTTATGAAGCATGTCACAACATCTGCATGATTCTCCAACAATATTAAAAACACTATTAACCAAGCTAAAACAAAGTTGGCAATTTTGATACGATTTTTGGCAACAACAACTAATTAATGTATGTTGAAGCTAGTGTGCAAAACAAAAAACATAACAAGTAGACTAGTTATTGTTCAAAATAAGTGTTTTAAATCTATTAAACTCACGCTCGCAAATTGCTAGCTCCATCATGTCATTACTTTCTCAATTTGTTAATACTTAACTTATGCTTGCTAAACAATCAATTGTCATCTTTAATACTGCAACTGTTGTATTACTAACTTGTGTAATTCTTAAAAACCATAGTCACCCCATAGGCTGACCACCTCCTCTCTCAAGAGGTGGCTGTTGGTTGGTTACCACCTGGTTTTTTTTTTTAAAAAAAAAAAATCTAAATTTTATATATTTATATATATTTTTATTAAGAGCCATATGTGTCATCATTTTATATACTAACGAAATCCGTCAAGTGTTTTGACATAATTTAACTACGGTAACTAAATTATTATTTTGGCCTAGTCTTGAACTTCCAAATTATTTTTATATTACACTAAGCAATTTATAATTTAAGCCAGCCGCATAAATAGATTTTGTATTTATTCTTATCATATATATAAGTTTATGACATTAGTTTTCAACCAAATCATCGAGTATTTGAGCGGTTAGGCCGGCCGTGATAGACAAAGGATTTGGTACTTTGGTTGAATTGGGGATCCAAACCTTGGAAGCACACATACAAATACAACAAATACAGAATAAAACATATTCATTTTAATATGCATACATTAATGTAAATAAATATATAAATATTCATTTGTTTTATTTATTTTTAAAATATTTTTGCTGGGGAAGCTCCCTTCATTTGTCCTACCTTCAATCACCCTCAAACCTTCAATGTCCCACACTTATTGGACGCTTGCGGTAGGCCAGTTCAAACGCTTAGATTTATGTGATTGACAAAGTCTTCTATCAGTAAAAATATCTCTTGCCTCTTATCCAAAAAAAAATCCTAAACTGGAATATTATATTTAGATTGGCTGACGTAAGCACGTACGCAAAAGTTGGATTATTTTACTTTTCAATCCTTCGTCCGTCACCTACCACTCACTCTTAAACCTTTCGCAGCAGCCATTTTAATCGCTCAACCTGGGTGTCAGGCTTCAGCTGCTTCTGGTATTGCTTGTAGAAAGGAGAAAAGAAAGAAATGGCGGCCGTAAGAGTGGGGAGGATAAAGCTGGGTTCTCAGGGACTGGAGGTGTCGGCGCAGGGCCTGGGTTGCATGGGCATGTCCGCCTTCTATGGCCCTCCCAAGCCCGAAGAAGACATGATCGCTCTCATCCACCACGCCGTCCACTCCGGCGTCACCTTCCTCGACACCTCCGACATCTACGGCCCCTTCACCAACGAAATCCTTCTCGGAAAGGTCCCTTTTCTTATTATTATTTTATTTTATTTTTTATATTTATTTTTTCGTTGTTTGTTCTTAGATTTCGTTTCTTGAGACTCAGGCTCTGAAGGGAGGGGTGAGAGAGAAGGTGGAATTGGCAACCAAGTTCGGAGTTTGCTTTGGGGATGGAAAGATGGAGATCCGTGGCGATTCGGCGTATGTGAGAGCCGCCTGTGAGGCCAGCCTGAAGCGTCTCCAGTTGGATTGCATCGATCTCTACTACCAGCACCGCGTTGACACCCGTCTTCCCATCGAAGTCACGGTTTGTTCCTTGCATCCTCCGTAAACTGCCCCCTTAAAAAGAAAAAACAAGGTACGGACAATATAGGAATTTTTGGATAATATTGGTCGAATTAAAAAAAATTTACAAGTTTAGGGGGTATATTGTAAAAATTGAAACATCGGTGGTCGAATTACTCTAATTGAAAAATACCCCAAATTTTAAGGGGTTAAACTGTAATTTTCAAAAAAAAAAAAAAAAAAAGGTTAATTTTGCAATTGAGTACCCCTGATTTTTTTCTTCTGTATGACCTTTAGATTGGGGAATTGAAGAAACTAGTTGAAGAAGGTAAAATAAAGTACATTGGTCTTTCCGAGGCCTCTGCTTCCACCATCAGAAGAGCACATGCAGTTCATCCAATAACAGCTGTGCAGCTAGAGTGGTCTTTGTGGACAAGAGATGTTGAGGAAGAAATCATTCCTACTTGCAGGTGAGGCATCAATTACATTAATTCCTTTTTTTTTTTAACGAAGGTTATAGAATAATCAAATTCCAAATTCTAATTTTTCAGGGAATTGGGCATTGGGATTGTTGCATACTGTCCTCTAGGAGCAGGATTCTTTTCGTCGGGGGTTAAGGGTGTTGAAAATCTTTCCAACGATGACGTTCGAAAGGTTTGGAATTTCAAAAAATATTGCCTTCATGAATTACACAACCTCATTGAAATATATTTAATAATTTCAGTCTTAGTGCTTATACGTATTCTAAAGGGTATGCTTATCAATATTGGTACCTTAGATGTCCATTAATATGTGATTCCAGTCTCAATGCTGATGTATGTATTCATGGCTCGCAGTCTCTACCTAGGTTCCAACCTGAAAATTTGGAGCATAACAAAATCATATTTGAGCGTGTTAATGAAATGGCAACGAGGAAGGGATGCACCCCATCACAACTAGCATTGGCCTGGGTTCATCACCAAGGGAATGATGTGTGTCCTATTCCAGGAACCACTAAAATTGAAAACTTCAACCAGAACATTGGAGCTCTGTCTGTGAAACTCACTCCAGAAGAAATGGCTGAACTTGAATCATTTGCTTCAGAGGATATTGTCAAGGGTGATAGATATATGTCGGGCTTTGCGACTTGGAAGAATTCTGAAACTCCACCACTTTCTTCATGGGAAGCTGCATAAGCAGACGACTTTGCTGTGTGGCTCAATAACTTGAATCCCCCCATAGACTTTGTCAATATTATAATTGAAGTACGTTAAATTCTTGACTGCTCTAAATAATATATGTTCGGTTAGAATGTTATGCTGCCTGGTTCATGAAACAACAAAACACAGATATTTGGCTAAGTAATCAGATCTTTGTTTATGATGTTGTATTATTGTTGAGAGCTTGCACACAAAGAAGTTAAGCTTAAAGTTTGAAATGAAGTAAGAGAATGCACGTAGTAAATTAAAAAATGCTTCTTATACAAACAGATCTTATCAAGATACCCAGAGTATTATAATTATCTTTCATTATGGTTAAGAAGATCTTAACAGATTGGCTAATGTAGGTTCTTACTCTAGAAGTTTGACGATTTTACTTTTATTTTAGATAAAATTAGTGTCATCCCTTCAAATTTCGACCAGAATTTTAATATTCTCTTCAAACTTTTCTTACGCAGTTTGAAGTAAACTTCATTCAACAACTCATTTACACAATTGCTGGAACATACCAACACTGAATGCCCTTTTTGACCCCCACACCATCTCCAAAATCCTAGAAATCCATCTCCCCATTATCCCTAGCCCTGACAAGCTAATTTGGACCCCTCCCCCCTTGGTATTTTCACAGTCAAATCTGCTCATGGAAGTGGACATCCCATTCCCTTGGGACATCCTCCCTTTAATATAAATTATATTAATATTGTGAAATAAAAATGTGGTTTATAATATATATTATTCTAAATTAAATGATTAACTTAATTAAAAAATAAGGTTAAAAATCACATTTTTATTATATAACTATCTCACAATATTAACTTATCATTCCAAGCCAATCAACCAAATCATTGAAAACTTAGGCCGGTCGTGAGAGACAAAGGATTTGATTACCGTCACGGCCATCCTAGATGGTCAATGATTCGGTTGAATTGGGGATCCAAACCTTGAAAGCAAACATACACATAGTACTATGGCTATCTCACAATATTAGCTGCTGCTGGTATTGTTTGTAGAAAGAAATGGCGGGCGTAAGAGTCGGGAGGATAAAGCTAGGTTCACAGGGACTGGAGGTGTCGGCGCAGGGCCTGGGTTGCATGAGCATATATGTCCGCCTTCTATGTTCTATGGCTATCCCAAGCCCGAACAAGACATGATCGCTCTCATCCACCACGCCGTCCACTCCGGTGTCACCTTCCTCGACACCCCCGACATCTACGGCCCCGTCACCAACAAAATCCTTCTTGGAAAGGTCCCTTTTCTTTTTCTTCTTCTTTCTTTTCTTGTTTGTTTGTTCTTAGTTTTCGCTAATTGTTGGGGCGCATGCAGGCTTTGAAGGGAGGGGTGAGAGAGAAGGTGGAATTGGCAACTAAGTTCGGAGTCAGGTATGTGGATGGGAAGTGGGAGACACGTGGCGATCCAGCGTATGTGAGAGCCGCCTGTGAGGCTAGCTTGAAGCGCCTCCACTTGGATTGCATCGATCTCTACTACCAGCACTTGTTTTCTTCTACATGTAGATTGGGGAACTGAAGAAGCTAGTTGAAGAAGGTAAAATAAAGTACATAGGTCTCTCTGAGGCCTCTGCTTCAACCATCAGAAGAGCACATTCGGTTCATCCAATAACAGCTGTGCAGCTGGAGTGGTCTTTGTGGTCCAGAGACGTCGAGCAAGAAATCATTCCTACTTGCAGGTGATCGAGCTACGCATCAATTACATTAATTATTAATTCCTTAATAATTTGTCAGGGAACTGGGCATTGGGATTGTTGCATACAGTCCTATTGGACGAGGAATCTTTTGGTCGGGGGTTAAGGCTGTCGAAAGGGTTACGAACTTGCGAACAAGTAGTTGCTAAAGGTTTGTACGTACATCTACGAGTCAAAATAGAGTAATGATACAATGCACACCTGGCGTGCATCAACAGTGATGCACGCCAGGCACAAAATTTTTTTTTATTATTATTTAAAAAAAAAAAAAAAAAATTTTGCACTGGCGTGCGTGGCACGCCGCGTGCATTGTATCATTACTAGTCAAAATATAGATGGTCAATAGCTTCTTTTGATTTTTCAAATAAACTAGTTTTTATTTAATTAATGGCTCTTCACTAATTCTTTGCTGTTATTTTATTGTTGCCTCTAAAATATTTGATTATTATTTATTCTACTCTGCCTATGTCACATAACTGACTTTTTTGAAATAACATTAGTTGACTAATTAATATATGCAAGTAATTCAATGACACATGAGGAATGTTATACACAATCTCACTCTCAACTTTAAATGTACACCTTCTGACGTTGTGCTAAAAATCATCATTAGATTTGAATAAATTACAATTAGATTTTGGAGTTAATAGTAATTTGCAATGTCACGTCAATGAATATACATCTAAAAGTGTGAGAGTGAAAATATGTGTAGCATTTCTCGTAATACATTATACTGACGTTCTCGAATAATGAAAGGGATGCCAAAATTACACTCACTATGAACCTACCTCAGTTGATGTATGTATTATTTGCTGCTTGCAGTTCATACCTAGGTTCCATCTTGAAAATCTAGAGCACACGAAAATCATATTTGAGCGTGTTGATTTGATGGCAGCGAGAAAGGGATGCACCCCATCACAGCTAGCATTGGCCTAGGTTCATCACCAAGGGGATGACGTGTGTTTAATTCTAGGAACCACCAAGATTGAAAACTTTAACCAGAACATTGGAGCTCTGTCTGTGAAACTCACATCAGAATAAATGGTTGAACTCGAATCATTTACGTTTGCTTCAGAGGATGCTGTTAAGGGTGATAGGTATTTGAATGACATTACAACTTAGAAGGATTCTGAAACTCCGCTACTTTCTTCATGGAAAGCAGCATAAGCACAGGCTTTTTGTTGTGTGCCTCAATAATTTGAATCCTTATAGACTTCGTTAATATTATAATTGAAGTGTATGTGTTGAGATCTTGACTGTGCTGATAATAAATTATTCACTAGAACAATGTTTCAAGCTTTCAAGTTAGTTATTCAAGGTAATAAGTTGAATTATTAAAAAATTATTCGAATATAATTGAACAAGACAAATTAATTTATCCTTATTAAAAGTAAACAATTGTTAAGTTTATAGAATTACATGTCTATAATAGTATAATATGAAAGCTCCACAGGATAATGGGCACAATAATCTATTAATTGAGCTTTTCATCATGATTGCGAATGGTATAGATCATTTATATTGGGCGTACTAATTTTGTTTTTGACATAAAATACATAAACTTCTTCAAATAAATAGTTCAATCTATCTTCTCTCATAGCTTGTAAACGCTACTTTGAATGTTTAACTAACTTCATTGCATTCATAATATATTATTCTCTTCATTGTAATGCTTAAGATATCTTATATGTAATCCTCAAAAGACAACTGTAAATTGAAAGTAAATTCGAAAGTCTAGAGCGACTGAGTTAGTATATTGCTTTTGCTTTCTATTTTATAGCATAAGTCATATTTCACAATATCTTCAATCGCATTGATGGCAAGAAAAAATAAATAAAAACATGTGAATAAGACTAACAATTGCACCATAATGAGAACTTCGACATATATCTTAAAGTCTATTTATATTCATTTATTGATTCAACCTATGATTAGTAGAAGTTTCATTATTTCATAGTGCTTCAACAATTTCAACATTTTTTTTTTTTTTTCATGAAGCGTGCCACAACATCTGCATGATGCTCTAACAACATTAAAAACACTATTAACCAAGCTAAAACAAAGTTGGCAATTTTGATATGATTTTTGGCAACAACAACTAATTAATGTATGTTGAAGCTGGTGTGCAAAACAAAAAACTAGTTATTGTTCAAAATAAGTGTTTTAAATCTATTAAACTCACGCTCGCATATTGTTAGCTCCATCATGTCATTACTTTCTCAATTTGCTAATACTTAACTTATGTTTGCTAAACAATCCATTGTCATCTTTAATACTGCAACCGTTGTATTACTAACTTGTGTAATTCTTAAAAAACGCAATCACCCCAAAGGCTAACGACCCCCTCTCTCAAGGGGTGGCTGTTGGTTGGTAACCACCTTTTTTTTAAAAAAAAAAAAAAAAAAAAATCTAAATTTTATATATTTATATATATTTTTTTATTAAGAGTGATATGTGTCATCATTTTATATATTAACGGAATTTGTGAAGTGTTTTGACATAATTTAACTACGGTGACTAAATTATTATTTTGGCCTAGTCGAGAACTTCCAAATTATTTTTATGCTACAATAAACAATTTATAATAGCCAACTACATAGATTGTTGTATTTATTCTTATCATGTGTATAAGTTTATGACATTAGTTTTCAACCAAATCATTGGATATTTGAGCGGTTAGGCCGGCCGTGACAGACAAATTAAGGATTTGGTACTTCGGTTGAATTGGGGATCCAAACCTTGGAAGCTCACATACATATACAGATAATATACTACAAATACAGAATAAAACATTCATTTTAATATGCATACATTTGTCCTACCTTCGATCACCCTCGAACCTTCAATGTCCCACACTTATTGGATGCTTGCGTTAGGCCAGTTCAAACGCTTAGATTTACGTGATTGACAAAGTCTTCTGTCAGTAAATTTACTAGTTAAAATAGTAAAATAAAAAAAAAATTTAATTTTACCTATCTATTTTTTTTTTTTTAAAAAAAACTTAATTTTATTATTTTAATTATTCATTTCTACTAATTTATTTAAAAATTATTTTCAAAAAAATTTTATCCGCCAAGTTTAGACAGAAACAGTATGACATAGTCAATAAACCAAATATTTTTTCAATTTTTCTAAATTCATTTATTTAGCTCATCAAAACTTCTAACAATTTAGCGGGACTTTTTTATTTATTTTTAATAGATCGGAGACATTTGCCTCCAAAAAGTTATTTTTAGGAAGGCTAATATAAATTAAATGGAAAATGCTCGGTAATAATAGTATAGGCATGCCTCTTATCCAAAAAAAAAAAGGGTTAAATACTCCATACCCCCCTAGAGTTTCCCAACTTTTTTTTTTTTTCCCTGGGGTTTAATTATTATCACAAGAGGTCCCTGTGGTTTTGATAAATGACCAAATTAGTCCATCCGTTAGTTGACCGTTAGACTGACACGTGGACCAATCAGACGTCGACACGTGGCACATATATTAATTTGTTTTTAATTAAAAAAAAGTTTTTTTTTTTAAATTAAAAAAAATATTAAAAAAAAAAAAAAACGGACGAACTGGGGGTGGCCGAGGCAATTTGGGGGTGGCTTTTTTTTTAATTAAAAAAAAAAATTAATATATGTGCCACGTGTCGACGTCTGATTGGTCCACGTGTCAGTCTAACGGTCAACTAACGGTCAACTAACGGATGTACTAATTTGGTCACTTATCAAAACCACAGGAACCTCCTGTGATAAAAATGAAACTCTAGAGAAAAAAAAAATAAAGTTGAGAAACCCAGAGTATGGAGTATTTAACCAAAAAAAAAAAATCCTAAACTGGAATATTATATTTAGATTGGCTGACGTAAGCACGTACGCGAAAGTTGGATTATTTTACATTTCAATCCTTCTTCCTTCACCTACCACTCACTCTTCCTCTTAAACCTTTCGCAGGAGCCATTTTAATCGCTCAACTTGGGTTTCAGGCTTCAGCTGCTTCTGGTATTGTTTGTAGAAAGGAGAAAAGAAAGAAATGGCGGCCGTAAGAGTGGGGAGGATAAAGCTGGGTTCTCAGGGACTGGAGGTGTCGGCGCAGGGCCTGGGCTGCATGGGTATGTCCGCCTTCTATGGCACTCCCAAGCCCGAAGAAGACATGATCGCTCTCATCCACCACGCCGTCCACTCCGGCGTCACCTTCCTCGACACCTCCGACATCTACGGCCCCTTCACCAACGAAATCCTTCTCGGAAAGGTCCCTTTTCTTATTTTATTTTTTTTATTTTTTATATTTATTTTTTCGTTGTTTGTTCTTAGATTTCGTTTCTTGGGACTCAGGCTCTGAAGGGAGGGGTGAGAGAGAAGGTGGAATTGGCAACCAAGTTCGGAATTAGCTTTGGGGATGGAAAGAGGGAGATCCGTGGCGATCCGGCGTATGTGAGAGCCGCCTGTGAGGCCAGCTTGAAGCGTCTCCACTTGGATTGCATCGATCTCTACTACCAGCACCGCGTTGACACCCGCCTTCCCATCGAAGTCACGGTTTGTTCCTTGCATCCTCCGTAAACTGCCCCCTGTCAAGCAGAGTGATTGTTTTCCATTATAGGTTAGAGTAGAGGATGAAGATCTAGGTACCGCTTTGTTGTCGTATAATGATATAATTGCAATTACTTTTAGGAGCACACGCAAACCAATTTGGGAACACCTTATTCGCCTTTTTGTTCTACTTCTATCAATTCAACCTAATGAGAGAATAACACCAATGGGTTCGATCGGCATATTTTGAAGACTATCAATATGTTCATATAACAAAAATTAGCTTCATTTTGCAATTGAGCACCCCTGATTCTTTTCTTGTGTATGCTGTATAGATTGGGGAACTGAAGAAACTAGTTGAAGAAGGTAAAATAAAGTACATAGGTCTCTCCGAGGCCTCTGCTTCCACCATCAGAAGAGCACATGCGGTTCATCCAATAACAGCCGTGCAGCTGGAGTGGTCTTTGTGGTCTAGAGATGTCGAAGAGGAAATCATTCCCACTTGCAGGTGAGGCATCAATTGCATTAATTCCTTTTTTTATGAGGTTATAGAATATCAAAATCCAAATTTTAATTTTTCAGGGAACTGGGCATTGGGATTGTTGCATACAGTCCTCTTGGACGAGGATTCTTTTCATCGGGGGTTAAGGCTATTGAAAATCTTTCCAACGATGACTTCCGAAAGGTTTGTAAATCTACCGCAAATGTTGAGCTTCAAATTGAAATAAGCAATCATTTAGAAGAACAGTTCTATAGCATCATTGCTGCATACATCAGTATTCTGACTCACAAGTAACTGTTGGCTAAGTGATTGACGTTTCATTTTTTTTTTATTAGCTTAAATTTTTGGAATAAAATGGAAATTTAACATAGTATCCGATTGAGGTCTTGATTTGAAACTTGACCCTTATTTTCAATAAAACCATTTCAGGTGTTTTCTACTCCAAGCGTTAAATGATTAAACTCATCATTTTTTTTTTTTTTTTTTTAAATTTTTTTTATCAGTATAAGCTTTTCAAATAGATGATGAATTAACAGACCTTACAAAGATCAGTATGCTTTCCCCCGTTTTTTAATGACCTCATAGAATGGTCAACTTTCTAGATAAAACTTGACTTGTGCTCACAATTTTCTTCAGTCGTTACAATATTCAAGTAGTCATAATTTGTCTAAACAAATGATTTTCGTTGCTCAATGGTTTGCTAAAACTTTAGTATAGATGTCAAGTGTTCATTGTGAATGTGTAGTACTGTAGCCACCTCAACTTCTTGCATAGCCAATCAGAATGTTTAGTTCCTTTCTATGATGGTATTTACCTCTTAGCTCATTATACATGAAATAGAAGACATCCTTAGGTGTTGGTTTTCCATTCAGCTCCATTTTATTTTGCAAACTAGTTTTTATTTAATGGTTCTTGACTATTTTTTTTTGTTGCTCCTAAGAGATTTGTTTATTATTTACTGTACTCTGCATTAGTTATCCATGATGAACATTTTTCCTTTTTGGAGGCTATAGTACTCCTAGAAAAATGCTTGTTTAATTTCTTCAGTTGATGGTATCTTTATTGTCCTCCTGAATCCTTCAGTGTTGGGAAAATTAAGGCAGGGCATAGCAGCTGTGGATGCTTAGGGCCAGATCAATAGCTATGTTACAGAATTATGTTTAAGTGTGCGCTCATTATTGCCTTCATGAAATTTCAAACAATATTGCCTTCATGAATTACACAACCTCATTGAAATATATTTAATAATTTCAGTCTTAGTGCTTATACGTATTCTAAAGGGTATGCTTATCATTGGTACCTTAGATGTCCATTAATATGTGATTCCAGTCTCAATGCTGATGTATGTATTCATGGCTCGCAGTCTTTACCTAGGTTCCAACCTGAAAATCTGGAGCATAACAAAATCGTATTTGAGCGTGTTAATGAAATGGCAACGAGGAAGGGATGCACTCCATCACAACTAGCACTGGCCTGGGTTCATCACCAAGGGAATGACGTGTGTCCCATTCCAGGAACCACCAAAATTGAAAACTTCAACCAGAACATTGGAGCTCTGTCTGTGAAACTCACCCCGGAAGAAATGGTTGAACTTGAATCATTTGCTTCAGAGGATGTTGTCAAGGGTGATAGATATATGTCTGACTTTGCGACTTGGAAGAATTCTGAAACTCCACCACTTTCTTCATGGAAAGCTGCATAAGCACACGTCTTTGCTGTGTCTTAATAACTTGAATCCCCGATAGACTTTGTCAATATTATAATTGAAGTGTGTTAAGTTCTTGACTGCTCTAAATAATATATGTTCGGTTAGAATGTTATGCTGCCTGATTCATGAAACAACGAAACATAGATATTTGGCTAAGTAATCAGATCTTTGTTTATGATGTTGTATTATTGTTGAGAGCTTGTACACAAAAAAGTTAAGCTTAAAGTTTGACATGAAGTAAAAGAATGCACGTGGGAAATTAAAAAAATGCTTCTTATCCAAGCAGATCCTATCAAGATATCTAGAGTATTATAATTATATTTTGTTATGGTTAAGAAGATCTTAACAGATTGGCTAATGTAGGTCCTTACTCTAGAAGTTTGATGATTTTACTTTTATTTTAGATAAAATTAGAGTCATCCCTTCAAGTTTCCACCAAAATTTTAATATTCTCTTCAAACTTTTCTTAGCAGTTTAAAGTAAACTTCATTCAACAACTCATTTACACAATTGCTGGATCATACCTACACCGAATGCCCTTTTTGACCCCCACACCATCTCCAAAATCCTAGAAATCCATCTCCCCATTATCCCTAGCCCTGACAAGCTAATTTGGACCCCTTCCCCCTTGGTATTTTCACAGTCAAATCTGCTCATGTTATTATATATCCCACCAATAGATAAAAAAAAAAATAAACCCAAAAAGAAATTGACTAGTCTCTAAAAGAAAAACCCAGTTGCCGGCCGATATGCACAGAAAACGGCCACAGTGAATTGCAAATGCAGATAAATTAAAGACATTAACTTGTGATCACGTGATTACTGTTCTGTCGGTGAAAATAGGTTTGACTAATGGAATGGTCGAATTGTAAAAAATTAAAACTTTGGGAGTGGATTGCAAAAATTGAAACTTGGAAGTCGAATTCAAAATGGCCCCAAACTTTGGGAGGTAAAGTGTAATTTTTCCATTAAAAAATCACTACAAAACAAAATTTTTCACTTTTCAATACCACTTTTTTACTTTCATATATCAATTATTATTTTCTTTTTTTTTTTTAAATTTTTTTAAGCATATAAATTTCCTCCAAATTAGTCTAGAGGAAATATTCTCCAACCTTATTTAAAATAGTGCCAAGTGTCTATAAACATTTAAAACGCACATTAAATTCTTAGTCATTAATAGCAGTTTACTAAGTTAGACTAATGTTTTAAATGTTTATAGACACTTAACATTATTCTAAATGAGTTGGAAGATATTTCTTCCAGACTGGTTTGAAAATTTTTTTTGTCTTTTTTTTAATATCAACAGTACCGTGAAAAAGGCTTCTTGTTTAACAAACAAGGCCTAATGCTCTACTTAAAAAAAAAAAAAAAACAAAACAAACAAACAAAAACAAATGGCCTAATTCCCACCTTCTGCGGACAACTCTGAGACACCGAACAAATTCCATAGCGGAACTCAGCTGAAAAACTAGGAGGCTAGGACAGCAAAAAAAATAGTGCAACTTAGCCGTTAGCGCAATGGATCTAGCTTAATTTACTCATTACGATATATAGCCATAGTCCTTAGCTTCGCCCCCTGCTTCAACTTTCAGTCCCTACACCAACCATTCACTCTTACACCTTTCGCAATAACCTTTTTAATCGCTCAACTTGGGTTTCTGCTGCCAGCTGTGGAAGTAGTAGTAGCAGCTGTTGTTGTAGAAAGGGGAAGAGGGGAAGAAATGGAAGCCGGAAGAGTGGGGAGGATAAAGCTGGGTTCACAGGGACTAGAGGTGTCCGCACAGGGCCTCGGCTGCATGGGCATGTCCGCCTTCTATGGCTCTCCCAAGCCCGAACAAGACATGATTGCTCTCATCCACCACGCCGTCCACTCAGGCGTCACCTTCCTTGACACCTCCGACAGCTACGGCCCCTTCACCAACGAAATCCTTCTCGGAAAGGTCCCCTGGCCTGTATTTTTTGTCTTTAGTTTTTTCGCTTTTTTGTTTATTTATTTGTTCCTAAATTTCGTTTATTGGGCCTCAGGCTTTGAAGGAAGGGGTGAGAGAGAGGGTGGAATTGGCAACCAAGTTCGGAATTAGCTTTGCGGATGGGAAGAGGGAGATCCGTGGCGATCCATCGTATGTGAGAGCTGCCTGTGAGGCCACCTTGAAGCGCCTCCACTTGGATTGCATCGATCTCTACTACCAGCACCGCGTCGACACCCGTCTTCCCATCGAAGTCACGGTTCGTTTTACCTGCTCATGCATCCTCGATCTGTAAAATACAAGATGATGAATTTATGCATGCAATTAATTGTTTTCTTCTGCATGTAGATTGGGGAACTGAAGAAACTAGTTGAAGAAGGTAAAATAAAGTACATTGGTCTCTCTGAGGCCTCTGCTTCCACCATCAGAAAAGCACATTCTGTTCACCCAATAACAGCTGTGCAGCTGGAGTGGTCTCTGTGGTCTAGAGATGTCGAGCAAGAAATCATTCCTACTTGCAGGTGAGAGGCATCATTATCAATATTCCTTTATTTTCTTTTTTTCTTTTTTGAGGTTACAGGATAATCAAAATCAAAATTTAAATTTAAATTTTTCCAGGGAATTGGGGATTGGGATTGTTGCATACAGTCCTCTTCGACGAGGATTCTTTTCGTCAGGGCCTAAGGTTGTTGAAAATCTTTCCAACAATGACTACCGAAAGGTTTGTACATCTGCAGCAAATGTTGAGCTTCAAAATGAAATAGGCAGCCGTTTTATTAGAATAACAGTTCTAGAGAATCATTACTGCATTTTGAGCATGTTGAGATTTTATATCACATATGACTGTTGGCTCACATAGCCATAGGGATTCTAAGTATTAATTAAATTGAATCATTAATTAAATAATGCATTTTTTTCTTTTTTCTTTTTATCATTGGTACCCTAGATGTCCATTAATCTATGATTCCACAATGCTGCTGATGTATGTATTTACTTTATTGCTTGCAGTCTCTACCCAGGTTCCAACCTGAGAATCTGGAGCACAACATAATCATATTTGAGCGTGTTAATGAAATGGCAACGAGGAAGGGATGCACCCCATCGCAGTTAGCATTGACCTAGGTTCATCACCAAGGGAATGACGTGTGTCCCATACCAGGAACCACCAAGATTGACAATTTCGATCAGAACATTGGAGCTTTGTTTGTGAAACTCACACCAGAAGAAATGTCTGAACTTAAATCATTTGCTTTAGAGGATGTTATTAAGGGCGATAGATATATGGCCAACTTTGCGACTTGGGAGACTTCTGAAACTCCACCACTTTCTTCATGGAGAGCTACGTAAGGGCATGCCTTTTGTTGTGTCTCAATAACTTGAATCCCCATGAACTTTGTCAATTTTATAATTGAAGTGTGTTGAGTTTATGACTACTTAAAATAATATATGTTCTATTTGACTGTTATGATGCCTAAGTCATGGAGGAGCTAGCTTGACTGCGTGTGAGGTGGTTAGCCGATCGTCGGTGAATGTCCTCAGACCTCGGCAGCAGTTTCGCTGACGACTAAGGTTAGCATATATATATATGTGAGTACATTGAAAGAAAACAATAAAACAAAAACAAAAATAGAAAAATAACTAAACAGGCCGAGACCAAGAATGAGGGTTTTCCCATTGACAATGGGAATTGAGTTGGGAGGAGGGGGATAAAAGGTACTGCGGCCATAAAAGGATCTGGTTGCGGCGTTGCGGCCATAACGCCGCATAACGAGCGCAAAAGTTTACTTTTATGTTGATTTTTCTAGCTGTCCAAGAAGAGGAAAAATATAAATATTGTGTGATTTCTGTTTTCTTTGAATTGAAATGGCAAGACATTTTCGAATTGTTGAGTATTGTAGCAATTTACCTTCCTTTTTCTTTTTTTTGGAAATCTTCACAAAATTTTTTTGAACTTTCACGCGTTTTGAAAGTACCCTTAAATTGTTTTTATTTTTTGAATACAAATCTAGTACATGTGGTTTGCACAAAAATCAAAGAGACACCTGAATTTTTAAAAATATCACAAATAATACCTGTAATTTGCAAATAAACTTACTTGGTACCTCTGTTAACATTCAGTTAGATTTTTTAACGGAACATCATTTCAACGTTACACGTGGATGCCATGTGGTTTGGGTGTTATGTCATTTTTTTTCTTATAAAAAACCCAAAAATTTTATAAAAAAAAAAAAAAAAAACCAAAAAAAAAAAATGACAGCTAGGGGTGGCAGGCCACCCCATTTGGCCTGGAGTGGTTTGGCCACCCCAAGCTGGCCGTCTGAGGGTGGCCGAACCACCCTCATAGCCCAAGGGGTAGTTCGGCCACCCCCTAGGGCCAAACCCTACAAAAAAAAAAAAGAAATATCGGTGAAGAACCCAATATCAGAGGGAGGTAGATCAATGTCATTGGTGTATTTTGGGGCGGCTTTGGTCTTAGGTTTACTAGAAGTAGCAACCAAGGAAAAGGAAGAACCCTTTTTAGGCTTATCAGGTTTCTGGTCCATATTGGCAAGCATCGTCGAGACCGAAATTTTTTCTTTCTTCCCATCTTTCGAAACGTCTTTGCCACTCCCCTTAGTTTTGGTGGTTGCATCGCTCTCCTGTGGCGGAGAGAAGTGGGGGCGGTCGCCCCTGGTAAAAAAATAAAAAAATTTTTTAAAAAATATTTTTTTGGCTGAATTGTTTACTGCCCCAGGTAACAAAATTTTGTTTAAAAAAAAAAAAAAAAGTCAAGAAATTTAATGTTTATTTATCAATATTTGACATTTTCTTGTCACAACTGAGTAAGTTGAGCATAAAGTATATAATTAAAGCCATTAATGCCTTAATTTGTCTTGGTTATAATTTAAGCTTTTTAATTGAAATATATTTCTCATTTTCATCATTTTGTTTATCTTATTCTAAAACAATATTGTTTTTTTTTTTTTTTGGTTTGGTGTGTTTTATATAGTACTTTGGGATTTTGTCAAGCATCAACGAGTTTCAAAAGATTATTGCCAATCTTAGGTTTGTTCTTTTTATTAATTCATTTTAGACTAATAGCTATCGGAATATCCTAATAATTTTATTATAATATCATTAGAGTATGAGAAGTAAACAATTATTAAAATAATACTTTGTAACAAAATGGAAGATGAATTTCTTAAAGATAATTTACTTGTCTACATTGAAAGGGGAATTGCTAAAAGCTTTGATTCATATTTAATACTTGATGATTTTGTTTCTCTAAGACCACATAGAATGCAATTTTAAGCACTTTGTATTTTATATTTTCCTTTACTTTTGAAGAAGGCTATCCTCTGCCTTCTTCTTTCCCATTGCAGCAACCGATCTGGTGAGAAGAAAGTAACTAAAATATATGAAATTCTATCAATTTGAGTGATTTTAATTCAGTTCATCATGATTCATGACCACAAAAACCCATTAGGCCTTCGCAGCAAATTTCAGACGACAATTTCAAAAGAAACCAAAGAGATAAAGCAAGGAAACATAGAATTCACCGATATCTTACAAAAACAAACCTTGCGAGGGGGTTTGGCCCTAACGGTGGTTCAGCCAGTCCCATACGGCCGGCCACCCGCTGCTGTCATTTTTTTTTTTTTTTGGGGGGGGGGGGGCGGGGGGTGGGAGGATTTAGGAAAAAAAAATGATATGGCACAAAAAAACCCAGATACCATGCCATGTGGTGCTCACGTGTAACAGTGTCGTGACGTTCTGTTAAAAAATCTAATGGAATGTTAACAGAGGTACTGAATGGGTTTATTTGCAAATCACATGTACCATTTGTGATATTTTTGAAAATCCAAGTGTCTCTTTGATTTTGGTGCAAACCACAGGTACTAAATTTGTATTTAACCCTTATTTTTTTATGTTTATGTTTAGACTTTACCTCCCAAAGTCATTTATGTTTACACTTTACCCCTAAGGGCGTTTTCGAAAGTTTATGTTAAAAAATGGCACGTGCCACGCACTTGACTTGATTTCCGTCCAAATAGATGGATTTGATGGACGGATGGTGTTTTTCCCAACATATCAAATACATTGTTAGGGTCTTTCGTCATTTTTTAAATATAAACACAAATATGTGGATACGCTAGGGAAGTAAAGTGTATTTTTTTCTTTATTTTTTTTTTAAAAAAATATATTTGTAATATTTTTACAATTTTTTTTTTCTTGGCTAAACCATCCCCTAATAAGCAACATAGGCAAATAGGTTCATACTTAATTTCTGTCCACCCATTTTTTAATGGGTTAAATACTAAATATCCCTCTGGGGTTTCATAATTTTATTTTTCCTCTCTTAGGGTTTGATTTTTATCACAGGAGGTCCCTGTGGTTTTGATAATAGACCAAATTAGTCATTCTGTCAGTTGACTGTTAGTTGACTTAATGGAATTCCACGTGGACCAATCAAATGCTGACACGTGGCACCTACTTAATTTTTTAAATTAAAAAAATGTAAAAAGAAAAAAATTGGGGATGGCCATCTGGCCGGATGGGGATGGCCGAAACCACCCCCAGTGGGTACTGGGGGTGGTTTCGAGCCACCCCCAATTTTTTTTATTTTTTATTTTTGGCTGAAACCACCCCCAGTACCCACTGGGGGTGGTTTCGGCCACCCCCATCCGGCCAAGCCACCCCCAATTTATTTATTTATTTTATTTTTTTATTTATTTATTTTTTTTTAAATTAAGTAGGTGCTATATGTCAACATTTGATTGGTCAATGTGAAATTCTGTTAAGTCAACTAACGGTCAACTGACAGAAGGACTAATTTGGTCTATTATCAAAACCACAGAGATCTCCTGTGATAAAAATCAAACCTTAGAGAAAAAAAAATAAAGTTATGAAACTCTATGTGGTATTTAGTATTTAACCATTTTTTTATTTGAAAGTGATTGAAGCACTCGTAACAACTAGACCAGGATCCCCTAGAAGTAGGAGGGAATTCGAGATTCTGGAATTCACAATCAATATCTCTTAAAAGAGATCCAACGCCTACCGTGATGCCACGTGTCCCACTAACTAAATAATATTAAAATATTATTTAACTTTTTTTTTTAAAAAATAAAAAAATAATTTTTTTTATTATTATTTGGCCCTTGGCGGTGGCCGAACCACCCCCCAAGGGCCACCGTTTGGCCATAAGCTACTCCAGACCGGCTCGGCCACCTCCAAGGGCCAAAAGTTAAAAAAAAAAAAAAAAAAAAAGGTTTGGCCCTTGGGATGGTTGAACTTCTTCCAAGGGTCACCGTTGGTAGTTCAGCCACCTCCAAAGGCCAAAAGCAGTGGTCCTCCATCTGTCTCTTTGTACTTTGGTCCTTCACTGAGCACCACCAACGACACAAAACGAACTCTAGCTCTCTCTCTCCAACAAAATTTTCTCTCTGCATGAAAATCACACAGCCAGCTATGATTCCAATTCGCCGGCAACTCTCCACCTAAACCAAAAACGGAGAGGAAGAAATTGAGAAAAGAAAAAAAAGCAATCTCTCTCTCAAGGGCCAAATAATAAAAATAAAAAAATAAAAAAAATATATTTTTCTATTTTTTATTTTTTTAAAAAAATTAAATAATATTTTATTATTATTTATTTAGTGGGACACCGGCATCACGGCAGCGCTAAATCTCTTTCAAAAGATTCTGGCTAATCTAGAATTCTCCCCTAATTCCCAAGGAAAAATGGTAGACCCCATTTGACCAAATGGCGGTTTGACCATGTTTATTTTTTTTAATACATTTATATTTATGTTGTTTTATAATTTTTATTGTGTGCAACACGTCATTGTATGATTGGGTGTGACATCATCTTAACCGAGAAAGTCAAGATAATAGATAAAAGTTGAGAGTAAAAGGAACTATTTGATTACTACGAGAATGTCTTCACCAAATATTTTATATTACATGAAACTATTTGTTAATCGGTATAATTACTTGTACTGATTTTGTAATTTGTTTTTACCTACCATGGCCATATAGTCTTTTACTACGACACCAACTCCTCTCTCTTTCTCTCTCTTTTATAATCCGTCAACTTGGGTTTCCGCTGCAGTGGTAACAGTCGTTGAAGCCATTGTTGCAGAAAAGAAATGGAGGCCGGAAGAGTCGGGAGGATAAAGTTGGGTTCTCAGGGACTGGAGGTGTCCGCACAAGGCCTCGGCTGCATGAGCATGTCCGGCGGCTATGGCCCTCCCAAGCCCGAAGAAGACATGATCGCTCTCATCCACCATGCCATCCACTCCGGCGTCACCTTCTTTGATACCTCCGACCTCTACGGCCCCTTCACCAACGAAATCCTTCTCGGAAAGGTCCCGCATCTTTATTTTCTTTTTCTTTTTCTTTTTTCTTGTTTGCTTATTTGTTCTTATATTTCGTTTGTTGGGCTTCAGGCTTTGAAGGGAGGGGTGAGAGAGAGGGTGGAATTGGCAACCAAGTTCGGATGTTGCTTTGTGGATAGGAAGATGGAGATCCGTGGCGATCCAGCGTATGTGAGAGCCGCCTGTGAGGCCAGCTTGAAGCGCCTCCACATGGATTGCATCGATCTGTATTACCAGCACCGCATCGACACCCGCCTTCCCATCGAAGTCACGGTTCGTTCTTTGCATCTTCCGTAAACTACCCTCAATCAACTTGGTTGGGGCCGTTGAGCCATATCTTTGACAAGTATCCCATGGATGAATTATGCAATTCTTTTATTCTGTATGATCTTTAGATTGGGGAACTGAAGAAACTAGTGGAAGAAGGTAAAATAAAGTACATAGGTCTATCCGAGGCCTCTGCTTCCACCATCAGAAGAGCTCATGCTGTTCATCCAATAACAGCTGTGCAGCTGGAGTGGTCTTTGTGGTCTAGAGATGTCGAAGAGGAAATCATTCCTACTTGCAGGTGAGGCATCAATTTCATTAATTCCCCTTTTGAGATTATAGAATAATCAAAATCAAAATTTTAAAATTTTCAGGGAACTGGGCATTGGGATTGTTGCATACAGTCCTCTAGCACGAGGATTCTTTTCGTCCGGGCTTAAGTCTATCGAAAATCTTTCCCACGATGACTTCCGAAAGGTTTGTACATGTACAGAAAATGTTGAGCTTCAAAACGAAATAGCCAGTCGTTTAATTAGGATAAATATATCATCATTGCTGCATTTTGAGTATTCTGAGCTCACCCAGGGATTGGCCTCGTTAAAGTATTAATTAAAAAAAAAATTATTTTTTATTAACTTAAATTTTGACATAAATTGTGATTTATATCGATTCGAATGTCATGACATCCAAGCAGTCATAATTTGTCTAAACAAATGGGATTCAATGCTCAATGGTTTGCTAAAATCTTTACTGTAGATCAACTCAAGTGTTCATTGTCAATGTGTAATAGTGTAGACCACCTCAACTTCTCGCATAGCCAATCAGAATGTTTAGTTCCTTTCTATGGTGGTATTCACCTCCTAACTCATTATACATGAAATAAAAGAAATCCTTAGATTTTGATTTTCTCATCAGCTCCTTTTGATTTTGCCAGCTAGTTTTTATTTAATGGTTCTTGACTAATTCTTTTGCTGTTATTGTTATTGTTGCTTCTATGAGATTCGATTATTATTTACTCTACTCTGCATTAGTCATCCATGATGGACACTTACCTTTTTAGAGTAGAAAAATGCCTGTTTAGTCACATGATCAGTGACAATATGTTTACTAAAATCTGTACTGTAGAAAAATGCTTGACCAACCCGATTAAGGTAAGAGCATGGGATGCCAAAATTACACTCATTATGAGCCTCACCTCACTTGATGATATCTTTCAGTGTTGGGAAATTAAGGCAGGGCATAGTAGCTGTGGATGCCTAGAAATTAAGCCAGGGCCAGAATAGCTATGTTACAGAATTGTGTTAAGAGTGTGTGCTCATTATTGCCTTCATGAATTGATGAAATTTCAAAAGTTTTTACCTTCATGATTAAACTACCTCCTTGAAATATATTTAATGATTTCAGTCTTATTGCTGGTGATTCCAGTCTCAATGCTGATGGATGTATTTACTGCTTGCAGTTTCTACCTAGGTTCCAACCTGAAAATATGGAGCATAACAAAACCATATTTGAGGGTGTTAATGGAATGGCAAATAGGAAGGGATGCACCCCATCACAGCTGGCACTGGCCTGGGTTCATCATCAAGGGAATGATGTGTGTCCCATACCAGGAACCACTAAGATTGAAAACTTCAACCAGAATATTGGAGCTCTGTCTGTGAAACTAACACCAGAAGAAATGGCTGAACTTGAATCGTTTGCTTCTGAGGACGTTGTTAAGGGTGAGAGAAGTATTCATGAGATTCCGACTTGGAAGAATTCTGAAACCCCATCACTTTCTTCATGGAAAGCTGCATAAGTACAAGCCTCCTTTTTGCTATGTTTCAATAACTTGAATCCTCGTAGACTTTTGTCAATAGCATAGTTGAAGTGTGTTGAGTTCTTTTGACCACTCAAAATAATGTATATTCTATTACAATGTTATGATGCTTGATTCATGCCGAAGATTAGAACTCAGATCTTTGTTTGTGATATTCGGTGATTGTAGAGAGCTTGTAGACTAAGTAATTAAGCTTAAAGTTTGACATCAAGTAAAAGAGTGCACGTTGTAATTTATATGTTGGAAGCATAATGTAGTTCTGAAGTATAAAGTAAAAGATGGCCTGTTGCCTTGCCTTGTTGTTTGAATGTTAGCTGGTTTTTCATTCTTTTTACATAGGTGCAAATAGATATTTAGGCCTGATGCCTTGTCCTGTTATTTAAGTGTTTGGCTATGATAATTTTCTTTTGATTTGATCTCATGAATAAAAGTTGGGCTCGAGTTTTAAGAATCTCAAATCGACAGGGTTTGGGCATTCTGATAGCGGTAAATTTTTGCAATGAAGACTACAAGGGCCGAATTATTGATAACGATTCCTCGGCCCACCTCTCAACGGTGGGTTTGATTCTCTTGAGTGAAAAAAGAAAAACAAAAAAGAAAATACATCAAAGCTTCATTGTTAGTATATTCTCCAAACTATGAATTGTGTTAATGTTCCTTCAAAACTACTAAAAAAATGTTAGTGTAGCCCTAATGATACAAATATCATTAATAAAAAAGTAAAAAATTAAGAAAAAAAAAAAGAAGAAAAAGCAATTAAAAGGGGGAAAAAAAAATTCAAGGTGGCTGAACCACTCCTAACACTTGGGTGTGGTGGGACCACCCTAGGAGTCTTCTTTTATTTTTTTAATTTTGGTTTTAAGTGTTTTTTTTTCTCAAATTTTTAAGAATATTTTTATTTAATAAAAAAGCATTAAATAAGTTTTATCTTTTTGCTGTCTAGGAGAATATTGTCAATTTTTTATTTTTTTCGGTTGTAATTTAAGAAAAACATTGACACAGTTGGGAAGAAAATGACAATAAAATGATAATTTGAGAAAAATATATACCTCTTCTTTTTATAAAAAAAATAATAATAATAATAGAGTTGTAGCGGCGGAATGACAATGGAGCGATTTTATTGAACAGAAATGAGCAATTATGTCGATTTATATGGATAATAGACTAATATAGTAATATTTGGTGTTTACTATTATTATTATTATTATTATTATTATTATTTTATATTATAGGTTGAAAATCTATTTATAAGAAATAATTTTCTATTTCTTATAAAAATAATTATTGTTAAAAATATAATTGAATATTGGAGTTGTCAATTCAAGGTATGTACGAGCCCGTCAAAATTGTCTAACGCAGGTCCGTACTTTTATTTTACTTTTCTTTCTTTTATTACGATATGGATAGATCCAGTCCTTTGCCCCCTCCTCTGCGGCATTGTGTTTGTTCTTATCCAACCCACTCCCCCTTCCAGTAGTAGCAGGCTAGCAGCTGTAGCTGTAGAACGGAGAAAAACAGAGAAATGGAGGCCGGAAGAGTGGGGAGGATAAAGCTGGGTTCTCAGGGACTGGAGGTGTCCGCACAGGGCCTCGGCTGCATGAGCATGTCCGCTTTTTATGGCCCTCCTAAGCCCGAACAAGACATGATAGCTCTCATCCACCACGCCGTCCACTCCGGCGTCACCTTCCTCGACACCTCCGACATGTATGGCCCCTTCACCAACGAAATCCTTCTAGGAAAGGTCCCATTTCTTTCTTCTTCTTCTTCTTCCTTTTTTTTTTTTTTTTTTTTTTTTTTTTTTTTGGCTTGTTTGTTCGTTTGTTCTCAGATTTCGTTTCCTGGGCAGCAGGCTTTGAAGAAGGGAGACGTGAAAGAGAGGGTGGAATTGGCAACCAAGTTCGGGATTAGGTATGCGAATGGGAAGATAGAGAATATCCGTGGCGATCCGGCGTATGTGAGAGCCTCCTGTGAGGCCAGCTTGAAGCGCCTCCACTTGGATTGCATAGATCTCTACTACCAGCACCGCGTCGACACCCGTCTTCC
The DNA here is from genome assembly GCF_965113065.1 of Corylus avellana. Taxonomy (NCBI): domain Eukaryota; kingdom Viridiplantae; phylum Streptophyta; class Magnoliopsida; order Fagales; family Betulaceae; genus Corylus; species Corylus avellana. The sequence continues at coordinate 29,627,211 of NC_142493.1, forward strand.
CATCGAAGTCACGGTTCGTTCCTCCCATCTTTCACTCGCTCATGCATCCTCGATCTGTAAAATACAAGATGATGAATTTATGAATGCAATTGTTTTCTTATGTAGATCGGGGAATTGAAGAAACTAGTGGAAGAAGGTAAAATAAAATACATAGGTCTCTCCGAGGCCTCTGCTTCCACCATCAGAAGAGCGCATGCGGTTCATCCAATAACAGCTGTGCAGCTGGAGTGGTCTTTGTGGTCTAGAGATGTCGAGCAAGAAATCATTCCTACTTGCAGGTGAGCTACGCATCATTATCAATTACGTACATTAATTAATTCCTTTTTTTATGAAGTTATAGAATAATCAAATTCCAAATTTTAATTTCTCAGAGAACTGGGCATTGGGATTGTTGCATACAGTCCTCTAGCACGAGGATTCTTTTCGTCCGGGCTTAAGTCACTAGAAAATCTTTCCGACGATGACTTCCGAAAGGTTTGTACATGAAATGCACAATCATCTACACCATTAGATCTACCTAGAGAAGATTATTATTCCCAATTGTTTATCATGATTGTAACTGTTGGTTCACATAGTGATTGATCTTGCGAAGAGCAGTATACTTTTTTCTTCACAAGTCAACATTGTAGATGCTTAATGGTCTGCTAAAATCTCTAGTGTTCACTGTTAATGTGTATTTTTAGTGTAGCCCACCTCAACTTCTCGTATAGCCAATCAGAATGTTATTTTCCTTTTCCTTAGGTGTTGATTTTGCAAAAAATCTTGTTTTTATTTGAGAAAACTACACTTATTCTTAGAACTATCACCTCTATGTCCTCCAATATCTTTGAGTGTTCGAAAATTAAGGCAAGGCATAGCAGTTTGTGCTCATCATTGCATTCATGAATTACATTACCTCTTTGAAATATATTTAGGGAATGAGGAATGGCTATTTGATTAGAAAAAATGAATAGTTTTTTTTTTTTTTTTTTTTTTTTTAAATAGAAAAATATGGAATAAAATACCCTTGACAAGTATATGATAAGGATAGAACTCTAACATTTGGAATGACTATTTTTCCATGAGAATGACTATTCCATTTTTAATAAAAGTTAACTTTTCTTTCTTCATAGATCGAATAACCATTTTGCCTATCAAACATAGGCTTAATGATTTCACTTTTATAAGTATTTTAAAGGGTGGGTATACTTATTGTTGTTACTGTAGATGCCCGTTAATTGGTGATTTCAATCTTAGAGTATGTTTGGAATTGTGTTTGAGAAATATAGTTTTTAAGTCAAAAAGTACTTTTTGTCAAAAATGCGTTTTGACCATTTTGTAGGCTTTTTTGAACTGTTAAAAGCGCTTTCAATTATTTTTTACCACATGAGTACTTTTATCTTCTAACGAAATTTTTTGATTGTTAAACACATTTTTAGGCCTGTCAAACGCACACCCAAACATGCCCTTAATGTTGATGTATGTATTTTCTGCTTGCAGACTCTACCTAGGTTCCAATCTGAAAATCTGGAGCATAACAAAATCATATTTGAACGTGTTAATGAAATGGCTACGAGGAAGGAATGCACCCCATCGCAGCTAGCATTGGCCTGGGTTCATCACCAAGGGAATGACGTGTGTCCCATTCCAGGAACCACCAGGATTGAAAACTTCAACGAGAACATTGGGGCTTTGTCTGTGAAACTCACATCAGAAGAAATGGCTGAACTTGAATCGTTTGCTTCAGAGGATGTTGTTAAGGGTGATAGATGGAGGAATGACATTCCGACTTGGAAGGATTCTGAAACCCCATCATTTGCTTCGTGGAAAACTGCATAAGCGCATGCCTTTTGCTGTGTCCCAATAACTTGAATCCTCGTAGACTTTGTCGAAATTATAATGGAAGTGTGATGAGTGCTGAGTTCTTGATTGGTCTCAGAATAATTTATGTTGTATTACAATGTTAGCAGAACATGTTGGAAGCTATGTAAAGTCTACACAGCTTAAATTATCCAACTATGTAATAAGTGCTGGAAAACATTAGTCCTTCGCCCTCTGTCAATAATTTTCTTACAGAGCTGTAGACAATTGTTGGAGTTGATGATTCTAGATGAACACCTCTATGTAATAAAGAAGATCCATCAAACCACATCCTGCCATTCTTGGTACTCTCCTTGGGAGCAAGCAACCTCAGCATTACATAATTTGTTCATCCTTGCTGTGGGGAGGCTTGGTCATTATTAGTATTACCAAAATAACAAAAATATATTTTTTATTTTTATTTTAATTACTCATTTTCTCTAAATGTTCTCAACCGTCTCGCTATTTTAATAATTCAATTTCACTATTTAATTTAAATATTATTTTTTAAAGATTTGTTTATTTTACTTACAAAATTAAGATATTTTTTTTTATTTTTTAAGTAATAATTAAATACAATGAAATTTTTTTAATAACACAAAAATGCACTAATAAATTCTAATTTTTAATAAAAATAATCCGGGTTTCTGCAGCAAGGAGTAGCAGCAGCAGGCTGTAGTTGTACTAGAAAGGAAAAATAGAAAGAAATGGAGGCCGGAAGAGTGGGAAGGATAAAGCTGGGTTCACAGGGACTGGAGGTGTCGGCACAGGGCCTGGGCTGCATGGGCATGTCCGTCGCCTTCTATGGTCTTCCCAAGCCCGAAGAAGACATGGTCGCTCTCATCCACCACGCCGTCCACTCCGGCGTCACCTTCCTCGACACCTCCGACATCTACGGCCCCTTCACCAACGAAATCCTTCTTGGAAAGGTCGCATATCATTTGTTTTTTCCTGTTTTGTTTGTTCTTTCTTAGATTTCGTTTCTTCGGCCGCAGGCTTTAAAGGGAGGGGTGAGAGAGAGGGTGCAATTGGCAACCAAATTCGGATTTAGCAAAGCGGATGGGAAGACGGAGATCCGTGGCGATCCAGCGTATGTGAGAGCCGCCTGTGAGGCCAGCTTGAGGCGCCTAGACTTGGATTGCATCGATCTCTATTACCAGCACCGCGTCGACACCAGCCTTCCCATCGAAGTCACGGTTCGTTCCTCGTATCTTTTACAAAATAGGTCAGTGTAGAGGATTAATTATGCAATTCTTTTCTTGTTTATATAGATTGGGGAACTGAAGAAATTAGTGGAAGAAGGTAAAATAAAGTTCATTGGTCTATCCGAGGCCTCTGCTTCGACCATCAGAAGAGCACATTCTGTTCACCCAATAACAGCTGTGCAGCTTGAGTGGTCTTTGTGGACAAGAGATGTGGAGGAAGAAATCATTCCTACTTGCAGGTGAGGCAGCAATTGCTTTAATTCCTTTTTTATGAGGTTATAATAGAATAATCAAAATCCAAATTTTAATTTTTCAGGGAACTGGGCATTGGTATTGTTGCATACAGTCCTCTAGCACGAGGATTCTTTTCTTCAGGGATTAAGGCTGTTGAAAATCGTTCCAACGAGGTTTGTACGTCTACCGCATATGTTGAGCTTCAAAATGAAATAGGCAGTCATTTAGACTAACAGTTCTATAGCATCATTGCTGCATTTTTCAGTATTCTGAGACTTTTATCTCGCAAGTAACTGTTGGCTCACATGGTGATTGACCTTGTAAAGATCAGTATATGCTTTCCCTGTTTCTTTTAATGACCTCATACTTTTTCTTCAGTAGGCAACATTCTAGATGCTCAATGGTTTGCTATTTTTTTTTTTTTTATCAGCTCCTTTTGATTTTGCGTAAGACTGGTTTTTATTTAGATTAATATTATTCTTCACACTCATTTATCATACCCATTTCACATTGGCCGGCATGGTTTGTTTTGAGTAGCTAACATAAGAAGCCAGTTAAAACACACCATGTGATAAATGAGATTGAAGAGTAGCGTTACTCTTCTATTTAATGATTCTTGACTGATTCTTTGCCGTTAGTTTTTTGTTGCTCCTAAGAGATTGATTATTGTTTACTGTACTGTACTCTGCATAATTCATCCATGATGGAAACTTTTCCTTGTTGGAGGTTGTACTCCTACAAAGATGTTGGTTTAATCACATCAGTGACTTAGTATATGCAAGTACTACGGCACTTAGTAAGCATGAGATGCCAAAACTACGTTCATTATGAAGTTGCTTTAGTTGATGGCTCACGTCTTTATTGTCGTCCAGTATCTTTCAGTGTTGGGAAAATTAAGGCAGACTAGCTATGTTTCAGAATTATGTTAAAGTGTGTGCTGCAATCAAGGACAGCGTTTTTCTGAATTGGGGAGCAAAAGGAGAAGTTTGGGTGTATGTTTTGTAGAGGTTATATTGAATTCCGGGATCAATTGTTTTTTGGTTGAGGATAAAGCAAGAGCATTTGGCAAGCTGTCATGAAGAAATGTAATCAGGATAATATTCCTATTGAATGGGAAGATATTCCAAGGGAGTGAAAGAATGGAGGGGAAAGAGCCTAAAAGCAAGTATTTGTAGATTAGCTTGGGGCTTGGTGGTATACCATCTGTGGAGGCAGAGAAATGATGTCAGATTTGGGAACTCTTTAATCTCTGAGGAAAAAATGATTCAAAAGATTTTTTGGGAGGTTGGAACTAGAATTATATGGTAGGGCAATTTTAATGGTAATGAGGAGAACATGTCTCTTTGTGCTAATGGGATATCCCAACTTCTGTTCTGATGCAAGTCTGGTTGACTGTTGGCTGTAAGCTTCACTGCTTGATGTTAGCTCTGCTGCTGTTCAATCTGGGCGTATGCTGCACAAGTATAGCTGCTGGATAGCTGAAGGAGGAAACTTAGTAGAGATAAGTTGTTCCTCTGAATTGGGGAAGCTTAGTACGGATAAGTGTTCCTCTGTTTTGGGCTGATTGTTTGGAGTAGTATCTTTGTGTAGTGTACTGCTCTTTGTTGCACTGAGATAGGCTTTGTTTTTGGTAGTTTGTTGGGGATGGTTTTGCTGATTGTTGTAAGGCCTAATTGCCTTGGGGATTTAGCAGGTTTCTGCTAGTGTGTAGTACTTCATTATTTGGTGTTAATAGAAATTTATTCATAAAAAAAAAAAATAAAAAAAAAAAATAAAAAAAAAATAAAAACCATTGCCTTCCTGAATTACACAGCCTCCTAGAAAAATATTTAATAATTTCAGTCTTAGTGCTTATAAGCATTCTAAAGGGTATGCTTATCATTGGTACCGTAGATGTCCATTAATATGTGATTCCAGTCTCAATGCTGATATATGTATTTACTTTACTGCTTGCAGTCTCTACCCAGGTTCCAACCTGAAAATCTGGAGCACAACAAAATCATATTTGAGCGTGTTAATGAAATGGCAATGAGGAAGGGATGCACCCCATCGCAGCTAGCATTGGCCTGGGTTCATCACCAAGGGAATGGCGTGTGTCCCATTCCAGGAACCACCAAAATTGATAACTTCAATCAGAATATTGGAGCTCTGTCTGTGAAACTCACACCAAGAGAAATGGCTGAGCTCGAGTCATTTGCTTCCGAGGATGTTGTTAAGGGTGATAGATATACGAATGACATTGTGACTTGGAAAACTTCTGAAACTCCCCAACTTTCTTCATGGAAAGCTGCATAAGTACCGGCCTTTTGCTATGTCTCAATAACTTCAATCCTCATAGACTTTGTAAACTTTGTAAATATTATAATTGAAGTGCTTTGAGTTCTTGATTGCTCAGGATAATATATATTTATTAGAATGTTATCAAGCTTGATTTTATGAAGATTAGATTTGGTACAAAATAAGACCCGTCAAGATATCCGGAATATTATATAATCTTTTGTTTTGATTAAAAAGACCCCCAAGAGATTGACCGACGCAGGTCCTTAAGCCAGAAGTTTGACGACTGGGTAAATTTGCTAAGACATCCCTCTGATAGTCTGATAAGCAATCCTTACTCTTAACTTCCAATTGCAATCTTAATGGTATCCGTTAATGTGCCATGTTAGATGCAATCATACAAAGACATGTGTCACCACAATAAAAAAAACATAAAATATAAATATAATTCTTTAAAAAAAAAAAAAAAAAATACAGCTTCAGGGGGAGTGGTCGAGCCAGTATTATGAATGGATATTGAGAGTAAGAACGTATTTGCTTACGTTGCTTACCGAAAGGATGCTTCAAATAATTTTTTTAATCTTTTTTTTTTTTTTTAATAATTATGCGTATGGTCTTTTTAATGATTTTCTGCCCCACCTCCACCACCATCTAATGAAGTATAGATTAACAAACGGACCATTATCTTTTATTTTGGTAAAAAAAGACGGAGTGAGACTGCCGACGTAAGTCCTTACGCACGCTAGACTGCTAGAGCCTTTTTAAATATCGCTCAACTTGGGTTTCTGGTAGCAGCCGGAAAGAAAGAAAGAACAAGAAATGGAGGCCGGAAGAGTGGGGATCCGGAGGATAAAGTTGGGTTCTCAGGGACTGGAGGTGTCCGCACAGGGCTTGGGCTGCATGGGCATGTCCGCCGTCTATGGTCCTCCCAAGCCCGAACAAGACATGATCGCTCTCATTCACCACGCCGTCCACTCCGGCGTTACCTTCCTTGACACCTCCGACGTCTACGGCCCCTTCACCAACGAAATCCTTCTCGGAAAGGTCCCTTAATTTATTTTTCTTCTTCTTTCTTTTCTTGTTTTGTTTGTTCTTAGTTTTGCTAATTGTTGGGGGGCATGCAGGGTTTGAAGGGAGGGGTGAGAGAGAAGGTGGAATTGGCAACCAAGTTCGGAATTTGCTATGTGGATGGGAAGAGGGAGATCCGTGGCGATCCGGCGTATGTGAGAGCCGCCTGTGAGGCCAGCTTGAAGCGCCTCCACTTGGATTGCATCGATCTCTACTACCAGCACCGCATCGACACCCGCATTCCCATCGAAGTCACGGTTCGTTTCACTCGCTCATGCATCCTCGATCTGTAAAATATATACAAGACAATGAATTTATGGAATTAATTGTTTTCTTCTGCATGTAGATTGGGGAAATGAAGAAGCTAGTGGAAGAAGGTAAAATAAAGTACATAGGTCTCTCCGAGGCCTCTGCTTCCACCATCAGAAGAGCGCATGCGGTTCATCCAATAACAGCTGTGCAGCTGGAGTGGTCTTTGTGGTCTAGAGATGTCGAGCAAGAAATCATTCCTACTTGCAGGTGACGAATCATTATCAATTACGTACATTAATTAATTCCTTTTTTTTATGAGGTTATAGAATAATCAAAATCCAAATTATAATTTATCAGGGAACTGGGCATTGGGATTGTTGCATACAGTCCTCTTGGACGAGGATTCTTTTCGTCGGGGCTCAAGTCTGTTGAAAATCTTTCCGACGGTGACTTCCGAAAGGTTTGTACATATCTATTATATACGGCAAATCTTTCCCAAAGGTTTTTTTTACATATATATTATTTAGAATTATTCTGACTTACAAGTAATTATAGTGGTTCACATGTTACTTTATTAAAGATTTAATTAAATAATTAAACTTTTAAAATAAATAATGATTTAACAGACCTTACAATATTTTTCTTTTTTAATCTCAAATGGTTTGCTAAAACTTTAGTGTAGATGTAAAGAGTTCATTGCGAATATTGTGTAGTAGTGTAGCCTACCTCAACTTCTCGTATAGCTATTCACAATTATTGCCTTCACAAGTACAGTTCTAGGCTTCTAGCTGCCTAGTGCCTACCTCCTTGAAATATATTCAAGTGTTAATTACATTTTTCCTAATGAATTAGCATGGGATTTTAAGTTTGCCTCATAAATTGACACTTGTCACACTCCGTCCCATTCAACTAATATTTTGTTATAAAAATTTCAACTTTGAAAAAGTAAAATAACGAAAATACCCTAAGTTTAGTCTAATTTTACATAAATACTCTCAAAATTTAAAATTTTAAAAAAGAATAGCTACCAAGAAAAAAAAAAAATCTTGTTGGTAGCCGAGCTACCTCGAAAAGTTTAAAACGCTTGGAGGTGGCTTGGCCACCCTTGATTTTTGGAACTTGTTCTATATATATATATTACTTCTTTTTTAATTTAAAATTTTTTATTTTAGTTTTTTAGTTTATCTATTTTTTATTTTTTTTAATTCGTGGGTATTTTCATCCTTTACCGATATTTAGTGTCCAAAAAGGCATATTTAGTATGAGTAAACTAGCTTTCCTAACGACAAATTTTTTTAATTACAAAATGATAATTCAATGTAACTAATAAGTGTCCGTTCATAGGAGCAATTTATAAATGAATAGCAATTCATAAGAAAAAAATGTAATTAAACCTACATTTAATGATTTTCGTCTTATTGTTGGTTATTCCAATCTCAATGCTAATGTATATATGTATTTACTACTTGCAGTTTCTTCCTAGGTTCCAACCTGAAAATATGGAACATAACAAAATCGTATTTGAACGTGTGAATGAAATGGCAACAAGGAAGGGATGCACCCCATCGCAGCTAGCACTAGCTTGGGTTCATCACCAAGGGAATGACGTGTGTCCCATTCCAGGAACCACCAAAATTGATAATTTTAATCAGAACATTGGAGCTCTGTCTGTGAAACTCACACCAGAAGAAATGGCTGAACTCGAATCATTTGCTTCAGATGATGTTGTTAAGGGCGATAGATATATGACCGACTTTGCGACTTGGGAGACTTCTGAAACTCCACCACTTTCTTCGTGGAAAGCTGCATAAGCACAAGCCTTTTCTTGTGTCTGATCAATAGGTTGAATCCATGTATGCTTTGTCAATATTATAATATCTGTGTGTTGAGTTCTTGACTCCTCAGAATAATATATGTTCTATTAGAATGTTATGAGGCCTGATAATTCATGAAGATCAGACCACATATTTTCTCAATAACCATATTTTGTTTGCAATGTTCAATGATGTCGTGCAAAAGACCATAATTACATAATAACACAGATTTAGTCGATGTGGGAAACAATTAGAACTTGGTCAATATTATAATATCTGTGTGTTGAGTTCTTGACTCCTCAGAATAATATATGTTCTATTAGAATGTTATGAGGCCCGCTAATTCATGAAGATCAGACCACATATTTTTCTCAATAACCATATTTTGTTTGCAATGTTCAATGATGTCGTGCATGCAAAAGACCATAATTACATAATAACACAGATTTAGTCGATGTGGGAAACAATTAGAACTTGGTACCATTTAGTTCGGAAAAGCCAATGCTTGGATCCTCACCCTCCTCAATCACCTCCTCACTCTTTCTACTCTCTCAAGAACACCTTTCACTGCAATGTCAAATGCATCTTCAAAGCTCGCTCGTCTACTCCTCGGATCGGCATAAACTATTCTCGGAATCAGCTTTATAACCTCCTCTCTCATGGCCAACACTTTCTTCTTTGGAATCAGAAGCAATCTCTCATTCACAGCAACCCTTTTCTCCTTGACATCGTCCAGCGGTATCATCACCGAATACTCTGTATACTTCTTCGGTAAATGCCACAAGTACTGCGCATAAGCAGAACCCACGTGGAAGAAGGCCGGAATACAGCCGGCCAAAATCGAGTCAAAAGTTGATCTCCTCGTGTATGAATCCCCTGGAGGCTGCAGGCAAAAAACAGAGCTTTGAAATGCCTTCATCACATTTGCAGGGGCGTCACACTTGCTTGCTCCATTGAAACAACCAAGAAAGTTGCATGTGGGTGAAGCCTGGCATTCATCAATCAGCTCACTTCGTATGGAATCTGTTGCATTGGGTCGTGGGGCACCAGCAAAAGCAAACAGGTACCGCCGCTTTGTTTTTTGGTTGTGGATATAGGAAGAGCATTTGGCAAGCTGTCATGAAGAAATGTAGTCAGGATAATATTCCTATTGAATGGGAAGATATTCTAAGGGAGTGAAAGAATGGGGGGGAAAGAGCCTAAAAGCAAGTATTTGTGGTTTAGCTTGGGGCGTGGTGGTAGACCATCTGTGGAGGCGGAGAAATGATTCCAGATTTGGGAATTCTTTAATCTCTGAGGAAAAAATGATTCAAAGGATTTTTTGGGAGGTTAGAACTAGAATTATATGGAAGGGCCAATTTAATGGTATGAGGAGAATGTCTCTTTGTGCTAATTGGGATATCCCAACTTCTGTTCTGATGTAAGTCTGGTTGACTGTTGGCTGTAAGCTTCACTTCTTGATGTTAGCTCTGCTGCTGTTCAATCTGGGCGTATGCTGCACAAGTATAGCTGCTGGATAGCTGAAGGAGGAAACTTAGTACAGATAAGTTGTTCCTCTGACTTGGAAAACTTCTGAAACTCCCCAACTTTCTTCATGGAAAGCTCCATAAGCACCGGCCTTTTGCTATGTCTCAATAACTTCAATCCTCACTTTGTAAACTTTGTAAATATTATAATTGAAGTGTGTTAAGTTCTTGATTGCTCAGGATAATATATATTTATTAGAATGTTATCATGCTTGATATAATGAAGATTAGATTTGGTACAAAGTAAGATCTGTCAAGATATCCGGAATATTATATAATCTTTTGCATGTTTTGATTAAAAAGACCCCCAAGAGATTGACTGACGCAGGTCCTTAAGCCAGAAGTTTGATGATTGGGTAAATTTGCTAAGACATCCCTCTGATAGTCTGATAAGCAATCCTTACTCTTAACTTCCAATTGCAATCTTAATGATATCCGTTAATGTGCCATGTTAGATGCATTCATACAAGGACATGTGTCACCACAATCAAAAAACATAAAATATAAATATAATTCTTTTTGAAAAAAATACAATTTCAGAGGGGGTGGTCGAGCCAGTTTATATTATGAATGGATGTTGAGAATAAGAACGTATTTGCTTTCGTTGCTTACCGTAAGGATGCTTCAAATAATTTTTTTAATAATTATGCGCATGGGTGTTTTGTCCTGCTAGTTTTTCTGCCCCACCTCCGCCAGGACCGCCACCATCTCCACCAACATCTAATAAAATATAGATTAACAAACGGACCATTATCTTTTATTTTGGTTAAAAAGGACGGTGTGAGATTGGCTGACGTAAGTCCTTACGCACGCTGGAGCCTTTTTAAATATCGCCCAACTTGGGTTTCTGGTAGCAGCTGGAAAGAAAGAAAGAAAAAGAAATGGAGGCCGGAAGAGTGGGGATCCGGAGGATAAAGTTGGGTTCTCAGGGACTGGAGGTGTCCGCACAGGGCTTGGGCTGCATGGGCATGTCCGACGCCTATGGTCCTCCCAAGCCCGAACAAGACATGATCGCTCTCATCCACCACGCCGTCCACTCCGGCGTCACCTTGCTTGACACCTCCGACTTCTACGGCCCCTTCACCAACGAAATCCTTCTCGGAAAGGTCCCTTAATTTCTTTTTCTTCTTCTTTCTTTTCTTGTTTTGTTTGTTCTTAGTTTTCGCTAATTGTTGGGGCTCATGCAGGGTTTGAAGGGAGGGGTGAGAGAGAAGGTGGAATTGGCAACCAAGTTCGGACTTTGCTATGTGGATGGGAAGAGGGAGACACGTGGCGATCCATCATATGTGAGAGCTTGCTGTGAGGCCAGCCTGAAGCGCCTCCAATTGGATTGCATCGATCTCTACTACCAGCACCGCATCGACACCCGCATTCCCATCGAAGTCACGGTTCGTTTCACTCGCTCATGCATCCTCGATCTGTAAAATATATACAAGACGATGAATTTATGGAATTAATTGTTTTCTTCTGCATGTAGATTGGGGAACTGAAGAAGCTAGTGGAAGAAGGTAAAATAAAGTACATAGGTCTCTCCGAGGCCTCTGCTTCCACCATCAGAAGAGCTCATGCGGTTCATCCAATAACAGCTGTGCAGCTGGAGTGGTCTTTGTGGTCTAGAGATGCCGAGCAAGAAATCATTCCTACTTGCAGGTGACGCATCATTATCAATTACGTACATTAATTAAATCCTTTTTTTATGAGGTTATAAAATAATCAAAATCCAAATTATAATTTATCAGGGAACTGGGCATTGGGATTGTTGCATACAGTCCTCTTGGACGAGGATTCTTTACGTCGGGGCTCAAGTCTGTTGAAAATCTTTCCGACGGTGACTTCCGAAAGGTTTGTACATATATATTATATACCGAAAACGCTTGGAGGTGGCTTGACTACCCCCGGAGTTTTGGAACTTGTTCTTTTAAATATATATATTTATTATTTCTTTCTTAATTAAAATTTTTTTATTTTAGTTTATCTGTTTGTTTTTTTTAATCCGATGGTATTTTCATCCTTTACCGGATATTTAGAGTCTAAAAAGGCATATTCATTATGATTAAACGAGATTTCCTAATGATGAATATTTTTAATTACAAAATGATAATTCAATGTGGCTAAAGTGTGATTAGTGTCCGTTCTTCATAAGAAAAAAATGTAATTAAACCTACATTTAATGATTTTCATATCTTATTGTTTGTGATTCCAATCTCAATGATAATGTATATATGTATTTACTACTTGCAGAATGTTCCTAGGTTCCAACCTGAAAATATGGAGCATAACAAAATCGTATTTGAACGTGTGAACGAAATGGCAACGAGGAAGGGATGCACCCCATCGCAGCTAGCACTAGCCTGGGTTCATCACCAAGGGAATGACGTGTGTCCCATTCCAGGAACCACCAAGATTGAAAACTTCAACCAGAATATTAGAGCTCTGTCTATGAAACTCACACCAGAAGAAATGGTTGAGCTCGAATCATTTGCTTCAGATGATGTTGTTAAGGGCGATAGATATTTGACCGACATGGCGAGTTGGAAGACTTCTGAAACTCCACCACTTTCGTCGTGGAAAGCTGCATAAGCACAAACCTTTTCTTGTGTCTGATCAATAGCTTGAATCCCTGCAGACTTTGTCAATATTATAATATCTGTGTGTTGAGTTCTTGACTCCTCAGAATAATATATGTTCTATTAGAATGTTATGATGCCTGATAATTCATGAAGATCAGACCACATATTTTTCTCAATAACCGTACTTTGTTTGCAATGTTCGATGATGTCGTGCAAAAGACCATAATTACATAATAACACAGATTTAGTCGATGTGGGAAACAATTAGAACTTGGTACCATTTAGTTCGGAAAAGCCAATGCTTGGATCCTCACCCTCCTCAATCACCCTCCTCACTCTTTCTACTCTCTCAAGAACACCTTTCACTGCAATGTCAAATGCATCTTCAAAGCTCTCTCGTCTACTCCTCGGATCGGCATAAACTATTCTCGGAATCAGCTTTATAACCTCCTCTCTCATGGCCAACACTTTCTTCTTCGGAATCCGAAGCAATCTCTCATTCACAGCAGCCTTTTTCTCCTTGACATCGTCCAGCGGTATCATCACCGAATACTCTGTATACTTCTTCGGTAAATGCCACAAGTACTGCGCATAAGCAGAACCCACGTGGAAGAAGACCGGAATACAGCCGGCCAGAATCGAGTCAAAAGTTGACCGCCTCGTGTATGAATCCCCAGGAGGCTGCAGGCAAAAAACAGAGCTTTGAAATGCCTTCATCACATTTGCAGGGTCGTCACAGTTGCTTGCTCCATTGAAACAACCAAGAAAATTGCATGTGGGTGACGACTGGCATTCATCAATCAGCTCACTTCGTATGGAATCTGTTGCATTGGGTCGTGGGGCACCAGCAAAAGTGAACAGGTACCGCCGCTTTGTTCTTCTCATTTTTTTCTGCCACCGGATTACCTGTTAAATCACCAGTTACAGCTTTCAAACTCTAGATTAATAAGTAAGGCATAGACAAAAAGTAGGATTTTAAATCAAATCAAAGAAATTTAGGATTGCATTTTTAAGAATTTGCCATTTGGAAACACAGAAAATTTGGTAACGAGATATTTTTTTGAAAACATATAATTTTTAAATGCTAAACTGTGATTTAAAGGCCAAATCGTGATTTTGCCAAACATGCATTTTCAAATCGTACTTTTTAAAACCGCAATCACAAAATGGACCTAATAACACGAGCTTGATTCGAATAAGGTAATCGAATCAAGCTTGTGTTAGAGCCCAATTTTGTTTTTAAGTTGCACGTAAAGAGATGTGTTTTTGAAACGTACAATTTTAAAATGTTAAATTGCGATTTTAAAGGTCAAATTATGATTTTACCAAATATTTTCAAATAACACTTTATAAAATCACAATCTCAAATAGACTCTAACATGAGCTTGATTCGATTACCTGATTGATCTTCGTAGGATGGAAGTATGTTGGATATGGTATTGCAAAGTCATTGTTCCACGAGCTTGACTCGATTGACAACAATGTCATGTTCTTGGATTCAGGCAAAAACATAAGCTTGGAACCCCAATCAGAATCATCATCTGTCTGCCTCCTGAAATCCCAAGAAATCCTTCCTCCAACCAAGAAATGATCTCTACCCCACATTCTTCTCCACTCTGGTTTTTCTGCAAGCCACTTGAGCAGACTATAAGAAGATGCATCTCTCACTGAGATGTTAAAACCCCAAAGGAACCGACCCACATCAAGGCCAGCATAAAACGGTACATAAACTGCCGAAGCCAACGACGAGTCGTTTGTCAAGCACTTGTAGCGCTTCATCCTGTTGTGGAAGATGACTTCCAACGTAAATTGGTTCGTCACAAACCAACCCGTTTTCGACAAAACCGGTTCCGGATTATTCTCAACCCGAGGACCAAGACCCATGTTTGATATAGCCGGGCACATGTCGGTCCATTTGATAAGCGAATGGCAATTCTTGAGCAACTCGTCGTTGAATTGGCTGGGAAGATCATGCATGTAAATGTATCGACCCGAACACAAATCCGAACCGGATTTTGTCTCGTTTTTGTCGTCTGTTGTACTTACGGAAGAATCAAAAGATTTGGGTGTGCGGGTTTGGGTGGCATGATTGACAAAGTTGTTGACTATAAAAGTGACACCGTTTTGATCGCCGCCAATCAAAGCCGTACGATCAAATAAGAGCAATATCAAGCTTAAAAGAAAGGAGAAGAGTAAGACAAACCAGAGTTGATTATGGCAGTTTCCCACGGTGAATATTTTCTCCATGTTTTCTGATCTCTTTGCATGCACCAAAAACTACAACAGCAGAATGGTGATCATCGTATTAAGAATCTAGAAAGAATAAGACATGAGAGATCGAGAGAGATTGATATGGAGGAGGAGTTTGAGCTGTTGAGCATTCTAATGACGAAAATTAATTAAATTAATTAACCAGCTGGTTGAAGAAGTCATTTAAGGCATAGAACCAAGAAAGGCAAGCATACGCCAGTTTACAAAATATTCCATAAACACATATTCCTGCAGATCTTCATAGCGAATCATATATAATCAATATATTTTCTGTCTTCAATCAATTAATATCCAAATATTATATTATAAAGTGTGAAAATGGAGTAATGCTACAAGTCTCTCTTATGTACGTCCCTCTTGAGTCCTTTCAAGAATGATGTTGCTATTAAAATCACCATTAAGCTTGTGATTAATTATTATTGGATTTTGATCATATTGTGATTTTAATATATAACCACATCATTCTTGAAGGGATTCAAGAAGGAAACAAGAGAGACTTCTAGAATTATTAGTGAAAATGGTCGTTTCAATTTATATAGCTCAACATGGCCTCGAAAAATTTACTTAATTAATTCTAAAATCAAGTAGTAGCCCAATCTCTATTTCTCCCAAACGGGAGACTTTCTTCAACATTTGTCATGTTTTATCATAAAAGTAGAGGACAATATCTCTACCTTCTTTTCTTTTATCTTCTTCCGTCTCAATCTTGGTACAAACTACTCGGTTAAATTTATATATATAACACCGAATCATCTGTAATTTTTTTTATCTCTCTTTAATTTTTTTCTTACTTTCGTTATTATCTTCTTATTTTATATTTTCTCCAAACTTCAATATTGTATAAAGAAAATATTGTATGCCTTCAAAAAGCATATACCATATTAAAAAAGCAATCGGGTGTTTTATAGTTAATAAAACAAAAAACAAAAAAACAAAAAACAAAATGGATTGATCAAAATTTTCAAGTACTATCAAATACTCAAAAATACTAAAAAAAATAGGAAAAATTTCATTTACAATCCCTGAACTTTCAATTTGATGCAATGTACTCCTTCAGTCAAATTTAAAACTTTAAGAGTGATAAAATGACCTTTATATTCCTGACTTTTTTATAAAATTTCAAATTTACTCTTAATTTTCAAATGAATTTTTTTTTTTTTTTAAAAAAAATGAAAATTAAAGGGTAATTTGGTTTTTTTAGTAATTTCTGTTAAGGGTTAACGGTTGAATTTGACCGCCGGGGGGGGGGGGGGGTGTGTCAATTGAATCAAATTGAAAATTCAGATGGTTAAATTGAAAGTTTTTAAAATTTAGGAAGGTCTTTTCAAAACGATCGAGTTGTAGTTCAAAGATCTAAAATAAAGTTTTCCAGAAAAAAATATTGTCCGACAAAACAAAGAGGTTGATGATGTAGATGGGAGAGGGAGAAAATGGGAAAAATGAAACCCTAGGCTGCCAAACATAGTATTCCTTTTTTGTTCGTCAAAAGGTGATTTTGTAAATTTCCTATGGTCTGGAATAAAAGGTAGTTAGGCTTTCTTTTTCGCTCACTTGTCTTTTTAGGGTTAATTCTCAAGTCATTTCAACCTATTTCACCGATACTTAATTACCTTAATTGAATTATTTTATGACTTTTAATAATAATTTTAAAAATTACATCACTTTAAAATATAAAATACAAATAAAAAAACAAGTGAGATACTTACCTTAATTGAATTATTCCTCTATATATGTCTATGATGTCCATATATAGTTACTACTTTATTATCATTATTTTCAACAATATATCATCCTCTTTTAGAAAGAGATCATGAACACAATCAATTTCTTTATATATATAGTCACTCATGAGTGCTATATTTCTTCACTATATAATCATCATTATTAATAGTGTTTTGTGTACGATCAAAGGTCAGCCAAGGAATTCCTTTCTTCTTCTTCTTCTTCTTCTCTCTCTTTTTGTATGGTGATAAAATTATCTCATTTTCCCATCCTATAAATCTAATGATATATAACCAGAACTAGTTTGATCAAACATTAATTATAAATTTGTTGGGTTTAATTACATGATCATCTCTTAGCTTAATTAAGAACTTTAAATCGAAAAATAAATACTCCTAAGATATGTTACAATGTCGCTCTCCTTAAGACATTCTTAATTCGTTCTTATCAATATAATTCAATTTCTGTGGAAAAAAAAAATATATATATCGAAAATCAACAATTGGTGCGCACCGGATTATGAAGGAACAAATCTACTTTCTACGTATAGAAAAAAAAAAGTCACCTATGTGTCATGCACGCTCGGACCCTTCTAAAGTGAAAATTCTGACCAAAAATCTACTTTCTACATATAAAAATAAAAATAAAAAAGGTCACCTATGAGTGCTTCACACAAATCCCCTCCATTATCCAATACACAATTCCTGGATGGCATGAAGGAGAGATGAGGGAGAGAGATTGAGAGCTTGTGAGGAGAGAGTGTGAGGAGAAATATAAAAATATAAAAATATAAAAAATAGGAGTAAAGAAATGATTTTGTTCTTTAAATTTAGGGAGAGGTCTGACAAGACCTAAAATGGATAGGGGAATAGAGAGCTTGATGAAGCTTGCTTTTTGTTAAATTTAACCAAATTTTGGCTAAAAGTCATGAATTTTAGAGAGCTCATTGAGGATGCTCCAAAAGCATTTATATTGAGCTCTTCAATTTTTTTCTAAATTTATCTCTAAAAATCTATTTTGATTGATTTTGTTAGTCATGTTTCAAAATCATTGACATCAAACTCTCTAAATATTTATCTACTTTAATTAAATATTATATTTTATTGGTTGAAACCAACTGTTTTTTTTTTTTTTTTTTTTTTTTTTTGGGTGGGGGGGGGGGGTTGATAAACTTGCAGCTTTCATTGAATTAATCAGTTGGACAGAGCATTGAGCTCTGATACAATAATCTCATGAATACAATCAGGTGGTTCATGCATCCACGTCCTCTCCTCCTGCTTTGCAACCAACCTAGTTAGGACATGAGCAGCTTGATTGGTCTCTCTGCAGGCATAGACCATTTTTGAACACGAGATAGCTGCTAACTTAGTCCGAATATCCTCCACAAGATGTCCCCTATGGCTCCAGTCCAGCTCCCTGGAATTTACGCCATCTACAATAGTTTTAGCATCACCTTCCAGGCAGACCTGCCACAGCCCTAGCTCCCTTGCCACCTGAATGCCATTATGGCTGCCCAAGCTTCAACAGACGCTCGATCAACAGTACCTTGTCGGGTAACACACCTAGCTGCAACCAGACTTCCCAAATGGTCACAGATGACTGCTCCTAGAATCACTCGATCATTTTTCTTTCCAATGGCCGCATCCCAATTCACCTTATGCCAACCATGCGAAGGAGCCGTCCACTTACTTGGGGAAGAAACTTCCATCGCTGCCCAAGAAGTATGATTCTCTGTTTGTGC
Organism: Corylus avellana; assembly: GCF_965113065.1. Lineage (NCBI taxonomy): Eukaryota > Viridiplantae > Streptophyta > Magnoliopsida > Fagales > Betulaceae > Corylus > Corylus avellana. The sequence goes on from NC_142493.1 coordinate 29,645,730, forward strand.
TTCATGAAACTCCCTCAAGGCTTCTGAGGCACTGACAAGTAAGACAGTTGGGTGTGAGAACAAATCTTCATGAATTACTGTGACGTCCCACATCGCCTGGGTATGGAGATGAGGATATGCTTAAATGTATACTACACCCTTAATGACAACAACACGTTTTAAAGCCGTGATGATCATGATCCCATCAGAATTCCGCAGTTAAGCGTGCTTCTGCTGAGTAGTACCAGGATGGGTGACCACCCTGGGAAGTCTGGTTCGAGGGGAGCCAAAAGCGGACAATATTGTGTGTTATTGGGGTGTGGGATGTTACAATTGGTATCAGAGCCATTGCTCAGCCTGAGATGGGGGGAGCATGCACAAGCCCATGAAGGTCGTTAGCGGGCGCTCGCTGGGGCGGACGCCAAGAATGGGCGAATCCCATGAGGGTCGCCAGCGAGGACGCTGAGTCCTAAGAGGAGGTGATTGTGACGTCCCACATCGCCTGGGTATGGAGATGAGGATATGCTTAAATGTATACTACACCCTTAATGACAACAACGCGTTTTAAAGCTGTGATGGTCATAATCCCATCAGAACTCCCCAGTTAAGCATGCTTCTGCTGGAGTAGTACCAGGATGGATGACCACCCTGGGAAGTCTGATTCGAGGGGAGCCAAAAGCGGACAATATTGTGTGTCATTGGGGTGGGGGATGTTACAATTACCGCATTCCTCCGTAACCAGATTCTGCGGGCAACCATCACAAACAATTGGAACTCTTCCTTCCTGCATCTACTCAGCATCTCTTCAGCTACCCTTAGAAAGTCAAAGTTCAAGTATGAACATTTCTGAAAGTTCATACAGCCCCCACTCCATACATCACATGCCAAGGGGCATAGCCAAAGTATGTGACATATGGATTCTTCCTCAGTCCCGCAGATAGGGCAGGTCGGGTCAGTGAGTATTTTCTGTCTTACCAGATTTAAGCGCGTAGGCAATATATCTTGGCAGGCCCGCCAAAAAAACACCTTCTTTGCATTAGGAATTTGCAAGCTCCATAAAGCCTTCCATACCTTACTGTCCTGTTTACGAATAGAACATTCTGTCATCCTCATGTTATCCAACTCCTTCTGGATATGGAATCCACTCTTAACTGTAAAGATTCCACATTCAGTATCCCTCCATATAAGTCTATCTTCTTGGTTTGTAGAGCTAATGGGAAGAGACCTTATCATAACTAACTCCTCCACCGAGAACAATCGATCCAAGAGGGACTGCTCCCATTTGCACCCACTCCCATCAAAAAGTTGATCAACCGTGGCCTACGGGTCAAGCAAGGTTGGAGGAGATTGAACCCGAAATGCATGTTGAAGGATTTGGGATCCACCGATCTGCCCAGATGCGGGCTACTCTTCCATTCCCAATCCTCCACACCAATCCTTCCTTTAAAAGCTCACAAGATCCTTGTATACTTCTCTAAGCGAACAATGGTTTTTTTCCTAGCTGGGCATCAAGCTAGTATTGTACCATTCGGATGATATTTGCTTTTAATGATTTGTGCTACTAAACTACCTGGCATCGTCCACATCCTCCAAGCTTGTTTCGCCAAAAGGGCTTTATTAAAACAGCTTAGGTCCCGAAATTCCAGTCCTCCACTTGCTTTGGATTCCCCCATTTTACTCCAACTCATCCAAGAATGTTGGCGACTCCTAAAGTCCCCTGAAAGTTTAACAGCAAGAATCATCGAGGTGAAATATTATCCAAAAGGTTCATTCATGGAAGCAAAATTGGGTACGAAACCTTCATTCGCTTGGAGATGTATCCAAGGAGCTAGAGATCTTATTGAGGTTGGGACAATATGGAGAATTGGTAATGGTCAAAATGTAAACATCTGGGGTGATAATTGGATTCCACTGCATTCAACCTACAGGATTCAATCCCTTCTGAAGGTGCAGAACCCGACCAATAAGGTGCATGAGCTTATTGATTGGGAAAGGGTTTGGTGGAATCAGAATGTGTTGTCAAATATCTTTACAGCCGAGGAGGTAGCAGCAATAAATACTATACCAATTAGCAACATTGACCAACCTGATTTTCAAATTTGGTTGGGAAGCAGCTCAGGAATTTTTACGGTTAAAAGCGCCTACCATTTATTAAAGGAATTGGAAAGCAAAAAGGTCCCAGAATGTTCTGTTAAGGTGGAGGAAAGTAAGTTGTGGAAGAAGATCTAGAGTTTATCTATTCCAAATACAGCAAAGAATTTTTTCTGGAGAGCATGCCAATATGTGTTACCTACAAAAGATGCTCTGCTAAGGAGGAAGGTGGTGAAGGATCCTTACTGCCCCATTTGTGAGAACGAACCCGAAACTGTGGTACATGCTCTTTGGGGCTGTCCAGCAGCCAAGGATGTGTGAGGATGTACCAAAAGAGTTTTCCAAAAGTTTAGTACTGATGGGAAAGACTTTATGCATATTGCGAAACATATGCTGTCCAGATGTGGAAAGGAGGAGTTTGAATTGTTTGCACATCTAGCTCGATAGATCTGGTTCCGGAGGAACAAGTGGGTCTATGAAGGAAGATTCACCAACCCCTCCGTTCTTGTACAGGAGACTGAAAAGAATGCGGCGGAATTTCAACAGGTACACGAGGTTACATCTTCTGGTAATGCCATGAACAGTAACAATTGCGAGAAGAACAGGACAACTCCTACTCAAGGATGGTTCAAGGCGAATTGGGATGTGGCTCTCGACAAATCGTGTGGAATGATGGGGATAGGTGTTGTGGTCCGGGAGGTAAAGGGACGAGTCATTGCTGCAATGAGCAAATTTAGAAGGGACACTCTTAAGGCAACGACGGGAGAGGCCCTCGCGGCTTATCATGCAGCAAGTTTTTGTAAAGAGCTTGGACTGGAACACTTGCACTTGGAGGGTGATGCGAAAATAATTGTGGAGGCCATCAATTCACCCATAATACATGGAGTAGATTTGGACATTTAGTGGAAGACACAGAGTGTTCTACACATATTTAGGAGCTGGAAATGCACTTTTGTCCACCGGGAAGCAAATGAGACGGCACACTAACTCGCGAAAGCTGCGATTACAAATGTCTGTGATAGAATATGGAGGGATCAAACTCCAAATTATATTAGTGATTTTGTTTTGATTGAGCAATTAACTTTATCTCTTGATTGTTGATGGAGTATTTAGCCCCACCTTTGATCTTTTATCTATATATGATAATCCTCAATTCTATTTCAAAATAATAATAATAATAATTAATGTATTTAAATCACATATCAAAATTAAATAATAATAATATATCGCAATATACCATAAAAATAAAAAATAAAATAAAAAAAAGGGACAATCCAGTTCAGCCTTTACCAAACCATAGAACTTCAATGATAGAAGAGACGTACGGTACCACGTGAGGACATTTGTACATACAACACAACCCCCAACAAAGCAGCAAAATCACCAAACCATCACAAAACCCAGCATGAAGGAGCTCATCCATGGCGTAATATATAGGAAAGCCACACAGCAAGTAGTATGTAATGGAAAACACCCAAACCTTTCCATATATACATCGTGAAACATTATATCACAATAATTACATGTCTCTCTACTGAGATCTCATGTATAACTCCATAACTCATCTCCATCTGAGTCGTCCGACGACTTCGACTCCATCCTCGGCGGGCTCACGAGCATTCCCTCCGCCATGTCAGCCAGAAAATTCGGCATGTTCAGAAGCGCTTCCTCGTCGATGAACTCCGCCTCGCCCACCCAACTGCTACTACAGCACAAAACCTCATTTTCCGAGCGCCTCTGTCCCATAGCCTCCGCCGCACTCGACGCCGCAGCTTGTATATCGGTCGCCGATGTCGACGCCGGTATCGGGAACGAGAGAATGGAATTGGGAAGGTTGAGGAGCGTTCCGGGGCCTTTCAAGGCCAGCGCCGCCACGTCGTAGGCGGCGGCAGCCATCTCGGGAGTCGGGTAAGTACCGAGCCAAATGCGCGTAGTTTTACTTGGCTCGCGTATTTCGGACACCCATTTACCTTTCCGGCTCCGTACTCCCCGATATTTCTTCGTCCGACTCCCACCGGAACCCGATGACGACCCTCCTGGAAATTGTACAGGTGTCGGTGGTGGGCCATCAGATGTGGTGGTTCTGGCTGTATAAGGACGTGGCATAGTCTCCTCGAAGCGCACGGTAGCGGAAAATGGGTCAGGTACTTCAACTGAGAAGCTGTCTTCTTCAACTTTTGGGCGCAGGTTAGGAGGAATATTATTCGCCATTTACGTGCATCTAATATTTTTCTTTTTTCTTTTTTTTCTGAAGTAGCATCTAATATTAATAGGACAGAAATTTACCAAGGGTGGGCCTAAAATTCCTCCGATCAATTTCTAAAATTACCATAAGTAATATCCTTGTCATGAATGAAAAACACGTATTTAATTTGATTTGTACTAATTTTTTCACTCACAACTTAATTAAATGGTCGCTTTAATGGAATTTTTGCTTTTATTTTTTATTTTTTAAATTGTTTTCTTGATAATATGAAGGATTCCCTTGTAATATATAGTTTCTGATTTGTATCTTTTTTCACCGGGAAAAAAAAAATAAAATGATGAGGGAGTACTCATTAAGCATTGAGCCATCATCAACTTAACTATACCTACAGTATTTTAATTACTACAGCGTTTTACCTACAGTTGCCAACGGTAAATGCAATTAATAAGGGGGGTGCAACTAACGACAAAAATTTATCACTGCATAGTAACTTCAAATATGGTGTCTCCTTCTTTTTCTCTCTATGAAGAAACCTCTAGACAACCGACTGTCATGGGAGGAGGGAGTTTCGGCTCCTTTCTCCTCATCTTTCCCCTCTCCCTTTCTCTCTCTCCTTTTTGTCTTTTCTGAGGCCCAAACGGCCTGTTCGGAGGTCCTATCCGCTGCTTCGGAGGCCTTATTCAACGTCTTTAGTGTTTTATCTTTATCCAATAACTGCATCGTCTCTTCCTCTACAGTAAATCGTCTGTTCACCGCTTTCACCAACCGCACCCAGCCTCTCGAATTCACTCTCTTCTTGAAATCTTTGGATTTGATTTTTTCAAATTTTGCTTTATACATTTTGGAAAGCCTATGCCTACACATGTACGCCACTCCACCTCGTTCTTCGGTGTCTCCGCCATTGTCTACCGTCAGCCCCATCCACAACCGGCCTCCACGCGTTAGAGCGTGTTCAACATGCACCTGCGAGTAGATATTACTCACAGCCTCCGTGCGCCCCACGCGCTGACATGTGACGTCTAATCTTCGATGTTTCTGCCTTTTGTATTTTTTTTAATCTTTTTGTTGTTTTTTCATAGTCTGTTATGGGTTTTGTGTCTTCTTTTTGTTGTTTTTTTGTTTATATGTTGTTATTTTCTCTGTGTATTCGAGTCTCTGCCACTGTTGGTTCTTGTCTGTTCTTTGGGGGTTTGGGAAGGTTTGTGAAACTTTTACAGTTCCGTGCTCATCTCTAGCCCTTTTGGTTGTGTCTTCTTTGACACACCATATATAACTGCCTTTTTTGGTGGTCCATTTTCTTGGCCTTTGTACCAAAAAACCATAGGCCGCGTCATTCATTTGATGCATTGTCTTTTATTTTATATTTAAATGTATATATTGTTATGGTGGTTTAGGGGTTTTTTGTTTGGGTTGTCCAGCCCTTTGTTGTAATTTGTTGTTATGTTTTATGTACTTACAACAAAAAAACTTATAATATGGTGTATAGTGGTGATGATGACGGTGTCTATAATGAAATTTGAAACATGATATTAAGAAATTATTATTATTTTTTATATATTAATTTAATCTTTAATCTTAATAGATTTTTCATTCATATTTTGGCTCATTCCAACAAACTTTTTTGGCTCCGCCTCTAGTTTCTCACATACTTTTTTATTAGCATTAATAAAAAAAAAAAAGTGCTTAAGGAATAAATACATGATACTTCTAATTAAAGATTTTATATCCATATTAATATATGTTCTTCTTTCCGTACGTGAGTAGGATATGAGAACTATATATCTATGGTGTGGGTTATTGTACATGATCAGTGTGAGGGGTTATGCTATTGTAGATGGATTTGGAGATTGTTTTTTTGTTTTTTTTTTTTTTATCATTATTATTATTATTATTATTATTAGCAATAATAGATTTTGGGTTTATTAAAGAGGAAGTATGATGTAATCATAATTTTTTGGTCGAGTCGCGGTAGAGTCCAATAATTAAAGAGTTTGATTCCGATTATTAGTAGAGTTAGAGTCCTATTGAGTTAATAGAGTTAGTTTTGGTCATAGTAGTCGGGTACTTATTTAGTTTAAGAGTCATATTTAGCCTATCAATATTACTCTTCGTTTTAAAGGAGAAACTATATATCAATAATAATATATGAGTTGATTATTGTTTTAGAATACAATTTACTATATATCAATAATAATGTATGAGTTGATTATTATTTTTTGAGGTCACTTCTCCCTAAAATTGACTCTATTAACTCACTAGGACTACTCTACTAATAATCGAAATCAAACTCTTTATTGGACTCTAACACAAATCTTGCAAGACCAAAGAATTATGATTACATCAAATTGAAACACTTGGGAGTCTAAAGTTTTTTTTTTTTTTTTTTGGTTTTTAACAATGTTTTTTTCTCTATTCATTTCATAAAAATCAAGTAGGTTGCTATAATAAAACAATAGCATACATACAATGAAAATTTGATATATGCTTTGTTTGACTCTTTGAATGTTACCGTTTCAATTAGTTTTCAGATATGCAGCATATTCCGGTGAGTCACGTATCTGGCCGTTGCCCGGTTCATCACAACTTTCTCAACTAGACAGTGATTTCTTAGCTTTTCTATCTCCACTACAAGTGCATTCCCAAATGCAATCCCCTGCACTGCCTCTACCATCAGTGACAATTCTTCCATATGCCTGATAATTCATCCGCCATCGGTCAGTGATTTGCTCTCATAAAAGTACTAGAGAGAAAATAAAAGACAGATCGAAGATCTAAGATCGTTACTCTTAAGGTTTCATGTAAACAAACTCTTAAAAAACGACTAAAGGAAATTGAAACAAAAAAAAAATAGAAAAAACTTTACCTGATAGATCAATGCTGAAAGAAAATCTAGAGAGAAGACAAACAGACTGCAGAGCCTGAGCATTAGCAGACTCACCACTATATTATTCATAAAAAATGAAGAGTTGGGCGAGGAGGGAAGAAACCTCCTCCAATAATGTTTCTCTGGCGGCTAGGGTTTTTTGAGAGATAAGTTTGAGGAGGATGCTATAAGTTTTTATTTGGAGTCTAAAGTTGCAACGGCATAAAGCACTTTCTCTGAAACAATGCTTGGGATATATTCTCCCTACAAAAGCAAAAATTTCCAGATTCAGCACATGCAATAATGATGAGGTTTGGCACTGTCTTTTCTGCAATTTACATTTAGAAACTGTCCAACATGTGCTCCTTTGCTACAATTATATGGAGACAATAATCGGCTTGGCCTTTAAATTCATGTTGAGGCCTTTGAAAATTTTGATATAATTAATTAACTAAGTGGATTTAAGCCATTTTGGATCCACAAAAATTCTTAGCTTCATAATTCTGAACGTATGGATAATCATTCTCTCCTTAATTAAGTAAGCAAATTAAGCTTGGGAGAATGTTGAAGCAGGGACCATAATATGGAAAGCCCCTCCGCATGGTTGTCTAAAAGCAAACTTTGATGCAGCAATTAGATTTAACTTTTTTTTTTTTTGACATGTCCACATAAGGGAAGGGAGAGAGAGGATTTGAACTAGTGACCTCCGCTTCATGAATCGTGGTTCACAGCCGATTGAACTACCCCTTGAGAACTAGATCTAACTTTTATGTTGTGGTGATTAGCAATTAATGACGAAGCTCTTGTTGTGGCTGCTTGTTCTATGAAATTAGTTTCTATTGATGTGAATATACATAGGAGAGAGGCCAAAGCAGCTTTATTTGCCCCTGAAATGGTCATTTAATTTCCTTGGAATCGGTCATCTAATTTTGGAGGGTGATTCACTTGGTTATAACTATTTGAGTAATGATGGAAAGCACGCCTGGCGTGCATCAACAGTGATGCACGCCAGGCACAAAATTTTTTTTTTTTATTATTTTATTATTTTTTTAAAAAAAAAAAAAAAAAAAAAAAAATTTTTTTTGCACTGGCGTGCGTGGGCGTGCCACGCACGCCGCGTGCTTTGCATCATTACTCTAACTATTTTGGCTTTGACTGATCCATGACTTAGTTATATTGCAAATTGGGCTGCATCCCATAAAATATTGCGTAATTCTTAAAAGTCTCTCTAAGAATGTAGTGATTTTTTTTTTTTTTTTTTTTTGACATGTCCGCACAAGAGGGGAAAAGAGATTCGAACTAGTGACCTCTACTTCATTAGACATGGTCTCAGCCAATTGAGCTTCCTTTTGAAGACAGAATGTAGTGGTTTTAAAAATCACAATGTGATCAAAATTCAATAATAATCGATCACAATTAGGTCAATGAAAAATTTAAAAGGCACATCATTCTTGGAGTGAAAAAAAAAAAAAAAACAAAAAAAACAAAAGATAAGAATTACTTTTAACGTTACTCACACACACACACACACATATATATATATATATATATATATATATATATATATATGCATTAATCCTATATATACAATCACTATACTTAAAGTTGCTCCATCCAATACTTTTTTGATAGGGAGTGGCACACATGTCTTGTGCTCTACTTGTCATATCTCTTTTCTTAAATCAAAGAACTTCCCAAACCCTCCAAGGTTTCAATCAAACCACCGGACCCCCACCAGGTTTTGAACAGAAATCTTGGATGGGTGTCTCGATCTATAGCCATGAAAAAGCTAATTTTAAAATATTTTCACTTTTTATTACTATTTAAACAAAAATCTATTACACAGTTTTTTTTATATATATATGTGGTGATGGAGCGCTGCTTGTCTCGGGTGATACTTTCGGATATGTAGTATTGTCGTGGGAAAAGAAAGGTTTTGGGGGATAATGGTGGGTTGATGAGACTGAAATTGACAGTTGATGAGATAGAAAATGGGACGGTAGTGTTTCAACAATGGTGTTGCACGTGGAGCGCAGATATTATTGGAACAAATTGGCTACTGTAGTTCGAGAAGTTACCACAAAAATAAAGTTGGTGGTGTTGTTGGAATAGTTGTCGGGCCAGATATGGAAGAAGGAAATCACCACCTTGGGACAAATGTCCTGTTAACTTTTAAGGGGGATGAATGTTACGGAATTCTAGCGTGGAGATAAGTTTGAGGTGCATGGTAGTATGTTACCACAGTTTTGCAGGTCTCTTCTCCAATAATATACTTGGATCGATGTTGATTTTGTCTTGTAAAAGATTCAGAAACAAGGCAAAGAGCTCGTTGGAGTGGGCAGATCGAAAGAGAATAGCTCAAATGTTTAAGTTAGTTAATTATTATTGTAAAAATTGATAATTACTAAGTAAGCAATTTAGATAATAAGTTTGTCAAAAGATCTGCATACCTGAACTTTAAGAGCGTTAAATGCTGTTATTATGGCTACTTCTTGCTTTATGTAGACCCTTAGGTTAAAGAGTAGCGTTGTCAAAGCTGAATGTTAGGTGTCGACACCTAAAGAGATCTAATAATCTTTGGTTGGTATAATTGAAGTCACCAGGGACAGAATGAAGGGGGGCCGGTATAGGCCATGCCCGCCCCCTGCTCCCCCCTCTCAATTCTTGAGGAAAAAATAAAAAAAAGTTTACAAAGTTTAGTTTTTAAGTATTTGCCCCTTACCCAAGCTAGAAAAGAGTAGTATAGGCCATGCCCTTTTCTCCCCCCCTCCCACCCTTTTTCAATTCTTGAGCAGTATAGGCCATGCCTTTTTCTCCCCCCACCACTCCCACCCTTTTTTCAATTCTTGAGCAGTATAGGCCATACCCTTTCCTTCCCCCCCTTTTTCTCCCCCCCTCCCACCCTTTTTCAATTCTTGAGCAGTATTGGCCATACCCTTTCCTTCCCCACCCCCCCTATTATGGCTACTTCTTGCTTTATGTAGACCCTTAGGTTAGGGAGTGGCGTTGTCAAAGCTGAATGTTAGACACCTAGAGAGATCTAATAATCCTTGGTTAGTATAATTAATGTCACTAGGGACAAAATGAAGGGGGGGCCGGTATAGGCCATGCTGGGCCCCTCGCTCCCCCCTCTCAATTCTAGAGGAAAAAATAAAAAAATAAAAAAGTTTACAAATTTTAGTTTTTAAGTCTTTGCCCCTTACCCAAGCTAGAAAGGAGCGGTATAGGCGATGCCCTTCCCCCCCCCCCCCCCCCCCCCCCCCCTCTTTTCAATTCTTGAGGGGGAAAAAAAAAAAAAATTGGCCCCTACCTACAATTTTTTTTGGCCCTACCTATAAATTTTTTCAGCCTTATCCAATAAAATTTTTGGCTCGACCCACTAAATTTTTTGGATATACTACTTATACCCAAAAAAATCTTTTAAGCCATACCCATTAAAACCTAAAAGCTAGTTACTCATACTCATTCTCAAATCTTTTGGCCCTTACCCATTAAAAATTGTAGTAATCTTATTTTTTGCCCTAACCCATTAAGCTGGTTACCCATTTAAGATTCGGGCATACTCACTAAATTTTATCTTTCTTGAGCATTTTGTGATACATCTAGTTACTATTCTAACACTAAACAAGCACAAGTCAACAATCAAGAACCTTAAGATTTGAAATTTAGAGTTTACTTTATTATACTGATTTAATTTTTCAAACAAAAAATAAATAAATAAAATGCAATTTACAACACAGAAGTAGTGCAAAGTAGTGAGTTTGTTTTTATTCCAAACTCACTATGTTCTCGCCTTATGGTTGTTGCTTCTTCTTTGTGTGATTTTCAATTTGGGTCTTTAATTTTTTTTTTTTTTCTTTCTTTTTTCTAGTTTATACCCTAGTGTGTACCTAGCTAATTACTTTGGAAATTTTCTTGGGCTATTGAACCACCACTTTAGATGCTAAAAATAAATAAATTTATGCATTCCTTTTTTTTCTTTTTTTTTACCCTAAGCTTATGCCTTGGGCCCTGCACATAATACTTTTTGGCTCCATCCTTGGATGTCACATTAGTCTTATCTGAGCACTGTAACTTGTCAATTCGCTGTTAAATAGCGGATTCTTCGGAGATCTCGCCATCAATGAGATAGATCTTGGGAGGAGTCCTTTGTTAAATGAACGATCGCCTAACCTCGATCGTGGTCAAGACTCACGAGTGGCATTCGTGATCGTGGAAGCTACTTTATTTCGTAATTTGGGTTTGAAAGCAATAGGCACAATCCCCAACAGAGTATACTACTATTAAAATAAAAAAATAAAAAAAATAAAGATTAGGTTTTGTTTGATTAGCATACTGAATGCTGCTCTATAAACCAAAGATATTCCTCCAAAATGGACAAAAGTTAAGGCTACTGTTATGAATGTTTGAGAGCTTTCTACCACTTGCTTTTCCATGTTAGATTGAGTGAAAGAAACGGTATACATCATATTCATCACAAATTTCTTCTTTCTCTTCTCTCCAACCTCCAAGTAACTTATAAGCTTTTCCTCGGTTAGTAATTCTCGCAAATCAGTATCACCGTCCAAAAACCATCTTAAAGAGTTTGGGGGTGGCTCGACCACTCCTATTTATCAAGAAGGTAGCCAAGCCACCTCATGAGCCATGAAGGTGGTTCGGCCAATACCTCCACGTGCCCAAATGGGAGCGGCCGGCCGGCCTTGATGCGTATCCACTATTTGTTATTCTGTCTTGAATATTGATGATCCCCTTTTGGTAAATTCAGTCCCAAGCGTGGCCTTAATAGTTGGACAATCCTTGACGCGTCTTCAATGGCGATTACTTACCCAAAAAGTTCTGAAATGACGGCATCATACAACGGCAACATGGCATTCAACGTGACCCTAAAGCATGCAAAAAACCTCAAAGCTTACTTGCACTTCACGTGCCTCTCTAAGCTATAATTAATCAATAAATTAATTAATTAAGTATCGTCAATCTCTTATATTACAGATGCCAAAAATCACAATCATCATGCACCATTATTATTGATCAATTCCTCAACTTTCATCAATGAAAAAGCTTCCTATATCCATCAATGGTTCCGGCCCTGATCAAATCCAAACACCCCAACTTCCCACCAACTCATTTTCCACACAACCCCTTGAATTCTCTGTGCAAAATCTCATAAAAAGCTGGTACAGACGCCAAAAATGGCAGCTATATTTCTTCAATTCCACCCCACAAGACCTGAACAGAGCACCATGGAGAACCCAGTTGGCCAATTTTCTAGAATCCACATCTGTTCATGTTATTGTCATTCTGCTGCTGCTTCTCGACCTTATCTTCACCATCCTTGAACTCTCCTCCTCTGTACTTTCATGCCCTCATGCAGAGGCGAACAAGATAGAGAAATTCTGGTACCATTATGTTGGGATTGCCATCTTGAGCATGCTCGCCGGAAGGGCTTTAGCTCTGGCCGTGGGGCTAGGCGGCTCGTTCTTCCGGCGACCGGGTTATGTGGTTGACGGTGCAGTTGTTGTGGGGGCGCTGGTTTTGGAAGCGCTGCTTGAGAGGGGGGGAGGCGGGCTGCTTGCCGTGGTGAGCTTTTGGCGTGTTGTTCGGGTTGTGGAGAGCGCTTTGGAGCTGAGCGACGAGGCCATTGAAGCGCAGATTGAAGGGATAGTGTGCCAGTTCGAGGCGCTGCGGGAAGAGAATAGGAGGCTCTTGGAGAGTATTGGTGAGAAGGATAAAATCATAGAGATGCTCCAGGAAGAACTTGATCAATTCCTCCGATTATGAGCACATTTTAGAGCAGGGGAGCATGCTTTTTACCGTTTTACTGTAGCAGCATGCAGAAGATTAATGATATGTTACATTTTATCTTATAATTATTTCACAACGTTGATGTAGTAATCCCGACTAATCATTGAATTTTTATTTACTTTTAATAAAGATTATTGCCACATAAACATTGTTAAATATTTGTAAAATAAAAATTGATTTATTAGTATAACAGCACAACTATGGCACCTTCCATAAGAAAACGTTCAAGGCCCCGATTATGGTAAAAAAGTTTACTCGATACTCTTTGATGAAGGACCCAATTAATTATGGTAAAAATGTTAGTCAAAGCCATTTTTGTGATGGCGATTTACAAACATCTAACAAGCTTTTAAACTTATCACCATCTAAGATATATTATCCTCCATCTTTTTCTTACGAGGAAAAACTTAAGAATAATGTTACATTTACTTCAATTTCTTTATATAGTTTTTTTCCACACCTATAAATGACTTTTAAAATCATCATTGAACATGAAATGTATATTTATTGAGTTTTGATCTAATGACCACATATGAGTGTGGAAAAATTGTATAAAAGAGTGGGAGTAAATGTAGCATTACTCTTGGATTAATTGTGAAATTGAGTTAATTGGGCCTATTTGAGATTTAATTGGCTCTAGCTATTGAAATTTTTTGGAAAGAATGTAATGGAGAGTTGCTGAAATTATGATAATTAAGATATATTTTGACAAAATGGCCATAGGAGGCCAGGAGTTGCATGCCAACATATTTTTTTTAAGCATATGGCGTGTGTGTGAGTGGAAAGTTTTGATAGTTGGACATAATATTTAAGTTCTAAAGAGAAGGCAATAGAAAATCAGCACACGTAGAATTGTGTATGACAGCAAAACAGTAGTCCAGCTAGGAACGTGTGATGGAGGATGTTGAGTGAGCTGGCTTGGAGTGAAAACTTTACAGCACGTGGATTTAGGTGTCTTGGTGAAGCAAGGGTACCTTAAAGAGGTAATTAAGCATGTGCTCTAAGTAACGTGACTAATTAAGGTAGCTGTCGTGCATGAGAAGTGAGGGTATATATATATGCTAGCTGCGAGCTTTACATAAGGGGCCAGTTTACTGCTATCCTATTTAATTTACTCTATTTAAGGACTATTTTTACCATTTTGTTGTTCATTAATAAAATACTTAGAGTGTAATTTGTAATAAATTTGTGGTATTCTCTAAATAGATCATTTTGTTGTACGTTAATAAACTAGTTAGAGAGTAATTTGTGATAAATTTGTGGTATTTTCTCATTCTGAATGGAGTTTTGTGTGGGTTTCATCAGCAGGGCTTTCAGAAAGCCTTGATCACTACCTAGCTAGTTTGCAAAGCTCTTAGTTCTCTTGCAGCTTCTGTATAAGAGAATATTGTAATTAACATCTTCAATGGTGGAACCATATATATCTCATGCTGCTTTTTCAAAATCAAATAATCACAGAGATGTATAACGACTCTATTTTGTTTTTGCATAGCCAATGGTAATTTTGTTGAGTAATGATATTAATGTTAGAAGCTAGAAGGATCTATCCTTTGTAGTCTATAAATACCCATGTAAACAAGTCATTTTGATCAAGATGAATAAAAGAATCAGAGCCCTCTACTAGTTTTTTTTCTTCTCTTCCATTAATTCTTGTTCTTTCTCTTAGTGTGTGTGAGTTATTCAATTTTCAACAAATTTGTCTGCCTACATCTAGTTTTTGCTAAGCTTTTTGAAAATCTTGGTAGTGTTCATATAGATTCTAGGGCACGATCCCTTATATCAAACAAAGTCGGAATTGATTTTGTTTCAGTTCAGTAGCCTACGAAAAAGAAGGAACTTTGCTTTTATTTCAGTTTTGACCCAGAAGTGAAGAATTCTTCTGAGAACTGGAGAAAATGCTGTTATGGGTTTCAGTCACATCATTGACCATATTATAATTTCAACAAATTCCATGCAGAACCTAGGAGTATTGGATATATTGTAGGACTTTGATTCTTAAAAATAGGAACAGCAAGTTGCATATATCTGCAAAGCATTGTAGTAGAGTGATCTCAATAATAGTGCAACGATATGAAACCTTCTCTTTTATACTTGTTTCGATCGTCTGCAATTTGGAATTTGTTAAGGATCCATAATAAGATGATTCAAATGAAAGCAAACCCCAATTAAGTTTATGACTTTCTTCAGCAATATTTTTGCTTTCTTTTGTATTGTTTTTTTTTTTTTTTACTTTCTTTCTTTTTTTCTTTTTTTCCTTTTTTCTTTTTTCCTTTTTTCTCTTTTTTCTTTTTTTCTCTCTTTCTGAAGAGGAATTAGATGGTGGAACTTGGCTTTTCTTCTGCATATTGGATATCGATGTGCACTTGAAGATGGGAAATTATAAGATGAAGACAGAATATGGCTTGAATATTACCCTCTCTAGATTTGTCTTTAACGAACTTTAGTTTAGTATTTGAATGGCACCAAGTTTACAGCAAGGATCTCTTGGATATACAATTATAATCCTCCTGTTTGCACAAAGCAAACAAAGATAGATAGAGTCCAGCAAACTCTAATTTTGCCAGCCTACCAGAATATAAACATTCTCTGCATGCCATTTTAGCATTAAAAAATAGTAACAGAAGAAAAACTAAGGATCTAACCATTGATCCAAAAGTCATAGGATCGTTGGATATTCACTTACCACTATTTCATATATAATACCAAGATATTTTAATCCATGATTCGGTCTCTGCTCTCATATCAAGTGTTAAGGGTCAAACTATTGATTCATAAGTCTTAAAACTATTGAATACTGATTTGCTTAAACCCTTAACTTTTAACCTTTAGTATAGTAACAGAAGAAGAAAATATAAGAATATTTGTGTTTCAGGAAGTCTAGAGCAAATTTTGTGAAGCACAAGATCTGGCACTTATATATAAACCCTTTGCTGCGTTTCGATCAAATTGGTAAAACTGCTTGAAGCGCACTTCTTTGTTGAAGAACCAAATCAGGCCATTACTCATTAGCTTGTCTGTGTTCATAGTAATGGTGCAAGCAAACCAAGGTGTATCTTTTTGTGCTTCGATTCCCTGCAGGATATAAAAACGTTCCTGGCGAATGACGACTTTCTAAAATTTTCAGCCAAAGAAAAGAAAAAATGTACTCCAACTAGCCTGAGGAACTCAGGCAACCAAAGAAAGAAACAAAAGAAGAAAACTCATGGGTTAAGACTAAACAGGGTATTAAGCTCTTTGGCAGTCAAAGATTTGCCAAAAACAGTATTTGCTGAAATTAAACCATCTAAAGCAAATTTTAGCTCAAAAGCTGAAACCATTTTGGCATGACTACTTATTTCACACAATACTTCTGCATTTTATGGAAGTCAATTTTATGAAGATGAAAGATTCATTACTCCCATTGCCATCTGAAGGCTTGGTTTTCTGATATTCCCAGTGCCTTCAAAAGGTGATCATATAAAATAACCTCCAACGTCTAAGAGATATGACAATTGACATGCAGCACTTGAACTGTGTCAGTGGCAAAACTTATTTAGAGAGCAATGCAAACATGCCCTATCAGAATGTAAGCTGAGCATATGTTTGGTGCAAAATAAGGAGGTGAACTTGAACTGAAAGAACAAACCGATTGTCAAAGCATTTATTTGGGGACAATGGCCCTAAGATGAAGGGATAACCATCAAGAGACCATGATGCCTGAATAACAATCTCACATAGGAAAAACTTCACCTAATATAATCCGTTTTGCAATCATAACTTCGAAATAAAAATTTGTATGATATATAAAATTTTTAAATTTTAAGAGTGATTACAAGAACAGAAAACCCCTACTAATAAGGAAAACCTCAACCATTCCAGCCTCCCAATATCCATATTCTACAATTGGTTTCATGGTTTTTGAATGAAGCTTTGGCTCCAATATTGATCATGTTGTTTCATTTGCTGCAAAATGTGGCTTCGAAGAAATTAAGCTGCAAATTTTGTGAAGTATGAAAGCACCACAGAATTGAAAACAGAATATCCACTTACAATAAAGTTCATTATCAAATCTAATGCTTGATTAGAATTTACTGTTGTGGGGGGAAATCGAAAGGTAGCTTCCCATTGAGTTTTACTGTTGTTGGATAATAGTAGATATTCATAGCTAGCTCCCCTTCTGCTAAACAAGCTTTTTAGCACAGCGACTTGCAAGATCTGACTATCCCTTATTTCTAGTTATAGGGGATGCTTTTAAGCATTTTTACCCAGAGATATGCAACTTGCCAGGGTTTTGCTTCAACAACAGTGAACTATTCGACCAAATACTAATGCTATTGGTTGATTTGCTTCAAAACAAAGGAAAAAAGGACAGTTTTGAGAGAGAAAAAAAAAAAAAAAAAAAAAAGTTTTTATTTTTATTTTTTAAATACAGTACATTATTATGTCGACCCACTGTGCCCTGTTTTTTGATCCACAAAGACCTCCCACAACAAATAAACAAAAACACAAAAACACAAAAAAAAAAAAAAAAAAAAAAAAAAAAAGAGAGGCAAAAGGAGAAATAAATAAATAGAATTATAGAACAACCAGCAGGGCTCTACAGCTCCCTCTTGCTATTACTCACCCTATCTGACACTGTAATTCCCTTCACCACCATCGTCAGCATACCCTTCTGTCTTCTGACCCTAGCTTTCTTTTCTCCGGCCACCTCTGAGCTTTCTCTGCAATTCCAAGCTTTTTCTCCTTCAAACTTCCTCTCCCTTGGTGCGTCCGACAAGTCAAACTCTTCCGTTTTTCTTTCATTAATTTCTTGCTATTCTTCTTTATGGGGTCTCTACGTTTCGTTTACCTGCTTTTTGATATCGCGCTCTCTTATCTCTCTGATCTCTCTTCCTGGGTTATCGAGGTCTAGGATTGGTGCTTCTGGTTGGTAATTTTATGGTGTTCTTGGTCCCGTTCTTGTTTGTATAGTTTCCAGCGGTTGTAATCTAAACTGGGTTGATTTCTTCCTTTCATTATTTTGATTTTTCATCATCCACTGATTGAAATGCGTGCTGTTCCTACAATGCTGTCTCAGCAGCAAAACCCACCTGAGATTTCGCATTCTCTGCACCAACAAATTGGTCTCAACGGCAATGGCATGCAAGCAGATATCGGGTCCTTCTCTATAAGGTGATTTCATTTTGAATATTATTGGTTTTGAATTTTCGCTGTTTCTACTCTTTCTGAATTTCTTCTTCTTACTATTTTATGCACCCGTATTGCATGGTCTGCGATGTTGCACTTGATCACATGCACTGCTTTTTATTGAACCGAATGTTCTTTCTTCAATGACATTGTGAATTTGTGTTCCTTATACGAAGAACATATTTGGGTTTTGATTAATATTTCGTAATATATATCTCGAGAAACTGATTGTTGAAAGAGTTCTAATTAAATTCTGCTTCACATGTGAATGTTTCCAATAAATGGGTGATTACCCTTTACCTTCAGATTTTTTGTAATCTTGTTCAATTGTTCTAATTCATTCATGTCTCAACTCCGGCATGAGTTTGAATTGCCATCTTGTTTAATGTTTGGACTCTTTCTCCGTGAATATTCACTTCTAATTGCCTGTATTGCAGACAGTTTGTTCTTGCTTCTCGTCAAAACGATATCCTTCGTAGCTGGCCATTTCCAGAGAAATATTTGCAAATCTGTTTCAAGCATGGAATCAGAAATGTGTTGCCGCCTCTTGAACCTCGCTATTCGGCTATTCAATCACTTAGAGGATGTGCAAAGTTCAAGTTTTCTGAACAAGATATTGAAAAGACTGATTCCTTTGACAATAAAGCACCAGATTCTGTTGAGCAGGAGAAACTTGTTAAAGATGAGTGTGATTCATACTCTCATGAAGAATTATCAAAAGTTTCAGGCCAGGATTGCAATTTGTCTCTTTCTAGCAATAGCTATAAGCTTGAAGAGAAAAATTCTGATATTCCTTCTGTTGATAAGAACAGCAAATCACAGATTTCTTCCAAGGGGTTGAGGCATAAGCGAAAAAGGTATAAGGGGAAACGAAAGAAGCGGTCAATGGTGGATATTTTAGCTATAGCAAAGCATTGTAATTTGGAGGATCTCCATAGAATTAACAGAATATTGGGCTGTGGTTCAGCAAAACCTCCTGAACATGGGGGTGAGCAAAATGGAGGAATGGTCGATATTGAGAGTAATTCCAAATCTGAACTCACAGATGAGTGCTTGGACAAGAAGTTTCAAGGAGATCATGATTGTGAAGCAGCAAATGTAAATATGTCGAGAGAAAAACAATGGGTACTAAAGTTCAAGTTCAGTGGATGCAAACCCAAATAATGAAACAGATACAAAAATATATATATATTCTCGGCAGTATATATCAAGGTACAATTTTTTGGGTCTATAATGTTTCTGCAATATACATGGTTTGATTCTTAAGATTTAAGGAGTTATTAATGTAACTTGTGGAGTTTAAATGCAAATGCTCTAAACTAGTAAGCATAAACACTCCAAAAGAGCTTAGTTAATTTAAAAGTAACTAAATTTATAAACGTTAGTGACTAGAATCTTCAATCATATAATTTCTTGTTTTTGAGTTTATTGCAGTATCCTGTTCCCTTTTGGGATCAAAAGTTCAGCATATAATTTCTTTTCCAATGTCCTCCCGAGTGTATAAGAGAATTGTTTGCTTTAGTTAATTTTCTGCAGAAATGGTTTCAGTTTTATTTTTATTTTATCAGGAATTGAATACCATAAAAGTATTGGGATACAAACTTTCATCATTTCAGGAGCTAGAAGTATGCCAATTGTCTTTCATGTGCCTATCATTACAACTGACAATTAAGTTTTGCACACAAACACATAAAAGTTCAAACTGTCATAATACACACGTACAATTTGATCGGAGGAAAAAATGAGAAGAAGAAGAATTTACATATCATGCATGCGGCCCTAGGTAAGATCCTTATTACAGGCAATTTGAAGAAACGTCATGTTATTGTGGTTAATAGGTGTTGTATGTGTAGAAGGAGTGGGGAGTCTGTGGACCACCTTCTCCGTTGTGAGATTATCAGAGCCTTATAGGATGTTTTCTTCAGTAGATCGATTCAGTCTGTCTTGGGTTATGTCTAGACAATCGAGTAGTTGACTTATATGCGTGCTAGTCGATTGCTGGTAGCACTTGGAGTGCTGCTTGTGGAATACAGCACCTTCATGCCTGTTATGGTGTCTATGAAGGAAAATGAATGACAAAAGTTTTGAGGACTGAAATGAGACTTTGGAAGAGATTAAGGGTTTATTTTTCTATACTTTGTATCTTTTGACAACTGTTTTTGTTTCCCCTTTGGTGATTAATTATCATGATTTTTTTTTTCTCTCTCTTTTTTCCTTCTAAGTAGGTGGTCTCTCTTGTATACTTTTTATGTATCTGAGAATACTTTAAGCTTTTAATGATATTTCGATTACTTATAAAAAAAAATATGTATAAGATTGTACGAGATTTGCTTAATACCCTCCCATATTTTCCTTTCCCGGGAAAGAAATATATATCTGCAAAAATAAAATCAAAAATTTGAAAGGGAAAACAATCACTCTCTTGATGTTCTAGCATATCGACCTTTATCTTCAGCTTTTACAATAAATTTGATGATTTTTCCTGAACTTCCTGCCTGAGCAAGCCAATAAAGCATGGATAAAACATGATCAAATTAATACATGAATGCCTTCAAAACAAAGTTGCAGGCTTCTGGTCTTCTGTAGTACATATCTTCTGGTCTATATATAGTTTTCTTTATGAGATTGCTATACATTTGATTGCTAATATTTCACCTTAATTATCCGCAGCTCCAAGCATGAAGAACAAAGCGGGAAAAGGGATGGATGGATGGATGGATGGATAGAATCAATGCATCTTTAGCCATTGATTTCTAACATATGTGCTGAATAATGCCAATGTATTGTGGAAGAACCGGATTCCATAGCCAATCAAATTTCAAATAGACCCTTCTATTGCCTCATATCACAACTAAAATGAGATGCAACTTTCGTTATATTTGATTTCAATTCATAGTGAGATTCTCACACTCACTTCACTTGCTTAATTTTATTTTCTTGTCTATGACAGGTCGTTAATTTCTGTTTAAGGTTAATAAAACAAAATAATAATAAATAAATAAATAAATAAAAACGTTTGATGCTGAGCACAACTAGAATTCTTCTCCAACCATCACAATTGGTGCATGGTATATATCACACTTTTATCTTATAATTATCTTACAATGCTGACGTGCAGTTACAACTAACTCTTGAATTTTTTTTAAACAGGTAGTGATCCAAGGGATGGTTGGGACGGTTACGTTAGCATTGTAAGATAGGTGTGTTATAAAAATGTGATTTATAACATTATTCTAAACGAAAAACATATATATATTTTTTTTCCAAAATTATTAATATAAAATATTTTTCAAAACATAAAACTCTTTTTAAATAGGAATTATACCGTAAAATAGTTTACCATTATATTACATCAAAATACTTTTTTAACTAAAATAAAAAATCACGGAATGTGCAATAAATAGTATTAAATAATTGAAATAGTTAAGGGAAATGCTATAACCCTTGTTAATATATATATATTATGAACACTATCACATTAGCCGAGTAAAATAAGAGTGTAGTATATAGCATTACTGAGTAACTAAAGTATCAATTTTTGTGATAAATTGTGTGTTTCTAAATCATAAGAGTAATACTATTCTTCACACTTATTTATCATATCAATTTTACATTGACCAAAGTGCCACTTTTTAAGTATTTTTTATATCAATTACTTTAAAAAAAAAAAATAGCCACTTAAAATACGTCACGTTAATCCTTATAAAATATATATATTTATAAAATAAATATGATAAATGGTGCGCTTTATTTAAACCATAAAATTAAAACTCGAAATATGTGATCTGTACACACTGACATACTAAAGGTTGGGAAAAATAATCCTCTCTATTTTAAATTCTCTCAATTTCCTCCGATTAGTGTATTTAGAAGGGCAAATTTTTCCAAATTTTTTTGAGGTTAATTTTTGGACAATATTACCCTTCTAAATGCACTAACTGGAAAAAATTGAGAAAATTTGAAATAGAGAAGATCTTTTTCCAAAGGTTGGTCACCTACGGAAAAATAAAATAAAAAAAATTAATTAATTAAAAAAAAATAAAAATATAAAATATAAAAAAAAGTTGCAGGAGATAAACTTAAAAGCTCTCACTCGACCAACGTCCCTAACCTCAGCAGAAGCATCTCCTCCTAAGTCGTAGGGTCTCTCATTTGTGAAAGTAGTACCTTTCCTGTCCTTTCTCAGGGAGGGCTAAGACCCAAAGCTTGCACGAGTGAGACATATAGCTCAATATCTTCAGGTGAGTTAATTGCTCTGTTATCTTTGTCTTCCATGCATGCAGGCTTGCAGCTTTCTTTTCGTTTCTCCTTAATAGCAGTAATATTCCATCACCGTTCTTCTCTTTGAAACCTACTTTCGGAGTCCTTAACTTCTCCAAGCTTTACAGTGAGTGAACGTTGACATTTCTAACATGCTCTCCATGTGTTCGTTATAATGTCTAAGTGATTCGCATGAATATCAATTGCAATTGGAGTTTGGAGTGGCAAACCAAAGAAGGAACCATCAACCATGTCTGCTGCTCTCTAAATACATACGAGTTGTCATATCGAAATTAATTGCTTAGAGAAGAATACTTGCTTGCCGCTTGACTTTAGTTGATTTTTTCTTGATATTACCCAGGAAGAAAGCTATGTTTTGTTAATGTATTTTAGGAGGGTTTTTTTTTTTTTTCGAAAATGTGATTTGAAAAGGTTAAAATTTGTTTAACTGAACGTGAATGTTCTGCATAATACTTTTATGTATGTATATTTTTTTGTGTATGTTGCGAATTCTAATGACCCTATACAACTGTCAGTCCCTCCAGTTAAATTTTTTGTTGTTTTGCTATAGAATATAAATGGTTCTGGTTTTAACTCAATCTCAAACCTCCAGTAAAAATCACCATATGAATAGAAAATAGTGTATTCATATGTCAGCAACCATCCAGTGTGAACTACGCATTTTATTTAACATATTAATACTTTGTTAAGGTATGGCAGTGAATGTCTTTTTGCAGATGGTAAGGAAATCTGAAAGAAAATCCGCAATATGCCTGCTGCAGATGAAGCACCTATCATTATCACCTATGTAGCTATATTCCTTGATCAGTTGTGCTTATCAGTGAGAATTTTGCTTCAACCTGCTCAATAGCAGCAGCCCTTTTGAGGAACTATTTTATGTTACAATCAGTTGGAAAGAATGAGATTCATGGTATTATATTATGTAATCTCCTGGCAATGTTACCCTCCTTCAACAAGTTGTAGGCTTTAAAGCTTGTCGTTACTACAAGTTTGAAAAATGGCACTGTCCCTGCCTTTCTCATCCCAAATGGATTGCCCTATCTCTTTCCTCAATTCTAGTTTCCTCCCTAGGAATCCTTCTTGGTTACATGGTAACATTAACCAACATTACAAGAGCAGTAAGAACTTCAAAAATCTGTCCATTTCTATTTCTTGTTCATCTCGCAAAATTGTTCAAAGCCCTTCGCTAGACAGGCATATTGTGAAGCAAAACAAGATTCGGTTTGTTCAAAAGCTGAAAACACTGCTCCTTTCTAAGCCAAAACACTATATGCTACTCCACATTCTTTCAAAATGTCGATCCTACCTTTCCCTTTCAAAGCCTCGCTCACTCCTCTCTATGATTCATCGTTATCCTTTAATTTTTGAAGTCTTCTCAGTCCCAAGACCACCCTTACCATTCAATGCTACAAAATCATATTCTCAACTTTGCGTCCGTCTAACCCCAGCAGCAGCAGCCCTTGCCTCCCAGGAATTAAAACTCAAATCAGCAATCTCAATGACCTTGGCAACTAAACTCCAGAAACTTCTCATGCTTTCATCTCACCGTCGGCTTCTTCTGTCAAAGTTGGTTCACCTTGCTCCAGATCTTGGTCTCCCCCCTAATTTCCGTTCCCGTCTCTGCAATGACCACCCTGACAAATTTAAAACTGTGGATACTTCCTATGGCCGTGCACTTGAGCTTGTATCTTGGGATCCACACTTGGCAAATCCTCTACCCTCTCCTGAAGTTCATTCACATGATATGATAGTAGACAGGCCTTTGAAATTTAAACAGCTGAGACTTCGAAAGGGACTGAACTTGAAGAGACATCACCAGGATTTTCTGATCAATTTTGGGGAAATGCCAGCTGTATGCCCTTATAATACTTCTGCGGGGGCGTTAGCAAAAGAGTCCATCGAAGAAGAGAAAAGAGCTTGTGCAGTGGTGAGAGAGGTGCTGGGGATGATGATTGAAAAGAGGACTTTAATTGACCACTTGACTCATTTCAGGAAGGAGTTTGGGCTACCCAACAAGCTGAGGGGAATGTTTGTGAGGCACCCAGAGTTATTCTACGTAAGTTTGAAAGGGCAGAGGGACTCTGTGTTTTTGGTGGAGGGGTATGATGAGAAAGGAGCCCTATTGGAGAAGGACGAGACTTCGGTTATAAAAGACCAGTTGATGGCGTTGGTTAGGGAAGGGAACAAGATGAGAAGAGAGAGAAGAAGGGCTATGATATATAGCTATGCCACTGGTGACTCTAATGATGGTGATGATGATTACGAGGTTGATCACAATAATGATGATCATGATGATGGTTTGGATGATTTGTTCGATTATGAAGATTCAGATTTGGATTGTGTCGTCGTGGTCGGTGATGATGAGAGCAGCGAATCATTAGGCCACATGGAGAGTGGGGCGTTTTGGACTGCAGATTCTGCTTCTCTTCTTAATGATGTAGATGGAGCAAATATGGAACCTTGGTAATCATGAATATTGTTGATGAAACAACGTACATATCTTATGGAAAATAGTAAAAGTAAGAAATAATTTTTTTTAGTGTTATGATATCGTGATGCAAAGGTAGCAATTGTAACATAAATTCATACACTTTTGCTTGTTGCATTTATATTTACTAGAAACAATCTTATACTACTTGAGCCATATTGGTCTATTCTACTGGGGTATATGTCAACCTACAGGTTGGGTGCTTGTTTTGTTGATGATGCAATAAATGTGTTGAGAATAACTTCAATGTGGTATGGGCACAAACCAAGGCTTTTATGCCCACCATTGAGAGGTTGACACATCTGCCTAGAACAACAAATATGTATGTGTTAGCAAAACACAGGATCTCACCCTTCTTACACTATAAAAAAAAAAACAAAAAAACCCTCCCAACTCAGCCATTGCCCACCGTTCGCCGCTAGCCAGACTAGATGCCGCCGCCGCCTAGGATGGATCTCTCTCTCTCTCTCTCTCATCGTAGCCATGAGAATTGTCTCTCTCCATGGTTTTAGTTGATTTCATCAATGGCAGGAATCGGTTGTGGTGTGGGAGATCTCGGCTTGTGCAGCGATGTCTGGCATGGGTGGTGGTTGGAACGATTCTAGATTTACGGATCTATGGAGAGAGAGAGATCCCGGCCTGAGCGACGACGTCTGGCATGGTTGGAGGTAGTGGTGCTTGTGATGGGAGGAGTGTTTTTTTATTTTTTATTTAAAAAAAGTGAAAGAAGGCTAGATCTTGTAAGCTGCTCTCTAAAATGTTATTTAGTAGTTAGTACGTAAAAAACACATGTTTTTTGTCTACCTATAGACTAGTTTTTAAGAAATTCATATCAATTTTTTAGGGTTAATTATATTTTTTCCTTTAAAATACTATTCATTTACCCATTGTCCTTAAAAGTATTTGGATCCTCTCCAACAGTCCATGTAAATGGGAGGGTAGAGTTGTCAAAAAAAAAAGAAAAAAAAAAGTGAAATTATAATTCTACCCGAAATCTCCGTTTATGAGTAAAAAAAAAATGATGAAAAATTGACAATACTCTAAATTTAAAAACTAAATTATATATATATATATTAAAAAAAAACGGCGGGACATTTTTGATCTCTCGTTGCTTTATGAGGGTAGGCGCGATCAACTGGTTCTTCAAAATATAAACTATTATTTTTGAGATTTCAAAAGCTTTCACAGGAATGGAGCTCTTAATTAACAGCTAGGGTTGCAACGGGTTTGGGAAATTTGGGGGCAAAGCAGTTCCCGAGCGGAGTGAGAAATAATAGGCGGGGCAAATCACTGCAAGTGCTCAATCTGTGTATATAACATATACAAGCCAAAATACCCTCACAATGAGACGCAGAACCTATAGAGAGACGAAAAACAAGAACAAAAGCGATTCAAATAGAAGCTCAGAGAGAGTCTCTTTTAGATTCTGATGGAGAGCAGAGAAAATAATTTTTATTTTTATATGTAGCCCAAAATGCTCCGCGGAAGAGAGAGCTTGATCCGATTGGTGGGCAAACGGCGTCACTTCCTTCCCAATCGTGAAACTCTTCTCTCCGCCCCTGTCGGCACCGGTAATGATGGGAAAGTCGTCTCCGTTGAGAATGCAGAGGCTCATAAAAAATTAGACGAATGCGAAGAAGAGAGAGAATTTGGGAACGAGACTTGTCACCCAGAAGAATTGGTAACTTGCCCTGTTTGTGGGCACAAAGTTAGTGGGGAACACAATGCCATCAACACTCATCTTGGTATGCATTTCTTTTTTCATATCATATATATTTATTGATTTTTATGTGTACTTTTAGGAATATATGGGTTTGCAGCTTTGGTGTTTGTGATAAAGCCACTACCGGCTTCTTAAAATATGCTTGCATAGGAAGTTGTTATCTCTTAATGTTATATGGTGGTTGGCTTCTTAAACTTGAGAAGCTTTCTTCGAGAGAGAAAAGAGAGACTGAAAATGAAGAAAAGAGAGAAGTTTCCCAGCCTCCGGTCCAATCAAGATACAAATCCTCATTGCTCGTTCATTAATCAGGAGGCTTCTTAAATACAAATGAAAGACTGACAAGGACACTAACATTTAACCAACTTGGACTCATAACTCACTAATTCGCACATGATTACAACTGATCCTTAGACCTCTTCCTCTTCTTCCACTAACAGCTCAAATTTTCCCATTTTTCCTTAGAAACCAGCCACGACAGATCTCTTCCTAATAGCCTACTGACAGGAATCTATTCGTGGACACCTAAGGCCCGGGCGCATGTGCCTGCCTCTTCAATTAACCTTGTCCTCAAGGCTAGGGAATTTTTGTTTCAGCTGGCCATAGTCTTCCCGGGTTGCATCTTGAATCACGGACTGAGACCATTTAACGAGAACTTCAGAGGTTGCTTGGTTTCCCCCTATTTAATCATTCTTCTCGGTAAAATAGTCTATGTTTTTGGATGCAAGATCTATTCTTTGGTGCTCAGGCAGGGTTGGTTGGGCTGTAGCCCTAGATACCAACTTCTTTTTAAGACAGGATACATAGAACATTGGGTGGATTCTGGTGTCAGGTGGAAGGTCCTGCTTGTAAGCTACTTTAACAATGTGTTGGATTGCCTGATAAGGGCTGAAAACCCTTGTTGAAACAGTGTGTTGAAGAAGTAAGAAAACTCAGTCTCCCACCTCAAATTTTCATTCTGTTCAATGAAGGTCAGCAAATATTTTCATTCCATCGTGGGCTTGTCTAAAAATTCTCCTTTAGAATATAGTATCTATCTAGTGTGATGTATGGAATATATGACAAAGGTATGGAATATATGACAAAGGCGAATTTCTTGCTCAAGCTTCTCAATCTGGGAAGGAACTGCTCGCTACTATTACATGTGTTAGAACAAGCAACGGATTGTGCTGTGCAAAAGCCGTTGCATGTTAGAGCAGGCAAGGGATTGAGTTGCACGGAGGTGGAGTGGGGCGGAGAGCGGTAGAGGAAGACTTACATGCTGTCGTCAACACACGCTCCAACAGGTAAGTAGGTCCGTTACCGGCCTGCTCCGGACCAAAAAGACTTAACAGGGCGGAAATTGAAGTGGAGGACATCTCTGGTCTTTAGCACTTCTTCAACAGCTTTCACCCTTGTAGTGCTTGGAATGTAGGAAATGAGACAAGGGGGAACACCATATACAACTTCGTAAGGGGTTAGTTTGGTGGAGTGAGTGTTGGTGTTATACCACCATTTTGCCAGTGATAACCATTTGGACCATTATTTGGGTCTTGCTCTAATGAAGCAACAAAGGTAATAGTCGAGGCATTTATTGACTATTTCTAGTTGTCCATCTGATTGTAGGTGGTAAGATGAACTAAGACCTAACTGAGCTGGTAAAGGTAGGATCTTGGTTACTGACTATGGTGGAAGACGTGCCATGCGATTTGAATATGTCGTCCAAGAAAGTTTACCTATTGTAACAACTGTGTATGGATCGGAAAGGCTGACAAAGTGGGCATACTTGGAGAGCCTCTCGTCTACTACCATTATCATATTCTGGCCATGTGAGAGGGAAAGTCCTTCTATGAAGTTCATGCTAATTTCAGTCCATACTGTGCTTGGAATTGGCAAAGGTTGAAGGAGGCCTGCTAGTTCCACATTTTCAGTTTTGTTGCAGTTGACATTCATCATACTCTTGGATGAATCGTCGAAGATTGTTACGTTTTCCTTTCCAATAAAACTCAAATTTGATCCTTTGCATAGTCATGATATTAAATGTCCCCCTATAGGGCTGTTGTGCAAATGTTGCATTACTTAAGATTTAAGGGCCATATTTGATCCTAAACATACCTGGTCTTTGTGTGGAATAATATTTGTATAGATTTCTTTTATGGCTTCACTTATGGATGGTATGGAATAGCTGAATTTGAACATTCTATGGGACGGACCAATCGAGTAATGATATTGAGGCATCCTCTTTTGCATTTTTTAATTTCTTGGATTACTGGTTCTCATTTGTCTAGTCTTCTTCCCTTTTTGGACCATGCATTCTTTACATGTTTAGTTTTTTTTTTTTTTTTTTTTGTATGAGGAACTCACTTCTTGTATACTTCTAGTGTACTTGGGCGGTGCCCCAGTCTCTTTTTTGTTGATGTTGTGTACTTTACAAAAAGAAAAAAGAAAAAGAAAAAGAATCATGATTTCATATTGTAACCTTTTTTATCTAATGTTTTAATATCTCTGATTTTTGAGTGACCGTATTGGATGCTTACTCTATGGTTTTGATGAATGGCCCCCAGATGCATGCCTGTCTCGAGGAACCAAACGAAAATTGACCCAACAGACTCTTCTTCAGTCAAACTTCTGGTCACAATCTAAGGTTCAAGCTAGTTCCTTTGAGTTAGAACAGTTAGAAAACAGTGTGTGTGATACAGGTCTCGATGACCATCGTGTACGCAGTGCTGTTCATGGATTGCCCGACTTTAGTGCTATTGAAGAAAATGACATTAATCTGTTTGGATCATCCCTAAAGTTAGAGTCTGTTGTGCAAACTTACAAAGATGGTCCGTCTGAAAACCCAATCAATGATGACAGGATCAACTACAATCTGGACACCACCCAACTATTGTCCCCGAAGAATGAGGTTCTTAAAGGTGACAGGGATTTAACTATAGATGACATGTCTGGGGTTACTCTCGAAACTTTTATTGTTGGCCGTAGGTTTAGTGATGAAAAGGAGTTACATCTTGGGGCAAGCATTTCTCTTCTACGAGACCCTGATAATGATAAGGATCCCAATGCTATCAAGGTTACTCCTCTATTCTGTGCTTTTGCCTTTAGTTTTAAGTTTTAAATTATTTATTATAAAGGCATTGCATGGTCCTTTTGAGTCAGGTTGTTTCTGCAGATACTGGATGTGGTAAAATGCTTGGCTTTCTCCCTCGTGAATTAGCTCAATATTTGTCTCCTTTAATTGAGAAGTTCTGCCTAAGCTTTGAGGTAATATATTTCTTAAATTGGAAAGAATCATGCCTGAATTTCTGTGCTTTTTCACTTTTTCAAGTGTCTGGTAGCGTCTTCTATATTATATAAATAGTAAGGCCTAGGGGAGTGCTTTCTTGAATAAAGTTTTCTATGTACCTTTGGCATCCATTCACATCAAACTCAATAGAGCTTGTCGTTTCATTGATGGGATTGCTCCCACAGTTCTTTTCTTTTAACATAAATAAGGATATAGTGTAGTTAAAAAAAAGAATGCAACAAAGAAAAGCAACAACCTTCTGGAGTGATGATCTAATTAACTATACTCCTTGAATAATAACCAATAAAAGGTTATTGTTATTGAACATTACACTTGTTTTTAAACACCTTGCATAATTGATTGAACTCAACTAAGCCTTAATGCCAATCAAACTGGGTTTGCTACTTCTTGCATAATCATATGTGATGCGATAGATTGGTGTTGTATTTGTAAAACTAGTGGGGAAACTCTGGATCATCTCCTTCTTCATTGTGATGATGTGAGAGATTTGTAGAGTGTGGTATTTCGGATGTTTGGAGCAGAGTGGGTTATGCCTAGACGGTAGTGGATCTTCTGGCTTGTTGTAAAGGAAGGGGTCAATCGGAATGATATTAATATTCTTTGGAATTTTATCCTTTTTTTTTTTTTTTTTAATATGGTGCATTTGGAGAGAAGGAATGCGCGAAGTTTTGATAATTGTGAGAAGATGAGTTCGAATCTACAACTCTATTTTCTTAAATCCCTCTTTGAGTAGATCTTTGCTAACCCCCTTCGCAATAGCTCTAGCTTTGTGGATTTTGTGCTCTCTTTTCTCATTCTTGACTTGTTGAGTGTCTTTCTCTTGTATAAGTCATGCGTACTTGGGTTGCACTCCTTTTATTTTTAATGATTTATACACACACACAGAGATATGTAAAGAATGGTGAAACTACTTGATTTTTGTTCTCATCATGGTAACTTTGGGATCTTTCAGGGATGTGTGAGTTCTGTTCCAAAGAATCCTTTTGATTACGTTCCCATTCAGATAGTGTGTCACAAGAGCATATTACATGGTGAAAACGAATATGAAGGTGTAGAGGCTTTCAAATGTTTGTGGAAAAATGCTAAGTGTGTAGTTGAATTTGCAAAGGATTGTCCACCCAGCATGAAAAAATATCAGCAGAACTTTTGTCTATTAATACACGAGGTTTTAAGAAGTAATCCTCACCTATTCACAGATGATGAAAAAAATTTCATGGGTATCAAATCTAACTCTGTGTCTTTGTTTCTTACCCCCTTTTGAGTTCTTTTTTTTCCCTGACAGGCTGACTGCCTTATATGTTGTGCTATATGTATGCAGAATCATTTACTTCACTCTCAAATGATAGTCAGAGGCTTTTCGTTCGGCTTTATTTACGAAAAGGTTTCTTATCATCAGATAATCTTTTCTCATATATTAGTTTTAGCTGTGCATCTCTAGTTATCTTGTCATTCTTCTTACAAATGCATTACCTGTATTCTTTTTTTTTTTTACTTCAAAAAAGAAGTTTCTTAAGATTTTAAGTTATTGCTATCATGTATAATTTTTGTTCATTTTAAGATGCTTGCAAGTTTGACATCTAGTCACTTTTCTTTGCAATCAGCTAAAACAGATTGAAATTTTGGATTGACTTATGTTCACTCTAATATGATTTTACTCATGTAGCAATTCCTTGACATCAAAATTAAGTAATTGGTGTGGTAAAAAAAATTTAAAGTTGATGGCTAAGCTTGTAGCTCCTCAAACCATATATATCATCTATCAGATTCTCAATAAATAAATAGCATATTCAAAGGTGAAATACTAAATAGAAATGCATACTTCAGGGCCATGGTTCCGGATGTCTCATGTTTCCTACTCAGAAGTATTGGATCCTCAAGAAGCAGTCAAGGGTCTCTCTGGTAAAAACATAGTAGTTATATTTCTTGTATGTTTTGTGGCAAATTTCCAAATGAAGGTCTTTCTTGATATCACTTACCATACTGCAGCAACAGGTTATATATGTTCAGTTGAAGATACAGATGGACTTCATGACAATGACATTAAGGAAATGTTGAATTTGCTCACTGTTTCTGAGCTACGTGATATTTTGGGCAACCTTAAGGTTTGCAATAATGGACATTACTATAAGAATTTGGTCCCATTCTGACTCAATTGAGGCAGCATCCGCTATTTTAGTGCGTCCTATAGTGGAAAATTGCTATGGTATTATTATGCTAATAATGTATTTTATTGTATTGTGAAAATCTGTCTCCATTATACATTGTATTCTTCAGATTTCATTTTGGACAAAATTAGTAAAAGTCAAAGAATGTTGCATATTTCCAATATACAATTTACTTCTTAAAACTATATTAAGTGTTCATATGGAGGCTTGGGACTGAACATTCTTGTAACTGATGCATAGCTAGTCTAAAGTATGAATGAAGAATGTTAATGTAAGGCTGTAGTCGGCATATAACCATCAGCCAGATCCTTTCAGATTTTTGTGCCTAAATTTAAAATTACTTGTCACTTTAGACCTGTCACGGGCTTAGTTGAATTTATCTGAGTTTTGTAGTTTATATCATATTACGTTTCTAAAATTTTGAGTTTTGACATATTAGGTCTAGTAACCATTAAATGCATACCACGTGGTTCTGTGGTGCAGAAACCAAAGGCATAATTGGTTTTTGAGCACATTTCTTATGTTATACTAACAGGTGGAGCATTATGGGTGGGTCCTTCTAAACTTGGTTGCACCCATAGTTTTCGCTCCAAAATTGATTAATTGGCTTTCGATGACTACACAGTAAGAGAGCTACTGTGTGGACAGATACGGGTCAAACATTTTATTCATACTATGTATATTTGTATGTATGTTTGTGTGTAAATATCCCATCTGTTGTCTGTCTATATGCATGTAGATGTTGTTCTACATAAACAAATTACACGTATAATTCATATCGAACACTCATTGTTTTACTCTATTAATTCCTAAAAGTAGAAAACGATATTTGTCCCGTTAATTAAGAGTGCAAGATATAGGCTACTGACTATCCATATAGTTATTCTTTTGCTGGCATTGTCTTCACATGCTTACTGCCTTGAACAGCATTTTAATTGTGCTTGTCCTACCAAATTGAGGTTTTAGCATTGTCTTTCTGGTTTCAAACTCAATGAGCAAGACAGAGCATTTCAGTTGAAATAATATATTCGCTCAATGAATTAGATTTAGAAGTTATCATTATCTGATAAAACTTATGCTCTTCCTAAACAAGTGAAATAACTTTTAGTAATGGACTCTTAACTCTAATCTCTCTTTGATCTGAAGTATGCTCCGGTGCATTTTTTTATTGTTATCTGATGGGTCTTATGTTCAATTGTTTTGTGCTTCTTTTGAGGTTTCAAACTGTAATCATGGTACGAGAAAGAAGAATCTTATTGAATCGCTTCTCTGTTCATATGGAGATGGATTATGGTATGAATACAATCTATAAGAGACTTGTTGACATTTTCAGTTAGGTGTGTTAATGAGTGTATATTAAGTTTATCTTTTTCTTGCTCTCTTAATGTGCAGCCCATCCCTACCAAGTGTGATTTTGGATAAAACTGGTGCCTGTATTAGGATATCTTCAAAATCTGAATCCTTTATCTGGCGTGCTGAGGTGCTCTCGTGTCTTCTAGTTTGTCATTTATATGTGGCAGCAGTTTGATTTAATTGTAATTTCATCTAAAATGATCTTTATGAATTTCACTGCCCCTGCAGAGGCTTTTCTTCCTGAATAGCGAGCAAGATCTATCAGCGTTTCTACTAGTTGACTTGGGAATCGTCAAGTATCCAACTTACAACTGCATAATTTCAGAACAAATCTTCTCGGGTCGAGATGACCTGCTGGCTTATGAAGAGGTGTTACCATTGTTTCTATTTAGTAAAAAAATATTGACATTCAATTGCCTTTACCATATGTGAGGGTCATGGATTACAGGCCATCGAAGTGGCACAACTAATGGATCAAGCTCTTGATGGAAACGCTGTTGAATTAGTGTTAAAATGCATAAAGATTGCTGACTCCCGTATTTGCTGCTCTCCTACGAAAGCAATTAAATCCTTAAACTCTGAATCAGCGGCTACATTTCTTTCACGCTTTTCAGCATCGTGGGTCTACTCAAAAGTGGTCTCATTGGGAGTTTCCTTTCTCGAGCGGGAGCGCAGGTATTAATGTGTTTACAAATTGTTGCTTCTTTTTATGTGCTTATACTGCGAACTACAACATTAGCCTCTGTGCCTGATTTCATTTTTCCATTAATATGTTTCTCCAGTTGTATACAGTTGAGTAATCATGTCTCACTTGTGATTGTTTTTATGATAATAATTTCAGTGTAAATTATGCGAAGGGTTTAGTTATAATTAGTATCTTGATAGTGGATATAGAAATCAAAAGGAAATACCACAGTAAATGTTAAAGAAGGGTGGAAATGTGTTAAAACTCACATTTTTCGGCATTATGCTGCCATTGACTCAATATGCTTTTATGAGGGATTATTAATGGTTACAAAACCTGCAAATGCAATTACAGGTATTAGTAGTAATGCAAAATTGTTGGTCTCTGCACTTCAGCATATGGTTATTCTATTTAGCAGCTGAAAAAACATTTTTCTTCTGCTCAGGTATAAGGATGCAATAAATTTACTCAAGTGGTTGCTGAATTGTTTTACTTGTGATGGAAGAAGAGGATATTGGACACTAAGGTTGTCAATTAATTTGGAGCACATAGGGTGTCCCAATGAGAGCCTTGCAGTTGCTGAAGATGGATTACAGGATCCATGGGTGCGTGCTGGTTCAAGGATGGCACTGCAGAGGCGAATCCTTCGCTTAGGGAAACCACCGAGGCGCTGGAAAACGCCTAGTTTTTCAGCATCCATCAAGAGGAAAATCACAGAGGTAATTGCCTGGTTCTTTTAAGAATTTTAATGTTCTGATATGCTTGTTAAACCTTCAAGTCGAAGTCATTAAGTACATCTAAAACTTGAAAGTAGTAGACGCCTAAAAGTTGCTCCTCTTCCAATTGTGACTGATGTTGCTGGAAAACATTTTAGGTTCATGTTCAAGGGAGACCTTTGAACTGTGAAATGGGCATGAAAAACAGGTTTTATGGAGAAGATGGGGAGCAATGTGGAGTTGAGCAGCTTGCCCTACAGTACTATGCTGGGGAAGGAGGCGGATGGCAGGGTGTTCATACAGAGAGTGGCATTTGGTTGACAATATTTGGGCTGCTTATGTGGGACATCATATTCTCTGATGTACCTAATGTCTTCCGCAACAGATTTCAGGTATGTTTATATGTTTGTTTATTAATTTGTTATCTTTTCTTCAGTTTCTGTCACAAGTGTTTTGTTTCTAGTATGCTTTTTGAACTAAAGTCTTTCTTCTTCAATACTCTTTACCTCCAGCTGCTTTAGACTTTCTTAACGTACTTGCTTTTCATGTTTTTTTTTTTAGTCTCTTTTTTTTTTTCCTTTTCTTTTTCTTTTTGTTTTTTTAGTTAGGTGTTTCTCTTGTATACTTTATGTGTACTTGAAATACGCTTTTGTGCTTTTAATGAAGTTTTGCTTACTTATCAAACAAAGTATTGGTGTAGAACTTCGTACTTTTTTTGATAAGTAATTGCAAATTCATTAAAACTTGCAAATGCGCAACTTTAGCACACGAGAAGTATACAAAAGAGACACCTAGTTAGAAGCAGAAAAAAGATCTAAAAAAAGTGAAAGCTTAAAGTATTAAAATCAAAGGCGGCGGTCCAATGATAAAGAGTCTGAAAGCTTTGATTCCACCAATGTCCTCTCACGGTCTTCAAAGCTTTGATTGTTTCTTTTCCTCCAAAGATACCACCTAAGGCAAGACGGTATCATCTTCCAAACTTCATCAAGCTACAACTTGCCACCCACTTAGCTAATAGGTCGAAAATCATTAATGTCAACGGTCTTGGTTTCTTCGGTATAAGAGAAATGAAAGTGGCATTGAGGCTATTTTCAAACATACCTCTAGCGTGAAAGTCATGTTTTGTAACTCTTTGTTTTCCAAATTACAGTCTCCCAGTAATTTCTTGTCTTTTTGCTTCTGTCAATAGGCTTAAAAGGAATTTCCATTTTGCAGACAGCACCCTTGGATTTGGAGTCTGATAGCTTTTATCTGGCAAGAAAGAGCTGTATAGAATCTCATCTACAAAAAATTCATACTGGCATGGCTGAGGGGATCCTCATCATGTCATGGGAATCCCATGTGGGAACAGCTTGTAGGGGAGTTAATTGGAACCGGCATTCCCTAACTGAACTTCGGGCAGCTGTTACATGTGTTGGTGGCCCTTGTTTGGCCTCACTGTGCCAACATCTTGCACAAGATTACCGGAGCTGGTCCAGTGGAATGCCAGATTTGTTGCTATGGCGCTTTCATGGGGAGTACAGGGGTGAAGCAAAGCTTGTTGAAGTGAAAGGCCCCAGGGATCAGCTGTCTGAACAGCAGCGAGCATGGCTACTTTTTCTAATGGATTGTGGGTTTAATACAGAGGTTTGTAAGGTGAGCCCTCTGCCAATGTCTGCATGACAAGTCATATTTTTTTTTTTTTAATCAAATGCGGGAAAAGGTTACAAGGGAGGATCATTCCCACTCTTGATCCTAATAAAAGAGAGAATGGGAGATCCTATGGGAATGCTTCCAAAAAGAGTGGAAGAAAAATATGACAAGAATGCGTACGACGATGAAGTTCACAGAAGCCATTCAATGATTACGTGGACAGTTTTCCATGAAAAATCATCCTCAAAATTTGTGTATGTAGGCAATAATGCATTCTTCCGACTGCAACCAATGTTGCAGAAAACCCTACACTACAAAAAGTCAAGGTTCTATTTTGATTATTGTCAAGGACTAAAGTCAGGAAATAAAACGGTTCAGCTTCTATCCTAGAGTCAGAGTTCGACAAAGGAAATTGATGGTGAATATTATCAGCCTAGTCAGGTAAGGCCATATCTTCTGTATAGTGGATAAAATTGAGGAACCTTCTGGTATTTTTGATCAGTTGTTAAGCAGATGTATCGATAAAGAGTTCATGTTGATGCTCCCTGATTTCAGACGGAAGCCTGGGAATAGGAAGATCAGATCTGTGTGATACCTGGTGGATATATTGGTTGACGTTAAGTGCCATAAAATTCTGTCATATCTGTATCTACCATATTAAATCTATAGAAAGATCATCGTTAGCATTTAGAGAAATGAATCTATCAATGGGGTCACATTGATTGAAAAACGACAAAAAAGAAAAATAATTTGGGTGTGGATTGATAATGTTTTTGATAAGTGTGTTTATTATTATTATTATTTATTTTGGTTTGAAAAAGTGTCTTGATGATATAAATGTGAGAAGTATTTTTTGGTGGATTCACATTTGAGAAAAGATATTTTGTGGGATCCACTTAAAAAAATTGTTTAATTGTGTTTTCAAATAAATGAGTATTAAACATGCTTATTTTGAGGGGAAAAAAAAATGTAGAGCAAATGTATGGTCACCCACAATGGGAGGGGGGTGGTTGCACTGCACTAGTTGGGTGGCCATGTGACCATCTCTAGCCTATTGTGATGGTTTGTGGCCACTTCTAACCATGACAAAAGTGGCCACGCAGCCACCCATGGCTTGTGATGGTCATGTAACCACTCTTAGTCTCTTGTAGTGGCTACATAGTCATTTTTTATCAGGATACTTACACGGTCACCTTTTTTCTTCTAATTTTTAAATGTTTTAAGTAATAAGTTAGTTCATACCCATATATAAATTATGTACTATCTTTGTCAAAATACAAAGATTAAGTACTACCTTTGTCAAAATATTCTTATAAGGTGCAGAAAGTTTTATAAAATGTATATTATAATTTCACTATGTCTTGACCTTCTAATTAACCAATAAAAAGTATATTAACTCGGCAAATGCTATAAGAGACCACGCCACATAAGCTTTGAAAAATAAAAGGTAATACATAGCATTACTCATTTTTAAAACACAGTTTGGACATTAAAGTATAGGGTTAAAGTTGGGAGAAATGATATCCCTACATCTCTTAAGATTCTCTCATTCATCTCCATCCACATGGGTCTTACATATCCAATGGTAAATTTAAGGTGGAGATGGATGGGATAATGGTAAGAGATGGAGGGATATTATTTCTCCCCGGTAATCATATCATAAGAACCCTAACTGGGGACACGTGGAGGAGCCTGAGTTGGCCATTGGGAACAGTGAATTCATCTCATCTAGAGCTGCCTGTGTAGCATATAATATGTTAGTTGCTCAGAGCATTAGCTCACCAATTGTTGACTTCTGCCTTTGTAGGAATATGACTTTTTGTACAACTTCCAAAATCTCCCTCATGTCCTCTTCTTCAATGCATCATTTAGTCCACTATCCTCAAAGAACCCAACCACTCTCCCACTTAGCCTGGCTGAGCCATACACATACTCATGACTTGTCACCTTTTTATGTCACCAACTGTTTCCCCTTCGGATGAAGGGCTTGAAAAATTAAAAATGTTATACTTCAAAGTTGACAGGGATATCATTTCTCCTTTATTTTGAACCCATATATATATATATATTTTGACTCACATTTTCTCGATAACTATTTTCTTGGCTTATATAAAGTAGGATTGACAATTTTTTAAACGACTCGTATACTCAACACGAAATTAACAGTTTAAGATTTTATATAATTGGGCTTAGGTCAATTAAAATCAACCTAAATTAACATGTTTTTTTGAGTTAGCTCATCCTTGCGGGTTGTGAATCTTTGTCTCGACCATTTTAACTTGTGAGTTGGCCAAGGCATATAAGGGGCATAATAGCTTGATGTCATCCCTTCATTCGACTTATCACCAAGGATTGCACTTGTTGCAACTTGTGAGGCATACATACATATACACCACACATTCCCAATATCAAAACCCCTTAATATTCAAAAGATTATTATCATTCTGATTACAAAGTTAAAAATAATAGCATAAAAAACTAATAAAATTGAAATTATACAAAGTTAAACCATTTTAATAAAACGAACTTAAACTTTTGTACAAGTTTAATCCATTTAATAAATGAATTTAACTCCAATTAAGGGTGCGTTTGAAATTATGATTTCGCAAGAATAATCTGCATTTTTAAAAGTTATCGCAAAACGTAAGACGTTTAGCATTACGATTTAAAAAATATTTAATTTAAAATAGAAAAAAAATCTGCGATTTCAATAAGCAGACTAAAGGATGCTTATTTGAAAAAATTCAAATTTTTACGATTTAAAAAAGTAATGATTTCAAAAATGCTATTTTTAAAAATACATTTATTGAAACCGCAATCTCAAACAGACCTTAAATTTTACAGGAATTGGACTTGGGTTATTTATAACGAGTCTTCCGTGGGATAAAAATGTCATTAAAAGAGCTTTAGAATTTTAAATAAAATTTTGAATTATTTGTTAATATTTTTTTTTAAAAAAAAAAAAAAGAAAAAAGAAAAAAGAAAAAGAAAAAGAAAAGAAGTGAGTTAATCTGTTTAGGTTGCGTTGCGTGCGTCTTGGCATCAAATCGGTTTCAATCCCCCATGCGCATGTAAAGTCGGTTTGCCGACAACACCATCAAAACCCCCCACGTCCCATTATTATTACGCAACTACACACACACAAAAGAAAAAGATAAATAAATAAACACTTAAAAATTAAAATTAAAATTAGTACAAAAATACGCCTAAGCGAGCCAAGGGGAAGAGAAATAAAATATCGTTCACATCCCTTTCGGCCTCTGCAAAAAAGGTT
This sequence comes from Corylus avellana, assembly GCF_965113065.1. Classification (NCBI taxonomy): domain Eukaryota; kingdom Viridiplantae; phylum Streptophyta; class Magnoliopsida; order Fagales; family Betulaceae; genus Corylus; species Corylus avellana. The sequence goes on from NC_142493.1 coordinate 29,685,440, forward strand.
GTGTGGATTCATTCCCATTGCTCACTGGTCCCCTCTCTCCGGCAGACCCAAACGGCAAGTTTCTCATGTATTCGATTCTTCTTTCTCTATCTTTTCTTTTTCTCTTGCAAGTTTCTTCTACGCCAAACTGTTTATCCAAATTGATTTGCGAACGCCGTGGCTTGTTTCCGGAGTTTTGTCTTTTGAGGCGTTGGTGGGTGCCTTTCTTTAATTATATTTTTCTGCACTATCTATGCCCCACTAAGCTTTCATTTTACTCAAACAATAATTCCCTCAAATAAAAGAAAAAGAAAAAAAAATATGCATTTTATTGGGGGTTTTTTGTAAAATTTGATTCTGGAGAAGCTCTTACCAATTGGTTTGTGTGCACGCATACTGGGTCTTTTTATTTTTTATTTTTATTTTTTGGGTTTAATTTGATGTTATTTATTCATGCATTCTATATTTTTCTGCCTTTAACAAATTACTGGATGCCGGAAATGCTATTGCTATTCATAATGGTCCAAACATGAGGTTTATTTTATATTTATTTTATTTAATATGTTTATTATTGTTCCGAAGTTGAATTTTTTTCCTTCTGGGTATCTGTTTGTTTGTTTGTTTGTTTATGCGCCTATATATTTGTGTTTTTTTTTTCTTCATATAGGTTTATTCCTTTGTTGTCTTTGTTACTAATATTCATTTAGGTTGGGTTCTCAAATTAGGGTTTTGTTTTTTGGTTTGATTATTTTCTATCTTTTTTTTTTTTCCCTGATTGTTAATATTAGAGTTGTGCATATGAATGCAGAAGGAGCATGTCCTACCAGGCGGTGGACGGAGTCGATTACATGGCGGATGAGCAGGAAATGGAAGATTTTGGAAATGAGTTTGCAGACGAAAACTATGTTAGAGATGGAGAATTGGGTCTTGATGAGTATAACATGGTGGTTTCCCTTCTCTCCCTCTTAATAGCTATAATTGCTTATTGGGTTTCGGTTTGTATGTCTTTCCCTTGCATTGGCAAGTTTTGATTTCTTTTATCTTTGAATGTGTGCAGCTTACGAGGGTGACTGATACCTCGGCAGCCCAAGCCAGGCAGGGAAAGGATATTCAAGGTATTCCATGGGACAGGCTGAGCATAACGAGGGATAAATACAGACTGACTAGGCTCGAAGAGTACAGGAATTATGAGAATGTCCCTTTATCTGGGGAGACCATGGACAAGGTTTGCTATTTGTCCGAAAGTTCTTTCTTTTTTGTTTTTAAGGAGTGGAGTTTGGTATTCGAAATTGTAATGAAATAGTATGATAATTGTATTCATTGTGTTAGGAGTGCAAGCCAGTGGAGAAAGGTGGTAACTACTATCAATTTTTCCACAACACAAGATTAGTCCAGCCTACAATCCTTCATTTTCAGGTTTGGGGACTTTCCAAGTGCCGACTTGCTTTTCCTTTGTTTGCTTTGAAGTTTTTTCTTTTTTTTAACAAATGTGTTAATTAGGGTTTTTGTGTCCTTAGTATATCCCTTCCCTCACTGAAGATAGGAAGTTCTTGACTGTGCAAGACAGCTCTTTCAAGTTGTTATTTTCTTTTTTGATGAATTATGAGGCCTTTTTGGCTGCATTTAATACCATCATTCTCTCTCTCAAGTTAACTGCTATGACATCTGAATTTCGTATTCTATGTGATGAACTTTTGTGGCCTAGTTGACAAACTTTTTGCAATTGGCATGCAGCTAAGGAACCTGATTTGGGCTTCTTCGAAACATGATGTCTATCTAATGTCCAACTATCTAGTTATGCACTGGTCATCATTAAGTGGCAATTTGTCCGAGATCCTCAATTTTTCAGGGCATGTAGCACCTTCTGAGGTATTACAGTTTTTTATATGTAAATTTTATCATATTGGACATTAACATTTGAAAAAGAGACAAATCGCAAGTTGTTTTTACAAATTCTTATTGCATTGTCCATATGTGTAAGTTTTAGTTTTTGTTCTCCTTATGCTAGTCGTTATACTGCATCCTTGCTTACTGTATGCAGATAATTTTTCCTTTTAATCTTTTATACATTTCTCTGTTTGCTAAGCTATGTTATGTTGCTGTGTAGAAACACCAAGGAAGTTTATTGGAAGGTTTTACACAGACTCAAATTAGCACACTGGCAGTCAAGGATAATTTCTTGGTTGCAGGTGGTTTCCAAGGAGAGCTTACTTGTAAGGTTAGTCATGTGTTAGCTGCTATTCATGTAGAAGGCTGTAGTTTTTTTTTGTCGCTACAATGGTGATGAAATGTTCATATAGTTGGTTTCAAACCATAAATGGCTTCCTCTGACTCTCCCACTTGCATGCATATGAAGCATCTGTATGTTTCTTGATGTCTTCCTCATTCTTTTGAGTTTTGAGGTCAAATTACTGTGGATGGATTATCAAATTATTCAGCCTTTTTTTTTTTTTTTTTTTTTTGGAAACTTCACTTAACCCCTTGAACTTCCATCACTTTTGCAATGTCCCCCAAACTCTCAAAAACTCTCAAAATAAATAAATAAATAAATACAATTCAATTAAGAAGGAAGAAGTACAAAAAGGAGGAATATTTCACTCACAAAATAAAACAACTAATATTAGAACTTGCTCTGCTATTCTGTCCAAGCTGGCTGAGGAAGACTTACAGGCATAAAACTTAAAAAATATGCTGAGGAGCTTTCAAGGGCTTCTGAATATAATTATAGACCTGCTTTGACAGCAGTTGAGGAGCATTTGAAGCTGGATTGGGTTTAGGCATATCCTCGAATATTAAAGAAAGCTTCCTGCTTGTAGTTGTATGTTTGCATTAATAGGTTCATTGGTTATTTTCTTCATCGGTTTCCTGTCTCTTGCTTCAGCGATGTTCGAATTTATAGCAGTTATTCACTTCCTTTTTTTAATAAAATTTGATGCCTCTTGACTCTTGAGTGCTCTATGACATGATATTCTACAGGTGGACTGCTAAGCATTCAGGAATAATTCTTGAATATTGTCAATCACTGTTTTCTTTAAGGTGTCTTTTCTATTTAGTGGAAGTTGCATATCTAATAGGTTGGTATGGCATGGACAGTTATTGCATTTTCTAGCTTTCTCCCTCATGCTTAGGTGAAGTGCATATTTTTGGGTATGTGTGATAGCAAATCTATAGGAATTGCTGTTTTAGCTTCAATCTTCTCTTCTGTTTGCCTACAAAGTACTTTAGAATTTCCTTTAACACTATCTATAACCACTTAATACATCCTTCAATTTTTTATTTATATTTAATTCTGGATGTGATGCTGAGCTAAATCATCCCATAAAACCCTGCATTCTGCCACTGTAATCGGAGTTCTTCCAGAATTGTTTCTATTACATAGACAAGAGTAGGTCTCCTTCCATTATCTTGAACCAATCCAGCAAAATTAAGTTTAAAAAACGTTATCTGTGCCATCTTTCTTCCACTTAATGTCCTGCGTTAATAAAATTCTCAGCTCTACTAAATTGATTGGAAAACTCAAAAAAGTTACCAGCAGATTTTTCTAATACTGCAGAAGGGTTCAGAAGTTATTTTTTTGCCACCTCCATCCAGTCCACATAATGCTCCTCTGTATCAAGCACGGTGGGACAATTGCCAGTTGCCTTGAGCCAAATACATCTGCTAAACTCTTTTGATAAGTAAAATGCTAAACTCAGAAGCTCGAAATATGTAATCAATAGTTTGTGTTGGAAGCCTTTGCCTGATCAGCATCTAAAGAAAGATTTTTGATCTTAAGAACATTTGCTTTCCAAATGTAGACCAGAAAATCACTTTTGGGATGAGATCAATTGTCTTTGATTTGACTCCCCTTGTAGCTGACTTCACCAGGAATTTTTCATCTTGGGTTGGGCCCCAGCTAACTGCATCATGTATTGGTGGTTCAATAGGTTGCAGAAAAGTTGGAATCAACTTAATTTTATCCTATTTCACATATTTCATTTCCTCTACATTCTGTATACTGTTCCTAATAAAATAGCAAATGTCAAATTCCAATCTATATTAGCTCTTTGGGATTCAATTAGCAAATGGATTAAACAGTATTTAGCGACTCAACTATGAGTCCAAAGGAAAATATCTTTCCCATCACTATCCAACAGAGTCCTTAACCTCAAAAAAGGTTTCTTCAAAAAGATGTTTTTTTCTAAATGGTTTGGACTATATATCATGTTCAGATGTTTTCTCTGGATTACTGATATTCAATTTTTTTTCTTTTATAAGTAATCGATAAAATTTATAAAATGCGTAAGGTGCCCTTAAGTACACATGAGGTATACAAAAGGAAACACCTATCTAGAAAGAGCAAAAAACACCCCCTAATTACTGATATACAATTGATTTCACAACATGTTCATTTTTGTATATGAAGAATTATAAGATGCTTTTTGACTATTATGCTTTTTAATGTTCATGTTATGAAGATTGTATTTTATCCATTGCTGCAGCGTTTGGATAAACCAGGAGTTAGTTTCTGTACCCGGACCACCTATGATGATAATGCCATCACAAATGCTATCGAAATATATGAAAGCTTGAGGTACGTAATAATTTCGAAAAATAGAACAGTTGAGCTGATCTTGTGTTATTCATGGAAAACAGTATGACACACAAACTCTTGCAGGGGTGGAATTCATTTCATGGCCTCCAATAATGATTGTGGTGTAAGAGAATATGACATGGAGAAATTTCAGCTTTTGAATCACTTCCGTTTCCCTTGGCCGGTGAATGTAAGTCTCTTAAGCATTTAGCATGAAATTGTTGATTTTCGTGAGTCTATTTTCCCAATAAATTTTAGTCATATCATTTCATTTCATTTCCCATGTCCAATTAATTATGCTTCCTCTGTAAATGGGGTAACAATCTAGAAGGGTAACTTAAGTGACCAGAGGTTATGAGGCAATGAGTGTTGTATCAATCTGATATCTTGACATCAAGCTGTCAACTAGGAACCCAATTTTTTTTTTCCATTTTTGCCTCCAATGTATTAATTCATGTTGAACGTTGCACGTGTTATGGACAAAGGTCAATGCGAAAGGAAAACTCAGTAGACACCTAACCAAGCCTGTGAATAGGATGTTGTCTAGCATTGCCGTGTCATGCTTCTTTTGATTTTTTAAGATATCTATATCACGATGACCCTATCACAACATTTTTCTTTTGATTCATGCATAGCCAGCTTGATCCAAGAACTATTTTCTTATGAATGAACTGGTTCATTTTGATGCAGCATACATCAATGAGTCCAGACCGTAGGCTTATTACTGTTGTTGGAGATCACACAGAGGGATTGCTAGTTGATTCAAACAGTGGAAAGGTAAAGAATTCTTACTGACGTGATAACTGTGATTGCGTTTTCTTTTTGCATTTCTCAAGTATAAACATTATTGCTGAGAAGATGTGTGAAATGGATGATTTCAATTGTACAGTTCCAGAAGTTTACTTATATCTTCTCGTTGTTGTCCAATGGCACATTACATTGCTTTTTCCAATTTCCAATTTTTCTCAAAAAAAAAAAAAAAAAAAAAAAATGCAGGAAAATCATTGGTTTGATCAAGTTCTCAATTGTTATCTTTCCTACAGTATCATATTTTTGTAGAGGGCTAATCCATTTCACCCTGTGCAAGGGTTGAAAATGTTCAGTGCATGAAAGATTGCTGTAAATGTTTGCTATTTTTTTGGAATGTTTTCTACTAGCACAGAGTAGCCGCAGTGGTGAAACCTGCATTTAAAGAAGTAAATTGCAGGTGCTTAAGAGTAAGAAATGACGAATTTCACTGACAGGATGTAATTGTTGTTTTTGATGTTTCCAGACTGTTGCCACAGTGGTTGGTCATCTGGATTACTCTTTTGCTTCTGCATGGCACCCTGATGGACGAACATTTGCCACGGGGAATCAGGACAAGACTTGCCGAGTATGGGATGTAAGAAAGCTATCATCGCCAACTGCTATTCTGAAGGGTAATTTGGGTGCCGTCCGATCAATTCGCTTTTCCTCAGACGGTCAGTTCGTGGTGGTGGCTGAACCTGCAGATTTTGTTCATGTGTATAGTACAAAGTCGGATTACAAAAAGCGGCAAGAGATTGATTTCTTTGGTGAGATCTCTGGGGTATCCCTGAGCCCCGATGATGAATCTCTGTATATAGGAATATGGGACCGGACATATGCAAGCTTGCTACAGTATAACAGAAGGCATACATATGGTTATCTTGATTCCTTCTTGTGAGTTGTGATCGATTGATCCAATGGATGGCCATCAACAACGGTACTGCATAGTTGTTGGAGGAAGAAAAGAAACCAAAAAAACAGAGGGTACTGAAATTTTACCTTCTACTCCAGAAATTTCTCTGTTCCATCTAGGTCAACCTGAACAATCAAAATGGACAGAAGAATAAGCTAGCTATTTCTGGCTACAAGTTCACTCAGTGTGTGTATAGTGCTGGTTCTTTACTTGCAAGCAATGCCCCTCTGATTTATCTCTCTCTCTCTCTCTCTCTCTCCCTCTCTCTCTCTCTCTCCCCCATCTTGAGTAAGCTGTGGTGCCTTGTGATCTTTAAGGTTTTATTGGTGTCATGTACATACAGTTGTTTTGGAATGGAATTAGATGTAGTCGACGGCTCTCATTGGATTGAGGGAACATTTTCTACATAATTAATCCCTACTTATAAACCTCTGTCAAGATTTGATTACCACCCTCTTCCTCAAGTGATACAAGATAATCATGTGCATGTGCTTATCACATTGTTTCGTCTTTGCTGTTTCAGCGGCTTGAAGTTTTCATGTAATCCGTATTTATGTTGTTTTCACTGCTTTCTATTTAACAAATTGTCCCTAGGAACTTGAAATTCAAGCCAACCATCTTAAATTGTGACTCTTCAATGTCCACGTTGTATGGCAATCCCCCAAATGTTAATCTTGCCATTTGAGCCGTGTTGCCTCCCAAAAGGAAAGGAACAAGGGATGTTTGAATATGTTTTCTTTTAAGAAATGCTAGGGATTAATATTTTATTTATTTATTATTATTATTATTATTTTACTATGTCTACACAAGGGAAGGAAAGTGGGAGGGGGGATTCAAACTATTGACTTCTGTTTCACTAGGCGTAGTCCACAGTTGATTAAACTATTTCTTGGAGATCAATTTTTTTTTTTTTTTTTTTTTTTTTTTTTTCATATTTGACTCATTTCATTTTACAAATTAACTACTAAATTTGTGGACTTATGTGGATCTCATGTAAGTTAATGGTGAACCTCATAAATGTAATGGTTGATTTATTAAATTTGTAAGAGAATATTGGCCAAATATAAAGAACTTATTGATTCCTAACATTTTTTCCATAGTTAGACCATTCTTTATCACCTATTAATCTCCGATAGGGTTTATAAAATGCTGAGAAGATGAAGTGAGAGGGAGAGGATCCTTAAGCTACGTTTGGCAAGGGGAGGTCCAGCATTGTAGCTGGAACGGTACTGTTCCAGCTACAGTGCTGTCTGACACCACGTGAATTTTTTATTTTATTTTATTTTTTTATAATTTTTTTTTCTTTTTCAAAGCAAAATATTAAAAAAAAAAAAAGAGGAGGGAGGAGAACGATGGGGTGGCTCCAGCCACCCCTTGGCCAAAATGGGGTGGCCGGACCACCCCATTTTTGGCCAAGGGGGTGGCTGGAGCCACCCCCAGGCCGATCTGGGGGTGGTTCGACCACCCCCATGGCCAAGGGGGTGGCCGGACCACCCCCTTGGCCCAAAAAAAAAAAAAAAAAAGGAAGGGGTGTATTTGGGGGTGGCCGGAGCACCCCCAAAGGGCTGGGGTAGTTTCGGACCACCCCATACGGTCGAATGGGGTGGCCGAAACCACCCCCAGCCCCTTGGGGGTGGTCCGGCCACCCCCAAATGCACCGATCCTTTTTTTTTTTTTTTTTTTTGGGGCCAAGGGGGTGGCCGGACCACCCCCTTGGCCACGGGGGTGGTTCGACCACCCCCAGATCGCCCAGGGGGTGGCTCCAGCCACCCCCTTGGCCAAAAATGGGGTGGTCCGGCCACCCCATTTTGGCCAAGGGGTGGTTGGAACCACCCCATCTTTTCCCTCTGTTTTCTTTTTTTTTTTTTTCTTTTTTTTTTTAATATTTTGCTTAAAAATAAAATAATAAAAAAATGAAAAAATTGACCAAATATCAGCTCCGCACTGTAGCTGGAACAGTACCGTTCCAGCTACAGTGCTGGACCTCCCCTTGCCAAACGTAGCTTTAGTTTACTTATGTCTCCGATCAAGACAAAATTATGACTATCTATACACGATTCACATGCAAACTTGGATGGAAGTCATTTTTTTCATGCTATTTAATTAAAAAAAGTAAATATATAAATATTATATTAATCATCCAATAAGAAAAGCAGTTGAATGATAGCGAGATTGGCGTCGCCTCACAGGACCTAAATAGGTTAGGCAGTATATTTTAAGGAAATGAAGTGACCTCCAAGGCTTCCTAAAAGTCCTAAAAGTTAAATAGGAGGTGGCCAGGTGGGTCCTATGAATGAAAATTTTCATAGGACCCTAATAGGTTATAGGCAGAATATTTTAAGGAAAACGAAGTTACCTCCAAGAACTCTTAAAACAGAATAAAAAATAAAAAAATAGGAGGCGGCCAGGTGGGATCGGATAGACAAAAAGTAAATATGAAAATTTTTATAGAACTCGCATATCCGAATATCCCGCTTACTTGTTTAGACAAGTAAACTTTTTTAAAATAATATTTATATTTGTCGTTCGAATTACTAACCATTCAAATGTAAATAGTTAGAGATCAAGACACCTGGATTGAGAGCCTCCCATCATCTATGGCTGTAAGAAAAAAAAAAAAACAAAAAAACAAGATGGGATGAGGTGGCCACCACTTGGTGTAGGTTGCTACAAAACTACAAGATTAGAAAGGGCGTCCCGTGAGGCAGATTTGGATGTTGTGATTTGTGAGGCCACACCGCTGTCCTTCACACGCAGGCCATGTTGCGTTGGGCCCCGGAAACCCACGATTCAAATCCGTTTCTGGCATGTACGGTGTCTTTACGTTAGATTTTATACCTCCACTTCACCCAATTATTTCTTGCCTTCTGCCCATGTTATCACCACCATTTCCTTCCTACAGTTTTATATATATATATATATATATATATATATATATATCTTACAATATATCTTACAATATTAATTCCATTGGGGGATAATAATTCATTCATTTACTCAAATATGTAGAGTAATTTTAGGTGGCCTACTAAGAATGATGTGGCTATTAAAATTACCCTTTAATCAAAATTCAATAATGATCAATTAAAAGCTCAATGATGATTTTAATAGGCACATCATTCTTAATAGGACACAAGTAGACTATCTAAAATTATTCAAGTTTATAATCTGATTACAATAATATAACTTATCATGTTTGTAATCATTTCCGTTTTATATTTCAAGTAATAATTAATTACATTATTCGTTCTCTTGTGTTACACCCAACTTCAAAAAATTAGACAGAAGTTGGGTGTAATGTAATAACCTATTTATTACCTTGATAAAGCCATGGGAATATTTTCATGGCATAGAGATCGAGCTTATTGCAAATCAGTGTAACCATCGAAGAGACGGGTATCAAGATAATATGGAATTTATTTATTGGAAATGATCAAACAATTAATAAAGACAAAAATGTTAAGAACACCAATAAATAAGCTCTACGTCATCTTAGTTCCCAGTAATTTTTCAAAATTGATGCGTGGAAATCGTTTAGACGATGATATTTCAAAGTGCAGCAAAAAGATGAGGCGAGCAAGCGACAAAGCAAAGGCCAGGAATGCGCTGGGAAGATTTTGGACCAACTGCTTTCTGTGTCTCGGCGTGTCACAGACTTATTCATGCACTTGATCACATTCTCTCCTTCGCTTCAATTCACTTCACTTCACTTTCTCTCTTTTCCCACTTTTGGCTTTCTACAATGGCCGCCTTCTAGCTCTTTTCGTTAATTTCCTCTTTCTCTTCTCTCTTCTGACATCATTTTCGCTTACCCACTGCAGATATTAGCTTCTTCTTTTTTGGGTTCCTGGTACGGTTACTCAGAGTGTGCATGTTTCCTGCCATTGCTAGCTGCCAGAGAAACTGAGAGTGTGAAAACGGACGATGATGATGGGTTTTCTTAAATGGGTTTTATTATGTGTACTTCTTTCAGTAGCTTCTTTGCGTGGCTGCATGGGGGTCGACGACGGCGTCCCTATCCAACTAAACGACGATGTTTTAGGTCTCATTGTCTTCAAATCAGACCTTCACGACCCCTTTTCCTATCTCGCCTCATGGAACGAAGACGACGACTCCCCCTGCTCTTGGAAATACGTTCGCTGCAATCCCGTCTCCGGCCGAGTCTCCGACGTTTCACTTGACAGTTTGGGCTTAACGGGAAAAATTGGAAGAGGGCTGGAGAAGTTGCAACAGTTGAAGGTACTCTCACTGTCGCGCAACAATTTTTCTGGTACTATTAGTCCCCTGCTTTCCCTCTCTTCTGGCCTCCGAAGGCTTAATCTTAGCCATAACAGTTTTTCAGGCAGCATTCCGATTTCTCTAGTGAATATGAGTTCTTGCAGATTTCTTGATCTTTCGGAGAATTCTTTCTCCGGCCCATTGCCTGATACTCTGTTTCAAGACTGTTTTTCTTTCCGTTACCTGTCGCTAGCAAGGAATATGCTCGAAGGGAAAATCCCCAGCACGCTGTCAAGATGTTCCTTGTTGAACAACCTTAATCTCTCCAATAACCGTTTCTCCGGTGACCCGGATTTCGCTGCCGGGATTTGGTCGTTGACAAGGCTCCGGGCTTTGGATCTTTCCAACAATGCACTCTCTGGGTCTGTGCCGGTTGGAATATCGGCCGTACATAACTTGAAGGAACTCCGATTACAGGGTAATCACTTTTCAGGGACTTTACCTGCTGATGCAGGACTATGCCCGCACTTGCGGAGGTTGGATTTCGGCGATAATGATTTCGCCGGAGGGCTGCCGGATTCACTGCGACTACTGAATTCTCTGACATTTTTCAGGGTATCAAATAACATGTTAACCGGTGATTTCCCTGCTTGGATTGGTAACATGAGCAGCCTGGAATACATAGACTTCTCAAGCAATGGTTTCACGGGAAGCCTCTCGCCGTCAATCGGCGACCTGAAATCACTCCACTATTTGAGTTTGTCAAACAACAAATTCAGTGGAAACATACCGGAGAGTTTGTTCGATTTGGGATTGGAGGAATTCGACTTTTCATATAACGGATTTGTCGGCTCAATCCCGCTTGGTTCAAGCAGGCTCTTCCAATCTCTCCGCAGAATGGATCTGTCGATGAACAATCTCACAGGAAGTGTTCCTGCAGAAATGGGTCTTTTCTCCAACTTGAGATACTTGAATCTGTCATGGAACAATCTCCAGTCGGCGGTGCCGCCGGAGCTCGGGTTCTTTCAGAACTTAACCGTCCTTGATCTTCGTTACAGTGGTTTGTACGGTTCGATCCCAGGGGATATATGTGATTCAGGAAGTTTGGGAATTCTTCAGTTAGATGGAAATGCATTGATGGGCTCCATTCCAGAAGAGATTGGGAACTGTACATCTCTCTACTTGCTGTAAGTACTGTTAATTTTCATCATTATTGTTAGGAACGGATAAATATTTAATTTATATTCTAAGGCTCTTCTTTACAAATCGCCATTTATTTCAAAAGTTAAAACGGATATCAACTGTGAATGTTTTTTATGCAGGAGCTTCTCCCACAATAATTTGAGTGGTTCAATTCCCATGTCCATTTCTAAGTTAAAGAAGCTGAAGATTTTAAAACTGGAGTTTAATGAGCTGAGTGGGGAGATACCCCAAGAGCTTGGAAGTTTAGAAAATCTTCTTGCTGTGAATGTATCTTATAACAGGCTGATAGGCAGGCTTCCTGCTGGGGGTATATTTGGAAGCCTGGATCAAAGTTCCTTGCAGGGAAACTTGGGAATTTGCTCACCCTTGTTGAAGGGACCATGTACGATGAATGTTCCCAAGCCTCTAGTTCTTGACCCCAATGCCTACAAGCATCAAATGGGTGATCATAAACAAAGAGACAGATCTTCCAAGTCCACAGAAGGCGGTCGTCACCGCAATTTCCTAAGTGTTTCTGCTATTGTAGCTATTTCTGCAGCAATGCTAATTGCATTTGGTGTGCTTGTCATCACTCTACTCAATGTGTCGGCTCGGCGGAGGCCCAAGTTTGTCGACAGCGCCTTCGAAAGTGTGTGCACAAGCTCTTCGCGGTCGGGAAGTCCGCCCACAGGGAAGCTCATTCTGTTTGATTCAACATCATCCCCAGATTGCAATATTGGCAATCCTGAAACTTTACTTAGCAAGGCCTCTGAGATTGGTGAAGGAGTGTTTGGAACAGTTTACAAGGTTCCATTGGGAACACAAGGAGGAAGAATGGTGGCAATTAAAAAGCTTGTTACAGCAAATATCATTCAATACCCTGAAGATTTTGATAGGGAAGTTAGAATCTTAGGAAAAGCAAGGCACCCAAATTTGATATCCCTGAAGGGATACTACTGGACCCCTCAGACACAGCTTCTTGTAACAGAGTATGCAGCCAATGGCAGCTTACATGCAAAACTCCATGAAAGGCTTCCATCAGTCCCACCTCTTTCTTGGGCCAACCGATTCAAAATCCTGCTTGGAACAGCAAAGGGACTTGCCCACTTGCACCATTCTTTCCGTCCACCCATCATCCACTACAACATAAAACCCAGCAACATCTTGCTTGATGAGAGCCACAACCCAAAGATCTCTGATTTTGGGCTGGCAAGGCTTCTAACAAAGCTGGACAAGCACATACTAAGCAACAGATTTCAGAGCGCGCTTGGCTACGTGGCACCAGAGTTAGCATGCCAGAGCTTAAGGGTGAACGAAAAATGTGATGTTTATGGGTTTGGTGTGATGATTCTTGAGCTTGTGACGGGTCGAAGGCCTGTGGAATATGGAGAAGACAATGTTGTGATACTGAGCGACCACGTGAGGGTTTCTCTGGAGCAAGGGAATGTGTTGGATTGTGTTGATTCAAGCATGAGTGAGTACCCAGAGGATGAAGTGTTGCCGGTGCTCAAGCTGGCTCTGGTTTGCACCTCTCAGATACCTTCCAGCCGGCCGTCGATGTTAGAAGTGGTGCAAATTCTGCAGGTCATCAAGACCCCGGTTCCACAGAGAATGGGATTATACTAATTAATAACATGCATTCCGGCCAGTTATTTTCTGACTGCTCTCGCCTTTGCTTATTGTTTTGAAAAAAGTCTTTTCTTATTTTCTCTTCTTTTGATTGGTGAGAATGTTCTACTACTCATTGCCATTAATTTCCTACAATTCTGTCTCTGCCAGCTTCTGCGCCACCAAATTAAATTATCAATCATTTGTTTCTATAATTGTTCATATGATTGCCAAGCACTGCATGCCGATGTTCGTTGATATTCCTTAGAATTCCGATTAAATTTGAAATTCTCAAATTCATAAATCTTAGTCTTTTATTTTATTTAAGCGTCTAAAATAAAATAAGTCATGTTTTATTATTTAATAAGGAAGCTACCCTCAAGAAATTTAATAAGTCATGTTTCCTCATTAAATGCTAAAACATGGCTTATTTTAAACGCTTCGATGAAATGAACAGTTGAAATTTATGAATTTGAAAATCTCAAATTTAAAGAGAATTTTAAGAGATCTCAATCCAAAAATTTTAGGTTTTTACCAAAGAAAATGTGATGAATGATATTTTACTCTCTACACACATTTCACATCGGTGTCAATTAAATATAAAATAAATGGGAAAAATAAGTATCTATAATAATAGACGGGTAGGGCTTCCTCAAACCCTCTTCTTAACCTAAAAGATAAGTGTTAATATATGTGTTTGGAGATATGGATTATGGAGTTGTTTATTAATGATTTTATTTTAGGTTTACTAAAAGGCAAAAAGCTCTCGTTATCAAAAGAGACTATAATAATTACAGACAAAAAAAAACAAAAGAAAAGAAAATATTGAAGAGTTCACGTGCTTTTACTGAAAATCAAACTTAATCCGTGACGGGTGTCCCCATCGGTGGATTTGTTGGTATGGTGGAAATGGTAGCCGACAGAATAGCTTCAAGAATCAAATACTCAATCCGTGACTCCATTTATATTGAAGTCTCTCTTTCGCCAAGACTCACAGTACTACCAAAGGTGACAAATTGTCATTCTTCTGTTAACTAGTCACTTTCTTTTCTTTTATATATATATAACTGTCACTTTTACACTGTAGTTGGTATTAGTTTATTCCATGAACTTCCAATTTTAATAATTTGTTTTCCGTGTCTTGGACATTTCGATCAAATCAATTTTCTTTTTTTATATTACATTTGACAAATTTAATCACATGATATTGATATGTTAATGTTTGTTATCTTAGGACTACAGTCGAAGTGAGTTGTTCATAAACAGTCAGAGTTCAAACTCATATAAATTTGACTCATAATCAGGCTTAAACATAAATTTAAACTCATTTGTTAAACGAGACAAATTCATCTAAATTTGACTTGACTCGCATAATCTTATACAAATTCCAATAAGTTTATTTTTTAAAGGTTAAATACATTTTTGTCTCTGTAGTTAACAACTTTATTTTTTGCTTTCTAGGATTTAATTTTTATAACAGGAGGCATACATAAAAACGGAAATGATAAATCCTAATACCCAATTAAAATTTTTTTTAAAAAAAATTAAAAATTAAAAATTAAAAACATTAAAAAATTATATTTAATTATTTTTTAAAATATATATATATATATGGGGTGGCCCCAAAATTTTATTTTATTTAATTAGATTTAATTTTTGAATGTTTTTAATTTTAAAAAAATATATAATTTTTATTTTTAATTAGGTATACGTACGACTTTCCGTCAAATTTTAGACAAAAACACTCTCATTTGTTAAGGTGCGAAGGCAGGCCCACGGTAAGAGGTCGCCACAACGACTAAGAAAATTGGCAAGCATCAATAGGGTTGAATTAATAATTCTCGAGTTGGAAAAAGCCACAAACACATGCCCAACAATCATTACAGAACATTTCGGCTGAACCTGTAGTAGCTAGGTCTTGGAACGGATCTGGGGTGAAAGTTTCTACATAATATTACTACTCAAATGAAATTAGAATAAAACAAATAAAATGCTACTTCCATTTCATCTCCAAATGACAAAAACTACCAACGATTTTTATCCAAAAAGTGCACAAAGGCAGTGAGTTTACTTCACCAGCGACAGACAATACATCAATTCTCATGCAATGCCTTCATCAAATACAATTTACTGAAGTTCTGCCCCGCAACCCTGCAAAATTGTAGTCCACATATTAAACATTGATAAAAGCCAAAACTACTTGGAACAGTGCAGTTAACCTTAAACATAATCAACCAAATAGAATGAAAACATATGGCTAGCTTGACTGCATTTAAGTAATAGTAACCACTCCCTTCAGGTTCATGAGGACTTAGAAGTAGGCATATTGACAAGATGATCAATCACAAGTAAATAAAATTATTGTTTGTACAACCTCCAACCTATATTGTTGTAAATAAAATTAGACAAAACAGGGGCAGATGGGGGAGGAGCCAAGTTTATACATAAAGAGTAGACATAGGGAATTCAACACATCATGGGTTCCCAGTTCCCACAATGCCACTAGCAAAAGTTCAAAAGCCATGAGCCACACTCTTGAGTTCACCCAGTCACACATAACAACTAAAAAGTTCTTTTGGTTGACAATGAAGAAGTACTACTGGATTCTATGCAGGTAGATTTAGAATGAAAAAGCAGAAACTTGTGACAAAAATATTGTTAAGTCTCCTTATTTTAAGAGGCAAAACACAAAAATCTATGTCTGTCTATAAGATTTAGTAACATACCCATTAATCTGATTGCAGTAGTTAGCAATTTGATTTGTTATTAGAAAGCTATCCAACCGTGATGGCTCAGGAACTGGCTTAAAGACGGGATTCGAAGGATCCTCTTCAGGTAAAGGCTCTTCTCCGGCAGCTTTCCGTGATGCATTCTCAGCCCTGTAAAACACAACAGAATCAAATATATACAGTTTCTGCTATATTTTTTGCAGCTGCCCTCAGTCTGGGGTCTACAACACAAAGACAGACATTGAAAATTCAAAAAGTTGATGACAGAATCCTGATTAACCACACAGCCTCTCATTCTCCAAATTTACTAAATGCAGAATGTTAAAAATAGGCTTAGGCATCTCTAGAAATGCATACAACCTTATTAGATAAAATCAATTAACTGACATTTAAAACTTCATACATATACTTGTACCTGCTTGTCTAAATAAAAGTTCGTATTTACAAATAACTACCATAATTTGTACTAATCAGAAACAACACAAAAAGAACCCCCTATCTAAGGAGCCCCAAAACCATAAAACATGAAATATCATGGTTGAATAACCATATCCTGTCCAATTTATGCTAAAGATCGTACCTTCTCTTCTGAAGCCACGCTTGTTGCTGGGCTTGTTGACGCGACAAGCTCCGGTAGTAGAATTGGAACTGGAAGAGACCACGTGTCATGATAATCAAACAGAAAAACATAACAATAGAATGCTTGGGAAAAGAGAACACAGACCTTTTGCTGTTCCATTGACAAATCATCCATGCATTCGATCAGAAAGTCCATATTCCTCTCCATAAATGGGTTGGTAGATAGTTGTAGACGATCATAATCACACTAAAAGTGAAACCGGAGTAAAATTAGAACAGAGAATTTTTCTAGCACTCAAAACAATTTCCAGAGACAGGTCATGCGTTACCTGAGTTACTGGTGCATCACCTTCAAGATCTGTCATAAAGGCACTGATAAGGGCAGAATTTGAAACTTTGATCTGGAGTGCAAGAAGCAGCATAAGCATCAAGATGAAATGGAAACCAAAGTTGCTATCTAAATAAGTTACTTCACATAATTCATCCACAAAGAGTGAACTCCCAAGTCATCAACTATTCCATCAAAAACAATTTGGAAGCCTCAAACATAAAAGAAAGGCAATAAGATCAAGACGACCAGAAAAATAGAAAAGAAAGGCAATAAGATAAAGACTATCATATGAATTTTTACGTACTATGCACAAAAGATCTGAAGACTATTAACATGGAAGTCAAAACACAAAAACACATTATTCTTCCTAAAGTGAAGAAACAGTGAACCTCAAGAAGCTTACAGGAATTTCTTCAAATATGTCCACCCACGATAAGTTTTTCTCCCTCAACCTATTGTGCAAACAGATATAAGAAATGGGATTCAATCTAAAATTCAATTTCATTCAATTATTCATAGCGGAAAAAAGAATCCCATACTTCTCTCCGGTAAAATTGTTAGTGCGGTAAAGATCCATGAATGAATCAGAAAGCTTCAATGCCTTGAGCGCTAAGACACCTTGACTGGACCTTGACGGATCATAGATAATGCACACACAGCGTCTAATATTCTCCTGCAACCGCATTTAACTTGTTAATAAGAACCATTTAGCTTGACAAATATATTACTGAAAGAGAGAAAGCCAACATCATAAGGAATAACTTCTACAACATATTTGTAGGAAAAAAAAAAAAAAAAACTGTAAATTTGAGACTTTCCATCCATAAAACTACAATCCATAGATTATTTTACACTATGTATTCAAGTTACTGTTGAATCAGACTGAAAATGGAAATAAAATAAACCCAAAGCCAAAATAGTAGGGCTAAGACTTAACAACACTGTCAAAGCAATACATTGATCAATATGAACAAATTTTGGTTTTTGGCTTGATCATTTAACACATTCACCCAGTGTTTATAGCGTTACACTTATGAAAGAGGCCATGTAGAGATTGATAGTAGGCCTTAAATATGGGGCTCTAGAAATTCATTAAGAGGGGTTGTGAGGAATTTTCTAGTTTTACTAGATTTGAGGTGGGAACTACTCCAAGGTTAGTTTTTGGCATGACGTATGATGTGGGGTGTTTCGCCTTAAGGGAGCGTATTCAGAGTAGTTTCGCATTGCTTGCCTTCAAGATGCTTCTGTGGTAGATCATCTTCAGTTCTCCAATGGCTGTCCTCAGTGGAACATTAATTTGTTATAGCGAATGAATGGGATTCTTTACTTCGTTCTTCGATCAACTGTAATCATCAGATTGAGACAAAATGGTGGTTTGCACAAGTTTTATTAAATCCCGTCCAAGAGAGGGCATTTTGAGGTTAGCTCATTCTATAATATCTTAATTCCCCCATGACAGAACCCCTTTCCCTTGGAGGTGTATTTTGCGGAGTAAGGCCACTTTGACGGTTGCTTTCTTAATTTAAGTAAGATCCTCACTTTGGATATCCTAAGGAAGCTTGATTACTTAGTTTCCATGACCTTTATATATATATATATATATATATATATATATATATATATATATATATATATATTTTTTTTTTTTTCCTTTTTTTGGTATGCGTCATGTATACTTGAGTGCATTTCGGTTTTATTGAAATTTGATTACTTGTAAAAAATAAAATAAAAAAATAAAAATAAAAAAAAATAAAAAGGTTTATTTTAGCATGCATAGAAAGTACCTTTACAACTTCCAGTTCCCATGAGTGCATTACTCCCATATTGTTATATTTACAACCAATCTCATTCACACTTGATATAACATAGAAGAGTGATATATAACCATTACCTGGTAATTCATAAAGGTTTCAATCAATTCCACTGTCTGAAAAGAACCTAACAATGTTGATTGGTACCTGTAAAATTGGAGAGAAGTTATTCACTACATAAGGATTATAAGAGCATAAATCGAACTAGTATCTCCATTCCAAACATTTTATCTATTCATTGCATATATATGAACAGAATTAGTAAGAACAGACAAAGCAAAAAAAAAAAAAAAAGAGAAAAAACCCTACCATCCAACAGTGTTATTATCAACATTAACCTCCCTCAAGCATTTCATCATATCGAGCTGGTAATTAGCACCCTCGGCTTCGTTTTCCTCATCCTCTTCCCGAATCTTGAAAATTAATTAAGAAAAGATAATGAATATCATGACATTAGCACCAAGAAGAGGGAAAGATTATAAGGAATGAAGCGAGAAAAGGGGCTAATGGTAGTACCGTACCGGAAAGGGGAAACAGTTGGTAACTTCAAGAACGCTGCCCACATCAAGCCCAAGGAGCTGGCCCGTGACAAGAGCCGGTGAGAACTCCTTGCAGTGTTTGATTATCTTCAAGATAGCCTGTTTGGTTTTTCAATCAAATATCACATAAGCCCCATAATTGAAAATTAAAAATAAATAAACAAACAAACAAATAAATTAGTGAGTTATAGAAATTGATCGTAAATTCCATTACCAGACCCTCGATCTGAACAACACGGAGAGGGGAAGCAACCTCCTCCGTTGCCGCCACTTGGAGGAACGACCTTGCCGTTGGGTTCGCCATTGATGATGGTTGCTGAGGAACCTACTGAATGAAAGGAGCGAGTGGTTTGATTGAAGACGAACCCTAGCAGCCTAAGCTCTTGTTGAAGTTCAGATTCAGGAGACTTTTGATAGGGTTATATATCATTGGGCTTGGCAAATTGGCAATATAGATATATATATGCAAGGTTCTTAATGGGCCAGACCCAAACAAAAGAGGAATTGGAAAACTACATCTACCTCTTTAACCATCCTTTTTTCTTTGTTTTTTTTCCCTTTCTCTCATCTGAATAGAAAATAAATAAATAAATAAATTTTAAAATATATTTCTCTAATGTTTTAATTTTTATAAAATCATTTAGGGCCGTAAATAAACCAGTTTATTCGACAATCTGCTTGATTTAGCTCGATCTGAACTCGAGTTTGTATTGTAAAAACCGCTCAATTAGTAAATGATATATACCCGACTCGCTCAAAAAAACTCGATATGAACTTGTGAACTCAATTCATTTAAAATTCAATGGCTTGTTTGCCCGACTCATTTACTCGTTCATATATATATATATATATATATATATATATATATAACTAAAAATTAATTATATAAATTTATGCAAGAGCATTTTCAATGGAGGAGCCAAATTTTATTCAAAATGACTCCTCAAAACTCATTTTATCTACTTTAGTTAATGAATTTTTAAATGGCTCCTATATCCGATTAGTTATATTTTTATCTACATCATTTAAATATATTTTTTTTATAAGGATTGTATTTTTCTTAAATATTCTATTTTTCAACTTTTGAGAAAAAAGAGATGTGTAAAGAGAAATAGCAAGAAAAAATTTTGGAAAAAGAGAAAATATGTGAGAAAAAGAATAAAAAAAAAATGGCTCCCAAAAAAAGTGTTCTAGCTTTTTTTATATTATGTAGTTACTTAATTTAATAGCCTAACTCGAGTTTGCGTTGAGCCCGATTCAACTCGACTTGACTTAACTCGGGTCGAATAGTATTCTCAATAAGCTCAAACTTCCAACAAACCAGTCTTAAACGCACATTTAAATGATTTTATAATTCAACTCGAAAAAGCATTTTCATAGACGGCTATCTTAAAATCTTAAAATTCAACACGCCTCAGCTTAATTACAGTCCTATTTTCGCTTAACTTTTTTATTTGCAGACGTGGAGGGTTGGGGATGTAGTTCCTCCCCTATAAATTGCAATAGCAGAGAAAGTGAAACCCTAAAAAGAGGTCCTCAAAGACAGAAGCAGCCGAGGAGCTTATGCATTAGCGTGGACCTCGGAAAGCTGTGTCTCTTGTGGTAGAGGATCTGATAGAAAAAACGGCATCTCAGAAAGCCAGGGCTGTAGTCCTTAGGGACCCCTGTCAGCTCTTGGCTCGCTATGGTGCCTACACGTTTATCCGTACAGTTTTTCAATTTCTAGGTTTTGTTTCTCGTGGATTGTTTTCGTTTCTGGGGCTTCTTTATGCAGGCTATTAGCACTTCTGCCTTTGAATTCCTTCATCCACTCACCAGATCTGTTTTTTTTTTTTTTTTTTTTTTTTTTTTTTACACACCAAATTCCGAAAAATGCAAAAAAACGATTTTTGAAAAATATATTACACCGAAATATACACAGCCAGCCTTTATATGGTTGCTCTAAATATCTTCTCAAATAGTGTGTTGTCAACTCTTGGAAGGATAGTACCATAACAACAATAATACAAATCAAAAATCACTCTCACGATGGGCTTCTTGTTGCTGGGTATTAGTTGGACTCTTTGAAAGTTCAGCAGCACCATCCGGTTATCTCGAAGGTCGTGTCCTTATTTATATTTTCTTTTCTGAAGATTTAAATAGAATTGAAGGGTTTTGAGAACATCAATTGGCTGTCTCCAGGGTAATACTCAATGGACAGTTCAATCAGTTAGAGGCTATACTTCATAAAGTAAAGGTCACTAGATCAAATTTCTTATTCCCTTTTGCATGGATTTTTTTTTTTATATAAAAAAAAAAAACACAAAAGGGCGTATCATTTATTTAATGTATGGAAGTTCAACCGCCTCAAAATGGCCAAAAATGCCAACTATTCCTATGCCTAACAACCAAATGGGGGTGGTTCTGCCCACCTTTAATGGTTAAGGGAGTGGCTGAGCCACCCGACTATAAAAGTGGTTTGACTATCGAGCCACCTTAAGTCATCCTTTCTTTATTTTATTTTTATTTATCATAATTTAAAATTTTCATTTTTAAATTAATGGCCAAAATAAAATAAAAGTTAGGCTAATAGTAAGTAATATACTTAACTTAATACAGATTGCAGGGGAAGACTATGAAGATCCTCCAGCTGTGGAGGGGAAAAAATATATGAAGTAAGTAAATTCACAACACTTGCTCAGAAAACAAAAAGAAAAAAAGTCAATCCATAACAATCCGTAAAAAAAAATTAATCAGGTTGCAAAATCTCTACGGCTGCAATCTCATCATCATCATCATTGCCTAGCTTTGGGAAATCTTTCCGTCTGATTTTTCAGACTGTGTACAAGTAACACACACATCATCATCGCCGTAAGTTTTTCAATGATCAAGAATCCATGTCTTCACCACCGACCTAATTAATCAAATCATGCATCAATCAAGTTTATACCTATCAAGACGACGCCGTTGAGGCCATAATCGTGATAATAAATCTTAATATTATCATTAACTAAACGTTGAGGGGTCAACAACGAGAGGCTCCTGAGCCTGTGCTGCCATGGCGAGCTCGAACTGCCTTAAAGAAATCGAAGGGAAAGAAAGAATTTCAGGAGCTTTGAGATTTTCCCAACCCTTTACAGGGTTTGTAGTTGTAGAGCCATCCAATCCTATGTGCGTCACGTGCTTCACATCTGTTGGGTGTCCTATTTCCATTTCCTTCTCCATTTCTTCAACCTCTTCTTTGTAAACTATAAATTTCATAAAAAGACATGGAAATGGAAATTAAACATGTATTTTTTTCAAGCTAATTAGTGATGAACAAGCTACTTAGTAATCACCCACTAACCAAAGAGTTGAGAAAAACTTTTGATGCTCCTGATCATCCGCTGTATGCCACCAGCTATGGTTGGCTTTGGCAGAGCCAGAAAACCAAAAGAGTTCTTCATTTTTGCTCTAGATGACGACCTTTCTCTTCCTTGTTTTCCTTATAAAAATCAAAGAAAACAAATAATAAAAGAACATAAAGAATCTTCCATTGTAACACTTTCCCGCATTTTATTAGAACCAAAAAAAAAAGAGAGAGACAGAAACAGAGACAGAGACAGAGTATGTATACTCGTTAAAGGAGGGTTTGATATGGATTCTGGTTTTGGTTTCTTGGGATGAGCAGAGCCAAGAGCAACGCTGGATTGTGAAGTGCAGCCGTTTGAGAAAGGAAGAACAGCGAATCTTTCCGCACGATCTCTCATCCCTGCTTCATAGAGTAGCGAGAAAACAGTGAGAAGAGGAAGGAGGATATATAGGCAGGGAAAACAGGGGAGAAGAAAATGGATATGTTATACTAAATCCTGTTGGCTTTACGAGGAAGATAGAATGATTTATGTATTGAATTGCATGATCATCAGCCCCAAGTTTGGTACGGGAGAATGTATATGATTAATTATGGAGTGGGTGTTAAGAGTTGTTAGTTGGTTAAACTGTGAAACTCAACCAACTTTTGCTGAAAATGGAAGCCCAGTTTGTGGGAATACTAGACCTAACTTGGTTTCTCCTGATGATTCTTGTGGTGGGGGTTACTTTCACTTGCCTCTCTTCTATATCAAGCCACCAATTTCATAATCTTCTTTCTACTTTTGTTTTCTTAATTAGTCTCAATTTCCTAGACTAGCCTGCAGGACTTTGACTGACTTTGGATTTGTCTTACTAGAGTAAATCACAAGGGAATTCGACAAATGAAATTCAAACAGATCGCTCAAGTGTTTCTTGGTTTTGAAGAAATTTTAGTTTTTTCTTTTATTAGAAAAAAAAATTTGAGAAAAAAAAAATTTCTAGTTTTTTTATTTTTATTTTTTATTAACACATCGCCATCTTCAAGTAAGGTAAATCCCACGACCCATCAAGGGTGGTTGTTCAATTACCTAAGGAAATCTCCAAAGTGGTTAGGCATGTACTAAGACGTAAGTTCGAATTTCTGCAATGGAGAATTCTCACATATGCTTGATTAGTATTAATCACCTTAGTTTCCATTGATGTCCTGGTAAGACTGAATTAGGCTAGGGCTCAGTCGGACTTGAGGGAGTGCCTGCAGTTTCCACCATCTAAGCCCCTCATGTGCGGCTCCCAACAGATAGGTGCTACTATGGTCATGTCTAGGTATGCTAGCCACAATTAGTTTCTCCAACTTACCCTTTTGCTAAAAAAAATAAAAAAAAAAGGGTAAATCCCACATGGATTCAGCTTAGGTGCAGTTAAAAAATAAAAAATAAAAACTACGGTCCATTTTTGTTATTGCTTCTTTTTAATTACTACTTGACCAAGTGGTTGCATTTCTTGGTTCTTGTTTTTTTGTATAACCTTTTTGGGCAGTACCGGAGCTTTGGGATATTTTATTATTCTCTTTTTGTACTTTTTTGCAATTGAAAATTATCAATTTATTAAAATATAGATACTTACTTAATTACCCAAAACAAAACAAAAGGCCACTATTTGGACATTTTCATGGTATTGGGTATTAGATGCTTTCATCAGTTGGCTTGTGCATCTTTGCCTTATTTCATTTCCTCGATGGATTCTTTAAAATTCCCAAAGACATGCACACTTCTTCTAAACTTTTTTCATTGATTATTTACCTGAAAATTCTTTGGATATATATAGCTTTAATTTGTTTGACATGCATGCATAGGATCTTTTCTTCCTTATGTTCTTGGAACATGCAGGATTCGAACTAAAAAATTTAGTTGATAATTGGAATATAATAGCAGAATTAAATTCCTTGGATTCATTAAGATCGAACTCATCATGAAAATGCCAAAATGAAACATAAAAAACATAAATGATTCATTGGATTCAACATGTCACTTTATTAAACTGGTTTGTCTAATTCCTGTCTGGTAATAATAAGGCAAGTGACAATAAAACTCGTCGGAGAGTATAAGATTTAGTAGAAAGAGAATGCAAATCCAACAAACAAGGATATGCATGCATGCTACTCATATTCTTAAGCTGATATAAATTTCTTACAAACTTGGTCGTAGGAAATATTCTTCTAACCCAGTATCTAAAAGAACCATGTGTCTTATGAGCATGTAAGAAACACATGTTATTTCACATGACATTTTTAGAAACTGAGTTAAAAGAACCCAGTTTATAAGAAATTTATGTCAATCTTAGGCGGAGTGAGCTTTTCGTAGGCTTTGTACGAGTAACTTGGAAGAGGAAATGGTACCAAAAACCCCGAGAAGAGTGCCAAATGCAATGAGGGAGAAGTTGAGCACCATGGCAGGTTTTGAAATCTGACCCCAGCAAATCTTGGTGTAGAATGCACAAGGAAAAGTTATGGAGATTCCCACACTAACAAGGGAGCCAGTGAGGCTGAGAACGTACTCAAAATATGGCACAGAAAGAGCCAGCGCTAGAATCAGCAGAAGAAGACATGAACCCGCGCTGCCCCTTGTGATCATCTTTGCTCTGGAGCTCATTGAATTTGGAAGCTTGTGCTCAAGCTGAATGGCAACTGGTGCAAATTCTAGAGCATATTTGGTCATGGGTGTCAGCACAGTGGCCCATAATGCAATCTTTGTCACAATGAGATGTTTGGGCATGCTGAGAGTGATTTGAGGGTTTACTTCAGCACCAAAAAATGTGGCACCCATGAATGCTAATGCTGTATAAAGTGCAATCACTAATGTGAAGCTCACGATAGATACCTGAAATTAATTAATTCCCAAAATAAATAAATTAATTGATGAATAAACTAGGAAGCAAAATATTGTTTCTGTTCATCTAAGCATTCTCGTATTTTGGCTAGCTATTTGTTGAGCTGCTATAATGTTCACCAAGTGTGAAAAAAAAAACATTAAAAAATCTTTATCATTCTATGCCGTCTCGAAGAATTTGTCAGGACATAATTATCCCAATAGAAGCTCATTCTCTAGCTATGGCCTTTCTAGGCCACCTAAGGGATAGAGTTTTCTTCCAAACTAGATTAGATGAATTTTCTCCAACATAATCTATAATGATGACATGTGTCTCTTAACATGTGAGAAATACATGATTTTTTAATAATATGTAAGATGCACATGTATTTTTTCAAATTGTAGAGAGCATGCCCTTATTTACTTAAAGCAAGCTAGGCCCAAGTCGTGCCTTGCCACTCGCCAGCAGCCCATTGTGGCCTGTCCTAGGGCCACCTACGATCTGTTCGCTGCTAGCTCACCCTCGCCAACGAGACCCCTCAAATCGCTTCTCGGGAAAGGAGAGGTCGCCACTCGTGGCACCTCCTAAGCTCACTACATTCCTACGGCAGCGATCGCAATAGGGATGGGTCCCAAAAAAAAAAAATATTAATTAATTAATTGATATACCCCTCCCCCTAAAGAATTTTTTTTAAAAATTTTGCCCCCCAAATTAAACAATCTAGTTCCGCCCCTAGATCGCAAGCTACTGACAAGGCCAATAATGACCAGGAAGTATGGACCAATGGAAATAATAAAGAAATCCTTTAAAATGAATAGTTAAATAAAAAATAAATTTATTGAGCCGGATGTGAAAGCTAGCGTTGTGTGATAAAAGGAGGCAAAAAGTAGCTACCTTCGTAAACCTGCTGGATGGATTTTTCATGGCCGTATATAAATCAGGGAAGACAATATGCCCTGCATAGCTGAAGATATAGAGCCCAGATATTGCAGGAATTTTGTGGAGGTGGAGGGCTGGGATCCTGTGATAGGATTTCACACCTCCAAAAATGGCAGTGCAGGCCACTGATACAAAAATGAGAAGCGACATGAAAATACCACCTGATGATAGGAAAGAAATGGAAGACAGATTTCTGAGCCAAAGGCTAGGCAATGCTACCAAGACAGCCATTATGGTTAGGAGCTGAGAGGTAGACAGCTTAGCCCAAAGCACCTTAATCTGCAGCCCAGAAAGAACAGTAAAAAGGTTGTCGTGTAATGAGATTGTGTAAGACACGAGTGCCATGAAAATTTCCATGTAGATGAAGGTTGTGGCCAACACTTTTCCCTTTGTTCCAAAAGCATGCTGCCCAATATCAGCGTAACTTCTTGACTTGGGATTCTTGTCAAGACATTTTCCAAGTAGATGAGAAGTGTATGCACCTATTATCCCTAGCCCTATAAGCAGAAACACAGATGCCCATCCTCCATTTTCCAGTGCGTATGGAGTTGATAACTGCCCCAAACCTGCATGCGAGACGGTATATATTTATGTAAGGACATGCAACAACGGGTTTGAAAAGCCGAGGATCGGGATTTACAACAATTATCTATCTGAATTACCAGCAATTTTTTTGGCAGGTAAAAGAGGGCTCACTACAAAAAAATTCATATATAGCGATACTTGAAAGATGACGTTTTAAGCCCAAAAAAACCTAGTAGCAAAAGATTTTCAATATAGCTCTACACCCGATTAGTCAAAATAACTAATTAAGGATTTGTTGAGCTGCTGTAGTGTAGTGTTCAAAAAATTTGTTGAGCTACATATAAAGAAATAATGTTTTAAATGGAAAAGTAAAAGTTAATATATATATATATTTTCTAATCAAAAGAATGGGAAAGGGCGACCAATGTAATTTCTCCCTGCGACCAATGTAATTTCTCCCTTTGAGTGTGACTATCGGGGTTCCCACCCGCTGAGAAATGTTAGGTTTGAGCCATATCTACTATTTGGGAAGGTGGGTCCGTCACCACAACCCCACCAAAGTGCAAGCCAATAAAACCCCTTTTTAGTAGAATTTGGTTCACGCAACTACTACCGCAAGCGGATTCGAACACGTGACCACTAGGAAGAAAGGAGGAGACTTAACCCCTACTGCTTTACCAACTCGACTACCACCTTGGTGGTGAAAAATAAAAGTTCATAGCTATAATGTTAAGTTGGATATAAGTGTTTTAAAAAAGCGGGTAATTAAAATTCAAAAATATGTTCATTAACTAAATTTTAGCTAAATATATATTTATTGAGCCTGATGTAGATGCTCTAGTATGATAGTCTATGCACCTGCCCGAATAGGTGGTTGAACAGCTCAAAATTTAGTTGTGTAAGTGCGCACCATATATAAAGCATCTTATATTATATGCTTAAATAAATTACTAACAATTCAGACATATAATTGCCGTGAATCCTTGCCCAAAAAGGTGAACGCAAATGTCACGGATAGAGTTAATAAAGTTGTGATGGAAGAGTAGTACTTCACCTATGAGCATCCCAATCATATTGAGAACGGCATGAGCAAAAGAGCCATTGGCCTCCACATGGTGCTCAATGCCTGTGCCATTTTCGACAACCTTTGAGCCCTTAATGCTGTGGTCGCACATACATAGCCTACTTCCCTCCAAACAGACATGGCAACTCCCCCACTGCACATCCAAGTTGGCACCATGCACTGTCTCTCGAACTCGATTTGGCTGAAGAGAATGCAAGAGATCTCCAATGGACTTCGATATCTTCTCCCACATATTACTCGATCTAATTCAAAGTTCCAAGAAATTTGGAGTATTGATAGAATGGAAGGAACTTGGCAATGAAGGTATAACAGAGTGGGATATATTTATAACTGAGGAAAATCAACTAAATTTAAGAATCTAGCTAAAGATGTAGTTTAAGACGAAATCAGTACAGGTACAACTAATTATACCATTTGTGTAAGAATCTAATATTCTAATTGTAAGATATGCTTCGATTTGCATGACTCATGAGAGATGAGAGAGATAGAAAGTGATCTGATCAGCAATTGTACGTGGATTCTATAGGTTAATGGAAATTTGTGTGGGAGTTGCCAAATTGAGAACAATCCATTATTCTACACTAAAGTTAGCAGCCCATGAGCATGAAATAATCACCCGGACTCCCATGCATGCATTTCTAACTAATTACAACTATCTTACAAATTGATGGGATAATACAGGTATGACTTATTACGTTACAAGGAAGGATTTTTCTCGCTCTTGATCCGGATGAAAAAAATAATGAGAAATCTTTTGAGAATATTTTCAAAAACAAAATGGGACGCGGCCCACTTAACAATAGCATGTGCACGATAATTGGCACAACAAAACACTTTCAAAACATTCCAACTCTGAAAGGAAGACAAGCTTATACTAATATAAAAAACAACATTAGAAAAGTTCCAAGAAGAGAAGCCAGAAGTACTGCCGAAACTTCACCAAGAAGGGTGTCGATAACAAGCAACTTCTGAGTAGCAGCCATAATGATATTGCGAGAGGAATCACACTAATGACGGCAAAAGAGTCTCCCACTGCCACATCACCGAAATTTATCCAGCAAACTATATTGTTTAATTTTTTTATTATTATTAAAATATTGTCACGCGAGTTTTACAAAAGGAAATTATAATAAATATTGTAGTAGCTCAAGTATTTTCCAAAGGAGCTAAGTTCCATTGGGATATTGGCTGGTAGGCAGAAAGAAGGGATGCACTTATACGAATTTCTTTTTATTGATATTCCCCCGATCAGGATGCGTCATATTATTCTTTGGATTTGGGTATCCTTTGAGAAATGCCTAAAAAATAGTATTTGGAGGAAGGTGATGCCTAAGGAACATTCTAACGTGTCACGCAACATGTACCTCTTCCTCACTCACACGCAGACATTAACAACAAGAAATGTTAAAAGGTCAATATTTTTCTCATATTTTTTATCCATCTTATCTTACAAATCGACTATTAGATTTATGAACTTATGTAAACTCTACAAGTCTGATCAATTGCATGTGTCAAATATGAAGAACTTATTGGTTACTAGCATTTCTTACAACATTGATACTCATGCCAAAAACGTCCCATGACATGACATCAAATTAGATTTGGAGGGGGAAATTTGGGCCAAAATATTCTTCCTTGATCTCAAAGTTATCCCATTTGCATCAGCAAGAATTTCAAAACGAGTAATCATATACGTTACTCGATCTTTATTCTTTTATTTTTCAAAATTTATGTGGCGTGTTATGAAAAACTATATGTACGTACCTCATTTCTTGAATTTATTTATTTATTTATAATTATTTTGTTGGATATTGAGAGGTTGGGGGGATGTCTCTTCCGGCCATGTCCATACGATTACAAGAAATTAATTACCTCATGCTTTATTTAATCGCAACCAAGTGCTACTATTATGCGAATAAGCATCTCGTCCGACAAAAACAGAAAGGTGCATGGCGTCATTGGCATCAATGGGAATGCGCATCTTCTATTGGCAAATCCATCTCCAGGAGTTGTGCATTTGATAATAGCATCACTCGGTTGGATCAAAAGTCCAAAGGTTGGGAGATTTAATTAAATTTTTTTTTTTAATCTTATCCATACTATGTGGTAGTCAAAATTAATATTCGATCCAAAATCTAATTGTGATCTTCACAGTCACGTTACACTTGGAAGTTGGAAGTGTGAGAGTGAAAATTCGTATAGTATTTCTCTATTAAAAAGTAATGATATAAGGAGGACTATAATTCTATTATAGTCTTTTCAAATGTGATATAGCTTTTACAATCATCATTGAATTTGAGATAATCATTATTGAATTTCGATCTATTGGTAACTTTAAAAGCCACATCACATTTGGAAAGACTTTAGTCCTCTTTATAATACTACTCGACCACATGATCAATTAGTTGCCAGTTATTGTGAGAGAGTTCATACGGAATTAAAATTTTCAAATAAATTTTGAATTGCTACCTACCTAGATAGTTGTACTACTCGACCACATGATCAATTAGTTGACAGTTATTGTGAGAGAGTTCATACAGAATTAAAATTTTCAAATAAATTTTAAATTGTCGAGATACCTACCTAGATAGTTGTACTTTACATGGACTTTCTCAAAAGAACGGCCCTAATTGTTATGTATTCCAAATTTTTTTTTTTTTTATTTAGGAAAAAAAATTGTCATGATTTGGCATAAAACTGACAATTAATTTTCATATTTTTAAGAATATTTTGTATTTGGATTTTATATTAATATAGCACTCCATCAATAGCTCCTTTCTCAAGTTGTTACACTTGGGCACATAGAACCTTTCTTCTCCCTTTTAGCCATTAGAAGACCATCCTTTATCCCACAAGCAACGAGGAAGGAGCTTGGAATAATATTTTTATTTTGAGAAGGAAAAATAAGACATAAAAAATAAAAAAAATAATTTAATAATTTTTAATCCCACAAATATCGATTTAATAATTTAATAAAAATTATAATAACAAAGGCCAAAGGGAGGTCGATGAAAAGGGGAATAACAAAACGGATTCAATTGATAGCTAAGAATGAGAGGGGAAGACACGTGTCAACAGTTGGGGAACAAACAAACGCCAGTGGAGGCAGTGCGTAAGCAAAGTGGTGATAACACTCACCTTGCTCCTACTCCTCCTCCACCAACAAAAACCAACGAAACCAACAAAAGGCCGGCGGCCGGAAGATCCCAAAGCCACCCCCAAAAGCATAAAGTTTCTCCAGATACCCTTTTCCTTTGCGGCTTTCACTCGCTTGTGGAAAATGGGTACCACGCTCGTGCTCTCCAACGCCTTCTCTCCCTTTTCCCACCGCCCCCGCCACGGAAATGAGCGGACCCACTTCCATAGACGGCCCACCTCCACCCTCAAACCCTCCCTCCACAATTCGCTATTTCCTTCCGGTTTCAGCTCCCTCCGGAAGTTTCGGCCGGCCCCCCGCACTTCCCTTGAGACAGAGAGCTCGTCCTCCCATGTTGATCATGACAGCGAGGGGCCTCTGGGGGTGGGGTCGGTGGGCGAGGACTCCGCCGTGTTCGAATTGGGCGAGCAGAAGATATCTTCGTGGATCTATTTCTCTGTTGTTCTTGGGGTGGTTCTGTTTTTGCTTGACTTGGCTTGGATCGATAACTCCACGGGCCTCGGCAAGGCCTTTATCCAGGCTGTTTCGGAACTTTCCGACAGCCACGAGGTGGGTTCTCTGTTCTTTTTTCTTTTTTCGCTTGTCATTTGTTTGCTTGCTGAGAAAAAGGCGGGGAAGGGTAACAGTCAGCTGATCAGGATAGTTGAAAGAGCTTTAGAATTGCATTGTGCCATGGTAGATATAGGTGGAATAATTCCAAGGTATAACCCATAGAGATCCCCTGCAATTCTAATTCTCTCAATCCCAGCCGAAAAAAGAGCCAAAAATGCAAGGGTCTCAGTCCACCACCCATAAGCTTGATTAGCATCTATAGATTGCTTAGTGCTTGTTACAACTTTGTTCTCAACACGTGGAATTCATTCTGCTGTTCTTATTCAATTTACTTTTAGTTTTGCAGAACCCTTGAGAAAATCGATATCTTGAGACATAGGTGGAATTCAGTTGTCATGTAATTTTCATAAAATGCCTAGTGGACTATATAACTATATATTTCATCTTTGTGGCCTGTTATGCTGGTAAGAGCAAGGCATAACTCTGTGAACTGTAATTGGGTCTTGGTTGTAAAATCTGAGCCCTGAAACAAATATTTTGCAGGTTGTGATGTTGGCCCTCATTCTCATTTTTGCCATTGTTCACAGTGGGTTGGCTAGCCTCCGAGATGTAGGTGAGAAACTCATTGGAGAACGAGCTTTCCGTGTTCTGTTTGCAGGGACATCTCTGCCTTTGGCTGTTAGTACTATTGTGAGTTCTCTGTTTTGAAGCACAATAGCCTTTTCCTCCTAGTTAATTTGATGACTGTTGCTCTTTCTTTTGTTTTGTTTCTGGCCTGTTGAAATTTATAAAGTGGTTGTGATGCAGGTGTATTTCATCAACCACAGATATGATGGAGTACAGTTATGGCAGCTCCAGAGTGTTCCTGGGTTACACCAACTCGTGTGGCTCTCTTCTTTCATCTCCTTCATTTTCCTTTATCCTTCAACCTTCAATCTGTTAGAGGTAGCAGCAGTTGACAAGCCCAAAATGCATCTTTGGGAAACTGGGATCATAAGAATCACCAGGCATCCGCAGGTATGAGACGTTTCATCTCATTTTCAATGGCTATTTAAAATTGTGTTTGTTATGAATTTGGTATATATAGGGCGTTGGGATGAATGCTACTTTTTATATTTGGTGATCTTAACAGCATAGAATCCATTTCAACCTGTGATCTTATTCCATTAGTCAGTAGTTTATTTGACATTTTCCATGGCTTCGCCAAATCTCTCGGTTGGTATTTTGCCAAAAAAAAAGTTGCTGTGTGGTGTTTAAACGAAAGTAATTGCATCTGTTTCATTGTAGAAGACACCATTTCCCCTTCATATTGGGTGTTTAAACGACTGAAATCATTACATCTCTAATGGATTGCCAACATAACAGTATCAATGACACTTATTGCTGAAAGCATAAATATGTTTTCATCAACCAGAATATTGACTCCTATCAGACTCTCCCTCTCTTACAACACATAACATACAGACACAAAAACAAATACATCTAGGCAGCCACACAAACATTTGCTTAGTCATTCAAGGTTGTTTTTTTGTCTTTTTCTTTTCAGATGGTTGGACAGGTAATCTGGTGCCTGGCTCACACTATTTGGATTGGGAACTCTGTGGCGGTGGCAGCCTCCATTGGATTAATCGGACACCATCTATTTGGTGTTTGGAATGGAGATAGGCGGTTAGCTGTACGATATGGTGA
Organism: Corylus avellana; assembly: GCF_965113065.1. NCBI lineage: Eukaryota > Viridiplantae > Streptophyta > Magnoliopsida > Fagales > Betulaceae > Corylus > Corylus avellana. The sequence continues at coordinate 29,718,811 of NC_142493.1, forward strand.
GGCTTTCGAAGATGTGAAAAAGCAAACAAGTGTTATCCCGTTTGCCGCGATTCTTGACGGCCGTCAAAAGTTGCCAAAAGAATACTACAAGGAATTTATTCGAGTTCCATATTTGGCAATCACAGCATTGACGTTAGGTGCATACTTTGCACACCCGCTAATGCGTGCTGCCAGTTTTCGGCTTCATTGGTAGGGTACATAGTCATCTTCTTTGTATTGAATTGGACGCATGTTTTTGAATTGTATATATATAACCGATGTGCAATAAGGCATATCATCTGTGTTCATTTTTTGATATTTAGGAGGAAAGGTTATCCAGGGCACAAAATGCATGTCAGTTAGTAACGAAATGTGAGTCCAAGGAATGCATTAGTGTCTACTGAATTATTGCTATTTTTCACACTTTTTTGTTACATTTATGTCACACCAGTTGATGTGGTATGTTTTAAGTGGCTTACCCTTTTTTTAAGTGGTTGACATGAGAAACTATTTAAAACATGTCACGTCAGCTAGCGTGCTAAATGTGAAGAGTAGCATTACTCATGTCTACTATCTTCTTTTTTTTTCTTTTTTTTTTGTTCTGACAGAAGATCTCAAATAGCCTTACTAAACTTTTGGCTAGATGCAACAAAAAAAAAAAGAAAAAAAAAATATATATATATATATGGCCCCTAAACCCAGCATAAAAGTGTGATGCTTTTGATAAGGTTTACTTAACAAGGTAAATCCTTAAGCTTAGAAGTCTGGTTCGGGAAAAAATAAAATATCGGGTGAGTGATGATATCATAGTACATTTATTTCCTTGTAGTTTTTTTTCTTTATTTATTTATTTTTTATTTCCTTGTAGTTTGATTAACTAGCATTCAAAACGCCCTCTACTTTGTGACATTTATTTCCTTACAAAAAAAAAAAAAAAAAAAAAAAAACCTCCCCATAGGCCATCTAAATAGAAAGTTTGGGGAAAGGCTCATCAACAACTCATGGCTTGCGCCGTTGATGGAAAAGAGTAAAACTGGCCAACAACCCAATCCATGGAGCGGTGAGTGAGGCAAGCCCCATTCAGAAGGATATTAAGTCGGATAAAATGAAAATAAATAAATAACACTTTCTAGTGGGTGGACAACCCAAAGGGAAGATGGAGTACGTGTCGCAAAATCGTGTGGTCTTCTAAAGCAATCTCGCATCATGCACTCCTCCTATGGATAGCTATTCGGGATGGTTAATACATCTTTGTGGACAAGCCCGTGAAGTCTTGGATTCTTTCTTCTTTTCATACCCTTTCGCACCACGTTTGACCTTGGCAAGAGAACACTTGTAGGTATATCTTGTCTTTTTGGTTTGAGGAAAAATTCTTTCTCGGCTTAGTATGCAAATTGATGTTCACGATAGCTTATACACTGTTTGGAGAGAAAGAAATATTCTTCATGGGCTTGAGCCATCTCAGGAAAATTGGGAGCTCCAAAGCTCATGGAGAATCTCGGAAGAGATTTTTGGCCAGTAACCAACAATCCTTTTTGCTCAGAATTTTTTTTAAAAAAAGAAAAACTAACGTTCTTTCTTGTTCTGTTAAGTAGGAGATTCCCTCTCAACCAAGTTGCCTTCGTTGATTTTTTTTTCTTGTGCTTATGTGATTTGGACAGTTTTTTCTATGGAAAAAATATTTAATTTATCCAACAAAGAAAAATAGAAAGGTAAAAACCCTTGGTCCAAACAAGCCCACCAAGGCTTGTAATAAGTTTTCATTAGCCGAAAAGAAGGAAGGAAAGAAAAAAAAAAAAATCAGGGTCCTAGTCCGAATCATTCCAATCCTCCGTGGGATACGCTTAATCATGATTACTTGACTACCTCTTAAGCTCAGATGAGCCAAGCACAAATTATTAATCCACACTTGGAACATGTCACTCTATTTAACTACTCGGCCTTAGTCATATGCCTACTGAAGCATGAAGAAAGTAATACGTAAATACGAATATAATATTTCTTCTCTCCTCTTTATCATTATCTTCTTTCTACCACCGTTAGAAACAAAATGGGGAAATAAAATGAGTTTAAAAGAAAAAATCATGACAATTATATGTGAGATTAAGAAGTGATAAGGTTCTAAATATTCCAAGTTGCGCAGGCAATATTACACAAAGGGGAAGGGGTTTGGCGCCCCACTCCTCTCCCCCTTGGCTCATGAGGTCGGGGATGTAAAAGATAACCGGCCCCTAACAAGCAAAAACGGGGCCTATATTTAATTAATTTTTTTTTTTTTTAGGAAAAAAAGGAGAGGGAGAGAGAGAGAGAGAGAGAGAGATTATAACCTAGAGGAAAAGCCATTTATGCCTTGCCATTTATAATACACGACAACGACATGAAAGCACTCACTAATCAGCAGCAATCCTTTGAAACTTCAGTGTTCCTTCACCCTGGATGGCCATGTGCTTCCGCTTCTTGGATAAATTAGTTGAATTTTGAAACCCATTCTGTTGTTCAGCAAATTGAACAGCTGTTCTAGCTCGTAATTCTTCCAAGCTCTCACCTTCCTTTGCTCTATCAAGAACCTGAATATATATATATGCGAGCAGTTATGTCAAATTTTCAATTGTGTGAATGGACAAAGTGACCTACACGTCTAGAATACTTACCAGATGCCGACCATAGAGATGAGTGCTCGAAAGTGCTTGAAGTGCATTCGCTGCCTCTTGCTTCGTAACATACTCCACAAATGCAAACCCTCTATGATTTCCAAACTTATTTGGCAACCTTAGGCTCTTGATCTGTACAACAAGAGCAAAGTCAATTAGAAAAACATTAGTTACTTACACTATATGACAAATTGACAATGCATGATTCACAACTATTTCGATCACAAATGGTAAAACCCAGAATAATCACTGGGAGAGGAAAAACCAGTCAACAAGCAATCCTATTAAGTTTGAGCTTCACATAATCTTTCACAACAGTTGGGGGGTCTAAACAAACAAAATCCAAAAGGTGTTGCTAATAACCGTTCCAGATGTTATGCACATGCGTGGTTATTGAAATCATGATCAAGATCATGTTAATAAACCTAAGTTCATAGGATCTAATCAAAATTGACATCCATATCATAAAATCGGATTCAACCAATTTTAAGGATTCTAAATTGGGCTTAATTTGATTTAATAGAGTTCTCTCTTTTCTTTCCTTGATTCTACATTTTGAATTTCAATATTAACATATTGTGCATGAGAGAGGGGCGTGGTGGAGAGTTGTTGTGAACTTTAAATTTGGTAGTTCTTGGGGTGGGTGGTGTTCTATTGAGCCCCCTAGGCCGTATGGGGTGAGGGCCGGTGGGGCCATTGAAGAATATTAAGAAGATTTGGAGGATGTTTTATAGTCACACCAGATTTGAGCAAGGGGTGGCTCCAAGATCAAATTCTGAGATGATGTGTGGTGTGAGGAGATGGTTTTTAAAGATTTTTTTTTTTTGGATTTATACAGTATTGCTTGTGTGAAGGATGCTCTAGTTGCAATTCATTTGGTTATAGAAGGGACGTGTGTGGATCCAATATAGAAACAACCAAAATCAGTCAGACAAGCAATCATATTATTTGTAAATTTGAACTTCATGTAGTCTTTTGCAATATCTAGGATCTCGAAAAACAAAACACAAGTGTTGTCACCAGATGTCATGCCCATGAACTTTTCACTAAAGACACTTCCAGACCTTTTATCCTCAGGGATATATTTTCCAAATTGCTCATTTTATTATGAAGAAGATATCACATCACAAAGGTGAACATAGCTTCAGCTTAAAGGGCAGTTAAGTAAGGATTTTTTCCATCATAGGATCAAGTGCAAGCACATATAGGAATGATTTGGGTGTCTAAAGTTTGAATGATCACGAATAGACATTAACCTAAAAAGCTTCATAGAGGTTTTGACCACACAATGCTTCAGCTCTTCCCTCTTAGACACTCTCTAGTTCTTGCATCTTGATTTTATAGATTAATTGCAAAGTGAGGATTGAAAACCCTAATCTGGAGATAAGGATTCCAAACTTCTCTAAATTTACAGGAACATTTCCCAGAATTATATATGCATTTAACAAAATGTACTACGATTAAATCAGTACAAGTAATCACCTGGCCAAATGGACTAAATAGCTCTCTCAGATCTTTCTTTGTTGCCTCAAATGCTACATTTCTTACAAGTAATTTGGTTGAACTCTTATCCTTTGCAACCTTTTTCTCCGCTTGCTCATCCTTCTTAGCATGACAAGGTTGCAAGAGAAGAGCATGCCCATCCAAAACAGATCCCTGAAAAAGAAAGTGTGAGAGTTGCAATAAGTTTCCAAAACTACAAATAGCATGCAAGTAATTTTGATACAAGTCTGTTAGTACCTGTAAGTCTCTACAAACATTGATGGCTGTCTCAACAGAATCAAACTCGATGAAACCAAAACCCATCGAAACATTCTTCCCATTTTTCAAGTGCTTCTTCACCTGCATGTGACCAGATGTACTACAAAAGATAAGAACATTATCTTATATAAATCAAAATTAAAAGTTACAAGGACCAAGATAATTACCCTGGCACTTAAAATTCTTCCCTCCTTCATGTGATCACTAAAATGCTCTTTCAAACTCTCATCGGCAGTCTTAAAATTCAGATTCTTGACAAATAGAGATCGCGACTGAAGCATAATAGACCCCAATAAAAAAATTAAAAAAAAAAAAAGTATAGTAATTAATATGGATAATCAGAAATAGTCACAGCATCTGCACGCATATAAAGTGAAAAGCTGTATGATTATTTAAAGAACAATATCATGCTACCTTAACCAGCCAAAAGATAACAATAAGCAGCATTACTAGTTAGCCCTCATATACACTGGAGGAAAAGCCCTGCCAACTCAATATTTAGTCTAGAACTCAAGCCAAATGCACATTAGAACAAGAAGTATCCAGAAGCTCATAACAAGCAGGATTACTAGTAAACACGCATATACAGCAGAGCATTTACAACCGAACATTGCAACATGGTTATTAGAAACCAGCCACAGTTAAACACAGCTAATTTCCCACCAACATGTGAACATGTCAAAGCTGAACGCGGCCTATGCACATACAAAAGAAAAGCAGAAAAGAAAATAGTAAAATAAAACCAAAGATCTTGGCCCAAAAACTTGCTACAGATTAGTCAATATTACAACTTTGAAACGGAAGATTGTTAAGTGCTTCTAATCAATGGGATTGACAAGATACACAAAAGATACAGCATACTCAAAGAAATATGTTTTTTTTTATAAGTATACTCAAAGAAATATGTGACCGAAATAAAATCCTATAATGAAGAGGAAATAAATGTGCAAGAAAGAAATGCATATCAAACCTCAATTCTATCAGGATCGATATCCACATCGTTTAATCCTTCCACTTGTTGCTCCAGTATTACCCTCTTGGCATCATGTTCACCAATGGCATTATCTTTTTCATCAGTCTTGGATGTTGAACTTTGACTAAGGATATTGTCAGGAGCCCATTCCAAATATAGTGGACCATCCCTATATTGATAAAAAGCAGTAAAGAGCTAGAAACTCCTAAACTACCTAAAAACTAGATGCAGATATCAAGATAGAGGGAAAACAAAAGGTAAATGCATTCACATGAACAATGAGAAAACAAACAAATAACAGGATCTAATATTCTAATGCAAACATTAAGATGATGAAAATATGTGGTTATTGAAGATGATAGACCAAAAAGCCTCACAGATAAGAAGCAACATTAAGTTCAGGTCCACATGCACTAAGTTTCTCTTCCGCAATTCTCCTACTTCTAAGAGGCTCCTACAGGTTGTGGAGTAGAAGCTGGAGGTGAAATACTTATGTTGATGCATTATGACACAAGACTAGATCTCTCCCATTACATTTGAATGATAAGCCAGAGAATACAAGGTGCTTGGGGGGATAAACCATACCCTCTGGTTCTCTAGTATTGGCTCACAGGACTGTAGAGGAGTTGATTTCTCTGTTCTTCAACACTTTGTATCTTTAGACAGTTACTTTTTTTTTTCTCCTTTAGTATTTAGTTTTCATGTCTTTCTTGAGATTTTTGCCCCTAATTTTTAGGTGGCTTCTCTTGTATACTTCATATGCACTTGGGTTGGGGGCGCCTTATGCTTTTAATGATATTTGATTATTTATCAGAAAAAAGTATTGACTCACTGTTGGTCATGCTAGTGAGAACATTCTAAATAACAGCAGGAAACTGCAAGCTATCTTCAATATTCTACTGCCAGTGACGGAGAAAAAATAAAAATATAAAGACAATTTCAACAATCTAACCAAACCACCCTCACATTGGTTCAGGCAGCTTATACTCTATATAAGTGTAGGCTTGGGTTTTGCTGCAGCTTGTTCAAAGCAAATGGTTGGCTTCAACCAGAGGCAGCAAACCCAAGTTTGGAAGTCTAGAATCTATCTTCTTTCACGCAAATTCCAATGCCCAGGGGGCAGAACAAAGGTGAAAAGGTGAACACCCCAACCCAAGCCAGCAACTAACATCGGCTTGAGCAGCTCGTACTGGAAATAAGAGGGGTTGGCTGCAACTCCAAGTTGTTTGAAAGTTTAAACTGTTGAAGCCATGGAAAGAGTAAAACTCAAACTTAAAAAACAATTTGGCTAGAATTCCAAATCAAGGAAGCAAACAAACATTAAGCTTGTTTTTGAGAAGCTATTGAATTTCATATAACATAGAGTAGCTTTTGAGAGCAATTGCCTTTTATTTGCATGTGAAGAAACAATATATGAATGTTCGCTTAAATAGTTCGAATCACGAAGATGGACCAAAAAAAAAAAGGGATGGAGAAGTATCTTTTCAAAGCATTTGAAATTTCCTCCAAGGTTTGCTATTCTTTCTCTCATTCCCTTTTTTGTTTTTTTGTTTTTTTTGTTTTTTTTGGCTTTTGATTAAAAAGTTAAACATGCATCCAGTATGTCTTAAACCCAATACTCACCTCCACCACATTCTTATGGTGGGAGGAAGTACCATATAAACTAAAGCTCATTGGCTTCTGTAAAAGCCTTTTTTTTTTCTTTTTTTTTTTTAATTCCTTTTTCTTAAGTACAGTAAATTTGTTTGAAATTTAACAATAGTAATTCAAAAAAAAGAAAAAAAGAAGAAGAATACTAGATTGATCATTAGGCTAAGTCTAGGTTGGGCAGTTGCAGAGCTGAGCAGAATCCGATCTGACACAAACCAAATCCACAACTAAAATTTAGTGGATATGCTAGATGTTCAGAAGTTCAGCAGCTAGGTTTGCAAAAGAATATATATCTTCTTTGTTTTTTTCAAGATTTTCAATTAATATCCTAAAGAAACAAAAATGTACTTACTTGTAACGCTTGTATGCTAAACCTCTAAAAGCTGCACGAGCTTCAGCTGGTTCAACGAAAACAGCCTGAAATATCATGGAAGAAATTAGTAATCTCGTGATGTTCTCCCACTTGAAAGGTAGAAAGGAACATCAAATCCTCAAACTTAACAGAGCTTTCTAACAGAGAAAAAAAAAAAAAAAATCTTACCTAATAAGACTACATGAGATCATCGAGATGAGAACTAACAAAGAAACCTTAAAAGAAAGCATTTTTTTTTTTTTTTTTTTTGACATGACCACACAAGAGGGGGGAGGGGGATGGTTAAATGCCAATTGCAGCCCAGTCAACCCAGACCTCAACGACTCACAGGCCTGAGTCAGATCCTCTTCTCTACCACCCTGCCATTTGTTGAGTCTACATGCATGTCTAAATTTCATCTCTCAGACAACAAAAATTAACATCGACTCCAATCTTCTAGGAGGAGAAAAGCCTAAAACTCCTCTTGTGCACTTTTAAGGTGAAGAATTTTTATTTTTTATTTTTAATTTTTCTTTTAGGATCACTTTAATGTTTGTTTATTCTATCTCAATTATATGAACAGTCCCCTTGATAATGATTTGTAGAACATTTACTAACTCAGATAGGAATGAGATAAATTTCGATAAATAAATATAAATGAAACCTTGACACCTTTGTGGTCTAGCAGCTTCAATCCATAGCTTCCCTCCCTCTCCATCTCTCTCTCTCTCTCTCTCTCTCTCTCTCTCTCTCTCTAAAGGATGAAACCCTGGGTTGTTTTAGTATAACTGCCTTTAAGACAGGTTACAACCACTACATGATTCCAGTTGAGAAAAATTAAGAATGAAGAATCAGTGTAAAGTTAACTAGAAGATGATATGCCAAATAGAAACTTCTTTTAACATCAACAGTTGCAAAGGCACACTCAGTAATATAATTGAAGAGGGAAAAAAAGAAAAGAAAGGGACAGGAAAGCATGAATGTGCATACCAAGGCCAACGTTTTTGTCGGAGGAAGAATAATTTTGTCCAAACCCCCAAATTTGCTGAACATCTTGACCAATTCATTTTCAGAAGAAGCAAATGGCAAGTTCTTCACTAACAGAACATGGTTGCTTCTTTTCACACCATCAACTTTCCCAGCAGCATATTCCTCTAAAGATGCTACATTTACTCCAGCATTTGTAAGAGCCTTTTTAGTCTCTGCAATTACTTGAGTTTCTCCCAACGCTATACGCACAGCAAGATCGTCAGCTTCCCGATCAAGTAAATCACCTTTACTTACACCATATTTCCTAGAAATGTTTTCGACAACCTATTAACATACAGGAGAAGAGGTAGAATGAGGCCCTTCCACAACACATACGGAAAAATAAACACTCAGATTTAATACAGTGGGCACGCTGGCCGCGGGGGGATAAAAAACAATTAAGATTGGCAACATCCTTCAGAATTATTGTTGTGATTTGTGCAGTGTGTTTAAGCTTCACAATTGAATATTCAAGCACACTATGTTTCAGGTTAAAACATACCGTATCAGGACGCATGTACAAGCTATTCCACGCTCTAGTATCCCCACCAGCTTCAGATGCTTTCCTCTCTTCCTCCCTCTTTTGCTTAAAACTTTTTGAAGTTTGGCTGGCAGAAACATCAGTCCTAAAGAGCATGCGATGTCAAAGTCATGATTTCATTGAATGAGGCAATCTGAAAAGCCCAAAGAGCTCAATACCACTTACTCCTGCTGGTCAGAAGATTTTTTTTGTTTTGCTGGCATAACATGCATTAATCGGCCTTGGAAAATTGAATTGTCTAATTCTTCTAATGCCCTGTTCAAAAATTAAAATAGTTTATGATTTAAGTAAAAGATCAGAGGAACAAAGAAATTAATTATACGCCAGCAAACGATTCAGCAGAGGTTTAAATAGCATCATCAATTAGGAGGCATGAACCCATTGGCTAAAAAGAATTTACAAGAAGAAATTAAAGGAATAGAAAGAAAAGACAAACCCCTTATGACCCTAACTTGCAAAAATACCAAAAAGTGCAAAAGGTTATAGTTAATGGCATGAGAAACACAAGATTGAAGTCTTAAGAGTATCACACAGCTTCAAATTGATCATTAGTGACCTAAAACTCATCATAACAACAACTAAAACAGCTTTTAGTAATAAAAGGGAGACTATCCACCTCACTGCAGATTCTGCAACTGCATAATGAATATAAGCTAGTCCTTTGGACCGTTTCGTCTCTTTGTCAATAATAATATGGACCTCTGAGACATCACCGAGTTTACTAAAATGCTCTTCTAGTTCCTCCTCACTGTTACAAAAAACACATCAAAACAAAAATAATAATAATAATAAAACATATAAAAGAGTAATGCAGCATAACAAAAACTAGAAATAGCTGTTGGCAAAATAAGAAGAAGAAAAAAAGAATTGATTTCATATACTACACAAAACATATCTTTCTTCTTCCTCTTTTTTTTCGTAAATGAAAGATTTTATTGATTATACAAAATAAGAAACACACATACAGAATAGGAAACACATGCACACACAAAACGATATGGAAAATGAAGGATGAGTACGTTGCTGTATATGGCAGATTACGGACAAAAAGACGTCTAGTCTCAAGAACTTCTTTCTCAACTTTCAAGCTTGATGATTGGTTCCCTGGTTTAGGTATTTCACTGTCAGGGTCCTGGGAAGGGTCTTCCTCTTCAACATCTTTCCAGGGGACACCCTCTCTAGAGGCAGTATTTGATCCCTTTGAATCTACTTTATGAGCAGCCTGGCCCTCAAGGCTTTCTTTTAGAGATCTACTGTTGTCATCTTTGTCGTGGTTATCATCCTCGTTACTTTCTGAATCTGACCATTCTTGTTTTACTCTACTCTTGAAGTAATCCATATCGGAAATGACTTCATCATGAGCAAGATTACGTGATTTTTTAGCTTCATGGTTACCTGATATCTCAGGCTCAGGTAACCCAACGTGCACTGGAACTGATTTATCTTTGCGCTCCTCCTTGTCTTGAGTTTCCTTCTCACTGACATTGACATTCTGGACCGCAGTAGATGCTGTTAGTGTATCATTTGCCCACAATTTTGACTTCATGCGTGGTTGCATGACCTGAAGAAATTCCTGGAGTTTAGGATCATCATTCTCGCTACCCTTTTTAATATTCTTCTCTCCTTTAGATTCTGCAAGGCTTGAAATTTTAGCACCAGCAAGTTTCTTCCCCTCTTCAGTCACTGTTCCTTCTTTCTTCAAAGAGTATCGACTCCAAGGACGAGGCATATTTGGATCCCCAACTTTATGAGCAATCTGAAAGTAAGAAAATGGGACTCATTTATAGTTGAATCATAAAGCTAAAATTATCCTTCTCTGCATCTATGTGTATAAGTATAATTGTGTTTTCCCTCAGGCATCAAATACTATTACAAGTATTGTGAATGTAAGCAAAAGGGGCTCACTAGTCCAATAATGATCATTTTTCAGTGTCTTTTCATTGTAAATGCAAGTGAAACGGGCTCTCTGTTCCTCTATCAAGCAAAGATCAAGTTGTGTGTCACTGTACATTATGTGTTTTTGAGCTCTAGAATATCAAAACCATTTTAGGTTTAAGTAATAGGATATTGAGTTGACATAGATAGGAAAAAAAGGACTAAGAGTGCTTTTGGTGGCCTTAGGAGAAGTTGTGGATATAGAGTTCAGAATTTTAGAAGAAAGCATTTGGGTTCAAGATTGACTAGGATATAGAGTTTCCATAGATAGGAAACGTGAGCGACAGGGATCCAGAACCTAAAAGTGTTCAATCGAGCTCTGTTAGGGAAGTGGTTGTGGCGTTATGCAAATGAGAGAGAGGCCTAGTGGAGAATCGTTATGGACGCCAAGTTTCGTTCTGAGTGGGGTGGGTGGCACTCCATTGATACTTCTAGGCCGCATGGGGTAGGGCTTTGGAAGTATATTAGTCAGGGGTGGCGGTTGTTTGCTAGCCATACTAGATTTGATCCAAGAGTTGGGTCCAGAATCAGATTCTGGGACAATGTGTGGTCTGGAGCATCGACTCTCAAGGAAGTATTTCCGGGCTTATACAACACAGCTAGTGTAAAGGATGCGGATCTTGCAGTTAGCATGGATCTTATGAGTGGGACACTTCAATGGAATGTGAGTTTCAATCGGTTGGTTCACGATTGGGAAGTGGACGTGCTAGCTTCTTTATATACTTTGTTGTATTCCCATCGAATGAGAAGGGAAGGGGAGGACAAAATTTGGTGGGTTCCCTCTTGTAAGGGGAAGTTCGATGTTAGATCATTCTATAATGTTCTTGCATTTAAAGAGGCTAGTCATTACCCTTGGAAGAGTATTTGGCGTACAAGGCTCCTTCGAGAGTGGTTTTCTTCGTATGGACGGCGGTGCTAGGGAAGAGTCTTACAGTTGACAATATTCGAAAGAGAAATCTTATTGTGATCAATAGATGTTGTTTGTGCGAATCGGATGGGGAGACTGTAGATCACCTTCTTCTTCACTGTGAGATTTCCTATGGTATGATATTTTCAATCGTTTTGGGTTGTCTTTGGTCATGCCTAGAAGTGTGGTGGATTTGTTTGCTTGTTGGTGCACGGGAGGCAATTGTCGGAGTGCTATTGTGTGAAAAATGGTTCCTCTCTGCCTCATGTGGTGTTTATGGTTAGAGAGGAATGCAAGATGATTTGAGGACTTTGAGAGGCCCCTGGAAGAGCTCATGACTTTCTTCTTCTATACTATTTTCACATGGCTTGCTCCCTTAGTGATTAGCTATCCTGATTTTCTTGTTCTCTTTTCTTCTTATATGTAGGCGTTCTCTTGTATACTTCCTATGTACTAGGGTTGCGCCTCTCTGCGCTTTTTGATATATACAACTTTACTTATAAAAAATAAAAAAATAAAAAAGGAAAAGTGAGCAAAAGGAGCTCACTATTCCTCTATCAAGCAAAGATCAACTTCTATCTCCGTACATTATGTGGTTTTTCTAGCTTTGGAGTATCAAAAAGTAAATAGGATGTGGAGTTGACATAGATAGGAAAATCTGACTAAGTGTGCACGAGATAGCCTTAGGGTTGGGGGAATTTGTGGATCTAGAGTTCAGAATTTTTAGAAGAAATGTTTAGGTTTCAAGATTAACTAGGGTTTTGAAACAAGTGGAAATAAGGACAAGAGCACTATTTTTTCATCTTTTCGCCTTTAGTGGGGCTTTTCTTTGTATACATCCTGTGTACTAGGGTTGCGCCCTTTTACGCTTTTCAATGAATTGCTTATTTATCCAAAAAAAAAAAAAAAAAAAAAAGAGGGTGGGGGGGGGACAAGAGCACTATTTTTCAAAGTAAACAGGTTGCTTGAAAGTTCCTGACAGCAACTGTGTTGAGGGATTTAGGGTTGGTTTTATGGGCTATTTGGTGGCTATTTGGCAAATAAAGTATGTGAGGTTTTAAGGTTTTTATATGTAAGGAGAAGGGCTTGATTTAGGAACTAGGCAGAATTGCACAACCGGAACTATAGAAACAGATGGGGCTTCCTACTTAACTGTAAATTTGCAACTTCAAATTCATGGTAACAACTGCTGTTAAAATAGAGTATCAATCAAAGTTTTATTAAGAAAGGAAAAAAAAAATTGTACAAGATAGTGTACCTCACAAGTAATCCTACAAGTATCAACGTAAGATCTGTTGAAGTATTTGATGGCTTCTTCAGCTTCACGCTCTGTGCGGAACCCAATAAAAGCGAACTGCCTACTCTTACCATCCCTAAAGTAACCCACAAATTAAGCAAATAATCACAGATTCAAGGACAACCCGTAACTTAGAAAGTGAAAGCAACAAATCCTATTAAAACCAAAAAAACAAAAAGAACAAAAAAACAGGTATAGTAATACTTGGTTCGCATTAGCTTCGCATCTGTCACTTCTCCTTTCCGAGAAAATAAATCTCGAATGCGATCCTCACCCACATATTTTGGCAAATTCTTCACACATATTCTAGACCTGTTCACGGGAATGGAACAGAAATAAATATCCTAATACAATATATATTAAAGACATAGCAGAGAAGAGTAGAGCTGAACTGACCCGAGCGGCGGAGGCACAGTCCGGGTGTTGAAGTGATCCCCCATTCCTGCACCCTCTTCTTGTTTGTTCTTTTTCTTCACAGGCGGCGGAGGCTCAGCTATTGCTTTCTCTGTTTTCCTTTAGCACCTGGCACAAAGAAAAAAGCGCGCCGAGGCCGAAAATATAAAAACTCTTGCCGTCGCCGCGTCTCGACCTACCACTTCGCGATTGAGCTTCGTTTCTCTCTCCCTTCACTTCTACTCTCTCACGGCCGCTCTCGTCTCGCTAGAACCCTCTCTCGTATTTGGATCAATCTTCCTCCTTTTTTTTTGGGGGGGGGGGGGGGGGGTAAATTAGCAACAAGCCAACAATGAACACAAAATTATTCTCACGCACACGTTTTTTTAATTAAAATACTTAAATTACCCTTTTATAACTTCAATCTTTTTTCTTTACTTGATTTTTTTTTTCACCGAACAAACAAAAAAGTAATTTAATTTGTTGAAAAATACATGTACCCTTCGAACTACAATTTGCAATGTTCCTCATACTATGGAAAGTTTTATAATGTATCTTAAATTACAAAAATATTCTTAATAAAATAAAATTAAAATAATTCCAAAAATAATAATAAGGTGACCCACAGCAGCCATGAGTCTACGGCAATGGCCATGGGTCACCACATGAGACAAAAATTTGTTACAAACTAATTTATAGTTAATTTATATAAACTCATTTAGTCAATTATAAATTCATTTGATAAAGTGACATGTGTTATTTAATATGTGAATAGCACGCTCTTTTTAATAGCTTTTTGACACATGTCGCTTTATTATATGAGTTTATATGAATTAATTACAAACTAATTTGTAGCAAATTTTTGTCCCACCACATGTGTCTTCACATTGCGTGTGTGTGTGTGTTTTTTTTCTTCAAATTTATATGTATTTTATTGTCTTTTGCATAACAAAATGGATATATTGCAAATTTTGGTAGTTTTGGGATATTATTCAATCAATTGTTTTGAAATATATTGCAAATTGTGTGTTAATACGAGAGTATTGTACTTTTCTCTTCTTCTTTTTAAACACTTATTCAGGTGTAAGTGTGTGTTTTTAGCAAAATTGTAAAATGTGATAACATGTACATTTTCATTAGTCGCGTTTTCTAATTTTTTTTTTTTTTTTTCAAATCGCACTTTCTAAAATTACTAACCTCACATAAGCAATGAGTGAAGTATATAAATTTGCTGAGAGTGAGGAAATAAGATCCTCTATAGTCTATATTAAACTAGAGAATATCCAATTAATGGTCAAGATCTCTCTAGAGAGATCATGAGAACATAAATAAAACATATGTCCAATTAATAAAAATAATAATAAAATATTATATATATTTTTAAAATAATTAAAAAATTCAATTATAAAAACCTAAATGGGTGGCCAGACTACCTCAGTTAGGGCTAGGGGTAGTCAAAGCTACCCCATGGCCCTTGGGGGTGGCCGAACCATCCTCAATGGCCAAATCTAAAAGAAAAGAAAAAAATCATTTGACCATTGAGAGTGATCCCCTTGGTGGTGGTCGAACCACCCCAAACCAACGGGGGTAGTCTGGCCACCTCCAATGGGTGGCCAACCACTTTTTAATTTTTTATAATTTTATTTTATAATTATTTTTATTAATTAGACATATATGAGATATCTTGACCATTAAAAAAATATTCTATAATCCAATACGGATCGGAGAGGATCTTATTTGAGAGTGAGTGCGAGCTAAAAAAAAAATCGTTTGATCTCCTCTCTCTTCTTCTTTCTCACATTTTCTTGCATTGCTTTTGTGTAGTTCTGTTCATTTATTTGCGAGCAAAGAGCAGCTCACCATTCTTGCTAATGGTCGACAACAATCCATACCAAATAATGAAAAAATCTAATATTATTCTCTCTTTCTTTTGGTGGAAAATAGAAAAATAAAATAAATAAGTAATATTTTAAATGAAAGCCTAAAAGTTGATAACTAAAATATATATATATATATATATATATATATATATATAAAAAGATAATTTAATTAAATGTTCAGCTAAATATTTATTGAGCCATATATTACTCAAGGTGCTTTTCAATTTCATTGTATTGGGATATGTTCCTCTTCTTTTGTGTACAATTTTTTTTTTTTTTTTTTAATTTTTTTATCTGTTTTGGATATTATCCAAAAAGGTTTGTTTTTATTTTTTTAGTAATAAGTAAATAAATCTGTTTGTTAATTAATGAAAAAAGAAAAAGAAAAAAAGGAGTAACTTTTGTTTTAGCCTTAAGATTCCATTGTCCATACGATACAGCAAGACATAGCACATCCCTGCCCCAAACATTCTATTTGACCAGCTTTTGATCGCAGTGTCCTCAAAGGTTGCCATCGTACTCTGAGTTGGAGTGCTCCGAAGTCGGCTTATTTATTAATTATTACTACATTTCGGACACAAATATACCACCAATCGGAACCTTCTCTCTCTCGGAAAGCTTTGGCCTCCATCGGCCGATCAAAACCCTAACTCTCTCTTTCCAAACTCCGTTGCAAATTGCAATGGAAACTTCTAGGGTTTCTGAAAGGTAGTAGCGCAATTCGGGAGCGATGTCTCGGCAAATGACGTCGTCGGCCTTCCACAAATCCAAGACTCTCGACAATAAATATGTGAGGACATCAATGTCTAATTTCGCAATTGTTGGGTTTATTTCTTTCTGCTTTTCCATCTCTGTGGCGGTCATTTTCTAGGGTCTTAACGTTGTTTCTGTTCATATTGCCTGTTTGGTTGCCTGAGACAATGTAGTCGAAGGGAGGAAAGTGAAAATTCTGAGACTATTATTCTGTAAATCGAGAAATGTGAATTTTCATGCTATTGACCGTCTGGCCCCGAGAAAAGAAAAATGCAGTGAAAATGTTCATTGAATTTGGAAATTAAAGTGCATTAAGGCATTATTTTGCTTAAAAAGTTATTATATTTAGTAGCTAGTAAATGGCAGGTTAGGGTTTCGTGTTTGCGGTTTAATTGCATTCTTGTTTGTTTGGATTCTGATCTTTTTTTTTTTTTTTTTCCCGTCTCTCTCCTTTTCTTGTTTCTTGTAGTATTGTTGCTTTGGTTACACTGCAGTGACCGAGCTAATTAGCGTGTTGGGTTAGCCGGTTATAGCCACTAACTACTCTCTTTTAATTTTCAACATATATTGGATACCAAAAAGAATGTTAAGAATTTGAACATGCTATCTGGCTTTAATTTTTTTTGGTTCTCAATGTCTAGATTTTTCAAATTGTTGTTAAGTAATCGAGATATCATAAAAAAGCGTAAGTATCCCATGTACGCAGTATAAAAGAGAAGCCATCTAACTAGTAGAGGCAAAAGAACAAGAAAATCATGGTAACTAATCACCATAGGAGAAAAATAAACAGCTATCAAAAGATAAAAAGTGTTGAAAAATAAAAACTTAGCCTCCTCCAAAGTTTTCTCAAGGTCTTCAAAACTTCTATAATTCATTTCTTTCCATAGACACCACAAAAGGCACGATGACATCATTTTCCACAAAGCAACAATCCGAGTGCTGCCGGCAATCCACCAACAAACGTACAAATTGGATTTTGGGTTTACAAGTGATGTATCCCCTGTTTGGTTGCTTAGGATACGTAAGGAGAAAAAGAAGAGCAAAATGAATGCAATTATATGTTTGTGTTTTTTTATTGTTATTTTTTTCTTAATTAAAATAATTCAACTTAATTGATCCAGGTCTTAGACTTAGTTGGATGGGGTTTTTTGTTCTCTTTTGTCTCAAAGGAGGATAATCCTATGTTGCATTTTTATCAGCAAATGTTTGAGGGTTGAAATTTCAGTTTGTTCATGTTTGGAAATATTTTGGATTTTAAAGGTTTGTGTTAATCTTTACATGTGAAACTTATGCAGATGCTTGGAGATGAGATTGGGAAAGGAGCGTATGGTCGAGTTTACAAGGGCTTGGATTTGGACAATGGAGACTTTGTTGCAATTAAACAAGTTTCATTGGAGAATATTGCCCAGGAGGATCTCAACATTATTATGGTTTGACCAAATTCCCTTTATATAATTGTATATCTTTTCCTTTTCCTTTTTTCTTTGTTTCCCTTTTTATAATTGTATGTCTCAACATTATTGTGCTATGTTTCCATAATTTGTTGTTTCCTCTCTCTACTATGTTGATTTGGCTCACTGGGTGCTCTTTCCTTTGATTATCCTCTCATCGGTGGGACGCTTAACACCTTAGCAAGAGATTGATTTACTGAAGGTATATTTTTTCTTCTCTTTTTTTAACCTTTTCTGTTGTAGTGTTTGGTTTTATAGTTTCATTGGTGTACTCCTTTGCTTATTTCCAACTATACTGCATACAAGCATGTGTAGTGCATGAAGGCTTTGGGTTAAATGAAAAACCCATGGGATATGCTGAAATTGTTACATTACCAATGACATGGCTTTAACCATCTGTACATTGTATCAATCAATTGCCAATGAGTTTTAGCTCAAAGGCACTTCTCCCTTTTACTTTCTTCTGGAACTATGTCATTGTAAGAAATAGTACCTGGTTCTTAATTTTACTTTCTTCCTTCGAGCATCATGCATTTTATGTGTGCTGCTGTGTGTGTGCTGATATTTTGTGTGGACAACCTTTCAAGCATCACCTTATAATTTATGCTGCTAAAGTTAGACATACTGAGTTCCTCTGGAAGAAAGTGTATGCTCACTATGTTATTGATACTGTTTGGAATATGAATCTTCTTTTGCAGAACTTGAATCACAAAAACATTGTGAAATATCTTGGATCTTTAAAGACAAAGACTCACCTTCACATAATCCTTGAGTAAGCTCAAATTTTCTGTATGGCAAATATTTGTATGCATCCTTCTTTGGATATTCTGCTTGAAAACCCTTCGGTTTCTTTTGTTTGTTGTTCACATAGGTATGTGGAGAATGGCTCACTTGCAAACATTATCAAGCCAAATAAATTTGGACCTTTTCCAGAATCACTGGTTGCTGTTTACATTGCTCAGGTTTGCTAATGTCCATGTAGTTTATTTCTGGTTTTTTGGGGTTAAGTTTTGCTGAGGTTTTATTAGTATTCATCGAGACACAGGTTTTGGAAGGCTTGGTTTATCTACATGAACAAGGTGTGATCCATAGGGATATCAAGGGTGCGAACATATTGACAACTAAGGAGGTAAATTCCTGCTGGTTGTTGTTATTAGTCTTTTGTTGGTTCCTGTAGCTTTCAGAGAACTCCACTAGACCTACACATTCAAGTTCCCATCTCATGCTGGTGGTTTGGCCATATTAAATTTTCCAAGCTCACTTTGATCTTCTAGTTCAGTTCAGGAGTAACATGTTGGCTTGCTTTATGATTTTGGTTTAATTCTAGGTACGATAGATGCAACTTGGTGGGGGCCCAACCCCAAGGGGTTGGCCTAGTGGTTGAGGCTTCTGGTCTTAGGGAGTATCACCCCATAGATCCCAAGTTCGAGACTTGCTAGGTGCAAACTCTCCCTTGGGGCCACACCCCCTCGTGTAAAAGCCAGCGATTCCCTGATCCGTGTAGGGAAACTTCCGAGGGTGCGGTGCACGGGTTCGAGGTTTAGTCTATAGGGGTGGGTCTGAAGGGCCCTGCCTTGTCGAGGTTCCCTGTCAAAAAAAAAAAAAAAAAAAAAAAACACGGTGTAGGTTCGTAGAAAAAATATTTTTTTTCTTGTTGCTAGTGATGGGGGCTAAGAAAAGTGTATGCGAATATAATTTTTCATGAGCCCTACTCCCCACTATATACATAAACACAAATATTTCCCACTATATGCATAGATTTATATATTTAGAAATAGCATGAAGACTAATATACCCCACGTGGGATGCTTATTACAATAGTAGCTTCTTCTAAACCTTTGATCACTTCCCCTCATGCTGGAGCATATATGTCACATAAAATTGGTTTGGAGCAAATAAACTTTTTTTTTTGATAAGTAAAAATATATATCAAAAGCGCAGAGGGGCGCAACCCATATACACGGGAAGTATACAAGAGAGCGCCTAAGAAGAGGAGAAATGAAAGAGGAAATCAGAGAAGCTAATTACTAAAGGAGCTAGCCAAGCGGCTGTCCAAGAGTAAAGCGTAAAGAAGAAAAAATGAATCAGTTCCTCTATAGTCCTAGTAGAGTTCTCAAAACATCTAGCATTTCTTTCACTCCATATACACCACATAAGACAAAGAGGAACCATCTTCCACACTACCGCACTTCTAGCACGACCTCCCGACCACCAACAAGAGAACAAGTCCCTTACTCTGCCAGGCATAACCCAATGCAACCCAAACCGACTGAAAATAGTGTGCCAAAGAGCTCTTGCGGTTTCACAATGGAGGAGAAGATGATCTACTGACTCTCCTGACTTTTTGCACATACAACACCACTCCACCACCACAAGGTTCCTCTTCCGCAGATTATCATGAGTCAAGATTTTGCCAAGGGCCGCGGACCACCCAAAAAAAGCCACTCTCAAAGGCACCTTAGAACGCCAAATACTCTTCCAAGGAAACATCTCATGGCCAAAATTAGACAAGGCCTTGAAGAGCGACTTAACTTCGAAATTACCTTTCCTAGACGAGGCCCAACAAATACGATCCCCCGTACCTTCAGAGATCTTGCACGAGTACAATCGCTCAAAAAAAGGAGCAAATAAACTTCAACCTATTAAAATCATAGGTGCTGTAAACATTTCCGCAAGCTGACCCTTAGACTTCACAAATGGTGTAGAAATATCTCCACTTGATATTTTATCTTGAATGAAGTGGCAATTAACCTCGATATGCCTAGTTCTTTCATGAAAAACAAGTTAGAGGCTATATGAAGGGGTGGGGGTGGGGGTGGGGGGTGTGTGTGGGTACATGAAGTGGCCTTGCCTTAAAAGGGGTTTTCCGTTATCAAAAAAAATAAAAAATAAAAAATAAAGTCTAGTATACCCCACATGGTATACTACTTACAATAGTAGTCTCTCCTAAACCTCTTAACAGTAGCTGTAGATAAACCAATTATACTAGGAGTATAGTTTGTATTATTGTTTTTTTCTTTGTGAACTTTTTGTTGTGAATGCATAGCCTTTTCCATGTTCATATGTATATGTTTTAATTATGTGGTTTAGAGTAATGAATCCTGTGGTAGTGACTTTTAATACATTTGGATGTTTTAGTTGTTCTTTGGACTGGCATAACTTTCATAGACTAGTGGCCTATTTGGAATTGCGTTAGGGAGCTTAAAAAATACTTTTAGTACCCAAAAAGCCGTTCCAAACAAAAAGCCGGCTTGTTTGGTAACAAAATCTAAAAGTACGATTTTTACTTTTTTTAGTCTAAAAAGGGCCAAAACGCACTTTTGGGAAATGCTTAAAAATGAAGTTTTTTTCTAAAAATCTCTTTTTGACTTTAAAAGTTCTATTTTCCAACGCATTCTCGAACATGCTCTAAATTATGTTATGTCAGTGCTGCTGAATTAGTAAGTCTTGGAGATTATGCTCCTGTGGTATCCAGAATGACATGATCGATAGTGGTAGGATTCAAGTGAATCAAGTTATGTGAGATTTTTGCTGACCTGACAGCTGATAACAATTTAGCATTATCATTTCTTTTTGTACACGCTTTTCACATGGATTGCAGGCTGGCTTGCTCCTTTAGTGATTAATTTTCCTGATTTTCTCTTTATGTTCTCCTCTCCTTTCTCCCCCACTTAGTCGCACTCTTGTATACTCCCTGTGTACTTGGGTTGCGCCCCTTTGCGCTCTTTAATGCATTATTACTTATCAAAAAAATCTCTTAATGCCCAACATCTGCTGAGGTGCTTCAGTCTCATGTCATGCATGTATTCATACAGCTATGATTTTTTTTTTTTGATAAGTAAAAGTATTATATATCAAAAGCGCAAAGGGGCGCAACCCATATACACGGGAAGTATAAAAAGAGAGCGCCTAGGAAGGAGAGAAATGAAAGAGGAAGTCAGAAAAACTAATTACTAAAGGAGCTAGCCAAGCGGCCGTCCAAGAGTAAAGAGTATTCATACAGCTATGATTATTGTCCAATGTCATCTGCATATGCTTCTATGTTTTTCAACTTTGTTTTTCCTCTCTCTGGTTGATTGTTCTATTATCAGTTAGTTAGCATGGTCTGAAAAGTTTTCAGTAATTCTTGTGAATTACATACTTGACCTAATCTTACGCTGTCAGGGTCTTGTGAAACTCGCTGATTTTGGTGTTGCAACGAAACTGACAGAGGCTGATGTTAATACACATTCAGTTGTTGGAACACCTTATTGGATGGCCCCCGAGGTACTTTAATACTTATATTTTGATTAGTAATTTTGTCAGTTTTTGTTCTCTATAATGCTGTTTGAGCCCTGTGGGGCCAATAGACCCAATTGAAAATTGTTGAATCAATGTTACTTATTCTGGTCCCAGTTGGTCGATGGGGATTTATAATGGACCCTATTTAATCAGAATTAAGGTTTAGTTGAGTGTAGTTGAATTTTTTTGCTTGTTTTAAGGTTTGTTCTTGTTAATTGTAGTACACATTAAATATGTTAGCAAGAACCGATGTTTGGATCTTTTTTTCCCTTTCTCTTCCTTTCTGTTTTGTTCTAATTTTCTCATAGATAACAATAATTGAAGAATAAAATTTAGTGAACATGTTTCTTAGCTAGGGCCAGTCAATTTATAGTTCCTTGTCAGCTGATGGATGTATATCATATTCATGCAACTCATATAAGAGAAAAAAAAAATGTATATTATAATATGTTAATGTGGCTGATTCCTTGTAGTTGGCATTGAGGTTGGGTTCAATTGGTAGTTCTTGTCTTATTTATCTTTTTTTTTTTTGGTTTTTGGAGGCTGTTGTTCTATTTGTCCTAAAATAGAGATTTTGCAAAACCTTTTCTTTAGGCTTCCCTGGATGGTCCAGCAGAAAGAAAAGTTTGTGGAACTTGGAAGCTAGGGTTCAAAAATATTCATTTAACTGGGAATTGAAAAGAATTGATTGTACTTTTTTTTTTTTGATAAGTAATGTAATATATATCAAAAAAAGCGCAAAGCACCTCTAAGTACACAATAATGTATACAAAGG
This sequence comes from Corylus avellana, assembly GCF_965113065.1. Classification (NCBI taxonomy): domain Eukaryota; kingdom Viridiplantae; phylum Streptophyta; class Magnoliopsida; order Fagales; family Betulaceae; genus Corylus; species Corylus avellana. The sequence continues at coordinate 29,741,419 of NC_142493.1, forward strand.
AACCCAACGAAACACCCAAACAAACCAAAAACCCAGAAAAACCTCTAAGAACCCAAGAAAGTATACAAGGGACCCAACCAAACACCCAAGAAAAGCCCTAGTGCACCTCAGGGGGAAATGAAAAAACATTTTTCGACCCCAAAATCCCCGCCGACGCCGGCCCTTCACCGGAGAGATGGAGCAATCCAGATTTTTGAGCTCCCTCATCCCTTAACCTTAGGAGCAGAAGCTTCAATCACGGGCTCCCTCTTCTCAATGATGGAGAAAAGGTCCCGAAGTTTTTTGTCTTCACCTCCCCAAGACAACCCCACAACGGGAGCGAGATTCATCGCATCAAGCCCCCTATCGGAATAGCCCTCCTTCCCTTCCACCGAAGAATCAACCACAGCCTCGGCTAGCAGGTCCTTGTTCTTATGCAGCTGCTTAGCGACTTTTTCCTTCACCCTCCGGGTATACCACAGTTGGGACGTGGATATAGAGGAATAAATGGGAGTACCACTCTCTGTCATGCGAGGAAAAGGACGGCTAAGACTCCTACCCATCTCAGCCGCCCCATCGGAAAGGGAAGTGGTCGAGAGAGAAGTACAGACCTGAGACGAGAGCAAGGAGGTAGCAGCAGGGGAATGAAGACCCATCTCAGCCACCCCAAAGGTAGGCGAGACAGTAGAGCCTACCTGAACCTCCTCCGGCAAAGAGGTACCGGAACAGGGTCCTTTCCCTTAGAAGACAAGGAAGATTCCTTCAACACCACCGGAGAGGGAGAGACAGCTCTCGGACCAAAGAACCCACGACGAATCAAACCTTTTGCCGGAGAAGAGGGACGAACAACCTGAGATTCCTCCCCCCCCGAAAAAGGAACCTCCCTATCCCTGCAAAGGGGGCTCGCCGGAGAGTCCACCTCCCAAGGAACAGAGAAGGCCTCTTTGAGAATAGAAAGACGCACCGAATCAGAAAGCTCCGAAGATACAGTCGCACCCAGGCGGGCTTCAGGCACCGAAGAAAAAGAAACCTCCCAGTCCCTGCGCAAAGGGCTTGTCGGTAAATCCTCCGCAGAAGGGGTAGAAACAGCCCCCTGAGAGGATCCGTCACCGTTAGACCCAACGTTCTCGCCCAAAACTCGCACCAGAGCGAGAGAGAACTCCGTCGGGGAAGACCCAACGCCGGAAGCCAAACTGGTAACTTGCAAACTCAAAGAAGACCTAGCCGATGGCTCCAAAACCCCTTCAGAGACCAGAGGAAGCCTCGGAGAAGGCACCAAAAGCGACACACACGCAGAAACAGGCTCCAAAGGTAAAGAAAACGAGACAAAATTTAGATTCGAACCCAGCTCCGAACCCGGAACCGAGTTTTGGACTGGATCCGAGTTATGATCCGGATCCAAGTATTGAACTGGATCCAAATATTGACCCGATCCCATTTCAGAGGCCGACCCGGAAACGCAACCCAACACAGAATTGGTTAGGCCCAAAATACGAATTCTTTTTCTCCTGCGATTGGGCTTCGAGACAACCCCAGCACGGACCCGGTCCAACTTATGTTGGATTTGCCCTAGAAGCCTCAACAACCCACTAATACCGATCTTACCCTTCTTCTTCTTCCTCGAACTCACAGACCCAGCTGCCTTCGCTAGAGCAGTAGGCAAGCACTCCAACGCAGAGCAATCCATGGCAGAACGCAACCCAATACCGTCATACTCCGATTCCAAACAAGACGACCCCGAAAACAAATCGAGAGACCTCGGGTACTCTACTACTCTCGCCTCGACACCCGGAGAAGATCGAAGTACATCCACGAACGATCTCCCGGAATCGACCCCCAAAGAAGGAACATCCATGAGAAGCCCCGCCGAACCAAACAGCTTGAACTGGGCCGCCAACAGTTGCCGAAGCTCTCCCGCAAAACGCCGCCAGCCCTTCCCAAAGCGTCCCTTCGGAAGCCAAATGACTCCTTTACGTCCACCCTCAGCCAACACCGATACCTCCAAGAACCTTCCGGCCTTATTACCTCCCTCGTGGACCATCGTGGCCTTATCACCCTCACGGTAAGATTTGGTGATTTCTTCCTTCACCTGAGCCTGAATCGCCGCTTCCACCGTTTCCACCAACCGTGACGAACACTGAAAGCTCGCGAAAATATACCCTACAAATCCTTTTCTCCTTTCCTCCAGACGAAGGTTAGGACACCCAGCCTTTGCTGAAAGGTAGAAGGTTTTAGCTTCAAAAGAGAAGCTGCGTTCCATAACAAGCATGCCGTGCCCTAACGCGCAGCACCAGCCGCGCCACCGCTCGCAGAAAATCAAACTTTCAAAATTTCAAAATTTGAAATTCATCCGAATCTAGAGAGGGAGAGAGGACCATGCTAGAGAGAGAGAGAGAGAGAGCAAATCCATGAAGACATGTGGGCTGTATTGTGATCATATCCATGAAGACATGGAATGGGGCCTTGTGCTAGTGGTAATGGGCACTTTAATCCCATTTATTAGATTATGATTGTACTTTGATTAGATTATGATGGTTCATTATTTTTCAGGGAACGTACTTTTATTAGATTGTGGTGGTTCCTTGCTTTTCCGTGATCTGGGCTGGGGTTGTGAATCCGTGACTGTAGTGTATAAACATTTGCCTTAAGTTTGCTTTCATACTGATAAAAGAATATCTAACAAGGCCATAAGAGAAAACTAAGAAATCCTACTTGAAGTAGTAATTTATTGCCTTTTTTGTTTAGGTATGGAATAAAAATGACTGAAGCCAGTCGTGAAAATATAAAAAGTGAGTCAGGAAACCATTGTTTTAGTGGGGCCAAACTAACTTGTGGAATATTTGAACTTTTTTTTTTTTTTTTTTGATAAGTAATGATGCATTAAAGAGTGCAAAGGGGTGCAACCCAAGTACACATGAAGTATACAAAATAGCGACTAAGTAGAGGAGAAAGAAGAAGAGAACATAAAAAGAAAATCAGGGAAATTGATTACTATGGGTGCAAGCCAGCCTGCAGTCCAAGTAAAGAGCATGTATAAAAAGAAATGAACAAGGTCCTCAAGGTTTCTCGACAAATCTTCGAAGCATCTAGCATTCCTTTCCTTCCATAAGCACCACATAAGACATGGGGGAGCCATCTTCCATGCTACCGCACTTTGGGATTTACCACCCGACCACCAACTAGCAAACATCTCCTTGACGCTTCTAGGCATTACCCAACACATGTTGAAACGAGAGAGGATAACATCCCACAAAAAGCGCGCAACCCCACAGTGAAGAAAGAGATGATCCACAGACTCCCTTTCCGATTCACACATACAACATCGATTAATCACAACAATACCTGTCTTCCAAACATTATCCAAGGTAAGAGATTTCTCAAGGGTGGCCGACCAAGCAAAAAACGCCACTCTCGAAGGAACCTTGGTGCGCCAAATACTTTTCCAAGGGAAATGGTTGGGCTCTTTAAGGACAAGCTTACTGTAAAAGGAGCGAACCTCAAACTCCCCTTTTCTAGATGGGATCCACCACATCCGGTCCTCCCCTTCCCCATGCAACGAGAGCGAATACAAGAGCGAGAAAAGGGAGGCTAAGGCCATCTCCTCCCAATCATGAATTATTCGAATAAAGGTAACATTCCAATGAACCATACCATTTATACACACCCTGATATCCGCAATGGAGGCAGCCTTATTGCTAGCAATATTGAAAAGGCCGGGAAAAGCATCCTTGAGGGACATCTCACCGCACCAAATATCTTCCCAAAATTTGACTTTCAACCCCGAGCCAGGATCAAATCTAAAGTGACAGTGAAACGACTTCCAACCCCTACAAATGTGTTTCCATAACCCCACCCCATGCGAACCGCGAGGAACTATAGAGCGCCAACCGCCCTAAGACACCCCAAACTTTGCCACTAATATCCTTCTCCACCAAGCCTCTTCTTCATTGGCAAATCTTCACAACCATTTCCCCAAAAGAGCTTGATTAAAAAACCGCAAACTCCGAATCCCTAGACCGCCCTCGGAAACCGGCTTACAAACCTCGTGCCAACTGACCAAGTGGATCTTAGGCTCGTCGTTGAGCCCCCCCCATAAAAAATCCCGTTGAATCTTCTCAATGTGATTCGCCACAGAGGTAGGGATAGGAAAGAGAGACAAAAAGTATGTAGGAAGGTTGGATAAGGTGCTCTTGATGAGGGTGAACCTAGCCGCCTTGGACAAATACGAACGTTTTCAAGGGGCCAACCTTCTAGCAATCTTCTCCAACATGTTTTCCCAAATAGCCAAAAGCTTGAAAAAAGCCCCTAGAGGAAGGCCCAGATACTTCAAAGAGAAAGAGCTGGTGCCACATCCCAGAATGCCAGCCAACTCACCCGCCTCACCCGTACCTTTGACAAGGACCAAAACAGATTTGGCCCGATTTACTTTTAACCCAGAGACAGCCTCGAAACCAATAAGAAGGGCTTTAATAAATATAATTTGGTAAGGAGCAGCCCCACAAAAAACCAGCGTATCATTAGCAAAAAGGAGGTGAGAAACAACTACCCGATCAGACTCTCTAGCACCCATATAAAAACCATTGATGAAACTCCTGTTGATAGAAACATTGATCATCCTGCTGAGCGCCTCCATAACTAAGATGAACAAAAAAGGCGAGAGGGGATCGTCTTGTCTCACCCCACGCGAACTCTCAAAGAAACTGGAAGGAGAACCATTGATCAAAACCGAGAACCGCACAGACGAGATACAATTCTCAATCCATAAGCACCATTTCTCACCAAAACCGCACCTTCTTAACAAGTAGAGTATAAACTTCCGGTTCATGTGGTTAGAAGCCTTTTCCATATCCAACTTACACAAGAGGCCAGGATCCTCAAATCTGATTCGGCTGTCAAGGCATTCATTGACAATAAGAACCGAATCCAAAACATGTCTGTCTTTGACGAAAGCATTCTGTGGATTGGAGATGACCCAATCCATAACTCTCCTCATTCTATTGGCTAAGACCTTAGCAATAATCTTATAGGTCCCCCCCACAAGGTTGATTAGACGAAAGTCCTTCAGATCGGATGCCCCATTAGACTTCGGAATAGGAGCAAGAAATGTAGCATTAAGCCTTTTTTCAAATTTACCTCTATCATGGAACTCCGCAAAAACAGCCATAATGTCCAATTTGATCACATCCCAACAATCTTGGAAGAAAGCCATAGAAAAACCATCCAGGCCTGGTGCCTTGTCCCTATCATTTTTTTAATCACCTCTCACACCTCCCTTTCCTCGAAAGGAGCTTCCAAACTAGAGGACTCATCAACATCTAACATGTCGAAGTGAAGATTATCCAACCTCGGTCTCCAACTAAGAGTCTCCGTGAAGAGCGACTCATAAAAATGGGTGATACGATTACTAATAGCCTCTTGGTCAGAAGAAGTAGTGCCATTAATATTCAATGACTCAATATAATTCTGTCTACAGTTGGCATTAGCAATCTGATGGAAGAATTTCGTACACTTATCGCCCTCTTTCAACCAACGGATCCTGGATTTTTGCCTCCAATTGATTTCTTCTTGTAGGAAGGAGGATTCTAACTCTCTCGCAAGCACACTTTTCCTCTCAATCTCCTCAGTAGATAAACCCCTCTCTTCTTCCGCCCTCTCAAGAGTTTTAAGATCATCCATACGGGTCTTAATACAAGCCCCCACATTGCCAAAATCTTGAGCATTCCATCTTTTAATGTCCCATTTTAGAGCTTGCAACTTCTTAAAAAGAATGAAACTCGGGGTACCATGAAAATGATACAAGACCCACTAGCTACGAACTTTATCCACAAAGCCCTCCGCTTTTAGCTACATATTCTCAAATTTGAAGAGTCTTTTGCCTCCCGAGGAAGGATTGCAATCTAGAATAATAGGAGCATGGTCGGAGCAAACCCGGAGCATCCTCTTTTGCCGCAAATCCGGATGACGAACTTCCCAATCCGTAGAGACTAAAAACCGGTCAAGCCTAGACCAAGAGTGATTATTAGACTAGGTGGAGATCCCCCCAGCTGAGGGGAGGTCCATGAGGCCCTGCTCCGAAATGAACTCACCAAAATCCCTCATTGCAGCCTGAAAAAAAAACTCCCCTCGACCTTTCACTCGGATAAAGAGTAACATTGAAGTCCCCCCCAATGCACCACGGCATATCCCAGCAGCTCATAACCCCTGCCAGCTCCTCCCAAAGAAGACGTCTGGAGTTGACTCTATTAGGCCCATACACCCCCGCAAACGCCCAAACAAGACCATCCACAACATTTTTGAAGGAGCAAGCCGCCACATAACTACCCAAAACAGCATCTATCTTCTCAACAACCCTCTTATCCCACATGAGCAAAATGCCACCCGAAGCCCCGATAGAAGGAACATAGCACCACTCCACATACGGGCAGCCCCATAAACTCCTCACTAAGCTGAAGGAAATAAAATCCAACTTCGTCTCTTGAAAACAAATTAAGTCTGCCGTCCAACTTCTGAGCAGATTTTTAACCCTCAACCTCTTATCCCTCTCATTCAAACCTCTCACATTCCATGAAAGAATCTTGAGCTTCATGATTTAACTCAATTGAACCTCCCCTTACTCCTGTCCTTCCTAGCAAACTCCAAAAAATTAACAAAAGACTGCAGATTATTAAGCTCTCTGTTACCTTTTTTGACTGGAGGCGTAACCTCTTCCCTTTCCATTTCATTACCTTTGTTGTCAGCGATAAGTATCCCAATGGTCTCCTCGAGCTTCCTTTCGTTTCCATCACAAGAGAGGCCAACTTCTTTACAAACCTGGGTAATGTAAACCCTCTCCTGAACCCGCCAACGGTTCCTCATCCAACGAATTTGGGACGAAGGACTCCTGAGACAAAGATACCTCTACTGCAGGGGAGTCTCCGCCCAAATTTACAACTGGCGTCGCATAGAGGAAGCGACTCATGAAATATTTTGCTTCTGATTAAGGGAAGCGACTCATGAAATATAAGAAGTATAGAAAATCTCTTTTGAGTGGGGCCAAACAAATTGAGAAATCATATTTACGGTGGGATACATTAATTTGGATACTTTTGTAATTACGTAAAGGGTGAATATTTGTCCAATGAATGTTTCATTACTATACGTGCTTTTACACGTTAGTATTGATGTAGATATATGTATACATATGAGTAGTGTGCATATGTAGATATATGCCTTTTTTTTTAACTTATATAAAAAAAAAAAAATAGTGTGCCTGATTGGGCAGATGCCATGCATGCACATATTTAGTTCTTAGATGTTTGTAGACCTTCTTTAGGTTTCATGATTTGGTACATAACTGTTCCATTTGTATTCATCTGCCTATATAATCTATTTTGTTATGTTCAGTTAGTTTAATACTTAGTGCTGTCATATACTCTAGTTCCAATTATTGCTTTGCAAATATTAATACTCCTTAAATGTTTGATAGTTCTCCAGCTATTCAATGTGATGTTTCTTGCTTACGAAACATATTTTTTTTGTACAGCGAGTTTAACATTGCCTTGGGTCAAATATGTATTTGGCTCTTCTGATTATAGTGCTGATTTTGCAAAATAAGATGGTCTTTCCCACCACCTTTTATATAATAACACATATAGGCCTCCTTGAGGCATTTCAATAGCGGATGACCTTACATGTCAGGGTGCACCTGTGAACAAGCAAAATATTCTCTGTTTTCTGCTTGACATGCAGAATCTGCATCGTTAAATACAGAAACCATCCAATATTGTGCCAAGAAAAAAAAGGAAAATGTTATAGTTTGTATGAACGGTTTAAACACAAAAGGCGGAGGCTATTATATTATTCAACTTATGTTAACCTAATACAAGCATCCTATTATATAGGATTAGGGAAATACCATAGAGACTAAAATACCCCCAAAACCCTAATGACTCAAACCCTAATTCTTCTAACACTCCCCCTCAAGCTGGAGCATATACATCATATGAATCCAGCTTGGAATATACAAGCAAACGAAAAACAACTAGAAAACATATTCTAACATTCCCCCTCAAGCTGGAACTGCTTGGACCACACAAGTTAATTAAATAAAACTTCAACGCCGGTCGAAAACTCGTTGGTAACTTGAACAACCATTTGATCGGTTCTCGCCGAAAAACACCAAGGCCGGTCGGATGCAACAATCACTTGATCGGTTCTCGCCGGAGAATCCAAGGCTGGTCGGATACATCGATCTTGGGATTGGTTCTCGCCGAAAAACACCAAGGCCGGTCGGATGCATCGATCACTTGATCGGTTCTCGCCGGATAATCCAAGGCCGGTCGGATACATCAATCACAAACAACAAACAAACAACAAATTTTCACATGATTAACCAACAAGATTCGCCGAAAAACAAATATTGGAAAAACAAAAAACTTTGCCGGAGCTTCGCTGGACATACGCCGGAACTTCGTCGGGGCTTCAAAACTGGCCGGAAACACACAGAACAGGCTGGCAATACCTAAAAACAGAAGAAAAACACTGAAAAACAGAACAGAAACAGTCACTGGAGGCTCGCCGAACCATTGCCGGAGCTCGCCGGAACTTGCCGGAGAAGACAGAACACTCCGGCCACTTCAAAAACAGCAACTACAGAATCAATAGAGGGCCACACAGTAACGTTTCAACACCAAAAGCATCAAATCGTCGGAATATTTTTTTTTCCCAATGGCCGCTGCAACTTTTCTGGCCACCACAGAACACTCCGGCCGCTTCAAACAAGACAGAAAACCACCGCAGAACCATCCGGCCAGCATCACAGAACATCAAAAACAAACAAAATATATATATATTTTTTTCTCATCGGAAGGAGTTCCGGTCACCATAAAACAAGAACAAAACAGCTCTACGGAACTCTTTGGAGCTCTTTGAAGGTACTGCCCGTGTGGGTTAGCCCACACGGGCAGTGCTGCCACCAAGAAGAAAATTAAACTACCCAAGAATCGAAACAAGCTCTGATACCATGTTATAGTTTGTATGAACGGTTTAAACACAAAAGGCGGAGGCTATTATATTATTCAACTTATGTTAACCTAATACAAGCATCCTATTATATAGGATTAGGGAAATACCATAGAGACTAAAATACCCCCAAAACCCTAATGACTCAAACCCTAATTCTTCTAACAGAAAAGAAGAAGTTGCCTTAGATTTATGCAGTTATGAAGGTGTTAAAAGGGGAATCAAGATCCTCTAGAATTCATTGAGTATTCTATTAGATAGATTTTGAATCAAGATCCTCTAGAATTCATTGAGTATTCTTTTAGGTAGATTTTCTCAAATCTCTGTTTTCAAATTTAATGGTTGGGATTTTGCCATATCAGCATTTATAACTTTTATTAATGCAACACTTATCGCCTCAATATTTATCATATTCTTTTTCTGATAATCGGGATATTTGGGGCTTTGCGCCGACTAGATCCTGGGGACACTGTGCAAAGTGCCCCCTCCACACGGGTTGGGTAAAGGTTTATCATATTCTTCTATATTTTAAAAATGATAAATGGTAATATGGTTATATTTCAACCTTGTAATTCCAATCAGTGGTTAGGATTTGAGGAAATCTATATGGTAGAATACCCTAGGAATTTTTTTTTTGATAAAGTAATATATATTATCAAACGCATAGAGAGGTGCAATCCAAGTACACAGGATGTATACAAAGTAACCCCTACCGTATAGAAAATGAATTACAAAGCTCTAAAAATTCAGAAAATGTAGACACATGTGAGTGAGACCAAGTCACTTTCCATGAGAACAAAGTATTTAGTGCCAACTTCTTCAACTCTTAACAAAGTAACCCTAGGAATTTTAGAGGATTTTCATCTGCTGAAGGGAGACTTCTTCTTGATGAAACTTGTGATTGTTTCAGGTGATTGAGATGTCGGGGGTCTGTGCTGCTTCTGACATTTGGAGCGTTGGTTGCACTGTGATTGAACTTCTTACATGTGTGCCTCCTTATTATGATCTACAGCCGATGCCAGCTCTCTTTCGTATTGTTCAGGTGTGCCCATCTGTCTTTATTGATTATTGTCGTTGACTCATTAGGATGAGGGAGCCTTCTGCATTAATTCTTGTGGATCCCATGGAGTTCTCTTTGCGAATTTGGTTTCATTGTACATCTGGCTTAGACAGCTCCAGTTACTCATCAGTTTTACTTTTTGCTGGGAGAAGGAACGGTTATATCATCATGCTTTACTGATTGCTATCATTAAGTGCTCAAAATTGCTCCACTTTCTGTTTGCACTTTTCCTTCTTGGTGGTCTTGTGTTCATGAAATGTGCAGCTATTTTATTATATGCTTTACTCTCTGGCTAGCAATAGTCACAGTTTTTCTCTTCACCTTTCTTTCAGGATGAGCATCCTCCTATACCTGACAGTCTATCTCCTGACATTACTGATTTTCTGCGTCAATGCTTTAAGAAGGTGAGGTGGTAGTTTACTTATTTGGTAAAAAAACTTTTTATGTATAAGGCTATGACGAGAATTTTTCTATCTAATTGGTGCCTAGTCTCTTACTCTGTCTCTTTCTTCCACTATGATTATGAATTAAATCATTCTTTTAATCCATAAGAAGTTTTTATTTGTCTCTCTTTGCCTGGGTAGTTTTAGATTACAATCCTTATTTAATCGAAGAAATCCTTGTGTCAGATGTATGTGGGGTTAAAAGAATGGTCTTACGGGCTTCTTAGCTCTGACAATTACACTTTGACCAAAAGGCAACCAAGTGTTATAGCCTTTTTTTATTTGTCATTCTTCACTTCTGTTCTGATTGTTTTGTTCTGTTTTTCACTGGTTTGGGAAGTGAAGAATGAAACTTTCCTAGGTCTTCCATAGCTCTGCATATCATCATGCTTTTCAAGCTCTTCCATCCCCAAGCGTTAAAATAGGCAGTAGGTGGTACGATGAGCATGTGAAATCTCCTCAAGAATTAGATCAATCTTTGGAGGTGAATACCCAATAACCGAATTAATGGTGTTCTCTTCCTGGTAAATTTCTGCAGTAAAAAATGGTTGTTACTTATTCTATGCAATGAGGTTTTCTATGGTCCATGATTGTACACTACCATAGTCCAAAGGAGAAAACACTTTAGATGGAACCAAGGATTTGCAAATGATCATAGCATGGAAGGAGTTTCCATTATGTTGCTGAAGATGGACATACCTTGAACATGAACATTTTAAAGCTCTTCCATGCCCAACTAGGGGGACCATACATCTTGCACGAGCTCTCACTTTGGATAAATGTTCAGATAAGAAGAATATACACTTTTATTTATTTATTTTCATATTAGAAAATCAAAATGAGAAAATCCAGCTAGGTAAAAGGAGGTAGGATATACAAGTTTCTCCTATTACCATTGAAGTGAGCAGAGATCATAATGGACTAGCAAGTCCTTCTAGTCCTCATTCCAGGTCAGCGAACCGAAAGCACCGTTAGCTGAGGTTAGCTTGTTCAGTCAATTATGACCTTTAATGAGGAGGTCAATCTAGCATAGGCAGAGGGCAAGGAAATGGGTCCAGCAAGCTCTTTATGAACTTAAGATTTGACGTGGAATGTGAAAGGGTTAAATGAGAGGGATAAAATGTTGACAATAGGGAATCTTCTTAGGGAATGGACGACTGATATTGTTTGTTTACAGGAAACCAAACGAGTTCATGTCTAGGCTGTTGTGTGCAGTTTTTGGGGTTGTCTTCATGTGGACTGATGTAATTTGGGTTTGATAGGGACTTCTGGAGACATCCTGTTAATGTGGGATAGGAGTGTGCGGGGGCTTATTTTGTGGCTTGCTCTTTTAGAATAGTCGATGACAACTTTGAGTGGGCTTACGCGGGTGTTTATGACCCTAATGTTGATAGTGGCAGAAGAGTGTTTTGGGATGAATTGGCTGGGTTGTTTTGTTGGTGGAATATACCGTGGTGTATTGGGGGTAATTTCAACATCATCCTAAAACACTATCAACATCATCGCTTGCCGAGCAAGAGATCTAGCAATTTCCTTTTGTCCCTAGCTGTGTTGGAGTTGGAGTTCATTTTTGAACAAGGTCTTATGGATCTCCCTCTTGTAAATGGTAAGGTTTAATAACCGTGATCCTCTGTCGTGGTCTAGAATTGACAGGGAAGCCCAGCTTCCTGGTGTTTCTTAGAGGAGGGTTTAATCAGATCATGTTCCTTTATTGCTTGATTGTGTTGATGTTGTTAGGAGCATAGGGTATTTCAAGTTTGAGAATAAGTGGCTAAAATCTGAGGGTTTTTTGGATAAGGTGAAACAATGGTTGTCGTTTTACAGCTTTCAAGGCTCCCCTAGTTGTCTTGAAAAAAATGGAATGAGGAGGTATTTGGCAATGTTGAAAAGCCGAAAAAGGTTCTTTTTGGATGAATTGTGAGATCTTGATGTTATTGAGGAAGAAAGATATTTATCTGATGAGGAAAAGGCATGAAAGATTGAGATTTCTAGTGACATGGAGAGGGCTACTCTTTGGAAGAGGTGAGTTGGAGACAGAAGTTGAGGGCCCTCTGGCTGAAAAAGGAAGACAAGAATACAAAAGTTTTCCACTGAGTGGCTAATTCGAATGGAAGAAACAACACCATTGATTCCTTAGTGGTTAATGGCTCTGTTTCTTCAAATTCTACGAAAATAAGTGAGCATGTTTTGCAGTTCTACACTTGTCGTTATTCATAGCAATTCAATTAGTGGCCTAAATGGGGTGGTCTCTCTTTTAATTAAAGAAGATGTTATGAGGGTTTTCCATGATTTTCATGCTAGAAGCAAGTTTGAAAAAAAAGCCTTAATGCCACTTTCATTACTCTCATTCTGAAGAATTCTGAGGCTGTTGATGTTAAATATTTATGACTTGTTAATCTAGTGAGTGGAGTTCACAAGATTATTACCAAAATCCTAGCAAGTAGCTTGAAAAGGGTTGTAGAGAAGATTATGTCGAAGCCCCCGAATGTGTTTGTCAGAGGTAGGCAAATCCTAGACTCCATTCTTACAGCTAATAAATGCATGGATAATAAGATCAGATCTGGTGAGGCAGGTGTGCTTTACAAATTAGACATTGAGAAAGCCAACGATCATGTCAATTGAGAGTTCTTATTATACTTGCTGGGAAGGTGTGGTTTTGGTGAGAAATGGCATAATTGGATAGTGCATTCTATTTCTTCAATGCACTTTTCTGTTTTGGTGAATGGCATTCTTTCTTGTTTCTTCAGTAGCTCTCACGGTTTGAGACAAGGAGATACTTTGTCTCTTTTGCTATTTGTCATTATAATGGAGACTCTAAGTAAAATGCTATTTGCTACTGTAGATGGGGGATTTCATTTAGGCTTTTCTGTGGGGTCTAGGAACATTGGCGTGCTTCATATTTCCCATTCTTTTGTTTGCGAATGACAACTTGATATTTTGCAAGGCAAACCCAGGGGTCTGATTTCTAAACCCTGTCTTTCCTGAGTCACAAGCTTCCTTTCCATGGGAAGTTTCTGTTTGTTTCCCAATCTTTGGGCATCATAGACTGGAATGGCAAAAGGTAGAGTAGGTAAGCATTCCTCTCTTGGATATGTACACGGGAGTCATTTATCAATGGTAAAAGGGAGGAACATCTGAGCATCTGTTGCCTAGTGCAAATTGAGAACATTACAGCCTTAAATTTCTTTGGCTTGTCTAAACTTACTCTGGAAACTTCAACTATTCTGATTTGTAATCTTATAGATTGGTGGCCATTACCTATCAAAAAAAAAAAAAAAAATTTTGATTGGTGGCCATGGGATAATGAATTATACGCGATATGCATATGTGGAATCCGATTATTGATTAGACCTGAATCGTTATCTGATGTGTGATTTATTGGTAACCTTATAATTTCTTTATCTGACATTTAGTTACACACTTCAGGATGCTAGGCAAAGGCCTGATGCAAAAACACTGCTTTCTCACCCTTGGATACAAAATTGTAGGCGTGCTTTGCAATCTCCTCTCCGTCATAGCGGAACATTAAGGTAGACATATAATGTTATTTTATTTGGTGTTTTTTGTGGAGCAAATCCTTGTATCATTCATACATTTCTTGGCCACATGATCAGTTTTATCACTTATGATTGCTGATTTGATTTTATCATAAGTTTGAAGTATTTAACTAATAAAGAATTCTTGATTCATTTTTTTATTGGAAATTGAACTGTTGATTACACAAACATTTATCCATGTACGAGGCTTTACGCTATAGTTATTGGTCATTTATTGTTAGTATCTCGGTTGAAGTGTGATGCACTATATTTAGTGTGGCCAGTGATGTTTAGTTAATTTTATTTTTTGATAAATTTATCCAAAAAAAAAAAAATTGATAAGTAATCAAATCTCTTTAAAAAACGCGAAGGGGTGCAATCCAAATATACATAAAGTATGTAAGAGAGACCCCTAAAAGGGAGAAAAAGAAAAGCAAAATTCTAAAAATTTAGGAAAACTAGAAAATTGTGGATTATTGTATGCCGTACTTTCTTTTTTGATAAGTAATAAATTGTTTTATTAAAAGTGTAAAGGCACCCCAAAGTACACTGGGAGTATACAACGGGATCACCTAACTAGAAGTGGAAAAGCGAAAAAGAAAATCATCATAAGTAATCAACACCTATTATACACAATGAAGTAGATTATTGTATGCCGTACTAATCCTATTATACGCAATGATTAAATCCTTTTATACACAAGTTATTGCTCTTTTCAAAATGTGGAGGACAACTGGGAGTGGGCTTTTGGGGGAGTGTATGGTCCGAATGAGGATGGGGAAAGAAAGGCCCTTTGGGAAGAACTGGCGGGTTTGATGAATGTGTGGGAGGTTCCTTGGTGTCTTGGAGGGGATTTTAATATTGTTCGGTTTCCTAGTGAGCGTTCCAGTGTTTCTTACTATTCCACTAGCATGATGGATTTTTCGGACTTCATCTTAGAGAACAACTTGGTGGACATGCCCATGATGGGGGGTCAATTTACGTGGTCTAACAATCAAGAAAATGAGAGTTGGTCTAGGATTGACCAATTCTTGATATCCTCAGATTGGGAAGATCATTTCCCTGCAGTGTCGCAAAGAAGACTTCAGTGCTTGATCTCCGATCACTTCCCTTTACTATTGGATTGTTGGGCTCCTTGCGGAGGTAATAAATGCTTTAGATTTGAAAATATGTGGCTTAAAGCTTGCCTTTGAAATATCTAGGGCTTCCTTTGGGCGCCCGGTTTAAGGCCAAAAACATTTGGGATGATACGCTGGAAAAAGTTGAGCGTAAGTTGGCCAGTTGGAAAAGGTTATACCTTTCTAAGGGAGGAAGGGTCACTTTAATCAAGAGCACACTCTCTAATCTTCCTACTTATTTATTATCTCTCTTTCCTATACCTGCTTCAGTGGCCAAGCGAATTGAGAAGCTTCAACGTGACTTTCTTTGGGGTGGTCTCAACGAAGAGTTCAAGTACCATTTGGTCAAGTGGGACAAGGTATGCTCTCCGATCTCTAAAGGTGGTTTAGGGATCAGGAAATTGAGAGTCTTTAATCAAGCTCTATTAGGGAAATGGCTATGGCGTTATGTGCATGAGAGAGAGGCTTGGTGGAGAATTGTAGTGGATGCAAAGTTTGGTTCTGAGTGGGGTGGATGGCATTCTGTCGACACTCCCGGCCCGCATGGGGTGGGTCTTTGGAGGCACATAAGGAGGGGGTGGCGTTTGTTCTCTAAACATATTAAATTTGATCCAGGAGATGGGTCTCATATAAGATTTTGGGATGATGTTTGGTGTGGAGATATAATGCTGAAAGAATCTTTCCCAGGCCTTCACAATATAGCTAATGCTAAAGATGCGTCCATTGCCGACAATTTGGAGATTATGGGTGGAACCCGCCAATGGAATGTTAGTTTCTTTCGGTCGGTTCACGATTGGGAATTGGAAGTGTTAGCCTCGTTCTATACTCTGTTATATTCCCAGAGAATGAGAAGGGGAGGGGAGGACAGAATTTGGTGGATCCCGTCTAGACAAGGGAAGTTTGATGTTAGATCTTTCTATGATGTTTTGGTAAGTAAAGAGGCTGATCCTTTTCCTTGGAAGAGTATTTGGGGTACCAAGGCACCTTCGAGAGTGGCTTTCCTTACTTGGACGGCGGTGCTAGGGAAGATTCTCACTCTTGATAATCTCAGAAAAAGGAATTTTATCATAATCAATAGATGTTATTTGTGCAAAAATGATGGGGAGTCTATTGATCATTTGTTCCTTCACTGTGAGATCGCTCGATCCTTATGGTACGCCATCTTCAGCCGTTTTGGATTGTCTTGGGTCATGCCTAAGAAGGTGGAGGGATTATTTGCTTGTTGGTGGTCAGGAGGTCGCTCCAAGAGTGGCGTTGTTTGGAAAATGGTTCCTCAATGCATTGTGTGGTGCTTATGGTTAGAAAGGAATGAGAGATGCTTTCAGGATTCCGAGCGATCCTTGGAGGAACTCACGGCCTTCTTTTTCCATACCCTCTACTCATGGACAACGGCTTGGCTCGCTCCTTTAGTTATTAGCTTTCTTGATTTTCTTGTTCTTTTCTCTTCTTCTAGTTAGTCGTTTCCCTTGTATACTTCCTGTGTACTAGGGTTGCGCCCCTCTGCGCTTTTGATATAAAACATTACTTATCAAAAAAAAAAAAAAAAATATGTGGCTTAAAGCTGAAGGTTTTGTTGACAAGGTTAGGTCTTGGTGGGGGTCTTATTCGGTTGAGGGTTTACCTAGTTTTGTGCTAGCTAAGAAGTTGAAATCCCTTAAATTGGATTTGAAAAAGTGGAATGAGGAGGTGTTTGGGGACATTGGGAGGAAGAAAAAAGAGTTGTTGGGAGGTATTCAGGAGTTGGATGAGTTGGCAGAGGTAAGGGGCTTAGCCCAAGAGGAGAAGGCACAAAAGGCGGATATGGTAAAAGACTTGGAGAACACCTTGTTGTGTGAAGAAATTCATTGGCGCCAAAAATCGAGATCTTTGTGGCTCAAGGAGGGGGACCGCAATACTCACTTTTTTCATAAAATGGCTAACTCTCATCACAGGTATAATCGTGTGGAAGTGCTTCGTATTAACGGCGTTTTATCCGATGATCCGGCTGAGGTAAAAAATCACATTGTGAGGTATTATCGAAACTTTTACTCGGAACAAAGCACGTGGCGACCTAGAATGGACAACCAGCCTTTTTTGTCCATTGATGAGGAGGATAAAAGGTGGTTAGAAAGAGATTTTGAGGAAAAGGAAGTTTGGGAGGTGGTTAAAGGTATGGATGGTGATAAGGCTCCGGGTCCGGATGGCTTCTCCATTGCTTTTTTTCAAGCTTGTTGGGGTGTTATTAAGAATGATGTTATGGCTGTTTTTGCCGAGTTCCATCATAGACGACAGTTGGAGAAAAGCTTGAATGCAACTTTTATTTCCTTGATCCCAAAAAAGGCGGAAGCGGTGGAGATGAAGGACTTTCGGCCCATTAGTTTGGTGGGAGGGGTGTACAAAATTGTATCTAAGGTTCTTGCCAACAGGATGAGAACTGTGTTGGGTAAGATCATATCCTACTCTCAAAATGCTTTTATTGGGGGTCGTCAAATCCTAGATTCGGTTCTTATTGCAAATGAATGTGTGGATAGTTGCATGAAGTCAGGGGTGCTAGGTGTTCTTTGCAAATTAGATTTGGAGAAGGCCTATGACCATGTTAATTGGGACTTTGTGTTGTATCTGCTGCATAGATGTGGTTTTGGCGAGAGGTGGAGGGCTTGGATAGAGTGTTGTATTACGTCGGTAAGATTTTCCATTCTCGTGAATGGTTCTTCGGAAGGCTTCTTTAATAGCTCGAGGGGAATTCGGCAAGGGGACCCGCTTTCTCCGTTACTTTTTGTGCTTGTTATGGAGGCATTGAGTAAGATGGTGAATGCGACGGTTGACTTAGGCTTTTTGACTGGCTTCTCGGTAGGAAATAGGGTATTATCGGAGTTGGTGGTCTCTCACTCTTTATTTGCTGATGACACCTTGATTTTTTGCGAAGCTTCAATCGAGCAAATCCGGTATGTGCGGCTCATTCTTTTATGTTTTGAAGTTGTTTCGGGTTTGAGAGTGAATCTTGGAAAGTCTAAAATTGTGGCTATTGGGGAGGTGGAGAACATTGAGGGTTTAGCTGATATCCTTGGGTGTAGTGTTGCCGATTTGCCTATGAAGTATTTGGGTCTCCCTCTTGGGGCGGCGCATATGGATACAGCTATGTGGAATGATGTGATCGAAAAGATGGAGCGTCAGATGGCAGGTTGGAAGAGAATGTATCTCTCTAAAGGAGGTCGTTTAACTCTCATTAAGAGTACGCTCTCTAATCTACCGACTTACTTTTTGTCTCTGTTTCCGATCCCTATGAGTGTAGCTAAAAGACTTGAGAAAGTTCAAAGAGATTTCTTATGGGGAGGGATGGGAGACGAGCCTAAGATGCATGTTGTAAATTGGAATCAAGTCTGTCGTCCCCTTCGGTACGGCGGGCTTGGCATTCGAAAGTTGCATCAGTTTAATCAAGCTCTCCTAGGTAAATGGCTTTGGAGATATGCGAATGAGAGTGAGGCTTTGTGGTATAAGGTTATCAAATCTAAGTTTGGAGATCAGGATGGTGGGTGGTGCACAAAGAAGGTCTCGGGTTCCCATGGTGTGGGCTTATGGAAGCACATTCGTCAAGGTTGGGATTTTTTTGCCAAAGGCATCCGTTTTGAGGTGGGGGTGGGTTCGAAAGTTCGTTTTTGGCATGATATTTGGTGTGGGGATTCCGCTTTGAAGCATGCTTTCCCATCCTTGTTCAACATTGCCAGACATAAAGAAGCTTGGGTGAAGGATAACTTCATGTGGAGGAGTGGGGTGGTCGAGTGGAATGTAATTTTTGTACGGCCCGTACAGGACTGGAAAATGGATTTGATTTCTGCTTTCTTGGACCGGTTGTACTCTTGCAAGATATCCACAGGTTCTGTGGATCGTATTCGATGGTCATCGTCTAAGAAAGGCAAGTTCAAGGTTAAGTCACTTTTCAAGGCCTTGTCTAATTTAGATCATGAGGTGTTTCCTTGGAAGAGCATTTGGTGTACTAAGGTACCTATGCGAGTGGCTTTTTTCGGGTGGACCGCGGCCTTAGGCAAGATTTTGACTCATGACAACCTGCGGAAGAGGAACCTAGTGATAGTGGAGTGATGTTGTATGTGCAAGAAGAATGGAGAGTCAGTCGACCATCTTCTTCTCCATTGCGTGACCGCGAGCATTCTTTGGCATACTATTTTTGATCGATTTGGGTTGCATTGGGTCATGCCTTGCAAGGTGAGGGGCTTGTTCGATTGTTGGTGGTCGGGAGGACGTTCCCGAAGCGCGGTACTGTGGAAGATGATCCCTCTGTGTCTCATGTGGTGTATTTGGAATGAGAGAAATGCTAGATGCTTTGAGAACTCTACTAGGACCATAGAGGAATTGACCCATTTCTTCTTCTTTACTTTGTATTCTTGGACAGCCGCTTGGCTTGCTCCTATAGGGATTAGTTTCTCTGATATCCTTTTTCATTTCTCTCCCTCTTAGGCGCTCTCTTTTATACTTCCCGTGTATGTGGGTTGCGCCCCTCTGCGCTTTTTTATATCATTATTACTTATCAAAAAAAAAAATTTATTGGCAATCATAATGTTCTTTAGCTCGACCACCAAAATCTCATGATCTTCAAAGCTTGTTGCATTCCGTTCTTTCCAAATGCATTACATTAAGAACAAAGATGCTATTCTCAAAACTTCTAAGATGTTACGCCTTTCCATCTAACCTCTCCAACTTGCTAAGAACTCAATTACCTCTATAGGTATTACCCATTCTACACCAAAAAGATGAAAAATTGAGACCCATAATTCTCTTGCTACTTCAAAGATCTATGGACTCCTCGCTTCTCTTACACGTACAACAACAATCCACCGCTATAATATTTCTCTTCCTCAGATTATCCAATGTGAAGATCTTTCCAAGCGTCATCGTCCACCCAAGGAACACCACTCTCGAAGGGACCTTCACTCTCCAAATACTATTCCAAGAAAATAGAAAACCAGCAGGAATAGATAATGCATGATAAAAGAAACTTACTTCAAATTTCCGCTTCTTAGACGGGATCTAACATATTTTATCATTGCCACCTTGTCTTAATTTGATAGAGTACAAAAGATTAAAGAAAGAAGTGACCAAGCCCACTTCCCAATCATGCACTGGTCTGGTAAAAGATATATTCCACTAAATAATTCCATTAAAGGACTGCATATGATCTGCCACTCATGCCTTCTTACATCGAGCAATACTAAACAATTCTGGAAAAACTATCTTCAGGAGACTGTTCTCCCACCATAAATCATGCCAAAATCTTATCTTGGACCCATCTCCCACCTCATATCTAATAAAACTCGAAAATGCTCCTCACCCCCTCCTTATATATTCCCACTCTCTTACTCCATAAGGAGTTTGATCCTAGTGCTGTTATTGACTGTGTTGCTGATTCAGGGGTGTAATTAGTAGTAGTAATATAGTACTGTTCCTAGTATCGCATATTTTGTTTTTGTATAAAAGCCCTAGTACGAAGATGTAGCCTTAAGTTCTTTGATGTAATAACAAACTCTTCAGGGTGGAAATGTATGTATGTCCTAGTGATGTGGGATGTTTGACCAGTATAAGTAGTATTTTCATAGCTTTTTACATAAGTTGAAAATGTTTCTCTAGCATTAAGTCATTTCTCATTTAAGCATGATATGATAAGGCTGAGATTGACAAGAAGGAATTATTGGAAAGAGGTGAAAAGCTTGTGGTGGCGTGTGGTTAAATTAGACTAAAACTTTGGTATTTTTTGGAAGTTGATTACTTTTGTTGCATTATCATCCGAGGATGAGTGGAGCATTTAAGGATAGGGATTGTCACCTCCCAAGCTTGGCTGGGTTGGGGGTGCGACAATGGCATTGTGGTGTATGCTAGTAGCAATCCTTGAGCTAACCTTTGCTCTTCACATTTATGGGGTTTGCTCCAGGTGTATGCCCAAGATATATGTGGGGGAACTTATTATGTGGCATGGTTTTCCTTATTTGCCTGTTTTCCTCATATGATATTCAAACTTAATAGCTTGCATTTTCTAGGAGAAGGGAAAAGATGATAGCATTGTTGATGGGATTAGTTTTATTATGTTGATTTCATCTTTTATGTTTTTATTTTTTCAGAAATATACAGGAAGACGTTTCAATGGATGCAGAGATCTCTCATGGTGATAATCGCAGCTCTGCTGAAGGCCTTTCTGCCGATAAAGTGGAAGTAGCCGATCCTGAAATTAAAGTTGTAAGAACCATTTGATGACCTTTCTCGGGAAGCAAATTATAGGCTTCTGTAAAAAATTGGAATTTAAATTGAATTTTATTTACATTATGTTAACAACCTGGATCATTTCAATTCCAGGACTCCAGGAAAAGAGAGTCATCAGCTGAGGTTTCAGATATGAGCACGTCTGACAGGGATCATGCTTCAGATGCTAATATTATTGAGGAAAGAGAGGCAAATCTAGAAGATTTAGATCAAGTTCCTACCTTTTCCATCCACAATAATTCATCTGTTCCAACTGGTTCTGGCACACAATCTTCAAATTCTACCTCTGAGGCAACTGAGCTTCATGAGGTACCACATACTAGTGAGCATAGTGAAGTGCTGATGAATGGTAACATGGGATCTCCTGAATCAAGAAGGAAAAGTGTAGCTGAAAAACATGGTGGAAAAGGAAGCTCTATCCATGTCGGGAATAGATCGTTTGGTTTTGGACAAAGAAGTCAAGATAATAGTTTTCAAAAGGTAAAAAAATAAAAAATAAAAATAAAAAGGGTAAAATTGCACTTATCAAGTTTTGGACAAAGAAGTCAAGATAATAGGTTTTTTGATACTTTACTTATAAAAAAATAAAATAAAATAGAGGTAAAGTTGCACTTCTTACTGACGTATTCTTCTAATTACTCACTATGCTTTTGATTGGTTATTGTTATACACAATCGAGTGGATATTGTTATAAGTGCACCAACAAATCCTGCATACTTGTAAAGGGCATACATAAAGATCCAGTTTTTTATTCAATTTCACTTCTCATGAATTCATTTGGCTCCTCTTTTTTAGTGTTCTCATATTTCATAGCTTTCCCCTTTCCCTTTTTGTCTGTATCTTAGTTTAATCAATGTTTGTGGCCACTGTCTAGTGGACTGCAAGTGAAAATGTCTGGCAATTATTTATCCATATTTTGATGGCTGTTATCTGATTGTGGTTGATTTGTTTGACCATCGTCTTGTGTCTGGGTTTCTTAAAAAAGACGTTTCTATAATTTTCTGATCAGTAGCTTTGGTTGCATAGCTTCTCATTTTTTTCTGCTTTTTTATCTTCTCTGTGTTTCATACTACATAATCTTGAGAATAGGCAGGGATATTTGAGTTCAGTGTTGGTTTTCACATTTTCTTCTTGCATTTTAGTAAAGTCTAGTTATGATTGTATCAAGGACTTTGGATCAAGTTTCATAAGGAGCTTGAAACTATCATCGCCTTCTTTCTCCTCCCTCATTATCAGTATTATGAATATTTGAATTTGCATATGGATTAGTAAATTGAATCTCATGGATTTTGTAACTGCCACTTTTGAAGGCGGTGAAGATGTCAGTCACTTCAGGGGAGAATGAGCTAAGTAGATTTAGTGACACTCCAGGAGATGCGTCCTTGGATGATCTATTTCATCCATTGGATAAACACCTGGAGGATCGGGCAGCTGAAGCTTCAACATCAGCGTCAACATCATATATGTCCCATGGCAATTCATCTGTAACTGATGCTGGGAAAAATGACCTGGCTACAAAGTTGAGGGCTACAATTGCTCAAAAACAAATGGAGAATGAAATGGGGCAGGCAAATGGTGGTGGTGGTCTTTTGAAACTAATGATGGGTGTTCTAAAGGATGATGCTATTGATATTGATGGTCTGGTATGTTAAGTCCGTGTGGTTGATGTTTCCAAACATGACACTTGTCTTTATTCATTATGCCTGATGCTTTCTGCTTTTTCTATTTTTGTTTACCAGGTTTTTGATGACAAATTGGCCGGAGAAAATCTGTTTCCCCTACAGGTACACTGTTCTTTTGAACAATAAGTCATAGTCAACCTGTGAAATTTCTTGATTGTTGGAAAATGGTTCAACTATAATATTGATTTCCAATTCTCTATGGTCTCTCCCTTGCACTGGTGTAAATTATTTTATTGTGGGACTCTCTTCAATATTCGGGGGCAATCCATTTGTTTTTAACATTGATAATTTATTTGACGTGTCGAAATTGCAAGAATGTCTAATTGTACTGTAATTTTGAATGCTTTTATAGAAATGAACATTCTTTCTATGTGGATCCTATTTTGCCACTCAGTCTTTCACATCTTTTATGGTCAATATCTTTTTTTACTACTTTTAGCGATGCCATTTTTACTGTCTTCTCTTTTATATATATCCTGTGTATTAAGCTTCGCCCTTTTGTTTTAATACAATCTTATTTCTTACCAGAAACAAAACCTTTCTTTTCTGCATTGATGGATATAGAGATCTTGCTTGTGCATGTCCATGCCTTCTCTTGGGACATACTCGTATCTTGTCATCAATGATGCCACACCAACTTTGAGTGGACATATTGGTTTCTTATCCTATTTTTTTGCCACTCAACAACCATTACATCCTCGTCTTAATTATTTCCTCATCTTAATTAATCTCAATTCATGGAAATGCTTTTCTATTGTATATTTGTCTAATATTTTATACCTAAAGCATAGCTTGCCTTATAGTGGTCATGTGACCTTTTTTTTAAAAAAAATTGAATGTACTCTACAATTATGTATACTCCAAACACTCTTTCCACCCAGCTTAATTCTATGGATAGCATCTTGAATTTCCTTTTGGATAGTTGAACTAGGCTTCTGAGAATGATTACTTTTGGCATTCTGAACTTTAAATTTTTTTGCTATTCCCTGATCCCTTTTCTGTCATTGGCTACTGTAAGTTTTAGTTCTATTCTGAGGATTAAAGTGTCTTCATGTTTGAACTGAGCAACATTTATTTCAAAAGATTTTCTTTTTGAAAAAAAAAAAATCTTAGCAGCTTTTTGTGATTGCTATTATGTATCTTCTATGGATTAAATGTGCTATACTTGGTCTGCTACACTTACTCAACCATGCTATATAGATCGAGTGGTTTTCGCCCCGCATGCATATTGGATTGGAATGCATTTTTTATTTACAGCTCTGTATATGCTTTTGAATACGGATAACTAAGGAACTTAACTGTATTCTTGCTTTGCTAGGCTGTTGAGTTTAGCAAAGTAGTTGGGTCATTGAGACCAGACGAATCAGAAGATGTGATCGTGTCTGCCTGTCAGAAACTTATTGGTATCTTTCACCAACGCCCTGAACAGAAAATTGTTTTTGTTACCCAGCATGGTTTGCTCCCTCTAATGGATTTGCTAGAAGTTCCTAAAATTCGTGTATGTTATCTATTGTTCTACAGGGTTGATTTCTAAAGTTCTTTTCCCCCCTTCTCTAACATAATCTTTTAACTTAGATAACAGTTAAATTTACGGGTATGAATTCTTCCAAATATTGCAGGTCATATGTGCTGTGCTTCAAATTATAAATCAGATAATTAAAGATAGCACTGATTTCCAAGAAAATGCCTGCCTTGTTGGATTGGTGAGTACTACAAATATTCTGGTTTTTGTGTTCTCTTGTTGAGCAACTATTAAGATTTATGAAAAGTTACCTTGGGATGGTTCCAACTCAAGGTTCCTTGAACAATTGTTAGTTCCATTGAATATTTGTACTTCTTTATATAACTTTCCGCATTTTAATCTTCCAGAAGAATTGGGTAGCTTACTCTTTTTGATTTTAAAGCAAAGATTAAGTCTTTCTATTATCTTCAAATTGAGGAAGACTGGAATAATTTTTGAGGCTAAAGCCTCTTTATCTGCATTAGTATTACTGTTGAAGTCGGTCTAAACATCATGATTTTTGTGTCTATGGACTAGAATATGGGGTTACTCTAAATTTACCTATGTTATTGATTAATTACTTTATAGATTCCTCTGGTAATGAACTTTGCCATTGCTGATCGTCCTCGGGAAGTTCGCATGGAAGCAGCTTATTTCTTGCAGCAGCTTTGTCAGTCAAGGTACAGAGTTGTCTCCTTGTGTTATTATTGCCTTTTTCTTTTCTCTCTCTCTCTCTTCTTAAGGGAGTTTAGAATTCACTTTGGAGGCTTCTTTTCTGTGCAGCTCCTTGACATTGCAAATGTTCATAGCTTGCCGTGGAATTCCTGTTTTGGTGGGATTTCTAGAGGCTGATTATGCGAAGTACAGGTTTGTGGTTGTTTATCCCATGGATGGAACAATATATGTTCTGGAGCTTTACTTAGTGAAGTACATTTCAGTTGACAATTTTGGTTTAGAAGTGAAAGAAGTTATACAGAAATGGCATAAGTAAAATTGCCTAAGTATTGAGTAATTGAATGTTTTGTGGGAGCTTGTGCATCTCATTGCGTTTGAAGACACTACTATCTAATGGGTGACTGGATGCCCATTTTTTAGTCCCTCCTTAAGTTTAATGGTGATAGCTAGCTACATCATGGCAGTGACCCTCCCTTACTCAATGCCCTTCCCTCTAGTGGGTGGACATACAACTTTGGTTCAAATGGCATTGGTGAATATATGTTATTGTCAATTTGAAGTTATTTAAGCTGTATTTGTTTTGGCGTAAATTGTTTTCGAAAATATTTTTCACACTTTTGAGTGTCCAACACAGACGGAGAACATTGGTCAACAGGAAATAATTTTAGGTTAACTCGTCAACAGATGCAAAAGCAGAACCCAGTTTTTGCACCTCTCTTTCTCGCTTACTTGACAAAAAGAAAAAGAAAAACTCTATGCTCTCTCTTGTCTTATCTCTCTTGACCGACAACGATCACATTGGAACACCTCTGCCAATTTGGACAACTCACAGTGCCAGCTCCTAAGCAGTTGGCCCTCAATCAGAATTGGTTACTCCAACATCGTTGTGTCCACCACCCAGTTTGAACTCTACATGGAATGCTCCCTTCAACAATCACCTCTCTTTCCTCTTTCTCCCCTTAAAAATCTACCATGAACTTCTCTTCCATCTCCTCTCTGTTTGAGCTCTACATGGAATGCTCCCTTCAACAATCACCTCTCTTTCCGCTTTCTCCCCTTAAAAATCCACCATGAACTTCTCTTCTATCTCCTCTCCTTTTACCTTCTTCAAACCCAAACCCTCCATTGTCACCTTTCGACAAATTGGCAGAGGTGTCACATTAGACGGAATGTATTGAAGCTTTAGAATGGCGGTTCAACATTTTCGTATCAAATCATAATTAAAACCAAATTGTATATTGAACTTTGACCACGATGATATTCAATCCATCTCATTGTTCAAGGGCTTTTGACTTTGCCTGGTGTGCATGTTGTTTCTGACAGTCTTATATTACATTTTAGTGGTAGATTCTGATATGATGCTTATTTCCAGCTTTGTTAACCACTTTAGGACGTTTTTAACATTTCTCATGGTTGACCTATTTGCAATTTATGTGTAGATCATATGTATGCTTGCTCCTTTTTTTTTTTTTTTCCTTTCTTTCTTCCATCTCTCTCTCTCTCTCTCTCTCTCTCTCCTGTCTACTTTTCTTTTTCTTTCATATTTCTTTACAAAGCTGCTGATAAAGCTCTTTATATCCAGGGAAATGGTTCATCTAGCTATTGACTGCATGTGGCAGGTCTTTAAGCTTCAGCGATCAACCCCTAGAAATGATTTCTGTCGCATAGCTGCAAAGAATGGGATACTGCTTAGACTTATCAACACCCTTTATAACTTGAATGAGGCAACTCGACTAGCTTCTACATCTGTTGGGGGAGGATTTCCAGTTGACGGTTTCACTCAACGACCATCTTCTGGTCAATTGGACACTAGCCATCCAATTTTCATTCAGAGTGAAGCACCAATTTCCACAGCAGATCAGCATGATCTCCCCAAGGTTAAGCATGGTACAATAGATCAGCACATGTCAATTGGAATGCAAGAACCTTCACGTGCTTCAATTTCTCATTCGCAGAGGTCAGATGCCAATCAATCAGATGCTCGATACTTCCCAATAGATCCTGATAGGCCTCAGTCTAGCAATTCAGCCATGGAATCTTCAGTTGCTTCTAAATTGCCAGACCCAACATCTTTAGAGAGAGTTTCAAATCTATCAGTTAATAAAGAGCGAGACAACTTGGACCGGTGGAAGATTGATCCTTCTCGAACAGATGTTGACCTGAGACAGCAGCGTGTTGCTAATTCTGCGAATAGGACATCCACAGACCGGCCTTCGAAATTAATTGAAAGTGCATCAAATGGGTTTCCTACAACTGTGGCCTCTCAGCAAGAGCAAGTTCGTCCTCTTCTTAGCTTGTTGGAGTCTTCCCGACATTCTTCTGGTCAGCTTGAGTATGTGCGGCACCTCTCAGGGTTGGAGAAACATGAGAGTGTACTTCCTCTATTACATGTATCTAATGAAAAGAAAACAAATGGTGAACTAGATTTCCTGATGGCTGAATTTGCAGGTAATTGGTTGGATTTATTTACCCAATTTCACATACTGTTGAAATTAGTGAATGTGATACTTGGATTGTAGTATTATTTCCTCAAAACCATATCATCCTTTGGGATTAGTATATACTTAGAAGTTATCCTTCAGAATGTGAACACATTATCTAGAAAGTGGCTTCTATGTACACCTTCATTAATGTATTAAACACACCCCAATGTCCCGTTCGTACATGAACTTAAAAAGCTGCTTTCAACATTTCTCACCTTGTGCACTTAACCTACCAACAAAAAATACAATAGTAGCAGTAATTCTCAGTTTTTGGCTCAGGCATATTCTGTATTTCTAGAGAGGGTGAATTATTTGTTAATGGTCTCACAGATGTTTCTCAACGTGGAAGAGAAAATGGAAATCTTGACTCTAGTGCTAGAATTTCACATAAAACAAGTAAGAAGGTTGGACCAATAGCATCTAATGAGGGAGCTGCTTCAACATCTGGGATTGTATCTCAGACAGCATCTGGTGTGCTGTCTGGTTCAGGTGTCCTAAATGCTAGACCAGGGAGTGCAACATCCTCTGGGTTACTATCCCACATGGTTTCAACATTGAATGCAGATGTTGCCAGGGAGTACCTCGAAAAGGTGGCAGATCTTCTGCTTAAGTTCGCCCAAGCTGATACAACTGTAAAGTCTTACATGTGTAGCCAAAGTTTGCTAAGCCGTCTTTTCCAGATGTTCAATAGGGTAGAGCCTCCTATTCTTTTAAAGGTATTTAAAACAGTTTCTTCTTTTTCTTCCAACTTTTTTTTTTTTTTCTCTCACAAGTGTTGCAGCATATCTCACTATACTCTCTTATATTGCTGCTCATCATTCTTTAGATACTGAAGTGTATCAATCATTTGTCAACGGATCCAAACTGCTTAGAAAATCTTCAGCGGGCAGATGCCATTAAATATTTGATTCCAAATCTTGAACTCAAAGAGGGGTCTCTTGTATCTCAAATACATCATGAGGTAGACCTTCTTGACCTACATCTAGTATTAATGGAGCATGACTAGGCTACAAGCTGCATTTATTCTGCATTTGAAGTTTGAATGTCAATACTGTTAAGATTCATGTATTTCACCAAAAACATTCCACGCACATACATTTCTTTCATACACCAGTATTTATTCCTAAATACGATGTTCTAGATTTAGGGCACCTCATACGGACATTTCACTTGTCCCTTTCTCTCTAACAAATACAATGGAAATTTTTTTCAGTTTTTAAATGCATAATTGCTCCAGAGTCTACTTATCAAAATAATTGCGCCAGTCATTTTTATCTGATTATTTTATAGGTTTAACTATTGCACACCTGCCATGTACTCTAGTGTTCTCCTTTTTCTTAATGAATCTATTACTTATCCCAAAAAAAAAAAAAAGAGTATTTGCCTATGATATGCTGTACTTATGGGGAACTTTTGTACACACTCGAGTTCTTGACTGTTTCTCCGTTTATTAATACATCTATTTCTTCATCAAAAAGAAAAGAAACGGCCTAATGTATCCGATATGCTCTACAGACCTCCTTTAATATCTTAACTTCTTGTTACCATCATTCTCCCTCTCTCTCTCTCTCTCTATATATATATATATATATATATATAGAGAGAGAGAGAGAGAGAGAGAGAGAGAGAGAGAGAGAGAGAGATATGTACATATGTGTAGACATGTAAAATTGATATATGACAAGTCTTTATCTTCTTTTTTCTTTTTCCTTTAGCTTCCCAACATATTGTAATTTTTTCAACGATTTTTAGTCAAATATGCCTTCTTTATTCAACAATGATGAACACAGTATGTGAGGATTGCTAATTTTATGGAATTGGAATGTGGAAGTGCCATGAATCGGGATACATGATATGGTTCTCAGTTCATAAGGTGCATAGGGGAATTCGATAACTGCGTTGGACTTATCTATAATGTGTTACTGATGAAGAGAATCTACACGGGAAAACAATAGGGTTTGCATGACATGTAAACGTTTAGAGCATACCTTTGGAAGTTATTTCTATTAAAATATATCTTTGAGAGTTTGAACTGGAAGCATTAATAAAGCTGATTTTGTAATCGCGAAGTTTTTTTCTTAATTTTTGAGCATCGATAGAGAATCCTTAATGTTTGCGTTCTCACTTTTGCTGGTCATGTTCCCTATTCCCTTGTTGTGAAATGTGGTAAGTGAATATCTTCTTTTCATGCCGATTTCTCATTAATCATATCATTGATTTTAATCCCAAGGGGTTGACCCAAGTGGTGAAGGCCTTGGTCTTGAGGTTTGCTCCCTTCAAGATCCAAGGTTCAACACCTCATGGGTGAAAACAATTCCTTGGGGCCACTCCTTAGTGAAAAACCAGCGACTTAACTAGTTCAGTGTAGCGAAACTTCCAAAGGTGTGGTGCACGGGACCGGGGTTTACTCTGCAGGGGTGGATCCGAAGGGCCTTGCCTTGGAGAGGTTCCCCGACATCAAAAAAAAAAAAAAAAAAAATCATATCATTGATTTTTCTGGTTCTGAAATTTCAGATGTTACTATCACTTGCTTGCTGGGATAGGTAATTGAATTGAGAATTAGGTAGCCTTTCTCTGATTCAATTGTAGAAATATCTATCTGGCAGAGGAAAGAAGCTATACTGAAATGAAATCTTTAGCTAGCCAGTTATAAATAGTACTTTTTGCAACCTCTTCCTTATAAATGTGAGTTTTGATCTTCAATATTACATCTTATGTATTACCACTTCGTTGGCTTGTTAATATACTCATTTATGTTTTAGAAATTTTGAGCTTGTTTTCATTTTCCATACAACTTTTTCTTGTTTTCCCCCAGTGATTGTACTTTTTGCCAGTTACCCAGTTTCTAATTATATTTTAACTATTTATTTTGTCCCTGAAGGTTCTCAATGCACTTTTTAATCTATGCAAAATAAATAAGAGGAGACAGGAACAAGCAGCCGAAAATGGAATTATTCCACACTTGATGCAATTTATCATGTTGGATTCTCTCTTGAAACAATATGCATTGCCCCTACTGTGTGATATGGCTCATGCATCTCGTAACTCAAGGGAGCAATTAAGGGCTCATGGTGGGTTGGATGTGTACTTGAGCCTTCTTGAGGATGAATTTTGGTCTGTGACTGCATTGGATTCTATTGCCGTTTGCTTAGCTCATGACAATGACAACCGGAAAGTGGAGCAGTCATTGCTGAAAAAAGATGCAGTCCAGAAATTGGTCAAGTTCTTCCAATGCTGTCCAGAACAACATTTTGTACACATATTGGAGCCATTCTTGAAAATTATCACGTAAGTGATCTTGCATCTCTCCTATATATTTTTTTTTTATGAATTAAGATTGTACTTCTATGTTATGAAAATCGACTTTGTGTGAGCATCCTCACAATTGTTGAGTCCCCGTATTGAGGAGTTGAAGAGAGTTAAACATAGTTTGGCATAAACTTAAAGGCCTAATATTCAGTTGATATGGAGATCAAACATGCATAGCAATGACTCTGGGATAACTCTCTTAGTGGTTTTTTCCGACGCTAAACTTTTTGATGGATTAAAATCTGCAAAGATGATTTATTAACTGAAAAACTGGTGCACAAGGCACTGGCTCTTTGAAAACCTATAGATGATCATTACTGCATGCTATGTGGTTTCTTCTCTCTTTCTTGTCTTCTTTTGGGGAGTGGGATGAAGGGTGGCTTCTAAGATTACCTCCGTTTTTTACTGACCAATTTTAAATAGTGTAGCATAGCTGTGTATTGGTTGCTTTTCTTTTGATTTCATCAAAACTTGAGTTGTCCTCCATTAACGCTCTACTTTGACACATTATTTATATGCCTTGTCTAGCATTAGGGGAGCAGACTCTTTTGGTTTACAAATTTGTGCACTCCCTCGGCCCCCTCTCTTTCTTCTTCTGCCCGCTATTTTCTCTCTCAGTGGATAGCAGGGGAAGGATGCACACTAAGGGTTTTTATGAATTTAACATTACATTTCTGGATTGCAGGAAATCATCTCGAATCAATACGACATTGGCTGTTACTGGTTTGACACCATTGCTCATTGCAAGGCTGGACCATCAAGATGCTATAGCTCGCCTTAATCTGCTTAAGCTGATAAAGGTGAGAGTTATTTTTCTCCCCTCAGTTTATTTATGATGCATTTTACAATATTATTATTATTATGTGCTCTGTAGCGGTTGATAGAAAATGAATTGACTTCAATTTATTATCACTGGATTTTTCATTTTATTATGATGAAGCTTCTTTATTCCTTTTTAATTCTTTGGTTTTGCTATTTAATAGTTGAGTGGAAGTTTTGTATCGGAATTATTCGGCCTCCTTTGGTTAATGCTCAAAATTTTCATATCGCAGGCTGTTTATGAGCACCACCCGCGGCCGAAGCAACTGATTGTGGAGAATGATTTGCCTCAGAAGCTTCAGAATTTAATAGAGGAACGTAGAGATGGGCAACGCTCTGGGGGCCAAGTGTTGGTGAAGCAAATGGCTACTTCACTGCTAAAAGCACTTCATATAAACACCGTTTTGTAAATTTAGGTTCTTCAATTTTCCCCCGTGTGTAATGTTTCTTTCATATCTGTTTGGCTTTTTCACCTTCCTCCAATGATGTGGGACTCCCTCTATCTGGGATACGTTAGGACTCCTAAAAAGGTGGCCGTCTTTTTTTTTCTTCAGTGAGCTGCCTAGATCGTTTTATCTTCTTTTCTTTCTTTTCTTATACCACCCACCCCCACCCACCCCCCCCCCCCCCCCCCCCCCCCCCCCCCCCAGGTTTAAGACCCCCCCTCTCTCTCTCTCTCTCTCTCCCCAAATTATTTTCCAATTCGGCTCCTAGAATTGTGATGTAAATCTTTGACCAAGTGTGATTAGTGAGTGTCCCATTTACGTGTATTATGCTTGTGGATCATACATTATACGAGAGCAGTATCTTACAAATTTTCTGTGGTAAATTATCCTCCCTTCTCATCCCCTTAACCCCCAACCAACCCCCCCCCCTCCCCCCCCAAAAAAAAAAAAAAATCACTGAATTTTGGTCTATTAAATTTGTTCGATTGGTCTCTTAATTCGTAAAGTCTGTTGTATTGTTGATTGGAGTTGTGAAATGATCAAAATATTCATGGTAGTTCGATATGTCTAGGACATCTCTGTGAATCCTTAACATATATGTTCAAGGTGGTGTAAGCCCCAAAATCTCCTCAATGAACCTCATCAAAAAGCCCATTTGACCAGGGGCACCCTTTTCATATTACAGTCTCGTCGAGGCTCACACCATCCCATTCTCGTCGCTTAGGAAATAATGCATTAATTGGATTAGTCCGTTATGTCATGATTCCCAATCTCGTTTAATTTGGTTCCATTTATGTTGACGTGATCAATTACACGATAATCTCCAATATTTTCCATTTATGTTTAATTTTTCACTATTTAAAGTTTGCAGATGTTGTACTGCTGATTCATAGTTAAGAATATACATTGCCTTAGTATTTTGTGGGCTTGATATGCTATTACACCACACTTCTATTTCATTTCTATCTTACTTTACTGATGTGGTACTTCCAATCAATTCCAAATTTGTCTTTATCAATGGCTGATTAGCCGTGCAACATCAACAAAATAGAAGTGTGCTTTCCTACTATTTCTCCTTATCCCCTGTGGTCCCCTTTTTCTCCCTTCTTTCGGTTTAATTGTCTCAGATTTACATCAGAATTTGAATGCTATCTTTTGGCATTAGCTCCAAGGCATCTTATCATTTTTTTTAATGAATTTGATAGCCTAATAGGTGCATTTAATTGTTTGGTGACTAAAGTGGTAAGTGTTATATGGATTATCACATTAATTTATAAAAAATTTATAGTAAAAAGTTATAAAATTTTGCCGTAACTAAAACGCGGATCTTGACTTTGTTTTGTTTTGTGAAATCAAAACATAGCTGATTTTTTTTTTTAAGGTTCACATCTATGTGTTTTCGGGAATTATTAGGGTTTGAGGATATTCAAATCCTACTTGGTTATTAAATTGGAAGCTATTTGGTTGTGTGTATACTGTTTGTTTGGTTGTGGGAACAAGATAATCCTTAATTTGGTTTGAGGATATCCTACTCAATTTTTAGATTGGATGACAGAGTTTTCCTTCAAATTGGGTTGGAGAAACTTCTTCCAACTCAACTTATAAAAATAACATGTGTCATTTGAACATGTGAGATGCATATATTTTTTTAATAACAAAGACAAAGTTTGAATAAATAATATTATAACTCACACGCATCTCACATATTATTAAAAAAATTGGCACATGTCATTTTTACAGACTAGGTTGAAGGAAGTTCCTCCAACCTCATTTAGAGGAAAACTCTGTCCTAAATTGGAGACTTTTAGTTGTGTGCACATCGTTCACATTATGAGAATGTATAATCTTTGTTCCAATTATGAATTCTTTATGCTCAAATTTGTTCCATAAGCACTTAAAAAGCAAAAACAAGAACAAAAAGAAAGGTGTACAAATGATCAAACCATGGAAGTCGATGTGGTGGGTGCAAGATCATCGCCACGATGGTTGCGTCAAGCGGCCACTGCCGTGAAGACTAACTACAGTCACTTTTTTATTTTTATTTTTTCAGAACCACTTTTCAGTTTTCTTTTGTTTTTCATAAACATTTAAAAGCTTTGTTAAACTAATTTTCTTTTGTGACCTCACATACAACAATTTTTTAAAATATGACCTCCGCTAAATTAATTGGGTTAAATACTCGTTTACTACATGTGCTTTGCCTCATAATCAAATAGTCACCCTGGTTTGCAAAGTATTACAAATGATACTCATAGGCTTCTTATAAATGCAATCCATACTTCTGTTTATGTCTCATTCATCAACTTAACGACATTCCACATTAAGGCCTTTGAGAATCTAACAACTATCCCATGTATCAC
Organism: Corylus avellana; assembly: GCF_965113065.1. Taxonomy (NCBI): domain Eukaryota; kingdom Viridiplantae; phylum Streptophyta; class Magnoliopsida; order Fagales; family Betulaceae; genus Corylus; species Corylus avellana. The sequence goes on from NC_142493.1 coordinate 29,776,076, forward strand.
ATTATTTATTGTATTCAGCAACATACAATCTACTTCACTTATAAGTCATTGACACTTATTTAATAAGACCCACATCGAATTAACAATTACCAAAACAAAAAAATATTACACTAATCTGCAAATTCCCCTTTCTCCTCTAAATTGTACGAACCTTTAGACGTATCCCAAATGACGGCCATCCAATGTGAATACTCTCCGAGAAGCAGTGGCGGAGCCACATGAGGCTTTGGGGCCCAAAGCTTTTTAAATTTTTTTTTTTTGTTTGGCTGTTTTCCTACCCCAAGTCCAAAAAAAAAAAATTCTTCTCTTCTGTTTACGCAAGTTATCACTCGGCACCCTAAAAATATTTTAGGGACACCCCCAATATGAATTATCTGGCTCTGCCACTGCCGAGAAGAGAGTCCCAACTATCCGGATTGGTATAAAATGTAAACTCATTCTTTTATAGCATCTAATTAATAGGAGTTTCACACATTAATTAGCATATAACACCAAATAGAATAAACATGAAAACACACCGTACGTGATTTCTTCTTTCTACGACCTTCCCTCCCACCGCAATGAAACCCATTTTTACTCTTCCCTTTCTCTACGATTTGTTTGGCTGCAGGGAAAATTCTTGCGAGCGTGGAAGGGAAAATTTTGAACCTTTGAATTCTAGCCTTTTCTCTTTGAACAACGTCCCCACCTATCCTCTTAACCCCATTGACCCAATTCATATATTTGCTATGAATTGGGGATCAAAAGGCCACACAAAGCAAACAAACCGGAAGAAAAACTTGGAGAATGGGTATTGAATTTATGATTTAGTAAAAGACTGAATTTACACCAAAGCTTGATAATTCTACTCTTTGGGGCATGAGTAATTCAATCAAATCAATGAAAGAGATGTTTTTACAAATTTCACGATATTGCTATATATGTTCTAATACTTCTCAACATCCTTTACTACCAAGTTTACAACCCTTCCTATATATTTTCATTCTACTGTACTCCCGCCAAAGAAGGAGAAAAAAATAAATAAATCATTGAATCAGATGGAACCTTTTCTCGCTAGCCAAACATAGGGCACGGGGAGAAGCTAGTGTGCATTACCTTGTAATTGCTTTTGTGGGGGCCGGCCATGATTTGGTGAGATTCCGTGCAGCTAGCAAAATCCGTTCATGTTTTCCCACGGCTATCTTGAGCTTAGTACTTGGGATTTGGCTTCATTGACCAAAATATATATATATATAGGTCGTACGGTACGAAAGCAGCAGCAAGCCCAAAGTACCCAGTTCAAGAAAGCCGTGGAAAAGCATGCTACGACCTTCTATATTCTTCCCTCTTCTTCTTCTTTCTTCTTCTTCTTCGATCATAAACATGCACTCTCTCTCTCTCTAGATCTCTCTCTCCAAAAACCTAAAACAAGTACTGTAAAGAAATAAATCAGGAGTATATATATATATATATATATAAAACATGTGAGGACTGATGATCGGCATGAAAATGAAAAAGAAATTGAATTAAAGTATAGTTTCCATAAAGATGCATGAAAGCCGGTAGAGAGATAATAGATCGAGCCGGTTGGTTGGTGGGGTATTAGGGGGATCCGGAGCACACGTGGCGAGGAGAGGGAGAACTGTTACGTGGGGACTCTCTTTTGTTAGTTTCCGATGAGTTCCTGATTCCCTTCCGCGGTCTGTACGCCGCGTTATGCGCCGACGATTCCTTTACTACTACATTAACTCAGTCTCCAGGTCCCATTCTGTGGGGGCCTCTAACTCGCTAGCTGCGTGCTTTCTTTTCTCTTTTATCATTCATCATCATGTTCTTAAACATTGAGCAAACAGTACTGCGAAGACACCAGATTTTGCTAGATTTAGAAAAATGACCTGTCCTTTTCACCAATACTATATATATATATATATATATATATATATATATGAGTAACCCTATTTTACTACATTATCTCGTCGGCTCAGTAAAATGGGTAGGAATAAGTAGCATTATTTCAATATTTGAGACTTGTTTATATAACCAAAAGTAAATTTTTAGGTAATATTGATAGTCTCGTACCCTTTTATTATGCTCATTTCACATCGGTTGATGTAGAAAATCACTTTTAAATACGTCACGTTAAGCGGTATGAAATTAGTGTAATAATTGAGTGTAAAGAGTAGTCTATTAAATTAGCATTTGCTTAATTCTTATATGAATTTTTAATATAAAACATACTTTTAAAAATGCATGTAAAAATCGCATGTATTGTAGACATGCATATCAGTTTAATAGGTTATACTGAAGGAAATTTCTCTAACCTAGTGTTACGAAATTAGTTTGCAACTAGGTAATTTGGGTAAATTATTAGAGGTAAGCTATATCTCCTTCCTTCGAACTCGCGTTTGAAAATAAACTTTTATGATGAATTTTTTATTAAAGTTAAATTTTATTTTATTTTTTAAAATAAAATTACGAACAGATCATGATAATAAACTCAAACTAGAAGTGTGAATAAGGGGCAACCTTTCTTCGAAAAAGTAATACTACACACATTTTTACTCTAATTTTTAAAATTATTATTAGATTTGAAAGAGATTACTATTAAATTTTGATTCAATAATAATTTTAAAAGTTATCTTTAAAAGATATGAGAATGTATGTACGTAGCAGTTTTCTTCTTCAAATCCGGATTAAAGCAACTTGTTGATCACCAGTGGCATATCTATTATCTACCAACATGAGAGAGCAAATGTGCATTATTATCTCCTGTTTGTTAACAATCCCAAAAAAGTGTTTTCTCTTCCTGAAACACAAAAACACATTTTTCGAAAAATTCTTACCAAACAAAACATTAGCTGGAGACAGATTTGGGTTTAGAATTTATAACGGTTGGGATTGGAAAATTTTGGGCCCAAACTTGACCCATTGCTATTACCATTTACCAATACATTACCAATCGTGGTCCACGGGGTCAAGTTGGGTTGGTTACGGGCGGAATCGACCCGACCACCAGCCCAACTCTGGTTTCCGGACCTTCTCTTATTGCGGTGCCAGCTTCAGTGAGGTGGTAGAGTCTGTGTCCTACGAGTAGGGAGCATGAAGGAGTGGAAATTGCCGCCGGTGGTGGCGCCGTTTGTCGTCCTTGTAGCTTTCTTAATATTTCCCGTTGATTGTGAATCGGACGGCGTCGGTGAATGGCAGATGCTCACCAAGCAAAACTTCTCTTCTCAGACCCGACTCCACCCTCATATCCTCCTCTTCGTTACTGTTCCCTGTATTTACTCCTCTCTTTTTCTCTCTCTCTCTCTCTCTCTCTCTCTACATGTATATATGCATATTTGATTTGGTCGTGTAGAATGGAATCTTGACATTTTAGTTGATGATTATAATGCTAGGGCTCTGTTTGTTTCGAGTTAAAATAGTCATGGGATTTCTCTTTCTATTTTCTATAAGTTCTGTTTGTTTGAAAGAGACAAAATGAAGAATTATTTTGTGCATTTAGAGTGGAAAAGGAAATAAAGCATATTTTCTCGGAAATTGTTGAATTTATGGTGTGAAGAAACCTTCATGGCCAATTATCTATGCGGAAAAAAAAATCTAGAGGCATTATTTCTGACTGAAACGAATGAAGTCTTTAGATCAGAAGTGAATTCCTTAAGAATTGATGTTTGCAATCTTAGCCGTAACTGGGAAGTCTAAACCACTAATAACCGTTTCTTCATTTTTGGTAATCAAATTTTGTTCAACTTAACTCATCTATGAAAAATGATAATGTCCATGTAGTTGAAATGTACTACATGTTAAGTGTGGGATATATTGCTTTATGATGGTGCTTTATGAATATGAAGAGAGTAGGCATGCTCACCAAGCAAAACTCCTTGGTGACTTTTATGATTGCTGTTGTTGTTAGTATAATCATCATCATTATGAGCTAGCCTTTGATATTTTACTTTTAGGTTAAACCCAGTCATTTTGATGCGCAGGGTCTGGTGAGTTTCGATCTCTGATGAGAGAAGTAACACATCTGGTTTCTGATAGACAAGAGGAGTTTAGTTCGTTAAAGTTGATGTTTATGTATAGAAATATGGAGAAGATGCTGGCAGATGCTATTGGTGCTACTATGGAGGAAATAACAATTTTATATTACCACCATTCTATTTCTTACAAATATCGAGGGAGATACCGGGCACAAAGTATATTATCATCAGTCTATCCCTATATGTCGCTGTTGCCAGAAGAACTTCCCCTCAAAACCCTGCATAGTCCAGAGGACTTGAAGGCATTTCTTAGTTCAACTGACAAGGCTTTACTTCTTTTGGAATTTTGTGGATGGACTCCTAAATTGCTGGCCTATGAGAAGAACAATGGATCTGAAAATGATATTGGTGCGTGAGGTTTTGCAACCTTGGATAACTTTCATATATTCTCTTGAAACTATCTAATCATGCTTGCCTTGATTAAATATCTATCTAAGAAGTGATGCAAGTTAGTTTTCTAATTGAATTGACGTTGCAGATGACATCCTTGCTTGTTTCTAGGAATTTTGTACTGATTTTTGTCTTCTTTTTTTTTTTAATAAAAAAATAAATAAATAAATAAATCAAAAATAAATCTAACCGTGATTTCTCATATTTAATTAACACCAGACTGAGAAAGACTCAAGTTTAATTCTCATTCAAAATTGATTATGTATGTATTTTTGAAGTTTTATATATATTTTTGGACTGTGAGTCACTACTTTACCTTCTTTCTTTTTCCTCCTTTTAATGTTGTAGGCTTGGCCTAAGGGATTGCAGCTTTTAATTGAAGAAAGGTGTTTTACCATATAGTTTGATCATGTGGTTGAATATATTTATTTAAAAGAAATTCAATATTTCGTTTTTTTTTTTTTTTTTGGCAAAAACAGTGAAATCAATTTAGCTGCTCTGTGTGAGTTTGTGTCCAGAGTTCCATTTGATGTTCGTTTTCATTCATTTTACTTCAATAAGCAACAATATCCTCTATTTTTCTAATCTGCTTTTCTTTGTATGATTTTTTTATTTTTTATCATAGACTTTAGCAATGATTTTGTCTATGTATGAGCCGAAACAGAAGTTTCGGTAAGATATAAAATGTCCCTATTTTCTACTATTTGGTTTTGCAGGGTTATTTAACTTATTTTGTCCCTTAATAATACTGACGAATTTTTTCTTTTCAGGGGATCTTCGTGGAATGAGCTTTAATGGAGAGACAAATAGATCACCGACACTTGAAGGGAAGAATAACCAGAAGGTGGCTGGTAGTTTCTAATTGCATATCATTACGTGACTGATTTTGAAGTAGAAATAAAAGAAAACTATTAGCAATAAATTTGTCACTTCTTGTTATTTGTTAATGGTTTTACCTATCAAAAAATAAATAAATTTGTCACTTCTTCTCCTTTTTCATAAACAGGGGCCGAAAAATGGAAGTGTGGTGTTGAAAATGGGTTCAGTGGAGTTCCTTGGCTTGGGGAATTTGGCACAGTAAATGGAAGTGCTACTTTCGAGGAGATTGAGAATGTGAGCTCTAATGTCGTATCATCCTGTACCTTACAAGAATTTCAGCAGTTTGATTCTTTCTTCTCAAATTTCATGATCATTGCAAGAGAGTTCTTTCTGCCCACTGAAAGGCATAGATTTGGTTTGGTCCTTGAGAGATCAATGCTCTCATCTCTTGGTCTTGATGATCCTGGTTCATGGTTGGCAATGCTTTCCATTGCTGGATGTCCCAGTTGTTCAAAGATTCTTGGAAAGGAGGATGACCTCAAGAATGTTTTACAGATGGATAATTCTGTTGTTATGGAGGTAATTTTAACCAGTTTGCTCTTCACTTGTCAGTTGATCTCTACAAGGTTTCTTTACATCACAATATCTTGTGTCAAAAATCGTGTGGCTAAAACCCTAACCCTTTTAGATGTATGGCTTTGCTGATTCAATGCAAACTGTGATCAGTAGGAGCTGGCCTGGCCCAATGGTTGCAGATTTTAGTTACTCATTATGGACAAGACCAAACTTAAAAAAAAAAAGGGTTAGCACAAATGGTTATCGCAATGGATAAAGAAATGTACAATTAAATTCACTGTTAGAATTATTTTCTTGAAAAGTAATCGCAAATTCCAATACACTGCTAGGATTTACCTAAGGCAAGAGGAATAAGACACTAATACATGCTTGGCATGGATGTGGGACTATGAAACAGGGATTAAGGATACAAGCATAACACTATAAATACCCTGATGTAACATAAAATGGGCATATCAGGTATATGTAAATATGTCTTGTAAGTGCAAGTGTATGAGAAAATCCATACTCCCTCTGTCCCATAATACAAGTCCAAGTTGCCAAGTGCACACATTATAAGAGAAGTCAATTTTTTTTTATGGGTAAATAAAAAAAAAAAGGAAAAAAAAAAAGAAGAAGAGAGATTCTAAAGACAAATGAGATACTAAATGGTCAGAGCTTAACTATCTAACTCAGTAAAAAAGAGGGAGCCCATGGCGCATAAGTGCCAATGGACGAGCTAAAATATGATGTGCATTTTTTGATCTTCTAAATTTTTCTTTTACTATAATTGTCCTCAATGAAATGAGTATAGGAAATATTTTCCCAGGCGTCATCTTAATTATGTAAACAGTTTGGCCATATTATTTTTGGTTTAGTCTAAACAACCTTCAATTTCCATAGTGGACCAGAATATAATATTGTCAAAACTGTGTAACTGAGTAGATGGCAAAATCTAGCCATTAATTCCAGACAGAAGGAAATACTTTTGCATACAGGGAGTGATGGACTACTTTCATTCTTGTTCTTTGTGAATATGGCTTTTACTGGATAACACAAATAATATGATTGAAATCACTTATTTGATTTTACTCTCTCTCTCTCTCTCTCTCTCTCTCTCTTATCATATTGCCTTTTGATTTGTCTGATTCAACATATCTTATATTGGTAGTTTTTGTATCGTAACCTCCACTTGGTAAATTGCATCCCATGGTTTCTTTATAGCTAATATCATTACAGCCAAGATCTGTCTGTTTATGGGCCTTGATTTGTCAGGAACTTTTCTATTTCTCATTTTAACGAGCTCTGATATAGTTTTACTTATCAAAAAAAAGAAAAGAAAAAAGAAAAGCAGCTTTGATATAGTTATGTACAATGCCAAATTTGACTTCCTTGCATGCTGATTGGTTTTTCAACAACCTGTAATGCTAATATCCATCTTTCTACATGTCTGTTCCTCTCTCTCTCTCTCTCTCTCTCTCTCTCTTAATTTGGGCTTTTATTTTCCCATAATTTGGTTGTTTCCTGGTAAGTTCTATGTTAGCATTTTTCATTTTTATATATATCTCTTTTGATCATGTAGCTGGACAGTGATAAGCGTGATATTGGACCTGCTTTACCTGCAAATAAGCCGTCTATACTTCTATTTGTGGATAGATCATCTGGGTTATCAGAAACTGGAGGAAATGGTAAGGAAGCTCTTGATTCTTTTAGAGAACTGGCGTTGCAGTATCATGTGTCAAATCAGATAGGTGAGCAGAAGAGGAACAAACCTGAGAAATCCTCGGCCCAAGATTATCAAGCATCGGATAGTAAATTTAAACATCCTAGATTGAAACTATCTCCTACAGCTCGAAAGATTAAATTGAAGGAAAAGTTGTCTAATATCATGATTATAAATGATGATAAACATGTCACTTTGGATAAAATAGCTTCAAATCTAGAAGGCAGTTCCTTGCAGAAGATCTTGGCACACCTTTTACGGCAAAATGAAGAAGGTTCATTACACTCCCTTGCAAAGGAGTTAGGTTTCCAACTTTTATCTGATGACATTGACATCAAGTCGGCGAATACTTTGCCATCGCAGACAGTTCAGTCTAGTCAAGTTTCACCAGCAGTGCTTAAGGAAGGCCTTGTCTCAAATATTGTTGCTCTGGACAGAGACCAGTTACTACAAAGCGAAAGTTTATCTGCTCATACGCAGGAGGAAAATTCTATAATAACTAACGGTGAGCCCCCTTCTCAATATAATGAAGAGAAGGCAGCTTATATTGATACAAGTAGGCAGTTAATATCAGTTGAACCCCACGAATCTGTTACAGCTCTTGAAGAAGTCGCTACTGCTGAATATTTGGTGGTGGAAGAAAAAAGCTCTGAAGATGTTGTGGTGGAAGAGATAAGATCTGAAGATGTGGCGGCTCCACGAAAGATTTCTTCACAGGTGGACAACTTGGTGGAGCAACAACTTGACTTTCAAGGTTTTGAGGGTTCTTTCTTCTTTTCTGATGGCAACTACCGGTTACTTAGAGCTCTGACTGGTGAATCAAAGATTCCATCCTTGGTAATAATTGATCCCCTTTCACAGCAACATTATGTATTACCCCAGGAGTCAAATTTCAGCTACTCTTCACTTGCTGATTTTCTCCATGGGTTTCTTAATGGAAGTCTTCTTCCATATCAACGGTCAGAACCTGTTCTTCAAAGCCCTAGGGAGGCCACTCCCCCTCCATTTGTTAATGTGGATTTTCATGAGGTGGATTCTATTCCTCGAGTTACAACTCATACATTCTCTGAGCTGGTTCTTGGTTTTAATCAATCTGGCACCAAAAATGTGGTCCATACATGGAATAAGGATGTGTTGGTCCTCTTTAGCAATAATTGGTGCGGGTTTTGCCAGAGAATGGAACTGGTGGTTCGTGAAGTATATCGGGCTGTGAAGGGAAACATGATCGCTTTAAGGGGTGGATCAAGGAATGGGGAAAAAGTGTTTAGTGGTGGTAAGAGCTATAAAGTGTTAATTAAAATTGGCACTATTAATTTTTTTTCTTCACGTTTCTCAAAAAGTAAATGCATCTTTTATTACTTCATATGGACAATTCAGCTTCAATAAACTATTTGTTTTTTTTTTTTTTTTCCCTCTTAAATTTAACTAATAGTCACATTACACTAGGCCAATAAAATTTCTTTATGAACTTTGAGTCTACATAAACTGTTCCCCAAACACCTCAAATTTTAAGAATCGGAACCAGTTATTTGCTCAACATTTGGCAACATGCAAAATCCAAAAGGTTATTCTTGGGGATTCTTTGGTAAACTGCCTAGGGATTTTAGTTCTCCCCCACTTTTTTTTATATCAATAAATGATATATTGTTTATAAAAGAAAAATGCAAAATCCAAAAGGTATGCTCTCCTTTTCTATCAATCCAAGCACTGAAAGGAAAAGAAGTTTTGGCAATTCATTTTGTTGATATTGTTTTCTCTTTCTTTCTTTCTTCATAATTTGATATTTAGAGTTTATGTGTGTCCTAAGCATAGAGTAGCTAAAGCAATCCATCTAGAAGAACTCATACTGAGAATGTCCATCTATTTTCAGATTTGTTTTTTAATTAACAGCAAAATCATAAAATTTCTGGTTCTTTCTTAGTGGTGAGTTTTTTCTTTTAGACTAAATAAATATTTTCTCTCATCCCTCATAAACCACATTTTCTACATTGGCTCTTCTTAGAGGAATAGACCGTGTTTTCTGAAAAAAAAAACCCACATTATTTTTTTTTCAACCCAACCAAAAAAAAAAAAACTTTTGAATGAATTCTATGGTTGGGGTGGCTGGCCACGCTAACAGAACACTGGGGCTGGTCGCACCACCCCTGAAGTCCCTCGGGGTATATACATACATATGGTGTGTATGTTGTGGATTCTTTGCATATATTTTCTCATTAACATTTTCCCTTAAATTATGAAATGGTAGAACAACTTAACTTCCTATAAATCTCATGTTTGATCGATTGTCTATTCATGTAGCAGACAACCCGAAGGATGCTTTGGTGAAGCTTCCGCTGATCTATTTGATGGACTGCACATTGAATGATTGCAGTTTGATATTAAAATCTATGGATCAGGTCTGTTTTTGGGATCCACATTTAATTTCTATATATTTTTCTTGTATCTTCAGTACTGTATGGAAGTAATGGTTTATGTGCCCTCTATTTTTTATAAACCAAAGCTTCTTACTTGATTAGCACGAACATTCAGTTTCTTTTTTGGCCAAGGGGATTCTGTTTTACTTTCTTTTCTTCTTTTTTTTTCTTTTTTTAATCTCTCTCTCTCTCTCTCTCTCTCTCTCTCTTTGGTGTTGAATCTTTGCTTATGTTTGTCATGTTGCTTATATATATGAAATGACCTGTTCATATAGATATATTTGACTCCCTTTCATGCTTCTGAAGGGCTAATGCATGCTAAAAGTTCTTTGTCACTGTTTTCCGACAAAATGTTTTCTCAGACTTGAAAGGGGCAACAGTTGCATTCAGAATTTGTTAGTTCCTTCTCAGAATTATGACTTCCTTTGGGGTGGGGATTTTTTTAACCTGTGGAGCTTAATAACTTGATGTGTGTTATATGCATCTCTGTATATAAACTATCTGTTCTTATATCTTAATGAATAGAGTAGAGATCTAGCATGGAAACTAAATTGAGAAGAAACAACAGTATACATGCTGTTTACTAGAGAATCCCCTAAAAAATTATAATCTAAAATTTATGTAAACTCTAATACATATATATATATACATAACTCAGCAACAAATGAAATGAGAAGGATCAGAGGTTCAGCTGTTGGACCTTGCAGTTGGAATGTGATGTCAAAATCTATTTGCTAATAAAAAATTAAAATTTTCTATTGATTTAATCAAAGATGAAAGTAAGATTAGAATAATCTCTAGCCTGATGTTGGGGGTGTTGTAAAATGGTCATAAGGTTTGGGGTCTAAGTTGTAGTATCCTCTGGACTTGATAATTTTCTTTTAACTTGATTGAAAGAAATGTGCTTATAGTTTTCATATATGACCATACCAGATAACTAAAGAAACATGTACATAATTCCATATATGACCGATCATACACAAATAACATAGCCAAATGTAAAGACTTTGAACAACTAGTGATATGTCAAGGATTTAACTTCTCCCACTTCCACCAGCCAGGTCAATGACCGGTTCAGTTCACCAGTGCTCTGGTTTGACCAATTGGTCAAACAAATGAAACAAAGCTGGCTCTGACCATATGTGAGTTAAGGGGGTAAAGTAAATTGGAATTGAGGTCAGTTGACAGTTCAAATGGTCCAACTGCCTGGTTCTGTCCAGTCTTAAAACCTTGCTGAAACCTATTGGAAGTGCTTGACATATATTTTGTTGAGGTTCCTGCCAATATTGGTGGAATATTAGGAAAATGATGGATTTTACTAAGCTTCTGAAGTAGAAAAAATTGCATTTTATTTAAGCTGGGGCCTTTCGTATGTGACTGAGCAGTTGCTTAAATTTTTCTTTAAAATTTCATGCTTTTACTCAAATATATTGTTTAGTAGTTTATTTCTTGTCCATAGTCGTTTTAAATGTGGTGTAATATTTGTACACATGTAATGTGTAGATGATTAGGATTTCTGTACATGCTTATCGTTTTATTTGCGGTCTTTTGATGTCTTGCAATTGTGCAGAGTGAAGTTTATCCTGCTCTGATGTTATTTCCAGCAGAAAAGAAGAATGTTGTCCTCTATGATGGAGATATGGCAGTAGCTGATATTATCAAGTTCATATCTCATCATGGAAGCAATTCTCATCATCTTATCAGTGATATGGGTAATCTTTCGTAGGGTTACAATTATATGACAAACTACTGAGACTTACAAACCATGCGAAGGAAACTGGTTAACTTTGATTTAGATGTTGCCTATATTGGGGTGTTGTTCATGTTTCTGCTCCATAACCCTTCCCGGCTTCCCCCCTTGATCTTCTCTAAAGTCATGTTTTTTTGTTATTGTATTGTCAAAAGAAATATCTCCATCTTCTCGTGTAAATCTGTCATTATGCTTTTTAATTGGTACATTATCTTAAAGCCTTGCTGTTATGAGCTTCTTTCTTTCTTTCTTCCTTCCTTCCTTTCTTTCTTTCTTTCTTTCTTTCTTTCCTTTTTTTTTTTTTTTTTTTTTTTTTTCACAACAATATACCACTGGGGTGGTGTATGCCTTGCACATTGAGAAAGGTAAACCCATACTAGATGCTGATGCTGATACCTGTATGACACACCTTGCAAAATGCAGCATGGATGTAGAAAAGAGTTTTTGTTATTACAATGTGGAGATTAATTGAATACTTGATGCCCCAATTTGCGGGACAAATTTTTTTTTTATCTGCATATTTTAATCTAGTGCTGATTGGCCATGCGTGTTGGTCCTTGAGATTGAAAGTACTTTTATGTAATAAAACAAACTTGTAATATGGCTAATGATCTTACATTTTAATAACCAAACCAACAAAATAGTTTACAGAAGTTACTATATATATATATATATATATATATATATATATAGTTTACAGAAGTTTCTTGATGAACTTGCTGGATTTAAAATTCATAAATACATGGCAGGAGAGCATATTGAGTTTGTGCTTGGGGAAATCCATTCTGAAACTCCGTTGTTTCATTGTTTGTTTCTTTTGACTACATGTTTTTTTTTTTGAAGTCTCTGTTTATTGCACTTACTAGTCAATCGTTCTGTAGTTTTTCACCTCCTCCCTCATAGAACTCTGCTGGTTTTGGTAGGAATTCTATGGAGTGTTTCTGAAAAAGGAGGGAGGAGTCGGAATCTATTTAAGGATGCATCACCAACAGAAATTCATGATGGAATTTCAGATGCTGAGGACAAATTCCATGAAGTCCTATTAAAAGACAGGACACCAAAAGAAGTCTTCGAATACAATCAAATCAAATCTGACACATCAAAAAAATTGCATGAAACGGCTCCTCATGTGGTGGCTGGTTCTGTCCTAATTGCTACTGAAAAACTTCTCAGCATACAACCATTTGATAAGTCACTAGTTCTCATTGTGAAGGCCGATCAAATTACTGGATTTCAAGGTCTAATTATCAACAAGCATATCAGATGGGACTCTCTGCGTGAACTGGAAGAAGGGTTAGAAATGCTAAAAGAGGCACCTCTGTCCTTTGGGGGGCCACTTATAGAACACGGAAATCCGCTCGTCGCGTTAACTCGAAGAGCTACTAAATATCGGTATCCTGAAGTCCTTCCAGGTGTTTACTTTGTTGATCAAGTAGCCACAATTCGCCGAATTGAGGAGTTCAAGACAGACAACCGATCCATTGCTGACTACTGGTTTTTCTTGGGCTACTCCAGTTGGGGTTGGGAGCAGCTGTTTGATGAGATTGCTGAAGGAGCTTGGGGTGTAAGCGATGATGCTATGGGAAATTTAGAATGGCCATGAAGTTAACTATTTAGCAGCTGGATTATCAGTTCAAATATAGAGCTTTTGGGTAACTCAAGCAGGAACTTTAAAGCAGCAGAAAACCACTGAGGTATGAATAGAGAGGAGCTTAGCCCTAGCATACCATTTGATACGTGTAATGTGATGTTCCATTGATTTAGTTTTTGTGCACGATAATTGTAAATGTGAGACTGTATGCATTGTTGCTGCTAAAAGAAAGTCCGAGTCTTGGTTCACCTGGCTGTAACTTCTAAGAAAATCTGCCATTCTCGAAAGGGTTATTGTTTTGCAATTGATTAATGCTACTCGTCACACCCATTTTACATTGGTTGACATAGCGTGTTTTAAGTGGCTTTCTTAGACTCTGCAAATTTTGGGTGAGTTTGATATGTGTTTTAAACCATATCTCTGTTGTTGCATTCATTTACTTCTCTAGTTTGGCATCTGAGAATGAGATTGCTTAATCGATGACTACATTCTATCTATACAAGGAAAAATGCCCAATGCACTAGTCATTGAAGATTGATTTACATTAAGGTTACCCGATTATGTGTGTATCCATATATTTGGTGGTAAACATTAGAGGGAATTGGTGTGGGGACTCCTCTTTGAAGCATGCTTTCCCGTCTTTGTTTAGCATAGCCAGACACAAAGAAGCTTGGGTGAAGGATAACTTTATTTGGAGGAATGGGGTTGTCGAATGGAATGTCATTTTTGTGCGGTCAGTTTGGGAGATGGATTTGATTTCTTCTTTCTTTGACCGGTTGTACTCGTACAAGATATTCATAGGCTCTATGGATTGTATTCGATGGTCTTCGTCTAAGAAAGGCAATTTCGAGGTTAAGTCTCTCTTCAAGGCCTTGTCCAAATGTGACCATGAGGTGTTTCCTTGGAAGAGCATTTGGCGTACTAAGGTGCCTTTGCGAGTGGCTTTCTTCGGGTGGACCGTGGCCTTAGGCAAAATTTTGACTCACGACACCCTGCGGAAGAAGAACCTAGTGGTAGTGGAATGGTGTTGTATGTGCAAGAAGAATGGAGAGTCGGTCGATCATCTTCTTCTCCATTGTGAGATCGCAAGTGTTCTTTGGCATACTATTTTTGATCGGTTTGGGCTGCTTTGGGTCATGCCTTGCTTCGAGAGGACGTTCTCGAAGCGCGGTAGTGTGGAAGATGATTCTTTTGTGTCTTATGTGGTGTATTTGGAATGAAAGGAATGCTAGATGCTTTGAGGACTCAACTAGGACTATAGAGGAATTGACTTATTTTGTCTTCTTTACTTTGTATTCCTGGACGGCTGCTTGGCTAGCTCCTCTAGGGATTAGCTTATCTGATTTCATTTTTCTCCCTCTTAGGCGCTCTCTTTTATACTTCTCGTGTATGTGGGTTGCGCCCCTCTGCGCTCTTTTATATCATATTTACTTATAAAAAAAAAAAAAAAAACATTAAAGGGAATTTTTATGTCTGGAATTTTTACCAAACCTTCGAATGTGTCTTTTGAAAAAAATCATAGTTTAAATTATGATAGAGTACATGTTGGAAATTACATATATAACTATGGATAATCCAAAATTGCAAGAATACGTCTTTCCTTTTCATTAGAGTATTTAACCAAAATTAATACATTAATAATAAACATTTGTATTTACGAACTTCAATCATACTTATAATTTGAAGTTCCCAATAACAATTGGAGTTTTCTGCACTTACTTATAATGCAAAGTTTTGCTTAGTACATAATTAATATTAGTAGGAAATCCCTAATGAAATTAAATAAGAACTCTTAACCCTTATGAACAAGGATTCCTAATTATTAACCAAAAAAAAAAATTTAATTTTTTTTTTTTTTTTAATTCTTATAAATAAGAATAAGAATTCATAAAAATAATAACTTTAAAAGATCCTTTTATGGCAGTGGCTACGTAACGCGTGTTACTCTTAATTGTCCAAAATCCAACCCGCCCGACCCGACCCATTACTCTGTTTGCTACTAGAGTGATCAATAGAGAATTGTAAGAACGATAACGTTTCGTCCACCCACTCACACACTCTCTGAAACTCTTCCTGGACACTAAAATGGCGACTTGTTCTCAACTACTCGATTGCTTTCAAATCAAAGGTATTTACGAATGGCGTAGTAGTGTCTTTTTCTCCTCGGCTTTTTGGGAATTATAAATTTCCTGTTATATATTTCATCTTACGCATATTTTTGGGTTGTGTTTTCAATTTTTTCAAGGAAAGCCGGCTCTCTCATCCAATCAAGGCCATTTCCATGTTTCTGTGAGTACCCAAATCTTCTTTGTAATCGCTTGATACTCGGTATAAATTTATTGAAATTTCTCTTGAAATGGGTGAGCTGAAAATAGCTAATAAGATGGAGATATATTGCAGAATTTCTTTTCTGTTTCTAAATTTGGCAAATGAAGCCTGCCATTAGTTATAATCTAAACGGCTTTTATTATTTTGAAAACTTATTGGTTTCATAATATGTCGTTATCTCAGTTTATTCACCATTGTTTTGTGGCCTTCTGGTTACTGCAATCTTACATAAGATATAGAAATGATGGACTTCAAAAAAAAAAAAAAAAAGTGCCCTTAATGTACCTTCATGTTATAAAGAAACTGCTGAATCATAAGCAATAGTTTTCCCTTAATACAAAAATTTTAATCTCTCTTGTTGTTGGCTTTTTGAATCCTCTGTGCTCCTTGGCTTTGGTAGATTACTTCCTGTGAATTTGGGTATTTAGATTACTTATAAAACAAAATGTTAAAAAATTCATGCACCTTGAATTGGCTTAGTTATGTAACTTATGTTTACAGCCAAATCTATCTACTTGAAAAAAAAATGTCAGAAAAAGAAAGAAAGAGGGCTTTGCTTTTCTGACAGTTCCTTTCTACTAATGGAGTACTAATGTGAAGTCTATCTTGAATGACTCCATTGTAAGAAATAATTAATTGCCTGCAAATGCTTTTAAAATGGAGTAATTAAGTCTATGGGGAATCTACTCATCCAGTGTTTCTTTTTACTAACCACAAGGCCAAGACACTGGTGGGAGTACTTTGATAGTAAATAGCCCAAAGCATTTAAAATGAAGATCTCTTTCCTCTTCATGCTTGTTGAAATTGTAGTCCAATCCATATGTGCCTTGACTGACTATAAATCTTCACCTTGTGGCAGGAAAACCTTAGGTATCCAACGAAAAGAAAGTCGAACCGGGGTTCCCAACTTGCTCGATGTAGCTCGTATTTTAGGGAAATCGTGGCTTTACCCAGCAATGAACTGCCAAAAATAGGTGCATCTCTTTCAGTAGAGCCATTTGATGCACACACAGTTGTAGAAGTTCTCAAGATCGATCCACCAGGTACATCATCACATGCTGTTTTAGATTTTATGCAGAGATTGGTAGTAGTAGCTGATTTGGACCCGGCTTCTGCAAAGATTGCGATTGCATTTCTTGGACCCTTTCTCTCCATATTTGGTTTTCTGTTTATTGTGAGAATAGTAATGTCCTGGTACCCAAAGCTGCCTGTTGGAAAGTTCCCATTTGTCATAGCTTATGCTCCCACCGAGCCCCTTCTCATCCCAGCACGTAAGTTGATTCCACCCCTTGGTGGAGTTGATGTAACTCCTGTGGTCTGGTTCGGATTGATCAGTTTTCTTAATGAAATATTAGTGGGCCGGCAAGGGCTTCTTGTCCTTCTTTCTCAACAAGTTAGCTGATATATTTGAAAGATGTAGGAAAGAAGAATGCTTATTATCTATGTAAATGGTTTTCACTTTTCAGAGTGTAAAGCTTGCCTAAGAGTTTATGTTTCATATCCATTACATGCAGAGGAGTAATGCTACACTTTACACTGTTGACGTAGCATGAGCTGAATGTAGAAAGTTTTGTATTTTTAAGTAGTCATTCAACTTATGCCTCCTGGGCATGAGAATAAACTGCTTAGCCCGTCAAGGGTGAAAACTCTTGGATTACCTGGTAACTGATTCTTACGGGTAAGGTCAGTTAGCCGTAGGAGTTTGATTAACGGTGAGGATTGTTGTACAGTATGCATTTGCGACGTGCAATTAATCTGAGTAAAGTTCTCCTACGTTATCAAAAGAAAAAAAAGTAGTCATTCAACTTATGTCATGTCAACTGATGGGAAGTGGGTGTGAATAATAAATTTATTCTATACATAGTGGCTTCGCGAATATAAATTGCAATTTACTAAGCCATTTTGGAACTCAAACGCTTGATGGCTTTTAATTAGATTTGATGATACAGAAATGATTATGGAAGCCTTCTATGGTGACTTGTGTGAAATACACTTAAAATTATTATTAAAATTAAAAGTTGAAGTAAATATCCTTGTTCATCCTAAGTAATCATTCCTATTGAAAGTTGAGAAATTTCACTCACTTGTCCCAAGTATTATGTTTTTTTTTTAAAAAAAGAACAAATTATGGTGATTTGGGTTTTTACTCAAGTCACCATAGAATTTTTAGTTCTTTCCTTTCTCTCATTCTTTAAAGACCATGAAATGTTGCAAGGATTAAAAAAAGAAGGGAAAGTATTTCACAAAACCGAAAGTTAATAGATTCCTAGCTACCCAGCCTAGCGACCTTTTCTTTTTCTTTTTTCTTGCTTTTGTGTTTTTTTGGTTTGCCCCTCCAAGTGAAAAATGTTGGAATGTTTGCTGCTGGTGCAACATAATCGCTAATGAGCAATATTATACACCACTTTTATCCCATTTTGCTAATATACACTGCCAATTAGGCTTGAGATTTTTTATTATTATTATTTTACCAATAACCAATTCAAGGGCTCATTTACAGTGTCGCATCAATAAAGTGAGATAGAAGTGTAGAATATAGTATTTCTCAATCGCCAGGTTTACATATTTTCATGCATCAAAGCTGCTGGTCAAGAGTACTGTAGCGTCATGAAAAATATCAACTAATCTTGTATCTTTCTCTAAAATGCCAGTCAATTCTTTACGTTACAATTACATAAGAAAAGAAAAGGACGGTATATTGAACAACAAAGCTACTTCTAATGGGACTCCATATCACTTCACCTCACCTCATTTTCTCTGCATTTGCTTTTTCAAATTTCCAAGAGGCCCGTTACTCTTCTCCTTCACTTCCTCCTTCCTACAGCTACAACTACTTGTATTTAAATTTGTACCGCAGTTCAGACACATACCTTTGCAACTCGGATCACAGATTGCATTGATGGTAATTTCCACATGCACCATGTCTCTTATGTTCTTTGAAATATCAATCTCTCTTTCTTCCGGAGGAAAATATAGCCGGTCATCCAAATCAATTGAAGCTTCATCATCTTCCTCTTCTTCCTCACTAATTCCAGAAAAAATTTTCACTTTCCCATCCCCAAACATGGCTCCCATGCTGATAACCTCTGGCTCTTCAATGGGTTCTTCAGATAGTAAAAGCGTGAAGTTGGAGAATACACTCTCAGCAGCTGGCTCGCCACACCTTCAACAAGAATTTAACAATGAATCAAATTACATGAAGAAAAAAAAAACAATTTAATGATAGCATTTTCCCAGAACTATGATGCTATCATTCCGTTCGTTTGCTCCTCACAGCATTTTTTTCATTCCTCTAGTATACAAGAATGCCAACTACCCTAAGGACTATCAACCATGTTTTTTAATTTTTGACACATGAAGAAAATGCTTTTTAAAAGAATGATATTCAGAATGTGACCATTAAAAACATGTAGATTAAACGAAAATATTTATTCTAAGGGAGTGCATAATAGTGGAATATGAAGGTAAAAGAAGATCTAGATATTGATTGGTGTGTGTATGCACAAAGCGAAACGGAGATTAGCAATTGAATTCAATTAATAGATTAGAATACCTATTGCAGCAAAGAGAGATGACAGTTCTGATGATACCATCGAGCCTCAACTTTTGCTTCTTCCTTGTTACGTCAATGGAGATCTGCACAGGTGTCCCAAGCGGATAGTCCTTGACAGCTTTTGTGACCCGTAAACCCATTACTGAAGCACTAGACTTGGAGATCAAAGTTGAATGCTCTCCCAACCCAAGCCTCTCTAGGGTTGTACAGTACTCCACATGTGAAACTGAAGGGTTTCTCTTGTAAATAACAGCCCCTTCCCATGGTGACCCTGTGTCTTCAATCTCTTCTTGCCCTTGATCTCCCCCATCAAAAGATACATCCTTCTCTTCGGTGGACTGATTATTAGTTCGTATGCAATCTCTTGCAGTAAACGTTAAGATACCATGGGGTTTGCTTATGGAAACTGGATATTTATCTTGGGTTATACTCCATGGAACTTTGTATTGAACGAGGGGAAAGCATGGATTTAGAGAAGCACTTCCCTTGGATTTCAAACTATAAACCTTCAATTGGTTTAAACAAGAGGAGGGGACAACAGAAGTTGAGGGGAATATAAGTGACATTTAGTTATGATATCGCTACAGGAAATTCTATGGGATAGAAAACTTTATAAGGCTTTCATATAATTATTCAAAGGAATTTGGGCGTAGTGTCGAATTCTGGATATGAGAATGGTTGGGGACCAGTACCAACGTGGCTCTATGATTGTATTGGATGAGTCAGGAAACTCAGCAAGGGAAAAGGAGGAACCAAATTCTGCAAGACCACTGGAAATAGTTCAGACAAAACAATTGTAGTTGTATTATATTGCAAAATTAAAGTGCACGGGACAAAATATAGAAACATTAGAATACTTTTGACATGAAGAACATGCTTTCTTTCTTTTCTGAACAGCATAATGAATTCAAAGTTACAATTTTTAGCAGGGTGAGCAACTAAGGCCAGAAGGAGTTGTTGACTTGACTTGACAAAGTAAAAATAAAAAAAATAGAATGTGAGCACCAACCAGAATGTCTTCATGTCTTCGTTGACATTACAGTACACAGTAGGATATGCAAGTACAATAAAGAAGTGCTTTCATTAGAAATTGAATTTGTTGTGAACAAATAAAAGTTCAAAACTGTCAAAGGACTTGACTGGCATATTGAAAATGAAGTGGGTAAATGCTAGTTTGGTATCAAACTGATTGTTAGTGTCAGTAAGTAGATAAATGCTTGCCAAAATGTCAAACCGATGGTAACATAAGTTCTAAGTTAGGCATTCCCACAAACACTTTGCGTTCCAGCTAACTCAACAAGATAAACTCAAGTACGACGCTACGACCCTATGTTTATAGGTCATGAGTGAACTTAGCCTACATTTGGCGCTTATGGGTTTTGATTTTCAGATAGAATAATGGAAGAAAAAAAATGTCATGGAAAATTATCAATCTTTTAACGAGAGAGGGAAAAGGAAGGCAAACAATAGCACAGAAAACAGACTCAAACTGTATGGGTGATTATCAACCCAAAAAATCTCAGAAGCAAACCAACTCAAGCTCGGGTACTTACATTGTGAAATGATATTCTCTCCACGATTGGAAACACCACAAAACGTATATGGTATACACGCGCGAGAGAGAGAGAAATATGAGGTACGAGGGACTCTCCAGAGAAATGCTACCTGGTGAGGATGATATGGCTTCCTAGCAAATTAAACAGTCATGGGCCTTCATTGCCAAATTTCATAAGGCCCACCATCTATAAAATTACTTTTTCGGTTTTTCATTTTTCGCAATTAACTCCAAACATTTTATTCGTCTTTTAAATAAATCTTTCAACTATTTCTATCATAAGCTATGTAATTATATGACTAAAGAAATAAAACTGTACAAATTTTCAAATTAAAAAAAAAAAAAGAAAAAAAGCATGCGGAAGAGCATACAGAAAAAAGATTTCCTCATCTAACCTTTTTTATAAAAATACCATGTGTCAATTTGCCTGTGAAATGCATATTGCACATGCATTTTTCAATAGAAAGGCAAAGTTAAAAGAAAATTTATTAAAAAAACTTTTGATTCTCCCATGTTATTTAAAAATACATGTGCATCTTGGAGTTAAATAGACATATGGCATTTTTATAAGGAAAACTCTGTCCGATACGATGATGTTAACTCAAGACGATTTACCATGGTCCTCAAGGAGTAGCTCAATCAATTAGGAATCACGCCTCATGAAGCGGAGGTTACTAATTTGAATCTCCCCTCCCCCTCTTGTGTAGACATGTAAAAATATAAATAAAATCATTTACCATGACAAACATCGAAGTAACTTTCCTAACAGATCTACAACAGAAGTATTATTGATTTTTTCCTTTGATAGTATTTTTGATACATTACAAAGACAAAAATTGAATTGAAAATAAAAAGAAAAGGACCAGCAACCCACCCACTATATATACAAGTTTTCTATTTAACAAGGGCAATAGACAATAGTGGCATTGTACAATTGATGGAGATGAACAGTGCATGAAGATTGAAGCAGATTGATGCTAGGCAAAACTAAGATTGCTCTGCTAGATTAATTAGTCGAAAGAAGAGATTCTTCTCCACCCGGTAAGCTTTGTCAAGAAATTCATAACCTCTATTGTATCACGTAAAGAGAATGAAGCGTCCGTCATTTTTGGTGTGGAAGACACGACGATGGGAAACCCCCTTCCAACTTCCTTTATAAACTGCAACCAATATTCATATACGATTATCACATTACCATGCATGTGCCCTACTTGCATGCATGCATCAATCATATGCCATCCACATAGTGTAATGTCATTTATTAGATTATTATATGACTATTAATTATTAGAGTTAATTTTAATTGTTATGTCATTGCAGTTGTATAACAGGCGTATAACACTGGTCTCATATTACCTTAAAGGCATCCTCATCCGTTGCGTCATCTCCTACATATAATGGGAGGACATCGTCATTTCGGGTACCAAACACAGTTTTTAGTAAATAGTCCAACGCATGACCTTTGTTCCACTCAATATTTGGGCGTACTTCCATAACCTATTCAACAAAACTTCACAAATGAAATGAATGATATGCATTGGAAAACATAATTAATCATTTAGTGTTAAAGTAATGATTAAATTTACCTTTACCTATTAGCTAAGTTTTTGCGATAAATGATAATTTAACATAGTATCAGAGCCAAAGGTCTGGAGATCTAACCTTGACTCCGTCAAACTACCACTCATTGAAATTAAATATGTGTTAAAGTAATAATTAAGTGATTAAATTTACCTATTCCTATAAACTTAAGCTTTTAAGATAAATGGTAATTTAACATTTAGAAAATGACAAATATTATACCTTTTTACCCCCTCCCGCGCGAAAGCTTGGATAAGATTTGATGACAGAGTCTACTATCTTCTTAACATTCTCAACATTCTGCAGTAAAAAGATGTAATCGTAGCATCCAAGAAACTTTGAGAATTACTTCTCTGTGTTTGATTTCCAAACCATATAGCAGTTTTTGTGCGCATCATATATGAAGGTATATATGATTTTTTTTTTTTTTTTTGTTTTACACTGGGAAATGGAAGTTTTACCTCCTCATCTACACATCGGAAGTGTACAGAGATGCAGAACTTATTGTCCTCAACCATGGCTCCTTTGATGCCTCTGGTCTTTTCTTGTAGTTTCTCCTTTATCTGCAAAAGACACATGAAACATTTAGAGAAGAAAAGAAGAAGATGAAGGATACATTTATAGAGACATTTTCATCATTCTATTGCATGGTATTTTAGAGACACTATGCAATTCAATACTGTTGTTATCTTTAATTAAAACAAAAAAGGATGAGAAAAATATAACACTAGATTACAAAACATCTTGTAAGAGTTTCAAGGGACACACACGATGTAGTGAAGTGAGAGGAGTTGAGAATTATCTCTTCTTTATCGTATCTCTCAGAATATTGAGCTACCCTTCTGAATGTTTAAGGCAACGTCCTATAAATAAAAAGGCATGCAAGGTTTTTATCCTCAAACGGTGTGTTTGTTAAGAGCTTAGAATACTCTAATATCCAATCATTTTAATCTCTTTTTAACAAAATAGACAAAAAGAAAAGGTTAGATCCTGCTTCTTTTCCTATTGAGAAAAGAGTGATCCAATCTGTTTACCTTCTTTAGCTTACATAAGAATTTCTTTGCAACATAGAAGTTGATAAAACCCTGTAAAGATTAAGACATGTTAAGATAGAAATATAAGGCTTGAAAAATGCAAGCAAGAGCTCATTTTCAGCACAAAATTTCTAAAATAGTACAAAGTTAATGAGTACCTGTTCATCAGCAATGTGAGTTTGATCCTCAAGCTCTGCATATTTTTTTAAGAATCCTGGTGGGATTGATATATGCATCCCATGACTTCCAGCATAGCACAGATCCTTTAGTTTTACAAATTCAATTGCCTAAAAAGTAAAGAAATATATATACATTTCAATTAGCTCAAACACACGATTTATATATATAGTTTATATAAAAGGTGTATATAATCTCAAAGAATATACCTTATCCCTAGACCTTCCGGTGACAATTGCAGTGGGGAAACATTCAGCAACTTCATGCACTGCTGAGCGCATCTGCACGTTGCCATAATTGTCTTACTATTATAACCAGTATAATAATGTAGCAAGAAAGCTCAAATCACTTTATAAAAATGGAAAAAACAAAAAAAAAACAAAAAACCTAAAATTTTTTGTTTACCAAACGAGATATAGGGTTATTTTTGCAATTAGCTATTCAAATTGAGCGTAATTTGACAGAGCCCCCATAGAGAGGCAGGCTGCAGGGCTCACTTGCGTTGAGGTATGAGGCAACCAATTAAACCCACCAAATGGGACTTCAGTGACTTTATTGGAATATGCAATATTTACATATTAATATCCGAGAAATCTTCTCCTTTTCACGTTTTTTATTTATTTATTAGTTTTAATCGAGAGGAGTTTATTAAGATTAACCAAAAAAAAAAAAAAAAAAGTAGGCTATTGAAGGATAAAATGGAAATTTAATTTCGGCCTTGTCAGTCTTGAAATATTTACTTCATCAGTCATGAAAGCTTTCTCAGGATCATTAACAATTGGCGAGAGAGTTCCATCATAATCCAAAAATACAACTATTTGTTTTCCCTTAGCTATCTTCATCATTTGTTCAAAAGTGTGTAACGCAGATGGATGCTGTGTCTGCAAACAATCCCAAAAAATAATCAAATAGAGATGCAATACTACTTTATGCATGTAAGAAAGAACATAAATATGCACCCCCAAAAAAAATAAAAAAAATGCTATTGACATTCATGAAAAGAAGAAAAATATTTGACGATAGCATATACATGCATGATCGGATGGGGATTCCGTGCAATGGCCTCATGTGAGAGGTTGTTCGGACTCTACCTGCTCAAGCAGCTGCCGAAGAACCCCTCGCATGAGGCTATCCATTGCATATGGACAGGCAGACAGCCTCATTACACTGTATCCCAATCCTGCATGATCTAACTCAATATATAGTATAAACAAAAATATGACTCACAAGACCATATGTAGCAATGTAGTAGATCATCAAAAATACCATATTTAATTTACATGCCAAAATAAATATGTTGTTGCAATCATGTGAGAGGTGTAAGCTTAGTGCCTACCAGCCATTCACTATATGTAACCACACTTGCATCTCTGTTGTCATGGAATTCTCTTTCAATCTCTTCTTGTCCTTGATCTCCCCCATCAAAAGATACATCCTTCTCTTCGGTGGACTGATTATTAGTTCGTATGCAATCTCTTGCAGTAGACGTTAAGATTCTATGGGGTTTGCTTTTGGAAACTGGATATTTATCTTGGGTTATACTCCATGGAACTTTGTATTGAACGAGAGGAAAGCATGGATTTAGAGAAGCACTTCCCTTGGATTTCAAACTATAAACCTTCAATTGGTTTAAACAAGAGGAGGGAACTACAGAAGATGAGGGGAATATGAGTGACATTTAGTTATGATATCGCTACAGGAAATTCTATGGGATAGAAAACTTTACAAGGTTTTCAGATAATTATTCAAAGGAATTTGGGCATAGTGTCAAATTCTGGATACAAGAATGGTTGGGGACCAGTACCAACGTGGCTCTATGATTGTATTGGATGAGTCAGGAAACTCAGCAAGGGAAAAGGAGGAACCAAATTCTGCAAGACCACTGGAAATAGTTCAGACAAAACAATTGTAGTTGTATTATATTGCAAAATTAAAGTGCACGGGACAAAATATAGAAACATTAGAATACTTTTGACATGAAGAACATGCTTTCTTTCTTTTCTGAACAGCATAATGAATTCAAAGTTACAATTTTTAGCAGGGTGAGTAACTAAGGCCAGAAGGAGCTGTTGACTTGACTTGACAAAGTAAAAAATAAAAAAATAGAATGTGAGCACCAACCAGAATGTCTTCATGTCTTCATTGACATTACAGTACACAGTAGGATATGCAAATACAATAATGAAGTGCTTTCATTAGAAATTGAATTTGTTGTGAACAAATAAAAGTTCAAAACTGTCAAAAGGACCTCACTGGCATATTGAAAATGAAGTGGGTAAATGCTAGTTTGGTATCAAACGATTGTTAGTGTCAGTAAGTAGATAAATGCTTGCAAAAATGTCAAACCGATGATAACATAAGTTCTAAGTTAGGCATTCCCACAAGATAAACTCAAGTACGACGCTACCACCCTATGTTTATGGGTCACGAGTGAACTTAGCCTACATTTGGCGCTTATGGGTTTTGATTTTCAGATAGAATGATGGGAAAAAAAAAAAAATGTCATGGACAATTATCAATCTTTTAACGAGAGAGGGAAAAGGCAAACAATAGCACAGAAAACAGACTCAAACTGTATGGGTAATTATCAACCCAAAAAATCTCAGAAGCAAACCAACTCAAGCTCGGGTACTTACATTGTGAAATGATATTCTCTCCACGATTGGAAACACCACAAAACGTATATGGTATACACGCGCGAGAGAGAGAGAAATATGAGGTACGAGGGACTCTCCAGAGAAATGCTACCTGGTGGGGATGATATGGCTGGATGAGGATCCACAGCAATTTTTAAGAAATTGCCGTGGCAGCAACTTTCATTTGTAAGGCCAGAAATATGGGATCAGGATCCACCAACAATTTTGATATGTAAGGTCAGCAACATGCCACGTCTTCTTTCATATTCTTTTGTTTTTTTTATAACATCTCTTCCAAAGACAACTTTTAGTAACGTGGTTTCAAGAAGTAATTCAATCGGCTAGAATCATGTCTAATGAAATAGAGATCTTTAGTTTGAATCTTTCTTTCCTTCTTGTGCGGACATGTAAAAAAAAAAAAAAAATCCTTAGTAACGTGGCATATTTCTGGACGAGGATCCACAGCAATTTTTAATTAAACAGTCATGGGCCTTCATTGCCAAATTTCATAAGGCCCACCATCTATAAAATTGCTTTTTTGGTTTTTCATTTTTTACAATTAACTCCAAACATTTTATTCGTCTTTTAAATAAATCTTTCAACTATTTCTATCATAAGCTATGTAAAACTTTAATTATATGATTAAAGAAATAAAACTGTACAAATTTTCAAATAAACAAAAAAGAAAAAAAGCATGTTAAAGAGCATGCAGAAAAAATTTCCTCATGTAACAATTTCCTCAACCCTATTTTATAAAAATGTCATATGTCAATTTGCTTGTGAAATGCATATTGCACATGCATTTTTTAATAGAAAGGTAAAGTTAAAAGAAAAATTATTAAAAAAAACATGTGATTCTCCTATGTTATTTAAAAATACATGTGCATCTTACATGTAAATAGACATATGGCATTTTTATAAAGAAAATTATGTCCGATATGGTGACGTTAACTCAAGAACAATTACCATGGTCCCCAATGAGTAGCTCAATCAGCTAAAGATCACGACTCATGAAGCGAATGTTATTAATTCGAATCTCCCTTCCTCTTTTTGTGTAGACATGTAAAAAAAAATCATTTACCATGACAAACATCTAAGTAACTTTCATAACAAATCTACAGCAGAAATATTTTTGATTTTTTCCTTTGATAGTATTTTTGATACATTACAAAGACAAAAATTGAATTAAAAATAAAAATAAAAGGACCAGCAATCCACCCACTATATATACAAGTTTTCTATTTAACAAGTGCAATAGACAATAGTGGCGTTGTACAGTTGATGGAGATGAACAGTGCATGAAGATTGAAGCAGATTGATGCTGGACAAAACTAAGATTGCTCGGCCAGATTAATTAGTCGGAAGAAAAGCTTCTTCTCCACCCGGTAAGCTTTGTCAAGAAATTCATGACCTCTATTGTATCACGTAAAGAGAATGAAGTGTCCGCCCTCTTTGGTGTGGAAAACACGACGAATTAGGAAACCCCCTTCCAACTTTCTTTATAAACTGCAACCAATATTCGTATACAATTATCACATTACCATTCATGTGCCCTACTTGCATGCATGCATCAATCATATGCCATCCACAAAGTGTAATGTCATTTATTAGATTATTATACAAATATTAATTATTAGAGTTAATTTTAACCGTCATGTCATTGCAGTTATATATATATATATATGTTTGCGTGAGCAAAATTATGCGTTGGCCTTTGTAGAAATTAAATTGCAATAGCAAATAGCATTGAGGAAAAGAATGGATTTGGTATTGTTAATGGGTGTAATCGCGGCGATCGAAGACAGTTTTTGGTTGGATTTTGTGTAAGGGGCATAAATATATCCTTTTGAGGATGGATTTAGGCACCTAGCTCCACATGCATGTGGCCGCATGCAACAGCAGCTCCTGATGAAGGGAAAGATTATTTTGTTAATTTGGACGGTTAAAATATACAGGCTGTATGAATTAAATTAAAATTTAAATTTTTAGTAATATTATTCTTCTTCCATTTTTTTCTTTTTTTCCCTTGAATAGGTATTAGTAGAAGAACATGAGAAAAGGCTAATATTCGGTTCCAACCAAAGATTATGCCTAAAACCCTGTTCCTTTATTCGCTGAGTAAATGGAGATGAAAGCTGATGTAATGAGATCCTAATCTTGGAATAAAATCCAACCCAGTCCATATGGTAGAAGACGCATCACTTAGGACCACCCCAACCCCAAAAACCTTGAAGGTAGTTTTGATAGGTGCATCAGTACCACCCCAACCCCAAAGACTTTGGAGAAAGATTAGGACCACCCCAACGCCAAAGACCTCGAAGGTAGTTTTGATAGACGCACTAGTTAGGACAACCCCAACTCCAAAGAAATAAAAAACATCAAACACCACTTTTTGTTTGGTAACTGGAATTAAATAATTGAAGGCAGATTTGTAGCAAGATTCTGGACAGTTGATTTCTAGAGGCAGAGTTGCTTGAGTAATGCTATACAATTTTTTTCTCGTAATGCCTGAGCAATTGGCAATTGGACTCATTGTGAAATAGTTGAGAAATGCTAGGTTTACAAAAAAAAAAAAAATTACAAAATTACGTGGCAAAACATAATTGGATTTCTCAAAATTTGAATTTATCTCATTCCCAATCATTTTATGCCATATCACTTTGTAAATATTTTTGTAAGCCTAAAATTCCTCTTTTTAAAAAGCTGCCTTTTTTTAATAATAATTTTGAGTTTTAACCATTTTACAATAAATTTTTCGTTGATTACTTAACAGAAGCTATGTTAAATATCAATTATGTCATTAAAAGATTATAAATAATTCATTATTAAAAAGAAAAAAAACAGGGCCTGAGTGGCAAAATATCTTACTGAAATACTTTATTAAAAAACGGCCAAAACTTGAAACTATTATTGAAAATTTTTGAAACCATCTGAGTTTCTTGAAAACGGGTCAAAAATTAGGATAATAAACAATATTTTTGAGAAATGCTGGAAATCCCATTTTTACCAATTATTCCAATAAACTACTCATTAACAAAATAACAGAGTCAATTAATAACACATACAAATACAGAGAGAGACAGGGATGCCAAGAGGGGAGGGAGGCCATAAACCATAGTCAAATACTCATTAAAAGCTACGGACAGTGTAAATCTAATCCGTTAAGGAAACCCCAAAGTAATCGATAATAATCTCAACAACTACCGCACCTGACCGGCAGGGGAAAATGAACTAAAATTACCAAGACAACCACAAATCAGGAGGACAAAAAAACAAGGAAACTTACCGGATAAAATTCAAATTTCACTTAAAAATCAGTCAACTGGCTCGTCAAGCTCGGCGTATGCTGTTTCAAGGTGGGCTTGCTCGGCCTCTTGCACCTCCTTCTCCGTCTTCCTTCCCTTCTTGCACTTGTAGTACACACTCATGAAGGTTCCCACAGCTCCATACTTCTTCCTGCATTCCTCATAGAGACCAGCATCAAACATCCTCCAGAAGTTTTTCTCATTCAGTTCAGATACTGCATACTGAGGCTGGAACCCATGATTTTCGATCAACCAGCTCTCCATTCGACGGACTGCCTCAGCACCGTCAAAAACCTCACCCCTCAAGACAGGGCCAGGTGCATAGTAGACCCCGACATCAGTGTACATCTGAGCATACTGTGTGTCTCCCTGCCTGCGATGTAGCTCAAAGCCTGGTTCAGGATACACCATAGTTTTGACAGGGAGCTTGTACAGTCTATGTGGGCAAAGCCAGATGGGATATACCTGAATAATTAATCAACAATAATCCAACTTATGCAAAAGAACAAAATATTAAAGATATATAAAGAGTTATTGCATGCATCAACCTAACATTTTTTTTCTTCTCGTGTCTCTATTCAAATTTTACGTTGGGTTACATATCACTTCTCCATCCCAAATTACAAAGGAATTAACTACTTCTAGAAGTTAAATTTGTCCCTCTCAGCATCCTTCAAAAACCAAAACCACCATTCTGATTTATCTTAAAAGCATGCTCTGCAATTCTCACTTGCATGCATATCACTTTAGGAACATTTGTACGACCTTACAAGAGTTCTACAGTTGATATCGATCAGAAGTTTTCATATTTAAAGGTTCTTCCAACACACCCAACATACAACAAAAAGAGTTAAAAAGCAATAGCCTGGGTTGTCAGCTTAAGGCAGTCTACTATTAACGTCCATAATGCACCAGTGACCTGACGTCCTAGTAGTAATAGCACCAAGAAAACAATCATATCATCTTAAAGGAAATGTAAGTGTCTTTTCTCCCCCCACCTCAATCCCTTTGTTCCCTTAATTTATCCTCATATTGCTAAGATGTATATAAATTTGACAAGAAATAAATCACAATTGAAATCTCGGAAAGAAGTACCTCCATCTCACGGTGGACCCACTCGAGAGCATCCCCAACCTTGTAAAGAGGAACAAGCATGTCCTGAATTACATGCATCTCATGGTAATAGTTCCTGATCGCTTCACCTTGAGTAGCTTTGAGCAGAGAAACCTTGGGTGGCATCAACCAGCCCAAGAGAAACCTAAACCAAAACTGATCTGCAAAAGGAAGGATAAGCTTTCCCTCCCAGTATAGACACCTAGTGTGCCTATGGTAATACTCCCTGGTTGGGATATACTCGACAAACTCTCCTCTCTTTAGTGCCGTCTGTGCATACTGGTAAAACCAGGGTTTGAACCACCATCCAACACTGTTGATTACATTTCCCTTCTTCTTGGCCTCTTCTTTTGAGGCATACTTACCTGTCATGCATACAGCTTCAGTTGGATTATAAATCATGGTCTCAACAAAATCTGGAACCTTCTCTGGATTATCCTGGTCTCCATCTCTGGGAGCAAAAGAATCAATATATCCCTGTGCAAGTTCCTTTATATTACCCACAACAGGCTTGTATGTAAGCCTCATGTACTCCTTAATGTGTATAAGCTTGATTTCAGCAGAGACAAGAAATCCCAGTGTACCCTGAGACCATGGAACGGCATAGAAAAGATCGGAGTACTCATTATCTTTGGTAGCTCTAACAACTCGGCCATCAGCTAGAACAATTTCATAGGCCACAACAGTATCAGAGAATAGGCCATAGAGGTGAGAGCTACCTTCAATCCCATAGCCATTGATGAGGCCACCAACAGTAAGGTCATCAAGCTCAGCAACTACTGCAAGGGACAGATTCATTGGAACAGTGGCCCTGCTGATTTGCCCCATGTTGACTAGGGGCTCAACTCTTGCAACCATTCTGTCTTTATCAATTTCAAGGATATTTCGAAAGGCAGATAAATCAACCTCAAAATGCCTAGCCCGCTTATAGTCAACATTGCGCATTCCAACAGCAATCCATGGTTTCCGTGCTGTGCAGACAAGACCATCCCTTGATGGGTTTCTCTGTTTGAGTCGTTTTACAACTTTCTTGACATTTTCATCATGCTCCTTCTGACGCTGCTTGAAGGACTTCCTCTCGGATCTAATGTCCCCAAGATATGTGAGGAAGTAAAGGGTGAAGGAGATAGGGAGGACAACAAAAATAACAATAATCCATCGAAAGTTAACAAAATAGTCCACCCAGATCTTCTTCCTCTTTGGGCGGAGGGGCACATCAAGATCCGACATTGTGGGGAGTAAAGGCACCTTCTTTGCTGCACTAAAGAAAACAAAAGGAAATTATAAATAAAAGTAGCATAAGTTATGCATTTGATTTTCAGAGTTTCCAAGACAGAAAATACTAACTTATATAAGAACAGATTTGCTTTCACACATAATAGGAGACCGAAAGCATATAATCAATTTCATAAAAATTGTACTTCATTAGAACACATCAAGGGAAAAAACTTGAAAATTGCAAATAAGCAGCCAAAAAGAACATACTAATTTTTTCACATGTATCAATTATAGTGCTAGCAAACTCATATCTTAAACAAACATCAATCTATCAACGGGAGTTGAGATGCAAAAAGCCAGCAATGCCAACTGCACCGTTTGCTTTTGTATATGCTCAACTGGTCAAAATAAGTGATTATGCCCAATATTCCAGATTGGTAAACAACTCATACACCCCATAGAACTTGAATCATGACCTTTCCCACCACCCTTCTATGAAAGTTAAAAGTGCAATCGGGTGAAAAATATTGTGAGGACCATCACTTCATTTCTAGCATCAAAAAGTTCATTTTCTATGCCAAAAAACTATCAAGTTCAATTATCTTTGCAATAACAAAGTGGAAATCCAATTCATATATCAGATATCCTCTTCATCAAGAACTCACCCCAAAAAAAAAAAAAAAAAAAAAAAAAGAGGACGTGTTATTATGCCCTTTGAGAAATGCCATGGATGCTCCCTGCCATGGCAGTAAAAATTACTATTGGTTTTGGACGGGTTAAGCTGTATATTGAACATCAATAGTGATTTTCACTTGAATTACATGTAGTATTTCTTTGTACCCTTTAGATCTAGTCAATAAGAATGGCTAGAATTGCATGCACGTGCAGTATGCTGCATTATGCATATGAAATGCTTAACCCATAAAATTTTGATAAGGAAAAAAGATATTGATTCGGTAGTATAACAAAATCAGTAATCAACAAACTGTTCAGTCCGGTTGAAAACGGAAAACGGCAGAAAATCTAAGACAGAGTCTAAAGTCAGAATCAGTAAATTCCAAAACATTTGAGAAAAGGACAATCCCTGTAACCCAACCCAAAAGTCCAAACACAATCATCACAAATGAAACCGCAAATACTATTTCTTGCAGTTACTGAGATCTGCTACCAAAAAACAAACTACATTGCCAATTTTAGCAAAATGAAGCCGAAAAAGCTAACTTTCACAACATCAATCACCAAATGATTAGCCATTCTCCGATGTGTTCTCAGACGAAGAAAAAAAAAATCGTGGAATTCAAATTTTTAAAGCAAAGTACGTCCGATTACAGATCAAACAGCTATTAAGCAAACGAAAGGAAAAGGTGCAATTTAAAAATAAAATAAAATAAAATAAAAAACACACACGCACACGCACACGCACACGCACACGAACATCTCATAGAATCTAGATCCAAGATCTCCTGCCTTAGAAGCAAACCACGGTCGTTTTTGGATTCCGAGAAAATGTAGTACTGTAGTAAAAGAAACACAAATTTCTAAGCACGACGATGTGACTATGTTTGGATTCAGAGAAAATACAGTAAAAAAAAAAAAAACCCGAGTACAATGAAACTGCGGTCCAGTAGGTTTCTAAGAAAATAATTAGAAAAAACAATGATTAGTAAATCTGGCACAAGTTTCCTTACTTTCGACTCTTTTCTCTTTCTCAGAAACTAAATGAAATGAACCAGAACCAATATACTTAGAACTTCACTTTCTTAATAGCCAAACACAGGCAGCTCGAGAAAATCTCAACGCATCCAAACACACCACATAAAAACCCTCAAAAATGTTTTAGAGTGAGAAACGTTCACCATGAAAAGCATAAACGACAACACTCAAAAAGTCTCGCAGCCAACACCCAAAATCACAGAGAGAGAGATAGAGAGAGAGCGAGCACCTGAAGCAAGAAGGCGAGCTCAGGAAGAGTAAGATCGGAAGTGTAAAGGAATAGACATAAAAGCAAGATAAAGGAGTGAAGTATAAATTATTTAAAAAAAACTATTAAAAAAGTAGAAAGAGAGAGAAAGTGAGCGATTGAGCGGATCTTGAGGGTCTACCGTTATGGTGAAATGTCATACGGACAAATTGCTCTAATAAAAGCATATCAATGACCTTCGTTTTCAAGCCATCACAAAAAATATATCTATTTATATATATTCCGTTTGGGTTTTTTTTTTTTTTTTTTTTAACAATTCCGTTTGGATTTAAAAACCAAAACAATTTGACGTTTTCAAAATTTTTAAAATTATATTTTGTTGAAATTAAGAACGCCCCTATAAAATGGAAAGCATATTCTATTTAATTATTAGAAAAATTATATGTAATTCTTTCAAATTACCAAAAAATTGTTTAATGTTTTTGAGAAAAATACATTTAATAAAAATTAAAAATATATGCATATATTAGTAAAAAATATATAACATGAAAACAATAAAAATAAAGAATTACTTTGAAGTGGCTGAACCATTCTTAGGTGTTTGGGGTGCATTGAGATCTCCTCCAATTATTTAAAATTAGAGAATCTCATGTTACAAAATCGTGGCCCTTCATTTTAAATTCAATAATTTATAAAATGCCAACTGCTTTTGTATAACCGTGACATTAAATTTTGATTTTAAGTTGACTTTTGCTTTACTGAAGTTTAAATAATTTTATAAACTATTTAATTTAAAATGAAGGGTCATGATTTCGTAACATGAAAATATCCAATTTTAAGTAATTGGAATGGATCACAATCCGTTTAGGGTAAATGGAGGTGGTTTTACCACCCCTAAAGACCCGTTCTTTACCATCTTTTTTTTATAATAATAATAAAATTTGTTATAAATTTTTTGTTTTTCCTTTTCTTTTAATTTATCAAAACAAATATACGAACAAATAATCTAAAACACTCATAAAATACTGAAAATTATTTTTACATTTAAATCATACCATTAAAAAAAAAAAACATTTAACAAACTAACCCGATAAAATTGGAAGTAGTTTCAAAAGGGGTTAAAATTCTATTTATTTATGGATTTTAGGATTTTGCATAGAGCACGTGTTCGTATCGACATGATTTACGGATCCAGCCGGGAAAAAGAAAAAAACAAAGATGACGGAGAAATCGAAGTCAGATCCGTCAACAAAAAGCAGGCGCAACCCACGAGATTCGCTGTTGCTCACGTTGGGACTACTCACAATGCCAACACCGTGACAGCCTGCCTGACAGTTTTTATTTTTCTATTTCTTTCTTTTAGTTTTTTTTATTTGCAACAAAAAAAACGTTTCTGAATTATAAATACTCTTAGCCGTATTTTATATACGGGAAAGGTAGTACAATTATTGTTGCGGGGGCACTAATCTCGATTAAAGTAGGCCTTGGGGTCTTTTTTAAGATCACTCACGTTGGTTTCTGAAAATTCAATTCATGGTAAAATGTATTTTAATATATTTTGTAGTCAAATAATGCAGCTTTTTAGTAATTAATATATTTTTTTAAATAACTGACATAAAAAATTATTTAAAATTCAAGTTTTCATGGATTAGTCGGGAACGAAATTCACCGAAAGATACTGTAGATCTAAAGACTGATTGAGACGGTGATAATCAAAAAATTAAACAAAACATAAATCAAATTTAAATATAAAAAATTTCTCATTGAACGTATGATATTATTTTATTTAAACAATATGCTCTATTTTTATGAAATTAATAAAGAAAAAGCATTGTCATATTAGCCATTATTCTTTACATTGATTTTTTTTTTTTTTTTTTTTTTTTGCTATACCATTTAAATATTATTTATTCATTCCTTACTCGAACAACGGAACAAGCATAACTTTAATTGCACAAAGAATAAATACGAAAAATATAGCAGTCTGGATCCAATCCAAGATTTGACCGGATAAACTTGATTTGGTGTATATATATATATAGTAGCAAAATGCTCGTGTGTGACAAAAACCCTTCGGCTATGTTTAGGTCATTTAATTTAATATATTAGACTTAACCTCTTCTGGCATTGAGAATGGCCTGGACACAACTGTGTTACAACTGATAATTAATTAAGTGCGAGCATAATTAATAGTAAATTTGTAACTGGTAGGACAGAAATTTCCTCCAAATCAGTTTAGATAAAATATCTTCCGACCTATTTAAAATAGTTAAGAAATTTCTATTCTAAATGATATGTCTCTTATTTTATAAGAATAGAATGGTCATTTCACATTTTTGTTTGACCATTATACCCTTTAGAAAGGAGGCCCGGATCCTTCTCCTATGTCTAGGCAATTTTATGAACAATAATGCTTAATGGGCAAACGTGATTTGTGTGCACCTTTCTTTTTCACATAACCCGCAACTTGGAAATGCATAACTAGTGTGGACCATGTCACCATGTGGTATATATTGCCCCAAGCCATGGCTAATGAGTTTATGAGTGTAGACCATGTGGTAGGGCCAGATAGATATTTTCAATATTTTTGTTGTTTGTATTATTAGCAATTCAAATAGTAAGTGTCTTATAGGATCTAATTGTCTTTCAAGCAGTCTATCCACCTATTAAGTTTAGGACAGATAAATTTCATTAGAGTTCTCTCACATTTTCTGATCGAATTATTAGATATATGAATCATTTGATCCACGCGGGCGGCAATGCCTAAAGCTGTGGGAAGAATCTAAAAAGGTAATCACGTTAACTCATAATTAGAGAGTGTGGGGTTAATATATTGCATGGACGTGCTTGATACAACTAGTTTTCGCTGTCTTAATTATAGTTGTTATGTTTGATATCATAGTGTCAGTGAAACTAGGAATATTCTTAGTCATCCATATCCACTGTACTAATTTTGAGTTGCAACTTGCAACTATAAAAACGCATACATAATCATTATGCTTTTCTATCTAATGTGATGTGGGATCAATATGTTTTTGTTTTTATTTTTGTATGTCCCTTGCCCTTAAATGGCCCTTAACGAGCCTCTAAAAAATCTTGTATACCATGACCAATGCCCCAGTTTTTATAAAATAGAGCTTGCTGCTTTAACAAATAAACTTCATTCATTCATTGTTTAACCGCTACTTTGGCTAAATCATGCGGAGCATAATTTGCTTATCTTCTAGTGTGGCAAATCAGCCGGCTTTGCATCATATTCAACACCACACGTGTATTCTTCACGAGATATGCTATAGTGCAATAAAAATACTATTTTTAACCCATAAAAATCTTAGATGGCAAAAGGCCACAGGCCCATAAGTGGGTAGAACCACAGTAATAATGAATGGGGCCTATGGCCGCTTGCCACCTAAAACTTTTATGGGCGAAAAATGGTTTTTTTATTGCACTAAAACATTTCTCATTCTTCACTAGCTGTCCATATTTACTCTAATTTTGTCCCGTGTAACATATATAATATGGCTGGGAAAAGCTCTAATTAATATTAAGAGAGAGAGAGAGAGAGAGAGGCTTGCTCATTGGAACCTTCACTAAGAAGACCCTCGGAGATATATTGGCAAATCCATAATCAAGAATCTAGATTTAATGTCATCATAAATAACCTAGCATTCTCAGGAAATTCAGAGAGAGAGAGAGAGAGTAAGAGGGACTGAAAAATAAATGTCACTCAAAAAAGAAAAAGAAAAATGATATATTCATATGTGCAACCATGATCCCTAATAAATGTTTAGACAAGATATCAAGCTTGACTTCATAAAACTGTCTTTTGTAGAAATCATTTGAAGGGGTCTACCTCCCAAGTAGAACCTTCTAATGCTAGAAATAATTATTTACCTTTTGCCCTCTTTTTGGGGCAGACTAAATACCCTCCAATTCCAGAAAAAAGAAAAAGTTGCTCTATTTTTGTACCCGTGCCCTATTTGATATGGCTCGGATAAAAAGAGTCATATGAATAATGAATAGAGAGGTACAACCCCCTTTCCCCTTATTGAATTGGACAAAAAAAAAAAAAAAAAAGAATAGAGAGGTACAAGCTCATATACACTACTACTTGAGGGTCAAGACAAATAGGCCAAAACTTTCCTGCCGCCAACAGAACATTCCTCTGCCACTACCATGAATTTACAGAATGTAATATAAGCCGGTGGAAAATGAACCATTTGGTGAGTCCATTGCAAGTGTGAAATTGAAGTTTTTGCACAGCCTGCAATCATACAAGATATTTTCATTGAGCAGTCAGTCTATGAAGAGGGGTTTTCAAAATTTGAGACAGGATTATGAAGCTATGGAGAGGAATTTTCAGAATTACTTGTTAGAAAGAAGCACTAAAAGTTACTTCTTTGCTACCACTGTTGCATATCAAGGATTGAAGAAACTTGAACCGCCAACATTGAGAGCAATTAAAACCGATATACAAGTAATCACAGCAAGCCAAAATAAGGCTGATCCTGCAATGGACAAGTTTTAGACAGTCATCAGATCACACAGCATAAACCAATCATAAATTGTGAACTGTAAATATTAACTGCATCTGAGAGTTCATATTAACACAACACCTCTAGAACCTTCAGGGTCATCAATGGAGTTCGAGGGGATGGATTCAGCATTAAGACCACGTGACCTTGGTATTGTGGACCCTGTAGTTGAGACATCATCTAAACGTTTGGTATTTCCCGCTTCAGATGCCACTATCCCTTGAAACTCTTCACTCACAATCAATGCGGCTAGAACATCCATAAATGACTCTTTATCTGTCTCATTTGAAGAATCTCTTTCATCCTTCTCATATTCAACATTTGACTGATCATAATCAGACAATTCATCATCTGAAGCATCCACATCAATGGAATCTTCCTCAGGCCTGTCATCTTCTTCATCCTCTACGTAAGCTTTATACGTCAGTCGAAGTAGTATCTCTCCAGAAGAGCCCTTTTTAAAGAGTCCCCAACCTCCTTGCAAGACCACAATCCTGTCTGTTGGTACAGTGTCTTGGAGAGATCCCAGATCAACCTAGAAATAATATTCAACTGAGAAGCCATGCAGATAGGTAAAAGAAATTGACTAGGCATACTCTCAGCTCTCTGATCAAAACTTTCTATTGTATATTAAGTTTCCTGTGAATGCAGTCAACCTTGTGCATGAACTCGTTACAGTAGGTCTGTAGCTTAACTACATTCACACCCTCAAATGAAATGTCAATTTCAATAT
Organism: Corylus avellana; assembly: GCF_965113065.1. Classification (NCBI taxonomy): domain Eukaryota; kingdom Viridiplantae; phylum Streptophyta; class Magnoliopsida; order Fagales; family Betulaceae; genus Corylus; species Corylus avellana. The sequence goes on from NC_142493.1 coordinate 29,815,026, forward strand.
CCAATTATTATGGGATGACTAGTTTGCCTTGAAAGAAATTTAAGATACCATTGTATTAGCATACTACTTATATATGTCTACATATTATTTTTTGTTTTTTAGACTAGACATACACTGGCCGTATATGCCAATAATACCATTAAACATGAGATGCGGGCATCTCACATGGATATTTATTCTGGAAAGTAGAGCTAAATGGAAAAATGAGTTTCATGTGGACTGACGTTGTTGGCAAAAGTGTTTTTTTAAGTACTCCTATCCAAGAAACTAGGTCAAAACTTCAATCTAATGGAGACGCGTCATAATTACATAATATGTCAATTAAATAAGTTAGGCAGCCATGCCAAAATTTATCAACAAAATAATACTTTACCTCCGCTGTTCCAATAGTCAAATCTGTGAATCCTAGAGAATCCTTTACTTGGATGAATAATTTTTGTTTTCTAGGGTTCGCAACGAGCATATGAAAATCCTGCCAAAAATCACATGAATACATGTAGTTCACTTCAGATTAAAATAAATTTAACTGACATAATGAACTTCTAGCAAACCCACGAAAAACAATAGATGAAATATTTTCCTTTTTGGATAAGAATAGAATTACAAAGAAGCTTCACCTGATTCCATATTGGCTCACCAGGTGGCCCAGTGATTGTGGTTTGACTATTCTTTTTACTGCGTATGCTCTGATCTCCCAGGCTTAGAATAACATATGGATCAGTTTTGCCTGGCAAAAAACAGAGACGAGAGGAGATATAAAGGGATCAAAGGAGGAAATATATATGGATCAAAGGATCACATTATGGGCAAATGACAAACTTTTTAGAAAACAAAAGAGCAGCTTAAAATCAATTGCATACTGTTCTAAATGAGAACAAATTAACAGGATGTGCAACTCAAATAGTTGATAATTTTAGCAAATTGGATTTCACAAATTCATAAAACCTACTAGAATCCTCTTTGGAAACAAGTACACAAGGAGATATAATTGTTACCAAAGAAAACATAAGAAAGATTCCGAGCATCTACAAGAGTCGCTGATAGTTCTCCAGAAAAATCCTTGTTTCCTTCTTGCACTTCCCCTGATTTGAAGAAATTAGCAATAGGACCAACCGCTTTTCCCTTTTGGAAATCTAAAACAATCTTCTTTGGACGAACAAACAGTCGAGGCAAATCCTCAGTGAGAAGTTTGGTCAAAAACCTAGAAAAATGCAGTCAGGAATTTGGGTCAAAGAGTGGACAATACAGATAACAGGCATAAAAACACAACCGATATGGATAATGCACCTCCAAAGGAAATACTACACCATGAGAACTACTGGCATGCATTCAAGAGAAGAATAGAGAGATACTTCATCGATATAAAAAGGACTAAGCATATTAAGATTAATTGATACTTCATCGAGATAAGATACTAAGGGGAGATATTTTTACACTATTTGGGAAGTCTAAGGATCAACTTACAGATGCATAATGTAACAGGTAGAAGCTTTTATTTTATTTTTTAAGCTGGGCTTGGTATATATGCTCCAATTTGAGGGGGAGTGTTAAAAGTTTAGTAGAGGCTATTATTGCAACAAGTATACACTATATGAGGGTATCCTATCTTTTTGTTATTTTCCCCTTATACAAATATCACATGTAATATAATATTATATTACATAATGTAATCAATATAATGCATATTTGTGAGTGGCAACTAGGGTCAACTAGAAAATCCTCTTCTCATACACCTTCTATATATATATTTCTCCTTCTCTTTTCCTTAACCCTATCATTAACAATTATCACAAAAAATAATCCTAACACACATACATGAAATATATCTCAAAGCAGATGCAAGTGGAGCCCTCAAAAAAACTCTTTCCTTCCTAGATTAACCAAATCAGTATGAAACATATCCTACCTTTTAGAAAACATAAATTAATTATAAAAACAAAAGAAAAAGATGATAATGGTTGCATTTACAAGGAGCATATGCAATAATTTATAATGAATATGGGAGATAAAGTCCACTTACATTGAGAGAACAGGAATTGCTGATTTTGCCCAATGTGCACACAAAAGAAGAGAAAAGGAGTAAACATGCATCAGTATCTTTGATATCAAGAAAAATAGCTACTACTAAGGCCATGCAATTATGACATCATACCCATTAAATTGAACAAGCGGAATGGGGACAATTCAAATTTGATCTTTGGAAGTGAAACAAAAGCCCATGAAACAGCTCCCACGTAAGGCTCCGTTGGTATCAATCGCAATTTGACCCAAAGCTCCCCATCAATGTCAAAATCTCGAACACCAACTGGGACAACAATGGGGATAATACCAAATTTTAGTGAAAGCATTAACAGCATACGAGCACCACCAGTATATCGGAGGCCTATTTGGTACCTAGATGACATCAAAGGATTTACAAATCAGTTTAGTGAAATATTGATCTGATAAACAAGGATCTTAATTTCCAAATGCTATAAAATTTCGCAAATTACATGCAGATATATCATATAAAACTTCCACAGCTCATGCAAACAAAACCCTGGACATGTCAGTCAAACAAACTTATTCTTGTCTCCAATCTAATACTGTCAATTTGGTAATCAATGTCTGATCCGTTAACCCGAAATCCAATTGATTGGTTAACTGGTAAAACATAGTTATATGGCAATCTGAAACAATTTCAAACATTACCAAATGATCAGTGATTAGATCCAACTTCAGATTCAGAGAAATTGTTCAGTGGAAACATCAAAGTATCACCTCTATATGGTGTCCATACATACTCACCAAAATAGTGAGGAATATTTATATTGAATTACTCTTTTTTTTCTTAGATAATGATAAACTATATCAATAAAGTAGGAAACTCATTGGCACCCATAAGTATACTTGAAAATTACTCAAGTTGTAATTAGAGCTCTCTAAAATCACTTATAAAGTTCAATCTCACCTAGTAAGAACCAATGGGAACTCAGAACTCAGGGTCCATGAGTGAGGGAGATTATGACTACCCAAAAAGTTTTTTTTTTTTTTGAAATATACTCATAAGTACTAGGTTTCCCATTGGTTCCTTACTAGATGAGATTGGGAGAGATTAGACTTTATAAGTGATTTTAGGGAGCTTCAATTGTAACTTGAGTAGTCCTTTTAGAGTAATAGCGCAGATGTAACTAGTACTTTTCCTAGATTGTTACAAAAATACTGTAAATAGAACCGACTTATTCCAACAGCTAATCATTAAAGCGTGACTAAACCTTAGATTCCAAGATTGGGTTCCTCCATCATCCTTGGGGCTCCTACAGGCTACAGTAGGAGAACATAGACACATCTTTACCCTAAGTTATCATGAATGTATATGAAAACATCTTTTTTAAGGCAACACCCCCTCACCAAATATCATGCCAAAAAAGGACTCTCCCAGCATTTCCAATCTTAAAATAAATGGAACCCCAAAGCCTCTCCCAACCCACAATTAACCTTCTCCAAAAACAACACCCATGAGACCTCCCTTACAATACCACTGCAGCTGCAGGAGCCCTACCTGCATGCCACAAATGACCTACGAATAGGAAGAATCCTAGAACAAAATGAGAGGTACCTAACCAACTTCTTACCAACTCCGAAGTCCACCAATCCCAACTGTCCGCCTAGTTTACTCCAATCACTAGTCTCCAAAAATGTTTCCCCTCCTCACCAAGTCACCATAACTTCACAGCCATTTCCCCAATAGAACATGTAGGAGATTCATTGAAATTTCTCCAGTCTATTCGCCACATGGATGGGAATAGTGAACAGTGACAACAACAGGGTAGGCAAGCTGGATGCACTTAATAAGGGTGATATGTCCCCCTATCAACTGGTACAACAACTTCCATCCTGATGACTGTCTCTCCATTCTCTCACAGGCTAAGCTCCACGACTCACTAGCCTTAAAAGGACATACTCTACTTCCATATGGGTAAAGAACATACTCTACAACATAAAACCTCAGCCAACCCCTCGAGACCAATAACATCCATTGCCTAAATTCGCTCTAAAGCCTGAAATGCCCCGGAAAGAAAGAGCCAACCTTACGTAGGCGAGGCATTCAGTGTTGGCATCACAAAACAGAACAGTATCATCAGCAAGCAGCAAACGATAAATCGTAAAAGCACCTCTAGAACCACCACCAACATGGAAACCAGAGATAAAGCCACCCTCCATTGCTCAAAAAAGCATTATACTAAGAACGTCCATCGCAAGAATAAAGAGTAACTGTGCAAGTAGATCCCCTTGCCTCAGCCCCACTCAAAGCTATCAAAGAAACCAAAACGAATAACTAGTAAAGACACACAAAAGACTTAAGACAAGCAAGCTTTACAAAGAAAGGCTGACTCCATCCAAACCAAACACGAAGAAACACAATACAAAATCCGAACAAAAATAGACATAAATATATAAGAAAATAACTTCCTAACAGAAGTAAGCACCGCAAGTTCCATTCAAAGACAGTGATTAACTTACTGCAAATCGTTAACGCGACGCGAAGTCCGGCGCTCAACGTTCCTGACCGAAAGCGGCTCATCCCCCAACGAGAACTGCCTAATCTCAACCCTCTCCACGTAATCAGGCTTCTTCAAGTCATCGATAACCGGCTGAAGCAACCCAATGATCCAATTCTCAATCCCACCTCTGTAAACCTTCCATAACTTCCCCAACACCATGTTCACCCACTCCACCGACTCCTTCCTCTGCAAATCTTTCTCCAAAAACAAGGAAAAGCTCGTCGGCACCTGCGGCCACCCTCCGCCGCCGCTGCCGCTGCCGCTGCCGCCGCCGTCCACCTTTTTTCGCTTCCCAGAAGTCCATACCTTATCAAAAACCACCCCAACAAAGAAGAAGAACACGAAAAGTCCCGCTATATTTCGACTAATGGGCGGAGACGGGATTGGGTGTATGACTCCCAGCTGGGTTCTAAGCTTATCCACGATAGGGTCCTCTTGGAAATTGGTGAAATTGGACCCCACTTGTATCGGTTGTTCCTCGGACAAATCCTCGCCGTCCAATTCATCGGAAAAGCGCTTGACAACGAATATCTTGGCGCCTCGTCTGGTGGAGTTGGCTAGTTCTACGCTGAAATCGTTGAAATTACCGTTGGGAGCCTCGGAGGGGATGGCACACGAGAAAAAGCTCCATTTTCTACGGGAAATAGAAATTCCGCTGGCAAAGCCGGGTTGCTGCCTTCTCCTCTTCCGTTTGGAGAAAGGGATCGATTGGTTGGTTAAGCTCAAGGGATTGAAGCGTCTACATGGGCAGAAGAGCTGCGGGAAGAGCTTCCACGAGCAATCCAAGCTCGCTGAAGGGGATTGCGGAATCATCTAGCAGATTGGAAAACATGAATCCGGAGGCAGAGTTAAATCCGCACGCGGCATTCAATGCGGGAAAAAGCAATTGCAGGCAAAAACGCTGGCCTCTCGCCTGGAGGCGTACAGCAGCGCAAAGAAAGTGGGCGAGTCCACAAAAGGGAAAACACGAGGAACGAGTGCAAAGTGATATTCAAGGCCTCAACATGAGGAAGACGTGGACAATAGTAAGTGCACGTGGGTCGGAGCCAACGCGGTGGTGGAGCCTTCGCTTTTGCTGCGGCCAATTTACGTGGTCTTCGTTTGGATTATGTTTGGCAATCGCGACTTGGATCTTGCGTCGGGATTGCGTCTGCGAAATTTTTTGGATTCGGATTAGATTTCAACACGGTTTGTTCCGAAATGACAAAGTTTTCCACCCAACGTGTAGGAGAAAAAAATTTGTTGAACCTAATTTATAAAAGTGAGATGTGTACTTTCAACATGTAAAATGCACATATTTTTTTAATAACAGAAATAAAGTTGAAATAAATTTTATTAAAAACTCATATGCATTTCATATGTTATTAAAAAAATTGATACATATCATTTTTATAAATTAGGTTTGGAGAAAAACTTTGTCTGTTCTGAAAAGTGAAAAATGTCGGAATAAATAGGGTATTTTTTGTCTTAATTTTAATTTTTAAAAAATATTTATCATAATTGTCGGGAAGATTTTATTATTTTTTCCTAATCTATTTCAACTACTTTGTTTTTTTTATAAGAGTCATGATATTTCTATGTAATAAGTCATTTAATAAAAATGTAGTTTTGTTGGAAATTTTTTTTAAGTAATGGATGTAGCCTTTTAAGGTTAATTACCTCCAATTTTTATGTTTTCTTTCTCTATCTGCTTTTGCCTCTTTCACATATCTTATTTTTATTTTACTACATTAATAGAAGAAAAAAAGAATGAGAGAACACAAATAAGGACAGCATTTCCAAATGCTAACTCACAATGAGAAAGGTTAAATACAACACTTTCATTTTATCTTCATCATATTAGGTTGATATGGCCGTGCAAGTTAATACTTTGATTTTTAATTTTTTTAATTTTTAATAATGGTTGATCTAATGGGGCAAATGGGCACTCCATCAGCCTAATGGCTAATGGGCACTCTTTCATCGGCCTAATAGAATATGATAGGACATGTGTATAGTATTAAGCATTGAGTAATGCTAGATACTACATGATAAGGGCATGTTTTGTTGGTAGAGTAGGCCCGTCAATTGGAATGATTATTCCCTAATAATATTTATTATTTTGTTTGGTTGCACATCATTCTTATAAATAGTTATTATCGTGAAAATAACTATTCCTATACAAAATGAAAGAAATCCACTTAGGGTTGGCATCGGGGGTGGCCCCTAAGGTTCTATTATGTGTGTTCGGTCGCTCATAGATCAATTTTTTATTTTATTTTTTTATTTTTTTCGGTTTAACAAAAAAATAACATGGGTTTTTCATTTCTTTTAATAATAATAAAAAAATGGTATTGTAACCATTTTGGTTCAATTCCAATGAGAAAACATGTCTTGTCACCAAACTAAAAAATATGAATAACTATTTTATTTCACCATCTCAATTTCTAGTAATAATTATTCAGCTTTATAATATAATAATCATTCATCGTACCAAATATGCCCTAAATACTACACCCTCATCCCACTCTCATCTCACTAGGCTACCACATCAGCCATTGAATATTTTTTGTAACCAATAATTGATGGGCACTGCCACGTAAGCCCAATTGAAGGAGGGTGTAATATTTAACATTACTATTTGAGTAATTATAAAAACTATATTTTTATCTTATAATTATTCCACAATATTAATGTGACAGTTCCAACAAACTATTAAATTAGTCATTGTTATATATATATATATATATATATATATATATATAATGCTTGGTAATGCATCTTTCGTGCATGAAAAGGCATTTTTTCAAAACTTAATACAAACACACAAAATACTTTTTAAAACACAAAAGCACATGTTTAAAAAACTTTTCATACTTTGACAATGAATAATGTTACACTTCACACTCATTTTATAAGGGCTAATATGACTTATTTTAAGTAATTTACACTTATTTTTTTAGGTGATTAGCATTATAAATTACTTAACACATACCAAAATAAGTATGAATAATAACGTTATCAATAGAAAAGAGAGGTGAGAAAATGGTCAAGTCTAATTGTTTGTGACAATAACCCGACCCGAAAAAACTCGGTTAAAAGAATCCGCCCATTTTATAACGGGTGTGGTCGTCATTGCGAGCCCTAGCTTAACCCCAGATAGCATAAAGTAAAACCCCAATCGGCGCTCTCTCGTCTCTAAAGTAAAACCCTCTCCCCTTTGTCTACCATTCTTGGACCCGAGTGGAGTCCGTAGCAAAAGAAGCAGTAACAATGTCGATGTCGAAGAGTTCGAAGATGCTCCAGTACATCAACTACAGGATGCGGGTCACAATTCAGGACGGCCGGCAGCTGGTTGGAAAGTTTATGGCCTTCGACCGCCATATGAACCTCGTCCTCGGCGACTGCGAGGAGTTCCGCAAGCTTCCCCCGGCCAAAGGCAAGAAGACCGGCAACGAGGAGCGCGAGGACCGCCGCACACTCGGCCTCGTCCTCCTCCGCGGAGAAGAGGTCATTTCCATGACCGTGGAAGGCCCACCGCCTCCTGAAGAGTCCCGTGCAAAGGCCGTCAACGCCGCCGCCCTGGCGGGACCCGGCATTGGCCGCGCTGCCGGAAGAGGGGTTTCTACGGCGCCGCTCATTCAGGCTCAGCCTGGCCTTGCTGGGCCCGTCCGCGGCGTGGGTGGGCCCGCGCCGGGTATGATGCAGCCACAACAGATGGCGCGCCCGCAGCTTTCGGCTCCGCCCATGACTTACCCGACTCCCCCGGTGATGCGGCCGCCTTCTCAGATGCCGCCACCTCCGTATCCGGGGCAGGGGCAGGGTCCACCACAGATGGTGCGGGGACCTCCACCCCCTGGGCAGTTTGCCGGGAGGCCGGGCGGGGGGATGCCGCAGCCGTTCCCTATGCCACCGCAGTTTGCGCAGAGGCCAATGGGGCCACCACCGCCGGGTCAGATGATGAGAGGACCTCCGCCACCGCCTCGCCCTGGGATGCCCCCGCCGCCGCCTGGTGGTGCTGTTCCCGTTTTCGGGCCTCCCCGTCCGGGCATGCCGCCTCCACCAAACCCTCAGAATCATCAGCAGCAGCAACAGTGAGTGATTAGGTATGCTCCTGCTCTCTTTTCTGTTTGATTTTTCTTGTTTACCATATAAATATGATTGTGAAAGAGATGCTGCTATATTTGTTGCTCTGAAACCGTATTCTGAACTGTATGTTACGAGTGCATTTCATATGTTTTAAATGTGTGTGGTTTGGGCTTCCAGAGCATCGTATTGTGCCTTTTATAAGCTGTTGTCAAGTGTAAGGTTGGTTCCTGGGGACCGGTAGGGGCTTTTAGATGATTCCATTTCCTTCTCGGTGAGGAGATAACGTAAGTTTATTGCATCTGCTGGAAAAAAAAAAGTGATATGTTTTTGTAGTACACACACTCCTACAAAGAGCAAAAATAAAAAGATAAACCATGTGTTAATTTTGTTGCTTTTGGTGTATATTCAAGAGAAATTTATCTCCTTAAATGTCCATGCGTGGAAGGAATTTGTTCTAATTGCTGGGCTCTGAAGGTAACTTAATTTTAAAATGTGATATTGACTCATTGAGGATAGAAATTGGCATGGGGGCTGTGGTTGCATTGTGGACAATTTCTAGAGTAGCCATTTGAATTGCTTCTGTTTCTTAGGTTCTAGAATGAGTTCACTGTGTTGCATTTGTAGCATTTTTATTGGGATTAAAAAAAAAAGATGTTGATGTTTAGGCCTCCTCACATTAGGAGTTCAATTTATCTTGTCATCATCTCTAACATGCAATATGTTTTGTTTCTTAATGCCATAAAACCATTTTAAATATGTCTACTAAGCAAGTGTTTACGTTTTGCTGTGCAAATGTTGCATAGTAATTGGTTCTCAATTCACTTGCTTTCTGAATTGAACCTTTTACAGCATCAGCACCAGTTACTGTTCTGCATAGCAGCTTCAGGGTCACAAAACAGTGGCAAGAGGCACACTCTAGGTCTGCATTATCTGTTCATGTTCTATTCAAGATGAAACATAGTTTAAATGGAGGGTTGAAGAACCATCGCATTTGCAACAGAACATGATAATGAACTTATTTTCTGTTTGTTTGTCCAAACTCATTTATGAATTCTTTCTACTTGGTCTGGTGCCACACATGCATCGCCATCAATGATAGTCCTGTATGCGAGGGTCTAGATGTAACTAGTTCAAGTAGTCAAGTTTTTAAGATTCTATTGATATCATTTAGTGGTATTTATGTAGTATGTGGCAGAAATAAATGTACCATCTAAATTGAGATCAGATGCTAATTTATTATCCATCTGGAAGAGTAGGTATGGAAACTTATTTGAATGTTTGGAGGTAAAAATGTTTTCTCTCATGTTTCATGAATATGATGGCCCTTTGAAGCTTTTGTAGGGTGATCATCTTTACAGACTTTGGCCTTCATGGCTGTTGTACTAGACTACCCTATGTTTGACCTTATGCTTTTCTTCTTGTTGTTTGAGTCAGGTCTGTGCATCATATTTGTAAAGCAAGACAATTGTAGAGAAGACGTAGGTAGGAAGTAGAAAACATCTTCATCTGTTTGTCAACTGTCTGTTTCATTTTTTTGTGTGACCTTATGGATGTGTTGAGTCTACTGATTTGTGGATTCTGCAGATTGAGATAGCTTCTTATTCCTGTTGTATTGGAAATTCAGCTGTGCAGTTGCAGATATTTTCTTGTTTTGTGGAGTGCTTATATTTTATTGGAACTTGTAGAGTTTTTGCTGCTTTTAGTTCAGTTTTATGTAGGAGCTTAAGCAGATTTTCTGTCGTTTCCCGTGTTTCTCTAATTATTATTTTTTTTGGGAGGGGGTTGGGGATCGATATCTCACGCCCATGCGCGCACACAAATATCAGCTACTGATATAGGTGTATGTTTTCTATTGCCAGTAAGATCAAACATAGACTCGACCATTTAATCTGGAAAATTTCTTGGAACATTTTGCCTGTAAGACCAAACATTCTCAAATTCACTCTAGTTGCAGGCCAAAAATACACTTGCTGCCCTATGTGTAATGGTTCCCAAGAAACCATTCAACATATCCTCCTCTCTCGCCCCTTTGCAAGAATCATTTGGAGGAACATTAGGTGGCCCTTGGACACTAGCACTTATGGATCCCTTCCTATTACTGTCTGGATCAAGGCTTTCCTCCGGCCTCATGCAGAGCTAGCCATTCCAAAAGTTGATGTCCATAATTTTCAAGTTACTGCAGCAGTTGCAATGGACCATTTGTTTGGCCCGGAACAAAAACCATTCATGAAGATAGCTTTAGTGGAAGATAGCTTTGTTTATTTACTTTTTAGAGGCACATATTCCTTGTGTGAAATGGTAGGTTCTCATGTCACTTGTGTTTTGACAAATAGTTCCATCTTATAGAACCTGCGTCACTTGTGCAATAGCTTTGCTGTCACAAAGGGTACACTCTGAATGTTCTAAGTAAATACCAAATCTGCGTAATAGATTTGCTGTCACAAATGTGGCAAGGGTACATATTTCTTGTGTGAAGCGGTAGGTTCTCATGTCATTTGTGTTTTGACAAATAGTACCATCTTATAGAACCAGCATCACTTGTGCAATAGGTTTGCTGTCACATATGTGGCAAGGGTACACTCTATTGAATGTTCTTAGTAAACACCAAATTTACCTTATGTGGAAAATTGAAGAGCGGTCATATATGTTGGGAAATACCACTTGATAATGTTATTGGTTAGATCCAAACTCATTTATGGATTTCTTCTTGCTGTATCATGTGTGCAAAGACCTATAAGTGATTATGGAGTTGCATTTTGTGTTGAACTCATGAATGATGAAGATGCTATTGCTATTACTTTGGGGTACCCACATAGTACATGACAGAAACAGATCTCAATTTGGAACACAGAGACAGATTCTAATTTCTGACTTGTCTAGATGGACTGGAGATAGAAAATGGAAAGAACTGTTTGTTGTGGCAACTAGCTGGTTGTTATGTTATCTTGCTCTATCAATTTGTTGGCCCTTTGGTACTCTTGCATAATGTAGTCAGTCTGGGCTCAGTTCTTTTCTCCTGACTGGCCTTCAGATTCCATGCTCTCCTCAGTAGCTATGGGTTGGTTTGGTGAAGTTTTGAGAAACAGACCGAATGTTTCTGCTGGCTATTTTATTGTTTTTGGTTGTTGGAGTCTGCCCCCTGGTGCATAATCACATGTTACTGTCTCAGCCTGAACCTCTGTTGCAAAGTTTGAATCAGTACTGCTATCTTGTAAAAGCATTGTAATTCAAAATTGCAAAAATTATATAATCAGTTTAGCAGAATATATATAAAAAGGTTGGAAACCCTGTTTTATTTGTCTAGTTTGATTGACATCTAGATTTGATAAATTGAGACTTTTAGAGTCATTTGGTCAATGTTTCTTTACCATTCCTTAAGCCAGACCAATATCAACTAGGCCCATGATTGGTATTGGAATGGATTGGTCTATCTGGATGATCCATAGAGCATTTAGAATTCTTCAATTAGCTTCGGAGGTCTTGCATATTGTGTATGTGTTCTCCAGTGTGTTTTGATTTATTTATAGATCCCGAGTTGTCATGTTTACAGATTATTTTCTTACACTTTTTGGATTCTTTGGAAAAAATTTGTAGAAACAGACTCATTGTTTAGGCAGCATGGGCCTCTGTAGTCTTGACTTGTTTTTTAGCAAAAATTAACAGTAAAAATATTAATGTACTTTTGTGGCCAGAAAAAAAAAAGGGGGGGGGGGGGGTGTGGAAACTGTGGTTTGTGAGCATGATTTACATATATTTGGTTTACCTGATTTCTTTTGGTAAGATTATCATTACAGCACTAGTTTTTAGTTGTAGAATTCAATCTGTGGTTATTTTTACATACCAAAGTTTCCAGAAATGATCTTGTTCTTTGTAGCAGGGTACAGTCCATGCCGTGAAGGTTTTCAATTTCAATTGGATCCTTGTCTTTTGCTCAGTCATATCCAAGTTTCAAATTTGCTAGTGGTTTGGACTAGGGCGAATCTCTCTCCTCTGAGTATCTTCAGATATTGTTCATGTTATCTTATGATGTTAACACAGCCTGGCCTCCTCATGTTTGACATTAGACAAATATAATGTATTTTGTTAGTGCACGTTGTCAGCTGAATTCAAATGCAAGACAATTTCGTGACTGGGTATATATTAGATCTTATGTCCTCTCTCTCTCTCTCTCTCTCTCTCTCTCTCTCTTAATTAACATGATTAGTTGCATCTTATAATTATGGAATGTTTGCAACATATTATTGAAGTGCCTGACCCAATAAGGTGCCCGTGAATAACAGACTCTGGTCTGCTATATATACTCTTGCAGGATGGGAAACGATTAGTATTGCACCCATTATTTTTCAAGTTGATTAAGCTGCTGAAATTATCCGTTTGATGTTCTTTGCAGGGTTGTAAATAAATCGAGTTGATTACAACTCAACTTGTATAAACTCTTTTTAAGTTTGATTTGTTTAATAAACAAACCGAGCTTGAATGGTATAAACTTGTATGGACTTGTAGAATAAGTTCATTTTTATTATTTTTAAGTTTGCGATGAGATCATTTTAAGTATTTGAAAAGATTATAAAAATAAAAATAAAAGTGGTAGATATAGCTTCTTATGATGGTGAGTTTTGATACAGATGTGTATGTGGTGACTTGTGTGTGATGAATGATATCTATATATATATATATATATATATATAAAAAATTGGAGATTAGATTATTTAAAATTCTAAATAGAGGTGTACGATATAATATAAATAGCCCATTTCATTAATAAAGGCAATTGGATTACCAGTGAATTATAAAAATTATTGTTCATTTCGTGAAGAAATCATTGTTACAATACAATAGTTTTTTTTTTTTTTTTCCTCTTCCTTTGATAAAAACTTTAGTATCGAAAAATAAATCCTTCTTTCTAAGGCGGAAAATAAAACATTCGTTTTACATAATTATTGTAAAAATATTATTTCTTTGCTTACATAGTAAATTTTGTACTTTCTTTTCAAAATTATTCTTCTAACTTTCGGTTTAATAACATGGCCGCCCACAGATTAGTTAAGGAAGCAGTTAAGGAGGTTATGAATAGGGTGTGGATGGAAGAAATTTCCTCTTGTATTTATGATATTGCCTTTTCAGAGCAGTTTGCTCTTTTTGGTCTAGAGTTTTATACTCTAGATTTGTTTATTCTATGAAGTTCGACAATTTTTTTTTCAAAAAAAAAAAGAAAAAAGAAAAAAAGTACCCTTTGGTGGTGTTTGATAACCCTTTTTAAGAGAGAAGTTTTTTATTTATTTATTTTAATATTTTGGTTGAAAACGTTGACATGACAGATATATATATATATATATATATATATATATAGTTTTTCGTGAGGAAATTGATTTGTTAATGTTTTAATAGAAAAAAGGAAAAATGGTTAATTACATAGGTCTACGCTAGCCATTTACAAAATAAATAAATAAAGGTTAATTATTTTTTTGGTACGTGTTATAAGGCTCTTTATCAAATAGACACTTTAGTTTCAAAAAATGATATAGATTATACTTGTCCCGAGAGTCCCAAACTCTTGACCCTAAATATTAAGATGATACTTTCCTCCATCTTCCATCAAATAATTTATCAGAGAAACAAGTGAAATCAATCAATTGTCATGTGTCTTATGTATCTTATTAATATATATTTTTTTTAAAAAAATTGAGAGTAGTTGAGCCATTCCTATTGTCAGACAAAGAGTGATTTTTGCCACGTTTACAACCTGCTTGAGGGTGGTAGAAATTATATATATATAGAGAGAGAGAGAGTTTAACTTTGGTCAGGACTATCCTTAAAGCCCTTGTTTTACGGCCCCCAATCTCTAACTAACGCCTAAGCAAAAACTCAAAAATTGCACTAAACTTATCTAAGCCCAAATACACTAGATTTTTTAGAAAGAAAAAATGAGAAGCTGAAGAACTTGTGGAAGGGATTTGGCCCCTTAGTGAAGCTGGCCGTGGGTCTGCTGTGGATCACCTCTCTCCGGCGTTGGTTTTCGGCCTTTAGGGTGATAAAATCCCTAAAGGGTTAACCTTCCATCTTTAGGTTTTAGATTTAAATATAAAAACAAGTTTTTAAGCATTAGAAGTAAGTTTTGAGCATTAGAAACGGGTTTTGAGACATTCAAACAAGTTTTGGAGCATTAGAATCGAGTTTTGAGATGAATTTTGACGGGTTTTGAGGTGAGTCACGACCGGCGAGACCTAGGCCAGTGGGTCTCACTAGACCCTCAGCATGGGTCTCGCACAGATCTAGCCGAGACCTACAGGGTGGATTAGCCGAGACCCACGGGGTGGGTCTCACCATTGTCAAACCCACCCCGTGGGTTTGATGGCCAAAGGTCTTTTTGGTATTTTCTTTACTTTGATTTGCTGTATTTGTTCTCATTTTGGTTTTTTGCAATTTTCTTAAAATGATGATGTGTTACATGTTGATTGAGTGCTGCAAAAGTGGTGTTTTGCAGATGGTCCGGACCATAGGGGCTCTCATATATATATATAATTTGTTTTTTAATTTTTTTAATAATATTAATGAAGCATATTTTATTTGAGGAATGATAGGGACCCAACTTTTTTGCCCAACAAAAGTCCAACTTTTGCCTTATTTATTTTTTAAAAATAAAATAAAATAAAAAATGAAAAAAATGTTTAAAGCAACCCTATCTATTTTTTGTCTTTCTTTTATTTGGTATTTTAAAAAAAATGAAAAATGGTATTTTTTTATAATAATGTCATTTTTTTTAAGAAAATGTAATTATTATGAAGAAAAATACTATTTTTCATTTTTAAAAAAATACTAAATAAAAGAAAGGCAAAAAATAGATAGGGTTGCTTCAGACATTTTTTCCATTTTTCATTTTGTTTTTTTTAGAAAAAAAATAAAAGGTAAAATGGAAAAAATGTCTGAAGCAACCCTATCTATTTTTTGCCTTTCTTTTATTTAATATTTTTTTAAAAATGAAAAATAGTATTTTTCTTCATAATAATGACATTTTCTTGAAAAAAATGACATTATTATGAAAAAATACCAATTTTCATTTTTTTTAAAATACCAAATAAAAGAAAGACAAAAAATAGATAGGGTTGCTTCAAACATTTTTTCCATTTTTTATTTTATTTTATTTTTAAAAAATAAATAAGGCAAAAGTTGGACTTCTGTTGGGTAAAAAAGTTGGGTCCCTATCATTCCTCTTTTACTTTACTTTAAAAAATGAAAATTGGTATTTTTTTCATAATAATGTCATTTTTTTCAAGAAAATGTCATTATTATGAAGAAAAATACTATTTTTCATTTTTAAAAAAATACTAAATAAAAGAAAGGCCAAAAATAGATAGGGTTGCTTCAGACATTTTTTCTATTTTTCATTTTGTTTTTTTTAGAAAAAAAATAAATGGTAAAAGTTGAACTTTTGTTGGGCAAAAAAGTTGGGCCTTTAGCATTTCTCAAAGTAAAATAGTGTACTCAGGGTGATGTGGCTTGAACACATGGCAAACTGGTAGTCAGATGGGAGTATAAACAGACGGGAGCAGAGTACCAAAACCTTTTTTCCCGGTGAGTCGTATATGGCGTTTGGCCATTTCGAGGGTTAAACTCAAAACTCAAAACGACATCAGACGCATTGGTCCACTACTTCCACGAACGCAAAACCTGGTCAGTATTGCTTCTTACCCTATGTTTGTTTCGGCAGAAAATACTTTCCGGGAAGTTTTTCTCAATGAATTAGAGAACCAGTTATTAATTTACAGGAGAACATTTCCGTGTTTAGGCCTTCTTTAATTTCTTGGATTTTTTTTTTTCTTTGAAAGGAAGAGTTTTATTTTGAAATAGAAGGGACCCCTAGGGTTCTGGACTTCTAGTTTGTCTGGTTGTTGTTGTTGTTTTTATTTTTATTTTTATTTTTTCGTTTTCCGTAATTATTATTTTATCTTAAAGAGAAATTCAGAACCTCACTCATAATTCAGAGTTAGTTATGTTTTGGTTGCCGAGATATTGTGGAAAGGAAAAGAAAAGAATTCCGGTAATGGTTCCCGAAGATGCAATATGAGAACCAAGTTGTAGACAGTATCCTGGGTTGGATTTATATTTAATATTTTGTCATTTTCTTTTTCATTTTGATTGGAGTACACATTGCAAGAGAAAGGCGACCGTAGAAGAGAACGCACTCAGTTTTTAAGAATAAATAAAATCTAGAAAACCAGAATTAAGAGCTAAACTAAAAACTCTGTCATCCATTCATACAGATGGCAGGCCAAAGAGCGCCCTGTCCAAAGACTGAGCTGCATGACTCCTTTGTGTTGCACTCCTATATTTGCTGCCCCAACTTGAAATCACTTCATAAACTTACTCGGGCATAATCTGAGACGCTTTTGGCGTCTACGTCTTGGACATAATAACTCAAAGAGTATTCAAAAACTTGTTAATGATGGGCTTCCAAGTCCATGGAATTATCCAATATGAGAATAAAGTGTTGAGTTTATAATAACCAAGAGATCCTTTTCTGAAAAGGGACATAGAGCCAAAGAGTTGCTAAGATTTAGTGCAATCTGATGTATGTGGTCCCATTAGTATCTCAGTTTTTTTTTTGATAAGTAAATGATATAAATAAAAGCGCAAAGGGGCGCAACCCACATACACGGGAAGTATAAACAGAGAGCGCCTAAGAGGGAGAGAAATGAAAGAGAAAATCAGAAAAACTAATCACTAATGGAGCTAGCCAAGCGGCCGTCCAAGAGTAAAGAGTAAAGAAGAAAAAATGAGTCAATTCCTCTATAGTCCTAGTGGAATTTTTAAAATGCTTTTATTGGGGGTCGGCAAAGATATGAGTAATTACTTATGATGATTACTCAAGGTATACTTCCTCGGGATGTCAAAGACCATTAGTTAGAAGCAGGGATTGTATTGTAATTCTAAATAATTATCTCCCATTCCACTCCTATACCACTGGGCCGATGTGGCAATCCATCAGCCTTTGAATTTTTTCCTTTTTTTAATAAAGGTTGTTCTAAGGGTTGATGGGCATTGCCAGATTAGCCTAGTGGTATGAGAGTGGGATGGGAGATTAGTATGTAGCTTTACCTTGTCTAGAAATGATGATAACATGGTGAGGCTGGCGGTGGTGGAGTTATCACCTTTGTTAACTTTTACTTCTCTTAAGATCACAATCCCCTCTCCTCCCCTGCAATATGAGATTTCTATGGTTTTCTATTCTCTCTTTTCCTTCTAATTCGTATGGTCAGGATTGTTATCTTGTTGACTTCAAATCATATGCAGATAAAATATGGCATCGCCAGCTTGGTTAACACAGGAAATGCAGCCATCAACTCCTCAAGCAACTGTACCTGGTCTACCTGCTGGAGTGTCATCTGGTGGCCCTTCAACTCCAACTGCGGCTGCTCCTGCTCCTGCTCCAGGTGCAAACACACCTACCTCAAAGGGTTCAATTTCTACTGCAAGTGGTTCAGTGCAAGGACCTGCCCAAGCAAGATTTGCTAGTGCACCTGGCTTTGCCGTTCCTGCACCTTCATTCTCTTACAGTGTGTTTCCAAATGCTACCACCCCTTCTGGAAGCTCTCAACAGTCATCATCTACTTCTGTCAGTGCCAATTTATATTGTTTGCCTGACTTCTGTATGGATTTTGTATTATTTATCTCTGATTCTGATTAATTTGTAGCTATTTCTGATGCAGGTCATTAACTCAGATCCACCTGCGTCTCCAATGGTGGTTCAACCGCCGGTTACAGGCCTGTCTTCATCTGCTGCCCCCTCTTTTTCCTATAACATTTCACACAGTAGTGTTCATTTCCATAGTAATCGGGAGTTTCAATCTAGTGCGGTAAGGGTCATGTTTTTGAGTAAGCATAAGGTTCTCTTAGGTGAACTGTGATTACTGCTTTATTGCTAGAGTTTATTGTTGCAATATGACTATAACAATCCTTAAGGAAATAGAGACACCTAACTAGCACCTATCAAAAAAAAAAAAGGAATAGAGACACCTGTTTGGAAGCTGTGTTACCGGAATGTTTTTCTTCTTCATTTTCCTCTCTTTTTTCTATGAATAATTACATGTTTGGTAGCTAGAGGATTTTGGTATATGTGTCAGAGAAGATGATCCATGCTTAAGCCTATGTTATCATTATCGCATGCAGTCGAGGATGATCAACATGCTTAGGCCTTTGGTAGGACTACTGTATGCAGATTTGACAAAGAGTTTAATCCTGATATGTTATTGTTCAAATGAACTAGATAGGTTGCTCTGAAACAATCTTTATAATGCTATGGCTCCTATCTAGTTGCTGAATTTTTTTGCTGACAGTTGTCAATCTTGCTATTTAAGCCCTGTTGTTTTGTTTTATTTTTCCAATCCCTGGGTTTTGGTCCATCAAGAAATGTTTGCAGTAATTTTAGTGAATAATGTCTAATTATTGCTTGTGAGCCATGGAATTGAAATATTATGACTGTTAGAGCATATAAATCAGTAATGATGATTGCTTTGATTTGTGTTCCAATAATTAATTGTTCTAATATCTTTGCTGATCCCAGAACACATCGGCTGCTGTGGCACAAGAAGCTGGTAATTTTTCATCTGCATCAACTTTCTCTGAGTCTGTTTCATTGCCTGCTGATACTTCTTCAAGTTCTACAATTCCTGTATCTTCAACTCCTAACTTGATCCAAGCAATCTCGTGGATGCCCTCTGCCCCATCTTTTTCTATGCCAACTGGAATGCCTGGAACTCCTGGGACACCTGGACCCCCTGGAATAGCAACGTCTGCTCCAATTTCCTCTAATCGGACCTTTCCATCTGCTGTTATGGATTCTTCTTCAGCTGTCCTAAGACCCACTATGCCAACAGCCCCTATGATATCAAATTCAACTGTTCAGCCTCAAATGTGCACTCCCTATGCATCGTTTCCTGCTATGGCTCCTCCCCCTCAGGGAATCTGGTTGCAGCCACCACAGATGGGTGGCATACCTAGGTCACCGTTCCAAGCATACCCTACTGCTTTTCCTGGTCCCTTTCCTTTGCCGGCACGTGGTATGCCTCTCCCTTCTGTTCCTCTACCTGATTCTCAACCTCCCGGTGTTACTCCTGTGGGAACTGCACTAGCAATATCTGTGTCTTCTGCTGCTTCTGGTCATATGCTGGCTGGAACTTTGAAGACGCAGACAGAATTACCTCCTCCTGGTATTGGTATGCCCATGGTTTCGTACTGAATTACTGATAAAACAATGTACGAGTTGTTTCTTCTACGTTAATGTCATGTAGAGTTCTTTTTTCACTTCATCAATGTCACTTGGGGTTTCGCAGATAACAGGAAACATGTAGAGGAAGTTGGAACCCACGGTGGAGCTGCTGTCAATGAACAATTAGATGCCTGGACTGCCCACAAGACTGAAGCTGGAGTTGTATACTATTATAATGCTCTGACTGGAGAATCCACTTATGACAAACCTCCTGGCTTTAAAGGGGAGGTATTTACAGTTTTGATTTGCTTTCTTCAAGTATTCTTTACTTCATTGCGCTGAGATTCTATGGGCTGCTATTTCATTTTCCCAAGTAATTACTACTTTAAATGTTAGAGCATTTGGCATTAGTAATATTACTGAAAAATTGGTGTCCAAATTATATATAATGTGCTAGAATAATTGATTTTTTCCTTCTTTCAATTTTATATCTTCAACAAAATCTGGCATGCATATGTAGCTAGAGGGAAGAAGCCTGGAAAATGTCATTTGTTTAGAGTTCACATGTAAAGATAATTAAGCATTTAATCACATGGGTTCTCCTTCAGATAGGAATTATCTAAGCCTGAAAGTTTATTCTCAATAGGTTTTATACGAGGATCATTATTTCTACAAATATAAATTAGTTTTAAGCGTTTCCTTTACTGCATGACTTCCAGATATCTGTAATGAGGTTCCTTAGGACTGACAATTGGTTCTTTGGCTATCATGTGCGACTTATTAGCCTTGGTACACCTGATTAATTTTGGACTTTTTTTGTTTTTTTCTTCTTTTGCCGATACTGTTGCAGCTTGATAAAGTTCTTGTGCAGCCGACTCCAGTTTCAATGTAAGTTTTGTTATTACTTGTTGGGATATTTTAAAAATTATTACCAATCTTGTGTGGAGGAAACAGAGGAGTTCTGATTGACAGTCACTATTCCTGTTTTCTGGTTCTGTTATCTATATGCATGTTATATTTCACTTTGATAATTTCATTATCTATATGCGTGTTGTATGCTATTAAGATACTGTTCAGGGCCGTTTATTGCTGTAGATTTGTAACTACTTGTAATTACCAGCTGTAATCAATTACCCATAGGGTGGAGCAGAATGATTGAACTTCACTGTGTATATATTTCAGAAAAAAACTTTTGTTACCCTGCCCCACCCAAAAAAAAGAGATTTGAAAAAAAAAAAGCATTGCGATAGGTAGGATATGCAGGCCCGTTATGAGTGGCTCAGTGTTATGCTAATAGCCTTGATTGCTGTGGAAACACCTTACTTTCTCTGGATGTCTTCATGGCGGGCTCTCCAGTTTTTGGTTGCTGCTTACAACTTCCTGCTTCATTAATGTTCCCGTTGAAAAGAACATTGGAGACCTATTAAAAGATTACCTTGTGAGAGTTTGTTCCTCTCTGTAGGATCCTTTTTGTTGGCCTTTACAACTTTTTGTCACTTGTAGGATCCTTTTTTCCTCAACCAGCCTCAAAGTCTTCTTTTCTATTTTGTTATGTGGTACTCAATTTGTAAAGGCATCAGATTTAATGTGAGAGCTTCTTTCTTACATCACTCTGAATATAGCCTGCAGCCCCTGACCTCTGAGATAGTTGTGAAGATGGTGTTTTGTTATTTTCAAAATTACTATATATTACTTAATTCTGCAAAAAAATTATGCTGTTAGGCTTATGCTTCTTGAAACAATGAGTGATTTTTCCTTTATTTATTTTTTATGGAGGCTTTCCAAAATTGCCTTTTCTCCCCCTTTCATTAAATTTGAAGGTGTCTGGTGCACCTAGAAGAAAATTAAAAACGAGCCTAACTGATATTTTGGTATAAGGTACAAGTATCCAACAAGGTAAAATGTCAATTGTAGTAAGTGTGAGTTTGGAAAGTAAATTAAAGCTGTTACCAGTAGTGAAACAATTAAAGTTTTTCCTTTACGGCTTGACTGTTGAAGGTCTCCCCTTTATGGCTTAACTGGTGGTCAGGTTCCACCTTTCGAGATCTTCTAGGCAAGAAAGTCATTTGGTGGGTGCTTGTCTATCATATGCTTGATATTTGTTTATCCAAAATCCTAGAAGATAGTATTTAGAATGGGATTTGAGCATATCAGTGTTCTATCTCATGGATACTATATGAGGGCTGTTGATGTTTTGTGGGTTTTTGGTGCCTGTGTTAGGTGCTTTCCTTTGTATACTACCTGTGTGTTTAGGGGCGCTTTACGCTTTTAATAAAATTTTCATTACTTATATAAAAAAAAAATCTCATGGATACTATATGCTAGTCATTCCTATTGATGTACATGTTCATATGAAAATATTTTGTTGATTTTATTTGAAACTTATCTACTTTGCTATTTTGGAATTAAACACCTTTTTCGATTTACAATTTGATCTCTATAAGTCTTGTCTTTGGTTTTCTGGTTTGCTGGAAATTTTGAGACGTGCTGTGATTTAGTGGCATAATATTATTAAACTTTTCTAGTTTACTTAGCTTTTATCTGCTCTATTTTCCTTTTAACTATTAGGGTGTGTTTGTCAAAGGACTTGGAAAAAGAAGTGGACTAGAACTGTAGCAGATTTGATTGATGTGAGAAAAAAAGTAAGAATGTTTTGTATGAAAAAAGTGAAAAAAATTTGTTTTGTAGTGATTTTTTTATTTGAATAGTAATAAAAAGTGATTGATGTGATGTAAAAAGTAAGAATGTTGGGGTTGATTTTGAGAGAAACAGTAGGGTCTTTTTTTTCAAGTCCTTTGCCAAACACACCCTTAGAGTTGTTGCAGGTGATATTGCTGTCTGAAAGTAATTTTTTAAAAAAATTTCCTTCTAAGCTGGTGTGATGTTTTCTTGTTGTCAGGGTCAATATAACTGGTACAGATTGGGTATTGGTCACCACAAGTGACGGCAAAAAATACTACTACAACAGCAAAACGAAGGTATGGGTTGTTTGTTCAGATTTCTGGGTACTCGAAGACTCCCTTTCTTTCTCGCACTTTCTCCTCCCTCCACCCAAACATCAGGGGTCGTTTATTTCATGGCCTGTTTGTTACTGTAAATAAATATGACTAGCATGGCTAATGATCCTATTGGGTTGCCAGGTTCTGCAGATTGTTTAAGAGCTAAAACAGTTTAGATGCATTCTCATTTTCTCTTTCTGTATGCTTTCATTTCTTAGGCATCATGATGTCGAGTGAGTTTATGTTTTGTTAGCGAAATAACTTTAGTTGTTGAAGAGGGTGCAATGTATTTGACTCTGCCAAGTTTATATACCATTATCAGACTGCTTTATTCTTTTTGATAAGTATATACTAGTATCTTTTTGACCCCCCTTTCCTATGCCCCTGTGTTTGGATGATGACTTACAACGGGGTTCACACTTTTCTAATATTTTTGAATTTTTGGATTGGTGTTCCTTTTCCTCTCCTTAATTGGAGGTCTCTCTTATATA
The DNA here is from genome assembly GCF_965113065.1 of Corylus avellana. NCBI lineage: Eukaryota > Viridiplantae > Streptophyta > Magnoliopsida > Fagales > Betulaceae > Corylus > Corylus avellana. Next base: position 29,838,334 of record NC_142493.1, read on the forward strand.
CTTCTTGTGTCCTTGGGTTGCACCCCTTTGCACTTTCTAATAAGATTGGTTTACTTATCAAAAAGTAATTAGAACCTTGCTTAAGAATGTTAGACAACTCTTTATCACAGGCTGTCATAATTTTCTTTGATGGAGCCTGGTTTAGTTGCATTAGTTACTGGTTTCTTATGGAACTCAAGTTGCTGGTTATCGAAGTTCCATAAGAAACTTCGATAACCAAGAGAGGACGTTAGAGGAGCTCAAGTCCTTTTTCTTATTTTCCCTCTTTGCTTGGACAATTGCTTGTTTAGCTCCCTTAGTAATTAGTTTTTTTGGCTTTCTTGTTCTCTTTTCTCTTTTTAGTTAGGCATCCTCTTGTATACTTCCTGTGTACTAGGGTTGTGTCTCTCTGCACTTTTTGATATATACAATATTACTTATATATATATATATATATATATTCCCCTTCTTGTTGAGCCTCAAATGTCTACTCATGTTTCTGGATTAACTTCTGAAGTTGTTTTGGAGATCTCTTTGTTTATGTTGATGTTTCACAAAGTCTCTCAACTCTTGTTTTGTGTTGACTTGCTAGTCATGTTTACAAATAAACTACCCATCAATAAGTTTGTTTCATTTTAAATTTTAGAAGTAAAGTTGTAAAAGCAAATATTTACATCTAACGAAATGTTTTTACTACTCCAATAACAGATTAGTAGCTGGCAGATCCCTTGTGAAATGACAGAATTGAAAAAGAAGCAGGATGGAGACACATTGAGAGAACATTCAATATTGTTACCACATGCTAATATATCAACTGAAAAAGGATCTGCTCCAATCAGTTTAAATGCTCCTGCCATTAACACAGGTGGTCGTGATGCTATGGCTCTTAAAACCTCGATTGTGCCAGGATCATCTTCTGCGCTGGACTTGATAAAAAAGAAGTTGCAGGACTCTGGAGCTCCTGTTACTTCCTCACCTGGTCCTGCATCATCAGGAAATGTTACATCAGAGTTAAATGGCTCGGGAGCAGTTGATACCACAGTTAAAGGTCTGCAAAGTGGGGATAGCAGAGATAAGCAAAAAGATGCTAATGGGGATGGTAATATGTCTGATTCGACCTCAGATTCAGAGGATGCAGACAGTGGACCAACAAAGGAGGAGTGCATTATCCAGTTTAAGGTCTTTCTTGCTTCTGTTTCATTGAAAAAATCAACCTTTTCTTATTTGTTTGCCCTTCCATTTTTGGAATATGAGCATCCTGTTATTATTACTTTTTTAATTTGATTTCTGATTGTATGTCAGATCCATATATATCAATTTTCTTCCAAAAGCTTACCAACCTAATAAAAACAATATATGTTGACAAGGGTACTTGTGTAAAGTAATAAATAAAATCTGAAACTTTTAGTCATGGTTGAGTAATCTTTTTCTTTCATGTTATGATTCAAATCTAATGATCAAGTGAAATCTGATTCAGTGAGATTTATCTATTCCTGAATTCATCAGCATTTTTATTAATAATGACATTCTCGTTAAAACAGCTGATAATTTCTTCTTATCTATGAAATTTTGATATTTTATTTAATGCTTTAGATTTGTGATATGTTTCAAATTGCCTGCGATATAAGACATTTTAAAAAAAACCCCCCAAAAAAGAAACCGAGAATATTCAATTTTTGCAATAATATTCCATTTTATGATTCTGATTTTAAATTGATCTTTTGAATATCTAATATTTGTGATTTTTCTTGGATGTTTAAACTTGCTCCTCCAGTTTTGTGAATGGTGTTGTCAACTGCTGTAAATATGTTCCTCGATGCAAATTTAAACGTGCCTGTTTAGAAATGCTAATGGTCTGGCATTTATTTTATTATTCTCTTTAAATTTATAGGAAATGCTTAAGGAACGAGGAGTGGCACCATTCTCAAAATGGGAGAAGGAATTGCCGAAGATAGTGTTTGATCCACGATTCAAGGTTTGTCGGGTCTAAAGGTTATGCATTACCTTCTAAGCTTTTAAGATTATTAAGAAATATTTGTCATATGAAACAATATTTATCAAAAAAATAAATATATGTCACATGAAACAAAGTTTTACATTCACATTATCACAAGGCTATTATGTAGACTTGGTTACAAGTTTCATTTCTTACACAAACTAGCCTTCGGAAACGGCACCTCTGCAAGTTTTAAGATGTGCTGACTTTATTATACATGTGTGTTATAGTACTCACATAAACCACAAGGAATAAAACAATAGAGGCCATATAAGTGAGATGCATGCTTTTTGTATACATATATGTACCCATCAATTTCAAATAATATATCCAAATTTTACATGTATCTTTATTGTAAAGGAAAAATGCTCACATGAGTTGATTCATCATGGTGAAATTATAGATATGCCAATCTATTTGAATGATCTTGATAGATCTATTTGAATGGTCTTGATCAATCTATTTGAATGGTCTTGATCAATGTGTTGTAACATAAATTGTATGTGAAGGGTGAGATCTAATAAACTGCACCTTATCATAGCTTCTCCCTATACATTTGTAGATATTTATATGCGAATGGTCATTTGATTAGGGGTGTCCATGGGCCGGGTGGTCCAACGGGCCAGCCCTTCCAAACCAGCCCAAAATTTGATGCCTGGGTTGGCTGGGCCAATTTTTTTGACCTGTCCAGTTTTCAGGCTGAGCTCAGGTTTTACAATTAATGCTTGGCTTGGCTTATGTGGTCCAGGCCAATTTTTTTTTTTTTTCAATTTTAAATTTTTTCATTATTTTTCCCTCTAAATCATTAGAATAAAAATATGGCCTTTTTTATATTTGAACTTTAGATGTTACACTTTTTACTTTAAACTTACCATTCAACTAATTGAGCACAATTTTGTCATAATGGATTTTATCTAAAGAAGAGTACATATGTGTTTGAAAATCTACATGGACCTGGTTGGCTAGGGTAGGGCCCTTCTATCTCTCCCTAGGGCTTGGAATAAGCTGCAAGTTTCCACCCTGGGCTTGAGGCAGCACATTAGGTCTTAATACATGGTGCTGGCCTGGCTCTGCACCTGCCCACCCTGGCCAATGGACAGCTCTACATCGCAGCATCTCTTTCCCTCTTAAACATAAGCTAGAAGTGGAGGATCAAGTTAAAAGTTCAATCCTGTATTGGTGCATGAGTTGCATTTACTTATAAAAACAATATACACATATACATGTATGTATTGTGTGTGTATGTACATGTTTTTTTAGGGAAGTAATAAATCAATTTCATTAAAAGCGTAAGGCGCCCCTAAGTACACAAGAAGTATCCAAAAGGAACCACCTGACTAGAAATAGCAAAATGATCAAGAAAATCACTAAAACTAATCGACAAAGTAGACACATATGTCGTCGTCCAAAGATACAAAGTTTTGAATAACAAAGATATTATTTGCCCTGACGACCTCTCCCTATCCTCAAAATTTCTATCATTCCTTTCCCCCAACACGTGTATGCATGTGTGCACACTAAAACATATACAAACACAATAGCATGTTCTTTTTTTTAAAAAAAAAAAAAAAATTTTGTTTTTGCTCGTAGCACTTTCTCACTTATGCTCCTGCTTTGGGTCCTTAATATGCTTTTATGTATCATTTCAAAAGGAAAAAAGCCATTGCCCTTGGTGAATTTGACTTCATGGTGACCTTCCGCGTACAAATTTTCTTCTTTTCATAATTGAAGGGGGATACCACTGTGTTAATCCTCTTCCCTGTTCCTAGGTTAATGTGAATGAGTAAGGTATTTTGGAATCAATTGAGATTTAGGTCATTGATGAGCGATATTAGGCTAATCTTGGGCCTTCAATAAGATCCTTCATCAGGTCTTATCTTAGGCCTGTTATAAGATCCTTTGGCAGGTCTTACTCTGTTCAACATCTATTTGTATGAGAATTTGGTGCCTTGAGTGCACTGGGCTGAATAAAATGTGTTCAGCCCGGCTGCTCTCTCTCCGTCTCTCCTCTCTCTGATCTCTTACTACTGCACCTTGAGATGGTGCATCTGCAGTTTTTTGTTTGTTGTACTTTCAACTCGAAGTTCACATACATCAAGTTTCTTTTCCTTCTACAACGTGACCTGTTTGTTTTACAAGAATTCATAATTGTTGTGCAGCAGCCCCTTTCAGGGTTAGGGACCTGGGCTGACCTCCTTTGCAGACACTGCTAGTTGTGGGTTCTGCCCCTTGATCATGCAGTGTTGTTTTAGCCATATTTTTGTGCAGTGTTAAGAGCTACTTCACTGTCATACTATATTAAGTAGTTCTTTTTTACTGTTTCTTATTGTGAAATGTCTCTATTGTTGTAGGCAATTCCAAGTTATTCTGCTAGGAGGTCATTGTTCGAACACTACGTCAAAACACGTGCTGAGGAGGAACGGAAGGAAAAACGAGCAGCCCAGAAGGCTGCAATAGAAGGGTTTAAGCAGTTACTGGATGAAGCATCAAAGGTCTCATGGGCCACCTTGAATTGAAGTGTCAACTTTTTTGTTTGGCTCATGCTCCTTAAACAAAAATCTTTTGAATTCTGAGATGTGGAGACTGTTGATTTCTTACTGACCCACTTTTCATTTTTCAGGATATTGATCACGATACTGATTATCAAACTTTCAGAAAGAAATGGGGCAGTGATCCTCGGTTTCAAGCCTTGGACCGCAAGGATCGAGAGCATTTATTGAATGAAAGGTATCACTCAAAAGTAGAATGTGACTCACATTTTCTCAGTGCTGTACACATGCATTTCTGCAATTAATCAGTATTCAAATTCATGGGTACCATCATCTGTATGATTCCTTTTACCTAATCTAGGTAACGGTCATCAGTGCCATCAAGGTACCTTTTTTGTTTGATAAGTAAATGTAATATATAGCAAAAGCGCAAAGGGGCGCAACCCACTTACACGGGAGGTATAAAAGAGAGCACCTAAGAGGGAGAGAAATGAAAAAGAAAATCAGAAAAGCTAATCTTTAAAGGAGCTAGCCAAGCGGCCGTCCAAGAGTAAAGAGTAAAGAGGAAAAAATGGGTCAATTCCTCTATAGTCCTAGTGGAATTATCAAAACATCTAGCATTTCTTTCATTCCATATACACCACATAAGACACAGAGGGATCATTTTCCACACAACTGTGCTACGGGATCGTCCTCCCGACAATGGAAGATGTTGGTTGGTGGGTCCCCTTAGGAATGCCTAAGCAACAAAGAAATATCTGCTCAGGTGGTCACCTGCACATGTTTGTTTGCAGGGGTCCATAAGCATTTTATTTTGGACCATTTAATTTGTAAACTTGCTGAGCTGTATTTTAAACCCACTTGAAATATTTAATTCCATAGAAGATAGAAGGCTGGTGTGCTCTCGTTTATTAGACTCCTACATGGGACTTATTTGCCATTGGGTCCCAGCCTTTTCAGTGAGTCCTATGTTGGTGACAAACATGATAGAACTACGTATGGTGATGACATGCATGATTAGACATGCTTCCTAGTTTAGGCGTACTATTGTTTATTCAGATGTAGAATGGGTGCTCAAAAAATTATAACATATTAGAAGAAATTACGTCTTCTTTTTTTGTCCCCGTTTTTAGTACATTTTTCCTCGTTAATATTTTTTTTGACAAGTAATCAAGATATTATAAATAGTGTAAGGCGCCCCAGGTACACAAAGAATATATAAAAGAAGCCACCTAATTAGTAGGAGCAAAAAGAACAAAAAACTCGATATGCTAAGTACATACTTTGTTTCAAGTGCTTTGGTTTGATTACTTTTCTTGCTTTATGTCATATATATATTTTTATTTAAATCGATAATGTGCCAACATTCAAAAGGACCAATGCCGTAATTGTGCACTAGTTGGTCTGAACATCTTTAAGAATAGGAAAATGGAAAACTTCCTCCCCCCCAAAAAAAAGAAAAGGCAATTTGGTAGTTTGGTATAGTTTTTTGAAGCTTTAAAAGCTTTACTTTCTGTTTAAAAATGCCTCTTATATAATTTGTTCATCATTCATATAGGTGTTGTAGCCTAGAAACATGACTATCTCATGCCTATGTAGGACCTAGCTTGAGTAAAGTTATACCAAACAGATGAGGTAAAATCTGGATGTGTGTGTGTGTGTGTTTTTAGTAGTAATATTTAAATTTTATCAATAAAAGAAGAAACCTAAGTATACAGGTATCATAGAAAAGAGTACCCTTAAGAATTACAATCAAATATAGTCAATAATATCTGCTAAAAAATAAGAGATATGGCCAAGCACATTAGACCACTGATATAAAGTTTGTAGAAATAAGAATTTCAGCTCAAGATTAGAAAGCTTAATGCTGTTTAAGGTGTAGTTAGATCTCTGTCCTAACTGTCCATGTAAGGCAAAGAGGGTCTACATTCCAGATTGAACTGTTTCTATTCCGTCCAAACATTCCTGCCAACAAATATTCACATGAACCTCCTTCTGAGACATCACCAATTTAACCCTAAATATTATAAAGAGAAAAGAGTTAAGGTCATTAGTAACTGTACAATGAAGTAGCAAGTGATCAATAAACTCAACACTACATTTACATAGCGTTAAATCCACCAATGTTCCATTCAATCTTAAAACCTGGGTTTTGCATGCAACCTATTGATCACAAGTTATCAAGGTTGGCATTTTTTTAAATGTAATTATACCCTCAAACCTTTTCTTCCTTGTCAATTCCCCCCGCCGGTTATTTTTGCTTGGAGTTCTTAAATAACTTGATAGTAAAACCTTTCTTTGTGTTGGATATTTCTGATATTTCTAAACTTGTTGAACATAATCAATTAGTGAAAAAGCATTCGGTAATGTTGGTCCTATCAGGTGTGATTGACTTAGCGAGGACACTATTATGGAGTTTTGGTCACCCTAGACCATTTTGGACATTGGGCACAAACCTTTTTGCCAGTCTTTGGACTTATGTTCAGCACTATGGCCGTGTCCCTAATTTGAAAATAAATTTATGATATAAAATCCCTGACCAACATGCATTGGTCAGTAACCATGGTAGGGGCCTTCTACGTGACATGAATGACTTGGTTAGTAAATATCCTTATTCAGTGCTAAGCAAAACTAAGAAATTTAGCATGCAGTTTTCTTCATCATTATGTGCTAACTTGTTACTGAAAGGTGACACTTTCCTTAACTTGATTCATAACTTTAAGTGAGTTTACCTAAATTTTAAGTAAGAAAATTCAAGTTATGGTGGGGGCTTATTATATGACTATACCCAAGTCACCATAGAATTTTCCTCTTACATGGCTATCGTTTCCAATTTAAATGTAAGTAGCATGTCATTCAGTGGGATAAATGATGTTGGGGGCCGTCTTTTCAAAATAGCAGTGGAAATTTCTGGTAGATGTGAAGTACTAGACCATGAGCATGTCATTCAGGCTGTGTCCCATTTCAGTGACTGTTCAGCATATACTGCAATAGACTCAGCTAACCTGTTATATTTGTGTATAATTTCTTTTACTCAGTGCCTTATTCAAATTTATATTGAAATGTTTCCTAGACAGAAAGTTCTTATAATCCTTGAAAGCAACATGAGTCAGCACGTAATAGGCTAGTGACCAGATTCTCGGGTCCACTTTGGGTGTGTCCTTTAGCCCTCTAATCTCTTTGGATTAGCGTGGTAAATTGCCTTTTCTTTTATAAGATATCACTATACTGGTTAGATAAGCTTTCTGATTCACTTGCAGGGTCCTTCCTTTAAAGAGGGCTTCTGAAGAAAAGGCTCAAGCACTACGTACAGCTGCTGCCACCAGTTTTAAGTCCTTGCTTAGAGATAAAGGAGATATAACTATTAATTCCCGATGGTCCAAGGTAGGTGCAGTTGTACTTCAGAGTTTGGCCTGTGTTTATTTGCCCGAGATACAACTCTGTTTTTTTCTCAACAGAATGCATTTCGAGTGTCTTTAGGTGTATAGCTTACAAGTTCAAGACTAGTATTATTAATGACTAAAATCACCATTTCCTATTACCATAAGTTTTTTTTGATAAGTAATATTGTATATATCAAAAAAAGCGCAATGCGCCTCTAGGTACACAAGAAAGTATACATAGGTAGCCCAACTTAAAACCCAAAAAAACCCATCCCAAAAACCCTACAAGGAACCACAGCCTATCGGAAAAACCAAAAAAGAACCCAAAAACTAAAGCCCACATTAGCCCAACACCAGCCCTAAAAACCCAATCCCTAATGCACCTTTGGAGGAAATGAAAATGCATTTTTGGTCCCAACACAATCCCGCCGGTGTTGACACCTTTCCGGAGAAAGTCTCCCTCGAGCCTCATAATTGATGGAGCATTCTAAATTCTTGAGTTCTCTCTTCCCTTTTACCTTTGGGGTATAGGACTTCCGCTCCTCTTCAATATTCGAAAGAAGATTCAAAAGACTTTTCTCGTCACCTCCTTCACCACAAGACAGTCCCAAAGTAGAGGCGAATTTCACCGCATCTAACGCCACCTCCGAATAATTTTCCACCCCCTTCTCCGCATTTTCCACCACAACCTCGGCAAACAATTCCTTGTTCTTATGCAATTGCTTAGCAATCTTCTCCTTCACTCTTCGGGCATACCCTATTTGAGTCTTGGAAATTGAGTAAATTGGAGCACCACCCTTCGACATGTGAGGAAAAGGTTCACCGAGTCTCAAACCCAATTCTGCCGCGTGTTTCCTCGAAGAAGGAACAGATCAGTGAATCTTCGATGACAACCTTAGAACCTTTAACTGATGAAGAAACCTCCTTCATCGCAGGCAGAGAAGGAGAAGCATTTCTAGGCCCTAAAAATCCCCGACGAAGCAACCCTTTTTCTGATACAGGGATACGGTCAGCCTTGACATGAGCTACCTCCGAAGGGACACAGACCATTGCCAGAGACGCATGGGAGGCAAAGGCCTCCGCCGGATACACAGCGGCCTTCACCATAGGAATAGGGGAAACAGAAAGCTCCATTACCCTGGAGACAGTGCTCACCATTTCCTATTAGCATAAGTTGTGGGCCAAATTATCATTTATCATGATAGTATAGCAGGTCCTGTGTTTAAATCTGGTCTCATTTCTATTCCTTCCCAATTAAGTTTAGAGTTCATGTGGTAGGGTTGGGCCTATATGTTTTTTTTTTTGTTACATAAGCAATAGAAAGTTCCATAATAAAGAGCGAAAGGTTGGGCCTGTATGTGACAGGAGTGTATGAGGGTAATGATTTAAGCAATTAAATTTATCAATTTTATAAGCTTCAACTTAAAAGTACAGATGACAATTTATCGAGTTAACCTTTTTAATGGAATCCATCCTCAATAAATTGAATTCAAATATAATGGAATCCATTCTCAACACGTTTTTGGGAGGTAATGTTTCGGGTGAAGGAAGTAGTTGATAAATTTGTGGTTCTTTTAATGCTTTCAATCATCATAAGAAGATTTTTATTTGCCAAAGGACCCATTTATGAGCATACTTTAAGTTAGTACTTATACAGAATACAATGATGAGTTAGGGTGGGAAACTTTCAAAGGCTTTACGAGATTTGTAGTGGGGGATGGGTCTAGGATTAGCTTTTGGCATGATTGGTGGTGTGGAGATTCAGCTCTCAAGATAGCTTTCCCGATCCTTTATAGTATTGCTTGTGCAAAGGAGGCCTCAGTTGCGGATAACGTGGAGATGCTAAGTGGATCCAACCAGTGGAACGTGAGTTTTTTTAGGGCGGCTCATGATTGGGAGGTGGAGGCCTTTGCCTCTTTTTTCCAGGTGTTACATTCTACAGGAGTGAGAAGAGGGTCGGAAGATAGATTATGGTGGAACCCTTCCAAAAGAGGTACTTTCAAGGTCAAGTCTCTCTTTCTATCCTTGGCATGCTCGGAAGGGAGGAGGTTCCCCTGGAAGAGTGTGTGGAGGACACAGGCTCCTCCAAGGGCAGCTTTTTTTGCGTGGTCGGCGGCTTGGGGGAAAATTCTGACCTTAGATAACCTCAGAAAGAGAAATGTGATTGTGGTAAACAGATGTTGGATGTGTAAGAAGAGTGAGGAGACGGTGGATCATCTTCTTATTCATTGTGAGGTGGCGTCTGCTTTGTGGAGTGCCTTTTTTGGCCGTTTTGGGTTATCATGGGTGATGCCTGGTCGGGTTTTCGAGTTGCTAGCATGTTGGTGGTCTGCAGGAAGGGAGGGGAGTGCTGCAGTCTGGAAGATGGTGCCTACTTGCTTTTTTTGGTGTTTATGGAGAGAGAGAAATAATAGGTGCTTCGAGGACGTGGAGAGGTCTTTCGAGGACTTTTTATCCTATTGTTTTCATACTCTGTATCTTTGGACTGTAGCGTTTGTTTTTCCGGTTTCGATTAGCTATAATGATTTCCTTGTACGTTTTTCCCTTTCTAGTTAGGTGATCTTCCTTGTATACTTCCAGTGTACTTCGGGGCGCCTACGCTTTTAATAAAGTCAACTACTTACTTATCAAAAAAAAACAGAATACAATGATGAGTTGATGCATGCATGCAAGGATGATTTTATGTGTCCTAAAATAGTTGGAAGGAATGTGCAATGATTGTATGATGGTCCATTATACGGAGATTGCATGAGCATGCTATTTGTATTAGGGCTGTAGTCGAGCCGAGCTGATCGAGTATTGCATGTTCGGACATGGCTCAGCTGTATCATATATGGGTTTGAACTTGGAGCAAACTAAAGTTGACTTTTGAAGCCTTGTTCGAACTCGGCTTGTCATGATCCTTGCCTTGTTTGAGCACAGCAAGGTTCCCAAGCCAAGCCACTATCGAGTACTCAATTGGCTTGAGCTTGATAGTTTTTTTTTTTTTAAATAAAAAAATTCCCATTTGAAAAAAAAAAAAAAAAACCAAAGCAGTGCATCCCACTCGCCCTCTGCTGCTTCCTCTCCAACCTCGAGAACACCTTCATTGGCGTTCGGAACTACAACAACCAGGACATGCTTCTCAGATCCTAGCACAACCTCTCGCCCGAGTCTCTTTGATATCCACGACGTGGTGGAGGAGGCGAAGGGGTGGAGTAGGATGCTCTCGATTGAGAAGCTGGCAGATTTTCTTTTGGGTTTCGAGGACATGAAGAAGCCGAAACGGATTGGGAGGAGTGAGTGGCATGCTTGTTGGCTTGGTGAAGAGCAGGTTCAGTATGCTTGCGCCACCGCATTTCTTTTGTTCTTGATCGGAAAGGCAATTGTTTTCCGATGAAAAGAAGATACAGAATGAATAACATCTGGACTTTGGAGTAGTGCGTCAGTGGTCTTGGGTTAAGAAGTGCTCTGTTTGGAGTAGTGTTTAGAAAGGAGAAAATTGGGTTCAAATAACATTCATATTATTTAGAGTTTCGAGAGGAGCGTGGGGTTATATCAGGAAATGTATATGGGAATTGTGAAACTGACTTTTTTTTTTTAATTTTTTTTTTTTTTTAATTTTTTTAATTTTTTATGATGAGGAACCCCTCCAAGGGAAACTGACTTAAATAGCTAAGTAGATGAATTACTTTACATGGATCCTTTTTTAAACAAACGGCTAAGATGGAATTAAACCCACCTAACTTTCAGGAGCGTAGATTGTATCAGAGCTAGTGTTTAATTCCTTTAGTTGCAATTCAGTTGGTTTTATCTCGAAAAGAAGAATAAATGCCAATTTGATGAGGAAATAGGTGACACTTGATAAAGCAAATTACATTGCTGTTGTAGATCTTGAAGATCTTTTAGAATGACCAACAGAACACTTGGAAGTGGCTTCACCGGATGTCACATTTTTCAAGTTAAATGCTGGCTAAGGTTTATAGTATATATAACTGGGTGACTAAAAGAACTTTTCGAAATTGGCTGTGCTACTGCAAATAACAAGTATAAGATATTTTTGTCTGTTTGATTTTTGTATTTAAAAAGTATTAGTTTTTCCTTGTAGAATCAATTTTGTATTCTGGTTACTGTAGGTGAAAGATAGTCTAAGGAATGATCCAAGATACAAATCTGTTAAGCATGAGGACAGGGAGGTTATATTTAATGAGTATATATCTGAACTTAAGGCTGGAGAAGAGGAATCAGAACGAGAAGCAAAAGCCAAAAGGGAGGAGCAGGTATAGACTTGTGTTCTACTTTGTGTTAGAAAGTCTCTCTCTCTCTCTCAACCTAGTTCATGCTCTCTTTTTTTCCTGGGTGATGTGGTTCATGGTTGAACATTTTTTTTTTTTTTTTTTGATAAGTTCATGGTTGAACATGAATTGGTATTAAAAGTTGGTGTATTGTATAAAACTACTTGTTGCATTGGAAGATAGATGCTGGAGCGTGGATTTTTTTTTTTTTTTTTTTCAGAATAGGTCACAAATCCAGATACATATATGCAAAAATTTATCTGGGCAAACTTTTGAATGAATACAAATATGAATTCCTCAATCGCTATTGATTATGTCTTTCTGGTTTGATTATGTCATACATGTCATGGCAATGTCATTTGATTCACTGTATACATTGCCAGTATATATGGGCAGACGTGAGAATAAATATTGGAAAAGTGGTTCTTTAACATGTACTGCTGATTTTACAGGTTGAGAACAATAATAGGTACAATGGAGTGGTCCTCTTGTTCCTCATGGTTGTATAAGTTGTAATTCATGAGGTTTGAATTTATTACTTATAAAAAGATACTGTGAGGTGTGGAGTTAAAGATGAAAAAGATGGGAAATTTGAAAATGACCAAAAATGAAAGATGGACCTGTCTGATGAGGGAAAGACCTCACACTTATGTGTATTCTGTATGCGTTCATATACGTATGCACTAACATATGTATCTCTGATCGATTACTTCAGGGGAGCACATTCATTTGTGTTTTTTGTAGTTTGTTTTAAAAATAAAAAATTATTCTCCCTTTATGGAGATGTCTTTAACATGTAAAATAATTGAAAATGGACCAAGATGATGTTCATACATTGTGTCTTGATTTTCATGGAAAATGTTAAAGTTGTTGGCCTCCTTGTACTGATTTTCAGGAAAAACTGAAGGAAAGGGAGCGAGAATTCCGGAAAAGAAAGGAAAGAGAAGAACAGGAGATGGAGAGGGTGCGAGTGAAAGTTCGCAGGAAGGAGGCAGTTTCATCTTTCCAGGCTTTACTTGTGGAAACAATTAAAGACCCACAGGTAAAATATCATTGGTGATTTAATTCTGGATACTACTGGATTAGGAATGATTGATGGTTATGCTGTATGCTGAATCATCAGTAGTAGACTATTGTTTGTTACTGTTGTATTTTTTAAGGTCTGCTGCAATATTAAAGATTCTGCTTGGGCCAGTGACTATATGGTGATATGAATCTGCATGATTAATTGTTGTAAATGACAAATAGTTTTACATGATGTTGTGCAGTCTATAATTTTTTTGCATGTGAATACAATTTTTAAGTAAGGGATTGAATATGTTGTAAAAGATGTCATGTTCATTATGTAAATTCTGCTACCTACAAATTGCAGCAAGTCAAACTAGACTCAGTTATGTTTTCTTCATTTTTCATCATTTTTTCCATCTGCCAAAAAGTACCCTCCCGGCCCTAGGGATGCCGACTTAAATATAAAAAAGTTTAGTAAATGAGTTACTTTTATGTCATGTCTGTTTTTGGCCACTCTTTTTAAGAAATTGGAGGTAGCGGATTTTCTGCATTTGTGGTTTCCCCATGATAAAAATTCTTCCCTTTGGATGTGATAAAGGCATGAACATTCATGAAATATAAATCTTTCTAGGATTTAATTTAGTCCAAAAATAACATCAAATCATTATCTGCACTATAGTGTTTTCCCTCATCATCTTCAATGTATTAGATCCTTAGTAATCCTAGAAGCAACTTGTCTACTAACCTTTTTACAATTAAGCCAATCTCCCTAGATTGCATTTTCTATGGCCAGCCATAGAGAGCAGGTCTCTATCTTGACCATATTGGCTCCATTTTGTCTGCAAGCAGTTGGATATATTGGAACTTGGCTGACAGATTGGAAATTCTGAAAATTAGCTGTAAAAAGAGAAGAGAAATGTTATATACTACACACTCATCACAAGCCCAGTGGGATGTGTGTGGGATGAAGTTGTAGTATTTAGCATTACTCAAAAAAGAAAGATCTTAATGGCAGGAGTGGCGCGGTGGGATTCAGGTCTAGTTTTTTTTGGAGATGCATTTGGGAGGCAGATATACTTAAAAGTGGCTGCTTGGTCAGATGGGGAAACATCTTAACAGTGGATAACCTCAAACAGTGATGAAAATTATAACCTCAAGCAGTGTGTGAAAGGTTGGAGGTGATAATGTGATTCATCTTTTACTTCATTACCCAATCGCTGGGAAAATTGGGAGGAGATAACACGCATTCCTCTTATTTGGTATTAGGAGGGTTAGCCTCAAAAGGTTGTGGAACTGTGTTTGTTGGAAAGCTATTTTGGTTCTGTTTGCTATTCTTTGGTATATTTTCTTTGAGCTAGGGGCCTCTTCTCTTGCTGTTTTTCTTTATCATGTTATCCCCTGTTTTATATTAAATTTTTGAAAACGTACTTTCCAGCTGTACAAGAACTTTAATGCTAGGTTTCAGTTTATTTGAGAAGTTTATAAACAATAAAGAAAAGGAGTGAGGATTCAACTCCTGTGGGACCTTTGGTATCTCTATTTCCACTTATTAAAAAGGAGTACGGAAGAAAGAAATAGACAAGGGAAAGGGACAAGTCTCGCTTATTATAGGTTCTTACCTTATTCCTCATTATATCTACATATTAGAAGTGGAATCCCCCCTGCCGCCTCCCTTCCCCCAATTCGCAAGAAAAAAAATAAGAAAAGAAAAACAAGGAAAAGAGAAAAACTCATAATAATTTTCATGACTGCTCAACTAGAGCCTAGCAGCTTATGATGGGCTCAATTTGTCCAACGCTTATTCTTGTTACTGATTCCATTGATAAAATATTTGAAGCCTTGATTTTTTTGGGGGGGTCCGTTGCCTAGGGGAATCATGAAGCTTTTTTTTTTTTTTTTTTTTTTTCGGTTGAGATTTCCCATCATTCCCAATATTTTGTAAAAAGAAGCAACTCGTCAACAAGCTATACTCTCTCTCTCTCTCTCTCTCTCTCTCACATACACACATTCACACAGCTAACTCTATGTTACTGGTCTGAGCATTCGGGTACAATTGGTCACTTGGTTTTGACTGGCTATATTTTCAGGAGGAGGTTTTGTCTCATCCATACTAATAAATTTGTTCACTTTTTGCTTCTGTTCTTGTGATTAGGCATCTTGGACGGAATCTAAGCCTAAATTGGAGAAGGATCCGCAAGGACGTTTAATCAACCCTGACTTGGATCCATCTGACACAGAAAAGCTCTTCCGGGAACACATAAAGATGCTGAATGAGGTAATTCTATTAACTCCCACATTTTTCTTTTGGGGGCTGATTAGTTGTAATATATTTGCTAGGTTCTCCTGCAGATTTCCGAGAATTGTTGATTATTATGAAGCATAATTATGCACTCCAGATTTCCAAGAATTTCTTATGAATACAACATATTTTTTTTATTAAAAAAAAAAAAAAGGAGAGAGAGAGAGGAGAGAAATAATTTTATGCGTTAAACATTGTTTGGGATGAGCTACAGTGCAACCCGAAAAATGTTATTTTTATGTTCAAAACTGTTCAGAAGTGTTTCTTTGTTTCTGCTATCTTAATATTTTGATTGCATTGGGCAAGGTCTACACATGATAACTCAAGAGTATTGGGGTTTCAGAGCAATATAAACTGAAACCTCTGGAGTGTGCTGAGATCTCACACTCTTCTGTAACTAAAGATTGATCTGTGCTGTGGATGAAATATGAATTTGGTTGAAGCTGTGGCCGACATGACCCACTTTGTAAATGTGTCTGATTCATTTGTAGTTTAAGCAATTTTCAGATCATTATTTTAGCTCATATAGTGCAACGGTGGAAGCATTAATCAACCTTCAATATAATGATCTTCTGTGTTTTTTTTTGTTTTTTTTAGCGATGCGTACACGAGTTCAGAGCTTTGCTAGCTGAAGTCTTGACTGCTGAAGCAGCTTCCCGGGAGACAGAAGATGGGAAATCAGCCATCAATTCGTGGTCGACGGCTAAACGTCTTCTAAAGCCTGATCTGAGATATAACAAGATGCCAAGGAAAGAGAGGGAAGTCTTGTGGCGGCGGTATGCTGATGAGATGCTACGGAAGCAAAAGTTAGCTCTTGATCAGAAGGAAGAAAAACATGTAGAGTCAAAAGGTAGAAGCTCTGTTGATTCAGGGAGGTTTCTGCCTGGGTCAAGAACCCACGAGCGAAGATAGTCATTTTAGTTAGAAACTAGGATTTTAATTTTCTTTTCTTTTCTTTTATCCCATAACTCCTCTTAGCTTCATTTTTATTCTCTTTTTTTCTGATTGAGGGGGGTCAGTCTGAATTACTTTGCGAAACAAGTTGTATTATATCAAGTAAAATGGAACGATTTAATCCATGTATTTATCGGATGCTACTTGCATACTTTTTGTATCAGTGACATAATAATTTCAATTTTCATTTCCTTGGGGTTAAATTTGGTTTTACCTCAACCTCTTTGGGTTGATATATGCGTCCCATGTGTGTGTGCAACAATCTCATGAAGGGCCAACGGGCGGTTGCTTGCAAAGAGCCAACTCAGTGAGACTTGGGGCTTGTTGAGGATTGCACTTGAGGAGTTTAAAAGTGCTTTTAACACTCAAAAAGTCCGAGAAGGTACTCGTTTGACAAAAAAAATTAAAAAGCGCTTTAAGAGTCTAAAAAAAGCCTAAAAATGACCAAAACTTATTTTTGGTAAAAGTTTAAAAATGAAACTTTTGCTTAAAAGCTCTTTTTGACTTAAAAAACTTTATTTCTCAAATGCAATTCAAACATGCTCTTAGTTGTGGTTGATGACTTATGCAAGTTATAGGCAAACTGTATCATGAACATGATTGTGGTCAAGGAAGGGAGATTGTGGTTGAGGAAGGGAACTCTCGTGGAAGAGAGGGAGGGAAATTACAAGGTATCTATCTCAACATGGTCTAATTAAAGGAAATCCCAACTGTTCTTAGGTTTGGCGCTTTCCCTTTTTGTCTTTCATGTTTTTCTAATTCTCCATTTCCCCCCCCCCCATCCCCGCATTGATAAAAAAATAAATAAATCAATTAAGGGGAAGGTAATACTTGTGTCGGCATAAAGGATTTTTGGTTAATGGTGCTTGAATTGGTGAATTGGTCTAATTTGCTAAAGGTTTAAGCAAATGCCGAGGTCTTACTCCGGCTTCAAAGATCATTGTCAAGGCGATATTTCATTATAACCTGAAACTCCTTCCCACCTAAACACATCTGAAATTATTCAATGTCAAGCATTAAGCTTGTCAGCCATAGTTGAAGGTTATGCAGTACTCCTTGGTTCTAAAATATTGGCCTAAAATTTCATTTAAATGCATTTTGGAGTGGCATAAAAAGAGTTTTCTTTGTAAGCAGTCTGGTAGCAGTACACAAACATCTTTTGTATAATACAGGATATGTTGAATCCATCAAATATTACCGTCAAGTTAGCAAGGTAGAAGAGGCTTTCAGAAAACAGTAATCTTGGGTTTAACGGCCAAGACTGAACTTTCACAAACTCGTGAGAACCAAGAGAAGAAATCTAGTTACTGGTAGCAGACAGGATTCTTGCAAATTAGTACAGAGAAGATATCTAGTTCTACAAGCACCTTGTGGGAAAATAAAGCAACAACAATCTATGGCAAGTTTTGAAGATCTTAAGACTGCTCAACAGAGAGGATTCTTGCAAATGAAGTAAAGAAAGAACCAATCTAGTTCTACCAGCACCTTGAGGGAAAATATATCAACAACAATCTCTGGCAAGTTTTGAAGATCTTAAGACTGCTCAACAGATCATAATATATTAGAAGATACCGAAAACGGGTGCATTCGTTATTGCACCCAGATAATCTAAACAATTCTGTCCAATGACAATGTGATATACAAATGATAAAAGCTTGTATTGACTGCAAAAAATGTATCAGCTTACCTTCTATTTACAAGCCTAGTGTTTGGCCCTAGGGGAAGATGTCCAAAAAGATTGCACTTTTAGAAGTTTGAATACACAAGAACAATACACGATAGAGGGGCTCACTTCCAGGCGTACTCAAGAAAAGTTTAATCTGGAAGCAAAGAAAAAAAAAAATTCCTTGCTGCATGAAACGATATAGCAGAAAGTTGGAACAAACTGCTGATGATGTCACAGCAATGAAAACAGGAACAAATGAGAGCATTGGGATGGGGAAGCAGAAGTACTCATTATGGAAAAGAGTTGCCCCTAGGTCAAAAATAAAGCTTCCAAATAATCATCAATATAAGCTAAGCACGGCCAATGATCGGTTCGAATTCGAACTAAAGTTGAAACATCACATACTTCCATTTGGAAAAGAAGATGGAATCTTGGTGGAAGAAATATCAAAATAAGAAAGCTACCCATATTTCTTTTGTTGGTACTACCAAGATTTTCCCTCTCATCTTCACCAGCAAAGTATGTAAGATGAAGTGGGGCTTGATCAAGACCAGTTATGGAGGTGCTAGCTTCAAGGGAAGAATCTGAAGCCAAATCCTTCCAGATGACGTCTCTAATCATTCCCCCATCCTTCACAATATTAACGAGTGGTTCACCAATCACACTCACAACAAAGTTAGCCAGGTACCTTTCAGTAGCCTGAATCAAAGAGGTTGCAGGGACTTCAAGTAGCTTGACTGATTGTGTCCCACTAATGGCTGCAACCCCTTTGCCTCCTTTTAGTGGAAAGGTCTCCCACCCAATGTTGGAAGAAGTACCGCATGCCTCCCAGAGAGCACTGAACAAGTTTGAGTAATAACCAGGTATTGCTTCTTTGGGGATGTCAAATGGAGCAATAGCCTGAAGAAACATGTCTTCTATTCCTATTGTGATACTATGAAGCTGAGCATGAATAATCTGACCATTTTCTGAATTTGTTTCAATGAAAACATCAACCAGACCAGGTGTTGGTTCCCGTGGTTCTAATACAATTGTTACAGGAGCTCTAAAAATTTCCTCTTCTCCCAATCCGTTTTCTACAGGTACAATATCTAAGGGCACCCTTTGACCAGAAATGTAATTATTTTTCGGGGGTTCACCAAGAAGAAAAGGTATGTGACATGATGGAATAGATCCGTACGGGGCGGAGGATGAAAAATTAAGCACAGTTGCATACATAGCAGGAAGGGCATCTACTCTATCCAAACCACTAGAAGTAGAGTCAACTCCAGATATGTGATTGAAAGGCTCGGATTCAAATCTCAAAGTACAGGATATTCTAACCTTGATCCCTGGCAAATGTCTATAATCAGGTATGCAAGAAAAATGGGTCCTTAAGGTTCCTAAGATCTCTGAAATCTTCGAATCCATCACACGCAATGGCTCCTGTCGTTGATCAATTCTAGTCTCTGGGATCTGAATATCAGTACTTCCATCAATCTCCCTTTCCTCAACTGGAGCTTCCCTGATGTCCTCAAAGTAACCAGGGTTATTACTATCAACACCCAAAGTTGGTAAAGACAGGGACCAAGATTGTTTGACAAGCAATGCTATCATCCGCTCAAGGTGAACATAGGATGAGATGTTCCTAGATTTCTTTAGATCGTAGGAAGTTCGAGGAGACTGGATATTAAAAAAAGAGCTGGAATGTGAAGAAGGAGAAATGCCAAGGAGTTGCTCCCCAAGGTTTAGCATATCTCTAAGCTTCTTTCCAGGTACACAGATCAGCATCCGCAGATAGATCCTGCAAAATGCCATGATTTATCATAATTAGAATAAGTCAACGGAAATAGCTAATAATGTTTCAGTTACCATTATTGGATCACTTATGCTTTTCTAAACAACGTTTATTTTACAAAGAAAAAAAGCTATTGAACTGCATATGCCATAGAAGTAAAACAGAAATAAAGGCAATCTGACTTCCACTGGAGAATGGGAGGAAGCAATTTTCAATATCATACCTTGCATTGTCACGAACCTCCAAATCAGGAAAATAAAGGCAAGTAAATGCAAGGAGGCGAGATAGTCTAAGGAACAATCTAGAGCTATGGTGGTGCATCAGCATGGTTCGACAGACACCAAGAACTCTACTTCCCTGAGACCAAGATTTTAGTCCTGTATCTGGGCCATGTTTCTCAACAAGGAAAACCATGAATTTGGTCAGCAGCTCTAACAATCCACTTGGAGGTATTGTATTATTTGCAGCGATTCTATCAAATATTGGGAAGCATGAAATCAATTTATAATCAATTGAGACTTTTGGAAGCAAATTCTCATCCAACGTCTGAAGCAGGCGTTCTCCCAACCAACAGTGTTTTTGACAGCCCAACAAGCGGTCAATAAAAGCAACAATCTCTGGAACCAATCTTTGATACTTCAAGATCATGTCCACTAGCATTTTCTGGAAAATAGAAGTTGAAACATAAGCATAGAGATCCAATGGCTGAACAAACAACAAAAAATAAGATTCCCTACTGAAAGTTATTGAGCAGGCAAACTGAAAAATGCTTAGAGTGTATGTTATATGTAATATTACCAAAAAATAAATAAATCCAAGATACTTGATATTTGTAGAATGGAACAGTAGAGTGCAGATTGACACTATTAGACAAAATGCAGATAGCAAATTGAATACTCGTGGGCAACAAGAAGTTGAGAGACATATCACCTGTTGATGCAGCCATCAAATAAGAGTCAAGTTATTGTCTTTACAGTGATTTTCAGTTTTGGCAGCCTAAGAACTTTTAATTTGTAGGGTCGTCATGGAATGTCCAGTTGACTTAAGATCTATATGCTTTTGAACCTTATATTATCAATGTCGCAGAGCCAAAAACATTTTTTTTAATTAGGTAATTACTTTATGCTTCATTGCACTCAAAGAATCAGAGACTTGGACATGTGATATTCACATTTGAGTGTTAAGGCAAGATGCCTAGGGTCGTCTCCATCTTCTTCACACTGATACTCTTCATGGATACAGTTCACAGCCCCTGACCAGTCACAAACTTTTCTCTCTTCTTCCCTCTTTTACAATCCCAAGTTAAGCCCCTCTCCTGACCTATCGAAACCCTTAAACCCCACAGATTTTACCTACCAAATAGCCAGCAAGTATCTTATAAAACCAACCCTAAATTGTCAAAAATAGATGCTGTCCAAACCTTCTAGCTACCTTTTTCGTTCATGAAACAGTGACTCTTACATTATTGACCATCATTTTGAAACCCTAGTTAATCTTTGTACCACAACCCTTTCTTTTAAAATTTTAAATCTTTTTTGTTTTGTTTTTGATAACTGGGGTATCCAGGGCTTCGCCCCGACTAGATTCCCAGGATACCGTCTAAAGCTCCCTCTCCACACGGGTTGGGTGAAGATCAGGCATGGCCAAAAATTCTAAATCCTAGATACACAAATTCTCAAATATTTGGAGTTGATAATGTGAATCCTGCTTATGCAGCATGCCCTTTAGCGTTGTGTAGTTTATGGAATATACAACATTTTATCATAGCAAGATAAAGAGAACATCATTGATTTCCACACATATGGTTGGATTTATATATGTGGGTTGATACTATTCCCAGCCACTGCCTGTTTTTTTCTCAATGATTCTTAGGTTGACCATATCATATGGTATCAAATATTTTGTCCCCATTCTACATCACCCTTAGCCACTTCAGCTAGTCAAATACAAGAAGCGGAAAAGATTGCCTAGAACGTCAAATTATCTCCAAATGCGTTCTAATAAAATCTGTTTGACATTCTTCACGGTGTCTTCATCTGTTTAGCAACAAGGGAACTCCTTATTAAACTTGAAGGTTTTGGTACTACATTAAAAAGCAGCAGATATTTGTTCGAAAGAGTTGCATATATTTGAAACCAAAGAGTCCACATGTTGTGATGAGAAATGAAGAAAGAAAAAGAAACAACAGAGTCTATTTGTAGTATATGACATATTTGCCTCGAAGAAACAGTCTGCGTTCTTTTTGTTTTTTCCAACATGTAATCATGTTTTTCTGACTCCCATACAACAGTAACCAATTGTTATATCGAGGTGAGAAAAGAAATAGAAAGAAAACCTACAAAATACCTGTAAAGTATTGAAGATGGTGGACTCCATGAGAATTCCAGTGGAGGAAGGATCGGCGTCAGAATGAGACGATCCACCGATCAAAAACTTACGGAAGGCGCGGAACGCCACAGCGGTTTCCGTGCTCGCCGGCGGCAACCACTGAAAAGCTGACACAGACACAATACCATCTCCGAACAGCTTCTCCCCAGACTTTCCCGCGTCCGAACCACTCTCCGATCTCAAGCTCTCCATACATACCGCGCAGAAAGCAAGCAAGTCAAGCTTCAAAGCCTTCAATGCGAGCGGATCAAACACTCTGGGATAGAAGCTCAACCCCATCTCAACGACCAGAGCCTTCTTTTTGTTAACCTCTCTGCTGGAAATCAGTTCATTGAAACCCATCAACCAATGAAGAGCGAGCAACCGAAAAACCAAATGGTGCTGCGCTTGTCTCGAAATCAACAAAAGCCGGCGGGCAATCTCGCCCTCTTGCCCATCGAAGGCATCCGAGAACTGCAAATACAGCATCAAAACGACATGGCACAGCATCGGATCATAGGAACAGATCAACCCGAAGAACTGCACCTTCAGCATGGAGGCCTGGAGCTCCAACGCCACCGCCACCGGCGTAATCATCGCCATGAACTCCGCCATTCCGCACGGCGTCAAAACCTGCGGCGATTCCAGCAAGAACGCCATCGCCCTCCTCAGCTCCTTGTAGTTCAACCCCGCGTTCGCGGAGTTCGAAGAACCGCCCAAGAGCAGCGATTGCGGCACATTGAAGGGAACCAAAGGAACCGAGGTGTTGAGGATCGAAACGCTGGACTTGTTAACCACAATGTTGTGTATCACCCAAGTGAACAATAGAATGTAGCTCTGCGACGCGTGGGTCCGCTCGTTTTGGCAGAGGCTCCAGAGGTGTCCGGCGATATCGGAGAGCAAACAGGGGTGGGATCGCTCCAATTCTCTCAAACACTCGCAGGCGACGGCGCGTGTCTGGCGGTCGGCGCCGTGGTTGGGGCGGTTGACGATGATCAACAACAATTCCACCAAATTCTCGGTGTAGTGAATGCCAAATCTGTGAAACACGTCGAGGGTGATGAAAATGGAGGTGGTGGAGACGAGCATTTGGTCTTTGAGTGCAAAGGTAATGTAAGTCCCGTCGAGGGGGGATTGGATGATGAGACGGAGGGTGTCGAGAAGGCGGTCCAGGAATTGGGGCTCCTGGGAGATAAAAAGCGCGTCGCAGAATTCTTCGAGGAAGAGGAGGAGGTGGAGCTTCAGAGGGAAGTCCCTTTTGTGGATGGACGAGAGGGCGAGGTCGAGGAGGGAGGGGATCGGGTACAGGGAGCTCCATTTGTGCCGCCGATGACCGCCGTACTGGAAGTCGTCGATGAGGGTCTCCCAGTCTTGCGGGGAGAGAGGCTTCGACGGTGGTGCCGCTGGTGGCAGTTTCTCCGTCATGGCTAGAGCGTTTTGGGCTTTGGAGATGGCCGACCTAGGTTTTGAAGTAACTGTTTTTTTTTAATTAAAAATAAATTATCCTTCTTTCTTGTTTTCTGGTTAACAGTTACTAGTACTGGTAGAAAATCTATTTTCATGCAAAAACATTTACTTTTCTTTAATAAATACTTCACTTCTGTTGGTCATGCCATGATTGAATTTAAAATCCCTTTGGCCTATTGAAGACAAAACTGATATGATTTTTATGAATTCGATTTGTTATCTAAATCTAATTAATATTATTACCAACCTAAGATTAAGGGGATCCGGCTTAGATGCTGTTATTAAAATAACAGCATGTATGCTGTAGTTGAATTAACGGTCAAGATTTAATTTTAAAGTTGACTTACTTTTAGAAGCATTTAATAGGAGAGAGAAAATGAAAAGAGATTTTGAGAAATTTAATCTTGACCGTTGATTAAACTATAATATACATGTTGTTATTAAAATAACAGCATGTAGGCTAAATCCAGATTAAGGAGGTTCCTAAGCTCTTATATTTATTAAGTAATTAATGTCTTTAAGTCATGGCATGAATTTAGGCATTTATCCACGGATTTGGCTTAGGTATAATAATTTTACATATTTTTTTGACGGTTCAAATTTTATTTTACTTGTTCATGAAAACTTAACATCAAATTTAGATTATTGAAAAAACTACCTTAATTTTTTATTTGAAATCTCCCATTAAAAATTAATCGACAAGATTGCAAAATCAAAGGAAAATTTATAAAAGTTATGTTCGGAGGATGCCAATGACGGTGGTAAAGTGCACTTTTCCGAGAGCATTCTTCTATAAGTGATGGTGGTCTTAGAGACAACGAGAGCCCTCATCCTTCCGAAGGCTCACAACGTCTTCGATGAGTAGTTTGTCATTGGGTAGTGGTTACAAATTGTAAATGTTGCGACTCTTGTGAGACTACCACTACCACCACCACCACCACCACCGAGGTGAGATGGGCAAAAATGATGATCTTTTAGGGTTTCTTACTTTTCAACTATCAATTATGTAGCAACAATTGGGAATTGAGACTTGCACCACTAGTAATTAGGGTTGTAGTCCAGGTCCAACCGAGTCGAGTAATGCTTGTTTGGACTCGGCTCAACAGAATCATATGCAATGATCGAACTTGGCTCGAACTCGAGCGGAGTCTTCGAGCCTTTTTCGAGCTCAGCTCGTTAGGACCCTTTCATATTTGAGCTAGACTCAAACTCAACAAGAGTCTCGAGCAAGATCCCATATTGAGTATGCAATCGACTTGAGCTTGTAGTCGTAGGTAGGTTAGGTAGTGGATACTAGAGAGGCTAGGGATGATCACACTGTAACAAGTATGGTCATCTTCACACTTGATCATCACCACGAAACTCCCATGGATGTTACATGAAAAGATGAGCAATGCAACTCTTGGTATTGCACTCTATAATTTACAATAAACATTAATGTCTAAATTATACTATGCAAACTACCTACGTAAGCTATTCACTTAGTATCTCCAGCGTTGCAAATTGCTCCGATCTTTCTCATTGATAGCTTGCTAACTGCAAAATACCAAGATATTTTACAAGTGAAAAAATAATTGTAAATGTTCATAGCTTAGTAAGTAAATTATCATACTCCTTAACGTGACAGTGAAAATTATCATTGAATTCAAAATTCAAAAATGACCAATCCAAAATCTAATAGAAATTTGACTATCGTGTCAAGAAATATACATTGAAAATGTAGGAAAGGGGTGGGTATCAGGTCGGTTTGGTTCGGTTCGGTAGAGTCATTTTCGGTCGATTAACTGAAATTGTTGATTAAATCGATTAATTCACTGATTAAATTTTGATAATGATTTATTTCGAAAATTTCGGTTAATCGTTTAACCGTGGGCTTTTTAATTGGGCCAAAAATTTATTGTTTTGGGGTCCCAATTCTTTTTTTGGGCTAAAATAGCTTATTGAACCAAACAAATTTCAAATGGACCCATTAATTAAATACAATAAGAGTCCACCATACATATGTTCTACACTTCTACTAATAAAATGGTTCTAGAATATTTATTATTGGTTAATTATCAACTAATTATGTTACTTATCGGTAAATTCAGTTAACCGATAAAAAAATATTTATACAAATTAACTGAACCAAACCTACGCTAGTATAAAAATCTTTAACCAATTTTCGACCGATTTCTGGCGATAAGCAATTAATGTCGGTTCGGTTATAGTCGGTAGGTAGTAAACAGTTAATATGTCCGCCCCTAATATGCATAACATTTCCCTAAAGATACATGATGTTTTAGAATCCTGTGACAAGAAAATGTGTAGGTGTTTAACAAGACAATTGACTTGTTAGAAACTCAATAATTCAACTTTTACAAGACTTGTGAATTTTTTATAGGCTTATATATAATGTCCCTTCACAATTTTGAAAACCAATCTATGATAATTATCCACTATATTAGGCATCACCTCTTGAATAGCTTTATGGGCCGGTTTGACAACGCGTTTTCATGATTATTATTATTATTATTTTTTCAATTTTAATTCTGTATTTTTATTGCACCCCACATTCTGTTTATTTTTCTTCTACAAAATTATCACCGCCGTTGTCAACATCTTCTAAAAAGCTAAGTTAATATATATATATATATATATATATATATATATACAAGCTGCATACCATATAACTTTATTTATTTTACATTTATTGGTCAAAGAAAAAAATATATATATATATATTAATTTTTTCTGGTTAGATATGCATTTATTGCAATGTTGTTACCGTGTACAATAATTAATGAACAATATAAAATCGAAAAGAGAGAGATTAAGAGAGAGTCGAAACACAAATTTAACGTGATTCGGTAATTTGCCTACGTTCACTCCACTCCCGTCTACTTGACCTTCCACTAGTATTAATATGAACCACAAATTTCAACAGGCTAAATGAATATTCTCTTCATATTCTTTTGTTCATTTAATTCTATTATTCAATATATATATATATATATATATATATATATATAATAATTTTTTAATTTCTGAGCTATTGTGTAAAGCAATGACAGTAGTAAACAGATGTCAGAGTAAAACTGAGCTTGAAGCAGTCCAACTTCTCCAAAAGTCAGGATTGTTAAAAAACTTATTTATAATTATCATGTGTGAACGCTCTTTAATTATAAAAGAAGATATATTAAAATATTAAAATATTAAAATAAGATGTTGTATTTATAATAGATTACAAATGTTTGGACTTCATCATTATATTTATTGCTGTTCAACATTTACTTAATTCCCACAAAAATATTTAGTTTCAAGAAAAGAGTATCAGAAATTAATTATGGATGGAATTCGTATAATGAAACTTGTGTGGATGATGATGGCATTGAATATAGTTGTAGTGGGAGCTGCCCCTGATGATAACCCTTCTCTTTCCCCTCTTCCTCTACATGTTGATTTTAGAACCACTAAAATCTCTTTACCTTCAAAAATCCCTTTAAAAATCCCTAAAATCCCTTTACCTTCAAAAATCCCCCATATCCCCCATATATATCCCTTTACCTCCAAAAGTCCTAATTACATTGATTTGTGCTGCAGAGTGCCAAAATATGTGCACAGCAGCAAAGCCTAGCTACGCATATAGGGCTTGTATGTTAGTGTGTTTACCCTTGAAATGTCGTCCCTCTCATTTAGATGGTGTCTATGACTGTGCTCTTGCTTGTACCAAGATGACCACCAATGGTATCAAGTTTTTAACCCTTCTCTCTCTCTCTCTCTCTTTCTATATATATATATATATATATATATATATATATATTAGAAAATCCATTTTCTAAGCATCTGTTTAGATTTACGATTTAAAAAAAATAATAATAATTAAAAAATGCAGTTAAGAGTTTGATAAAGTCGTAGTTTAGCATTTAAAATTGCACGTTTTCGAAAAAACACATCCTTATTTGAGATTGAAAATGCAGATTTTTTTAACGTTTCAATTATAAATTGTGTATATTAATACGAGATACTTATATTTACTTTTAATGTGTTACAGATGCGGATAAATTAGACGCCTGCTACAAAAGTTGCGGAAAGAATTATTAGTTTGTTCGCTTTACTATTTCTTCTGACTATTGTAAAAAAAATTAAAAAAAAAAAAAAAAATTACGTATATCTACTAAGAATAGAATAAAAATAGAGTGAGATGTGTTGAATTCTTTGCCTTCATAAATTAATCATAATTGCTTTGTATACTACAAGACATTCTTGGGCACGGTTACGTTGGCCATTATTCTATTTATTTATAAAATGAAATAAAAGGATGTATATTGAAGAAATATAGTGAGATTTGTTGAATACTTTGCCTTCATAATTGCTTTGTATACTAGAAGACACTAATGTTCATGCTTATTTTTGCCAACATTATTTCATACTCTTTTGTTTATTTTTTGGACGTGTCGGTACAAGAGTAGGGAAAGGGGAGGAAAATTCGAATTAGTGACCTCCGCTTCATAAAACATGCCCCGGCCGAATAAGCTATTCTTCGGAGACAACATTATTTCGTACTTTTGTTCAAAAAGAATGTCAACCATGAATTCTCGTCATTTTTATTTGTTCTCTCAAGCTTAACCTTAATTAACACAGTTTGATAAGTACAAATTCATTATTAGAATATCAGAAGTAAGAAAAACATAATTTTTGTTTTCTAATCAAATGAGGGAAAAGAGAAGGGTTCCAAGAACTTATTTCATCGATTTGACACATTTCCACGTCCTTATGAGGTTCCATGCACGATTGGGAGCCCCTTAAGGCCATCTGAACTATAATATTGATAAATGAATAGTAATGTTATTTAATAAATTGTTATATTGATGTGGTAGAGAAAATTAGTCATTAAATCAACACTTGTAAATAATAATAATAAAAAAAATCAATGACTGATTTTTATTTACACGTCACCATAGTTGTATATGATTTTCATTGTCCCTGAAACGTTAGGGCTAGTGGCTAGGTTCGTCATCTAATCTCTTAGAGTCGCAAATAATTATAAAGCAAGCAATCAACTAAATATGATAATAAATGCATGATAATAAAAATAACATCAAATTTAAAACTTCATTATTCTCAAAAAAAAAAAAAAAATTAAACTTCATTAAATGCGAAAACACTTGGTCTAAAGTAGTTCCAAATACCAAAACACTTATTAAATATCAATAATAATAAAAATTATTTCTTGAGCAATTGCACTTATTAAAAGTATGTAAACTTTAAAATTCAATCTTAACCATTGATTCAACTACAGCATACATACTGTTATTAAAATAACAGTATGTAAGCCAGATCTCATGCGCTATACACTTACTCCCACTTCTCCGCACCCATTTTTCCACACTTATAAGTGACTTGTAAAACCACTATTTAATCCAATGATAGTAAGTGTGTCAAGTAAAACAAATGTCGTCAGTCAGGAGATCATCCTTTTATGAGTTGCCTTAGAGAGACGGTTGTTAACGACTATCTTCCTTTTTCTTCTTTTTTTCTTGGTTTGTTCACCGAGCTTCTAGCCTTTTTCATTATTCTAGGTTTGACGGGCCATTAATGGGGCATATCTTAATAAATAATGCTACACTTACTCTAATTTTTTTACACAATTTTTCACACTTATAGGTGATTTTTAAAACCACAATTAAATATGAGATGGATCATAATTGGATTTGAATCCAATTGTAGGTTTAAAAGCCACCTATGGGTATGAAAAAATTGTGTATAGAAGTTGTTAGGCCTTACCATAATCCAATCATTCCATATAGTTTTCCTCCCTATCATTTTTTGTTTAATTTTTAAGTACTTTTGTCTCAAACAATCTTATTCAATTGAAAAGATAAAACATAATGATATTTTTGGAATCACAAATATTCCTACACGATCCCTAGGAATAAACCAATATGAAAATCCTATCAAATTCTTAATCATTAATTATTTTCAAACGTGAATTTAGTCGAATCTAAATTCTTAGAAATCCTCTATAGATCTTAGCTCACAGCCAAGCCCATGAGCATGTTAGTAGTAGTCTCGAGGACTTGAGTGAAGATTGTAAAGATGCACATGATTTCACAAGATCAAATATAGTTAAGGGCATCCTTACCTTTCTTAAGTGACCTCGACTACTTAATGTCACTTAAAAAATTAGGTAAAATAGTGACATGTGAAATGTGACATTTTAAGCTCAAAAAATGTCTCTATTTAAATAGGGACATTCGAATACTGATATTTTACAAATTTTATTAAATATAGTGACTAGAATAAAAATTATGGATGTTTGAACAGTGAAAATGTTCCTACAAGGTGACATTTTTGCTCACACATCCCCTTTCCAAAGAGGACGTGTGAATAATAACACGTCCCCTTTGGGAAGGGGATGAGTGGGAACAAAAAAAGTCCCAAAATTAGGGGGAAAAAAAAAAAAAAATCCTTCTTGCCTGTTTCCATTTAGACGCTTTTGGGGGATATCTTTTGATTTTTTTGGGTTGCAAGTACACCTAATTGTAACATAGTTTGAAATAAGTAATGCAATAACAACGCAATCCTATTTGTATTCTAAGGATCGATGAACGTAGGCGGCTTCTAAGGTCGAACCACCTCAAATCCGTGTCTTTTGATCTCTTTACTTTCTCTTACCCAATATTTTCTATTATATTTTTAATAATATATATTGATTCTTGGTTCTATTGTGAGGATAATAATTTGCAATGACAAATTAACCAATTAACCAATTAATTCCTAGCCAAATGTGACCCCCTAGGCACACTAGATAACCATCTAGACAAAATCTTAATGATGCTTACCAAAAGGGAAGAGGTAGATTTGAATGCCGACTTATGCATGTATCTCAAGGTCACTTAATTAATATTAATTAACCTTCATATATAATTACAAAATGGGTGTTTTAATATATCATTTTGTTACAATTTTGATTGTATTTTATCTTTGGATACCAATATTCCTCTTTGAATCTTATTGTTATAAGTATGCATGATTTATTTTAAAAGTTAGACTATAATAATGTTTTATTTATTTATTTATTTTAATCAAATAAGGGAAAACGGGTTATAAGACTAATTGACCACAAAAAGGGTGGGCACTCCTACAATAAGGCTCAAAAGGCAAATGCAGTACAAATTCAGAAACAATTTATGGATCTGGTCTAAAAGGACCAAACAACAGGCAATGACATACAACCTGAGCCTTTTTCAGGGCCGCACAAAGCGGTGACAAATGCAAAAGAACTCGGTGAAGAGTTCGTTGTGGTAAAGGCAACAACCACCGTTAAATGGTTGTTGCAGGGCAGGCACTGCAGACTATAATAATGTTATTACTTAATTCAAAAAGCTACTCAACTTCTCTAAAAGCCACATTTTTAAACATTTTCTTCATTTATTTAGTCAGAACTTTCTAACAATAAATAAATCGATTTTTTTTGTTAGCTAAAATATATTTATTTTGAAATCCTCGAATTCTCCATAAATAAATAACAGTTTGGCATTGAAATTCCGCATGCATGATAAAAAAAGCTGAAGAGAATTATGTGGGTTGGAATTGGGAGAATCATGAAGCTTGTGTGGATGATGATGGCGTTGAATACATGCATGCTGTTCATGATCATTATGGCGGTGAAAGCTGCAGAAAACCCTCCTGTTTCCTCTCCCTCTCCCTCTCCCTCCCCACTTCCCCATATTAATTGGTCTCCAAGAGTGGATGCTGAAAAACCAAAACGCCCAAAAAGGCTTCTGCCTCCAAAACTTATAAGTTTATGTCATTGTGTGATGAACTGCGACCAAACATGCAAAACGGCAAACCTTTTGCCGGTGTACCTGGCTTGCTTCGTCGTCTGTTTGCCAATCAAATGTCGTCCATGGCGTTTAGATGTCGTCGACGTCTACCATTCCATCAGCACCGCATTTGGATATGGTATAGGGTGAAGATTAGCAAATTTTTTTTTTTTTTTTTTTTTTTTTTTTTTTTTAAATATGAAAAAAAAAAAAAAGCCTGGCGTGCTTAGAATCACGGCCCGTTGGTATATATCAAGTTCATTTCTTCTTTTCCTAATCTTTTTTATTTTTTATTTTTATTATTATTATTATTATTAGGGCTAACTTCATTTTAGACCTTTGAATTATCACGCGATTTGACAAGCTTCCCCCAAACTTCAAAACCTCTCAATTTGAACACCTAAATTTTCAATTGCAGTCAATTTAACAGCAATACCTAAAAATACCAAAATATCTATGATTTTTTTTTTTACTTTCTTTTTTTTTTTTTTTAAAAAAAAAAGAAATTTGGAAGTAAGGGTAAATTTATAATTTTATAACAAATTCAGGGGTATAAACATCATTGTCTCACTTTTAACGTTGAATATCTGACGGGGTGATTCAAATTGATTGCAATTGAAAGTTCAAGTGTTCAAATTGAGAGGTTTTAAAGTTTGGGGAGCTTGTCAAATTGCATGATAATTTTGGGGTTTAAATTGAAGTCACCTCTTATTATTTTTTGACCAAATTTACGGTATTAGATATACACAAAATCAAACAAGGAAATGAAAATGGAGTGAGTACTTTGAGGATTTATCTATTTCTGACTCCAATATGTATGATTTTTTACTTTGGAACATAATTTATTTTCTTTGAATTTCATACTATTACTATATTATTATACGATTGTTATTCAATTTGATGACGTGATGGTAATTAAATTCAACCATTAGATCATCACTTACAAAAATTAATGGTTGATTTTCCCAGTCAAATCATTCCAATTATATGATGGTGTATAACAATATACTAAATAACATTTCTCTATATATTATATTTCCTACAAGATTCTTATGTTTATTTGTAATGTGACAGGTTTGGATGAAGCAAGGGTTGGCTACATTCAAAGATACGTAGAAAATTGCAAGGAGATTAATTATTTGGTTCTCTTTACTATGTAAGAAATAAAGTGAGACATGCTGGATACTTTGTATTCATTGTTTTGTTTTGTTTTGTTTTTTTTTTTTTTTTTTTTTTTTTTGGAACTTTGGATACTATGTATTAATACATGACGTTGCTCATGCTTTCTTTGGCCAACATCTATTGTATTGGTTTGTTCAACAAGAATGTGAAGCATAAATTACCAAGTTTGTGTTTGTTTAACATACTTAAAGCATTATTAGCAACCTTATCAAAATAACCAATAATACATTTTTCTTTATTTTAATTACTCACTTTTTAGAACACTACCAACAACCTCACTATTTTAACAATTCGCTTTCACAATTCCATTTAAATATTATTTTTAATATTATTTTTTTAAATATTTATTTATTCTTTCTCTAATTATTAAAGGATGAGAGAGATACCGAAAAGGAGAGAGAGAGAAACCATTTTTTATTCAATTAGTAAGTGAATAGTATTACTGTTCACTCACCATTTTTTCCCTTGGTGGAACACTTGCCATTTTATTAGATTGACTTGTATGAATTAGCTACAAACCATTCACGATTTTCTAGTTTTGGCATGCCCTTAACCAAATCTTGATTGGTTATTCTAATTAGGTCTTTAAGTTAATGTGTCTTTACCTTTGGTGCCATAGTTTTCACTGGTGAACACACTAATGACTTTTTAGATGACAAATCATAGAAATTATCTAGCTAGAGTCAATGGTACCTTTAAACAAGTACACTTTATTTTCGGGTTGCTTCCCACTTTGTGTTTGAAAGCATTCCTGATAATTATCTTTTGCAATTCTCCTTTTCCTTTTCCCCATTTGAAATATGAAAAAAAAAAAGAAAAAAAAAGGTACTCTCCATTTTCCTTAAATATGACACTTCTTTTGAAACAGAACTTGTTTTTGTTATCTAAATCACAAAGTTGACTAATACTCACTTTGTGTGTCTAAAGGTTTTCTACACACAAAGCATCATCTAACTTTGTATTCCATGAGTGACCAATGCTCTTCTACCGAGTACTCTTGCAAAAATGACTAAGAGTCTGTTTAGAATTATGTTGAAGAAGAGTTTTTTTTGAAAAAAAGGTCTTAAAGAAAGAGATTTTAAAAAAATAAAAAATAAAAAAAAATCATTTTAAGTACTTTTTTTTAGAGCAAAAAAGTCAAAGAAATACTTTTTGAGTATTTTTACCAAATGGACAAGCTTTTTATTTTGCACAATTTTAATGTACTAAATTTTTTTAAGTTTTTAACACAATCTCAAACTTGCTATTAGAGGACGTTTGGTAAGCATAATAACTATTCTATTAAGAAAATGAATAATTATTACTGAGAATGAAATAACTATTCATATTCCTCAGTTTGATGGCAACACACACTCTCATAGAAATTGTACCAAAATTACTAAAATACCCTATATATATATATATATAACCATCTAAGAAAAATGGAAAAAATTATTCGCGGCCAACCCAAGAGGTGGCCGACCACCATGTCATAACCATGGGGGTGGTTGCACCACCCCGGGATCCCCTCCCCAAGGGACTCATGCTTCTCTTCTTTCTTTTATCGTGTTGGACTCATTCATTTTTGTAATTAACTCACTCATTTTAAGATATGACCACAGGCAAAAAAAGAAAAGACACGTATTTTTGTTTTGTTTTGTTATG
Organism: Corylus avellana; assembly: GCF_965113065.1. Classification (NCBI taxonomy): domain Eukaryota; kingdom Viridiplantae; phylum Streptophyta; class Magnoliopsida; order Fagales; family Betulaceae; genus Corylus; species Corylus avellana. The sequence continues at coordinate 29,872,627 of NC_142493.1, forward strand.
TAGCTAGCAGCAGGACTCTTCATGTGAGTGGTTATTAACCGCTACTAATTGTTAACCCTTCCATTACTAATTATCGTGTTATTGCACGGGTGGGTGGTTGGCTTTCCCAACTAACCACCCAACACGGTCGGTTAGTGGTGGTAGGGTAGGCGAAGGTAATTAACTGCTAATTAAGTGACCTCACCTACCTATTGTACCCTATAAATACACCCCCATTGTAACCTAGTTTGAAATAAGTAATACAATAAACAATGCAGCCCTATTGGTATTATATATACAGTGGACTTGGGCTTCTAAGGCAAAACCATCTCAAATCATTGTTTTTCTCTCTTTGCTTTCTCTACCCTATATTTTATATCATAATTATAACTAATATTATATATATGAATTGATTCTTGGTTCTGTTGTGAGGATACTAATTAGCAATGACAAAATTAATTAACCAATTAATTCCTAACCAAATGTGACCTCTAAGCACATGCACTAGATAATCATCCACACAAAATCTCAAGTATGCTCACAATTAGAAGAAGGGAAGAGGTAGATTTGAATGCCGATTGCTTGTGGCATCTGGATCTCAGGTCATAAAGTCACTTAATTAACCTTCAATGGGTGTTTCAATTCTAAAGCTACCCAACTTTTCTAAAAGCGCCAATTTAAAAACAATTTATTTATTAAATCATAACTGTCTTTTGGGGTGGAAACAATTAAGAATAAATATATCAAATTATATATTATTTTGAAATTCTCAAATATGTTTATAAATAACCGTTGGGCTTTGAAATTTCGCAGAACAAATAAGTGGAAGAGAATGTGGGGAGTTGTGGGTGGAATTGGAAGAATGATGATGGCTTTGATGATCATGATGATGGCAGTGAAAGCTGCAGAAAAGTCTGTGCACGTGGCTTCCTCTCCCGCTCCCTCCCCACTTGGCAGTAATTGGAGTCCAGAAGAAATGGATAAATTCGTTCTACCTCCAACGCTTCTACGTTTATGCCATTGTGTAATGGAGTGCGACCAAACATGCAAAGCAGCAAATCCTTACCCAATGTACCTGCTTTGCTTCTTCGGCTGTTTGCCGATTAAATGCCGTCCATGGCGTGCAGATGTTGTCTCCGATTCCATGACCACAGCCTTTGGATATGGTATGAATTTTATTTCCTCTCTCTCAAATGAAAAATGCATGGAGTGATCTAAATTCAATGCAATTTTCAAACACTGCTAGCTCCTTACTGAATTTAACAATGATCTCTCAAAACCTTCTTAAGGGCCTGTTTGGATATATGTTTGATAAGCCTAAAAATACGTTTAATACTTAAAAAGTTCGTTTAAAAACAAAAATATTCGTTTGGAAAAAAAAAAAATGGTACTTATATATTCTAGAAGATTCTTATGTATATTTTTGCTGTGACAGGTTCGGATAAAGCAGGAGGCTCCATTCAAAAGTTCGTAAAAAGATGTAGGGAGAATAAGAATAAGTAGTTGGTTCTCTTTCCTGTGTAAGAAATAAAGTGAGACGTGTTGAATACTTTGTATTCTTTGTTTCTTTTGTTTTTTGTTATTTTTTTTTTTTTTTAATTATTTGAACGTTGGATAATTTGTATTAATAAAGGCTTTATACACAATACATGACGTTGCTCATGCTTAATTACTTGCAATAATAATAATAATAACAAAAAGAGTATTCATCATTGGATATTAGCAACTATGATTTGTAATGAATATTGCTGTCAAAGTGCTTGTAATTTCATCAGTAATTACTTACAAATCAAGCAAAGTATTCATCATTGAATATTAGCACCTATGATTTGTAATTAATTTAGTAGTGTGCAATCTTTTCAACAAAATACGTACTTTTTTGTAGAATGTGTGAGCCACTTTTAGAGTATGTTTGAAATTGCATTGAAAAATACAATTTTTAAAATTAATATATATATATATATATATATATATATATATATATATTAATATATATCAATTTTCAAAAGCTTACCTTTCATTCTTAAGATTTTCTCAAAATGGCGTTTTAGCCATTTTAAGAGTAAAAAAGTTAAATAAATGCTTTTGGAATTTTTTACCAATAGGTAAGCTTTTTGTTTAATTAACACAAAATACTTTTTAAATTTCTTAACGAAATCTCAAACAGACTTTTAATAAGTTATGCATTTTATTGCAATCTCAAACGTAGTTTTTAAAATCGCAAGCAAGGGGATACATTTTTAAAAACGCACGATTTTAAAGGTTAAATTACAATTTAAAAACCAAACTACGATATTATCAAAGCTTAACTACGTTTTTAAAAATCATGTTTATACTTGCACATTTTGAAATCACAAAACCAAACGGATCTTAAGTCACTTAAAACACTTGATGTCAGCCGGTATGGCATGAATGTGATAAATAGGTGTAAAGAATAATATTACCCGTGTGTTTTTTTAAGAGATATTATTTTGTGATTTTCTAAATTGCTATAATCACTCAAAAAATATATATATATATATATATATATATATATATATATATATATATATAATATTTGCATCAAAAGTATTGCCAGCCTTCAATTTGGTCAATGTGGTATCATATATTTGGTTAAATGAAATAAAATAAAATTGTAATTGTAAAATTAATTATCTTTATTTATTTTGTTCCCTCAAATCTAATACAAATTGAAGACCATCATTGAAATATTAATTATGCTTCTTATGTTTCATTAGTATTTGTACCATGGAAAAGAAATTAGAAAAAAGAAAGAAAAAAAAAATAAAGAAAAATAAAGAGATATAGTCGCAGCTGCGAATTAACTTCAATGTCGAAACGGTGCCGTTCACGTATTTTGTTTCGAACAAAATCCCCTAACCCTTCTTCGCTCCAGCACCCGAATCTGGTTCCCCCACTTCCTCGGTTCATCTTCTCTGCGTTCGCACCTGTGGATTTGGAGCTGAACCTCTGAAGTGAACCGCGTCGGACCAAGAGACTCGAGGAATGCATCCTCAGCAGAGGTCTTTCTTCTAATTTTCTACTTGTCCTGCCCAGATCTCATGCCAGTACTCCTATCATGTCATGAATAATTAGGAATCTTAGGTTTTACAATTACCTTCCACCATATCCCCCTCTTCAGAATTTTGTTTGAAAGCACTGAGATTAGTTGATTAACTTCTAGGGTTTGTCATTTCATAAATGATTTTAGCCAAATCTTCTAAGATTTCAGTTGATATATACATATGTATTATCAAATTGAACTTCTTGATTTTACATTATTTTTTAGGCGTTAAGAATATAAATTATTTTTTCATCCTATCTTACTTTTCGGTCTTTTGGACGTTATCCGGTAAATCTGACTGATTTTACCAAAAACATCAGTGTGATTGGTCTACTTATGTGGTTAGATTTTTAGATTTGGTTTGTAGGTGCTGTTTTAAAGTTAATTTATGCTTTATTTGAATTGTTACTTGCATTTATGTTACAACATATTAAAGAGAAAAAAAAAAAGCTAATGAATCAAGTAATAGATAGCTGAAAAATATCATATTATTGCAGATATAGTTGTAGAAAGAATTCTAAATGGAATGTTGTTTTCTCTTGGAACTTCTTTTAGTGGTACTAAATGAACCATATGCATTTAATTGAATGTGTTGCACCAAATTTGATAAAACAATCTTATAAAATAAGGTCACTTGGAAAGGCTTGGTTGATGCACTCGTACCACAGATTGTTCAGAATATTTATTATCCAAAATTAGAATTCATTGTTATATGTAGTATGTGGTGACCAATAAACCACAAATTTAACCTTCTTCGGAGCCACAAAAACTATTCACGTTGCTAAGAGCTTGAAATATGCCTGCAATTGCTTTACTCCTCAAAAAGTTTTAATTCTTAGTGTGTGTGTCATCCGTATCATCTACTTGTCTTATTTAGTTGTATTCTTGGATTTTTGAATGCTGCAGCAGCTTTGTGCTTTAAATAGGCTATACTTTTCAGTGAAGCATTGCTTTTCGGGTATTTTGTTACCTTTTTTTTTTTTTTTTTTTTCGAAATCTAAATAGATTGACTTCTACATTAGTCCGTGTGAAAAAAAAAATATAAGTGTAAGATTAATTTTCTAAATACCTTTTGTCTATCTGGCATTGCAGTTTTTTTAACTGTTTTTGCTGCCAATGGATTCTAGCTTAAATGACACTTCCTCCCTCCACAAGAATGGGGTGGAGAGTAATTTTTTGGGTTTACAAGGCCCATTAGATGCATGTTTGACGCACCAGAAAAAAAAAAAAAAATTGTTTTGTTGTGGTGCAGTACCTACATTAGAAATAATTAAAGAAACTTGACTGAGGCATGGGTATGAATATGACACAAAAGTGGACTGTCAGACGTGATAAATTCTTCAAAAAAAAAGGGTGTTTTAATTGCCATCTTATGAGTCTGAATGTTATGTGTTTGCTACTTGCATGTGTATTGTTTAAAGCCTAATTTTTTTTTCATTGGTTATTGGGCTTCTAATTATGACCAATGCCTTTTCCCTTTCTCCTTCCCCATGGGGCCAATTACTTTTATATATATATATAAAATTATGATCAATGCTTTTTTAGTACCAATTAGAAGTGAATTTCCTTTTCTGCTGATATGTTTCTTCTATTGTAATTTCTTTGAGCAATTTATCTCAGCTAAGCTATTATGTCTTTTTATAGAGTTTGGTGGTTGTTCTGTTTACTTTAAATTCATGAAATTGGAGCACAATGGCAAGCTATTCGGGAAAAGGAGCCCCTTCAAATGGATCTGTGTATATATGCAACTTGCCCTATGGAACTGATGAAAATATGTTGGCTGAATATTTTGGCACCATAGGGTTACTGAAGGTATGGAGTCTGACCTGGTGTTGTATAGAACTGCACCTAGTCCCTGTTTTACCATCAATGATATAATTTCTCGATGTATATAAGAAGCTTAGTAGTTGTGCACCTTTGTTTTTATTGTTGCTCCATACTCCACAGAAAGACAAGCGAACAGGTCGTCCAAAGATATGGTTATACCGAGACAAAGTGACAGATGAGCCAAAAGGAGATGCCACAGTAACATATGAAGATCCACATGCTGCATTAGCTGCTATTGACTGGTTTAACAACAAGGATTTTCATGGTAATATCATTGGAGTTCATTTAGCAGAGTCAAAAAGCAAAGATGACCACACATATAACTCAGGGGGAGATCCTAGTGATGCTGGTGATTTTGGTGGATCAGAGGAAAATGCTTGGAATATGAATGGGGGTGGTGGAAGAGGAAGAGGTCGGGGTGATGCTTCAGGAAAAGCATGGCAACAAGAGGGGGATTGGTTGTGTCCGAATACAAGGTCTGTGATGTGAGATTGGTGAGCAGCTCTTTCTTGCTCTTCTTTTCACCATTTTCATTTTCCTATAATTGTTGTGCAAATGACTTTTGATATTATATTTTTGCAGTAGTTGTACAAATGTGAATTTTGCATTTCGTGGTGTATGCAACCGCTGTGGAAGTGCTCGACCTGCTGGTGCCTCTGGTGGTGGTGCAGGGGCTGGTGGAAGTGGCAGGGGACGTGGTGGCCCTGACTCGGGGGGGCAGAACCGTGTAGTTGGTGCTGCTACTGGTGGACTATTTGGTCCAAATGATTGGCCTTGTCCAATGTAATCCCATACATTTTTATATTATTTTTTTTTTTCCTGATTTTCTTTATGTTTTCATGTAATTTTTGAATGCTTTTTGCCATCCTGATCTTTCAATTATGGTTTTTTTTTTTATTAGGTAAATTTTCAGTCCATCCATATTTAAAGCTACATGGTAGTATCTTGTAGAGATTACGCTAATTAACCAAAGAGCACAAACCTCTTGGCTTGATGAGTTTTAGTTTCAGGAAAAGAGTGGTTTAGAATAGGAATGGAATTGAGATTTAGGATGATTGTTTGTCAAGATTGATTTAAATGTGTATTGCTCGAAGAGGAGCCAGAAGGGTGTGTCCTATTGATTTGACGGGCCAAATTTTTGTCAGAGTTTAGCTGTGTTCCAATTTGCTTACGTGAAACACGTATCATTTCTCCCTCATAATAAGGAACCAACGTAGGACTTAGCACCCATGAGTGTCTTTATAATCTACCCACTCTATGTGGGTTATTCATCTTCTCAATGTAGGATTGAGGTGTTACATTGTGCTTGCACCAAAATTAGCCACCTTACCTTGGCTGGATGTCTGTCCTAGTGGCTGTCCATCATGCATGGTTAGCTTGCACATGATTATTTTCCTTAACATCTGAAGTTTTTGGTTAAATGTAGTAAAGCCATGACTAACTGCCATTAAAAAAAAAAAAAAGCCCTCACTAACTGCCATAACACATGTTGTGCATATATGTATTTCTATTGGATATATCTTGTGTCTATTGGTAGGCACTAAGCTATATTGATTAGAAAGTTCTCTTAGATTGTTTTAATTGCATTTCAATCTATTATGAATGTTGGAAAAATTTATCATTACTATCAGTTATATTAATGCTCAAGTCATGTGCTGAAATGAGTGTATCATTATTCTTGTTGCTTATGCCCTTTGCTTTTATTGGTCAGGTGTGGTAATATCAACTGGGCAAAGCGCACAAAATGCAATATTTGCAACACAAATAAACCCGGTACCAGTGAGGGTGGTGTCAGGTATGGATTGATGGTTATTTGGATTTATGTAATTGTTAGGTGCCAATCAAGAACTGAAACCTATTTAAATAAACTGAAGCAACTCTTACTATGCATCAAGAGACCAGAAGAGAGTTGTGGTGCACCCTCTCATGGTTATTAACGTAAATATGTGATGGTATATATTTAAAAACAAATGAGAGAAAAAGAAAATGAAAACATGGGATGAAGTAGAAAAGAAATGTTATGCTTTTGAAATTCAATGAGTTGGGTGTAATTATCTAGCAATAGATTAAAACCTACATTAGTGCATTCTATGTGTAACATGGCAACTCATTGGAGCTATAGATGTATACTCTGTTATGCAACACTCTATGGTTTCCGTGTTTCTATTGCACTTTGTCGTGATCCAGGTTAGTGTTAACATTGTTTTGTTTTTCTGAGAGTGCGATATTCTTAACAAAGCATATATATATTTTTACCAATTTTACTCAAGTGTACCTCATGCACCATAGAAAATCTTCACTTTTTTTTTTTTTTTTTTTTATTATTATTATTTTTTTTTGGGGGGGGGGGGGTTTAATAATCATTTTTTTGTTTTTTGGCTTGTGTTTGTATCACAATTTAACCTTTGCTTCAATGCATAAGCCTCAAACATTTTAGAAATAACACATTACTTAAACAGAGGAGGACGTGGTGGAGGTTACAAAGAACTTGATGAAGAAGAATTAGCGGAAATTAAGCGACGTCGGCGGGAGGCCGAAGACGTAAGATTAATTTGTGCCCATATTACATGAACTTACTTATTTTATTCTGGTTTGACATTCATTCTCTTCTAATCTCAGGATGACGGTGAGGTGTATGATGAGTTTGGCAATCTGAAGAAAAAGTTCCGTGCTAAAGCGCAACAAGCTGAAGCTGGACGAGCACTACCAGGTTCTGGGCGTGCTGGATGGGAGGTTGAGGAACTAGGTATATCTTACATTTTTAAGCACAACTGATTCTCTTTAGTGCATTCTTTGAGATTAAATGACAAGTGTCCATATAAGAAGACATGTTTTTTTTGCATGTGATGCCCTTCACTTGGCAATTTGAGTTGATAGAAAACCAAACAGATTTGGCTCCTCTATAATAGGCTGTCCAGGTTCATCAGCCAGCCCGTTATGGATCCTCTAGCATAGGCTGTCCAGTTCATCAGCCAGCTCGTTATGGGTTCATATTGTGTGATTTAATCCATGGAAATGGTAACTGAGAATCCTTGATATGATAGATATGGTTGGGGATTTATGCAGAAAGTACTGAAATAGTCTCATTGAAAAAATATTGACATCAGCCGAAACAATAAAGTGCAAACGTTAACTTTTTTTTTTTTTGATAAGTCATATGAGTTTAACTTATTAAAAGAAGAAACTTGAAATGCTAAATTTACTTCAGGTTTCCCTTGTCAAGCTGGCAACCACACTTAAGTACAAATTTGTTGAATGCAGGTTAAAATTTCGCCCTTTTTTGTTGTTGTGAAATTTGGAATTTTTAGGATCAAGAAAGGTGTTGATTGTCCGCCATTATGGGTGTCACAGTATATGTCCGAGTACCATCCCTAGTCAGTGTAGGATGGTCTCACAAAGCTTCAATTCGTATCTGTTTGGGGAGCATCAAGGTGCAGTCATGATTGTGTCACAATAGATATACCAAGAGATAGATGCACAACAATTACATGCAAATGAGTTCCAAAATGTTAGAAAAACACAACACATGGTTGTTATTTTTAAGAAAGTGTAAATAATGGCTAGTATTTTTGTCTTTTTATTTTTATATAACTGTTTATTAATAAAATGGTAGCATGGGCCAAATACTCCCCTTTTGTCCCTCTTCTGCTATGAGGTCTTATTTTCCTTTTGAAATTCCTTTGATGGATTAAACAGGCTGGCACACTGCTAATGTTGTAAAGGTTCAACCCATGATCAGTAATCACTTGTTTTAGATACTACTTTTGTAAGAATATGTTTGCTTGCATTTATATGCTGTCAAATGTAACTTGGTGCATTCTTAAGAGCTCAACTATGTAGGTTTTCCGCACGTCATGGAATCATTCTGTTATTGTAAAAAATATTGCAGTTGGTACCGCAAACATTATGAATAGTTTTCATTCATGTGTTGTTTAACATGTTTATTTATTATTTTTTTTATGTATAAAAATTGTTGCAGGCGTGATAGAAAGAGAAGATAGGCGAGAGAGAAGCAGAGACAGGGGAAGGGATCGGGATGATAGGGAGAGTAGCAAGAACAGAGAACGAGATGGCAGGGACCGGCGTCGGAGTCGAAGTAGAGAGAGAGATAATGCAAAAGATCGGGACCGGGATTACGATCATGACAGAGATAGAGAATACAGCCGGGACAGGGACCGTGATCGGGACCGGAGCAGGCACCGCTATTGAAAAATTGCAGCAGCTTCTCTGACTTTTGATCATTGTTTTGGTTGTGTCACTGGCTTTTGAGATACTACTAAGATGGTCTTTTGCTTCCTTACTGGGAAGAATGGCATTGGCGTTGAACTCCGTTTGACATGGCATTTTTAGCTTGTATGCTAAAAATACGAGACTGCCTCTTTTCCAGTTTTTGAAACTTCATTAAAAACAGTGATCCGTGGTGTCATGTGAACTTGTTGTCCATATCCCTTTAGGAAGTATTTGGATGTAAACCTGACGTGGAATTATTAATCATTATGCTAAGATGACTCAATCACCTTAAAATTCTATTTTTTATTTTTTTATTTTTATTATTATTTTTTTCTCTCTTTCTACTATGCCTCTCTCAAAATGGCGTTCAGTTTATGGATGTTTGCTCTTGACCGGTGTTGCTGTGCATCCTGCAATTGATAAATGGATGATGATGATTCGAAGCTTCCTTTTGTGGATGGGCACGGATATTTGGTTTCATCGCAATATGCATTTTAAATGGTTCTTCTGAAGATAACCTTTTGTTTGCTCCAGCATATAATGCCATATGCCCATCATTTGCCAACTCTTTCTTCAATCTCTTATGCATTATTTCTTTTAGTAAAATGTTAGATCTACCACCAGTATTACTTTTTTATAACTTGCTAACGCGTATAGGTAGAGTAATTTTATAAGTCATTCTTGTATCTCTTTTGTATCACTCTGAGAATAAGGTGGTTTTTAAAATTACTATTCAATCAAAAATTAATAATGATCAATAACAAGTTTAATAGTGATTTTAAAAGGTACATTATTCCTGGAGTGACAAAAGGACACAAGAGGGACTCCTAATATTATTCCATATCGGTAGGTATGATGTGATCGGAGGGGAGTAATTCTAAAAGTCCCTCTAAGAATGAAGTTGCTCTTAAAATTACCAATTACCATTTGATTAAAATTCAATAAAGATCAATTATAAGCTCAATGATGATTTTAAAAGTCACATCATTCTTAGAGAGACATTAGAAGAACTTGAAGCATTACTTATCGGAGGGTGTTAAATTTTTCATTATTATTATTTTTTTTATTTTTATGGCTAAATATTACAAGAGTTTGGAGACCAATCAGTAATCCCACAAGATATTCTCTCTCTCTCTCTCGTCTATGTGGTCCCCCTTCTTCACATGTCCCAAAAGTGGAACTCCCATGAAAGTCCAAAGCTAATCTCCCTTCTTCACATGTCCGAGAAGCGCAACGCCCATGAAAGTCCAAAGCTGCGTATGTGATGCAAGGGAAGGAACAACAACTTGTACAAATATTATGAAAGCAACGCTTCTTGACTAGCGGAGCCGTGTGACCACAAGAGACAAATCCTCTACAATATCTTTTTCTGTTCGTCGTACCAACTTGTTAATTCTCTTGATTGAAGAATGAAAATTGTGTGCTTGTTTTTCAAGTGAAGTATCACTTGATTGGGTAGGCCGAACAAGAAACACAAAAAATTTAATTATTTATCCCACAAAACCTCTCACTCAAAAGGGCTAAAAATGATTAAAAAAAAAACAATTATGCTGTTTAGAGTAAGCATTGTCGTTGATGCTTTGAATGCTCTCTAGACGTACCCCTGCTTCCATATAAAAACATGTTCTTTTCTTTCTCCTCTGCTCTGCCACAACATTTACTTGGAGCATTTCTCAGTCCGTGATAGAAACTTAGTTTTCTTGGTTTCATTCAATGCAAAGCAGCTATGCCAGAGCTCTGTATTCTGCCAATCCACATCAACGATGAACAAACATTCTTTCTGAATGAGGTAATGTAGAAGCTCTATCTCCATTGGTTGATTCTTTTTATTGGAATTTTTTTTTTTTATCCCATCTGTTTTAAGCATCCGTGTTTCACTTCTGCAGAAGATTCTATCAACATACTCAGGAAAGTTGAAGAAAATCATCAACCAAGAAAAGAAAAGAAGCCAGATCAAGAAACCGGGCATCGAAATCTGCGACTTCCCGGGAGGTGCATACGGGTTTGAGCTGGTTTCTAGATTCTGTTACAACAATGGCAGAATCTCAATCACAATTTCAAATGTATCCCTTCTCCACTGTTGTGCAGTCTGTCTTGGGATGACTGAAAAGGTTTCAACCTGCAATCTTTTGCAGCAAACAGAATCCTTTCTAGAGGGAATGCTTGACTGGTCTTGGAGTGATATACTTGTAGGCCTGAATAGCTGCGGTTCTTTCTTTACACATGCAGATTCATCTGGCCTTGTTCAAAAGCTCATATGTGCACTGTTAGCAAAGATTGCTCAAAATTCAGATGTGAACTTCATCACTTCGTCTTCGTCGTCTTCATCTTCTCCTGAAACTTCATCTTTTAGATTATCCTCCTCATCCAAAGCCACCCCTGATTCAATCAAGCCATCTTCCTCAAGCAGAGCATGGTGGTTTGATGACCTGGCCATTTTACCCCCAAAGATCATTGAAAAAGTCATTCAGAGTCTAGGGGCTTATGGAACTGATAACAACAGTTTAGTGCTCACAAAATTTCTCCTTCATTACCTGAAAACTGCAGCTCAAAACAAAGCTGATAATAATACATACTCAAGGTGTGAGTATAGTTCTCTTGCAGATACTGCTATTCATGGTGTTATTATGGTGGGAAGAAAAGCATTTTCTTGCAGAAGCCTGCTTTGGGTTTTAAGGGTTGTCTCTGGTTTTGGTCTGAAGAAAGATTACAGAGTTGGGTTGGAGAAATTGATTGGAGGTATGCTTGACCAAGCAACACTAGATGACTTGCTGGTGTCTGGGAAAGACAGGGGTGTTTATGATGTTAATCTAGTTTCAAGATTGATTAAGATATTTGTTAGTAATGATGAAAAGTCTATATGCAAGATGAAGAAAGTTGGTAGATTGATTGATAAGTATTTGTGTGAGATATCTCCTGATCAAAACCTTAAGATCTCTAAGTTCCTTGGAGTAGCTGAGAGTTTGCCAGATTGTGCCAGAGACAGCTTTGATGGGGTCTACAGAGCCATTGATACCTATATTGAGGTGAATGTTGCATACCCTTTTCTCTTTTTCCTTACTTACCCATCATTGCCATATAATTGAACACATAGGTAAAAAGGGGGAATTGAAACAAAGACAAAAAAAATAATACATAAGACAAAAACCTTTTGGATTGGTTGCACAAGAGTTGTTTAAAAATTTGTTTGTTTGTTTTTTTTTTCTAGGAGACAAGAATCGTTTTGGTAAGGATTCTGTGTTTGATATTTTGTCTTCTTATCTGCCTAATAATAATACTCTGCAACTCATTCCAGTTCAGGAAATGAGGTAATTGGTTCATTTCACTGTTGGACTTCTATAGTTGTCAAAATCTTTTTTATGCAACAACCATATCCTCCACCCTAATAAATTTTCCCATCTGTTCTGAAAATGAGTGCGCCATTTATGGCAGTGAGTGATACCTACATCCAAAAGTCATTTCCCCAAACAAATGATTTCTTTGACATCTGAACATCAATATCCAATCCAGCGGCACTGAAGGGGGAAAGAGAGAGAAGATAACGAAGTTCCCCCGGGAAAAGGGAAGGAAAAGGGGAGTATGTGGAGAATCAACACTATTCATATGTTTTGGCATGTTCTTATTTCTCTCTCGTTGTTTTCATTTCTTTCCCCACTTGAAGCCCTGTGTAGTCCATAGTTGTCCACACTTGCTGCCGCCATCGACAAACTATTGGATTGTCATTACTCAAAGAAACAAAACCTGTGATTAGTAGTTGATGGTTGAAATTGGCGTTGTCTCATTATTTCTCTCTCTCTCTCTCTCTCTCTCACACACACACACACACTTTTTAACTCATTATTTTTTTCTTCCTGCTCCCACACGGTTCATCAGACTGAATTTACAGAACTAACCCATTATTGCTCATGATCCACAATGTTTATACTATAATATAAATTAAATAATTATTGTTCATTCACCTTCTATTGGGATAATATTTTTCTCAAACTGATATGTTTTGTGGATATATATATATATATATATATATACTGATCAGTCACACCCCAGCCTTTCATCTGAGGAACGATCAAGAATATGTGGATGCCTTAACTATGAGAAGCTGAGCCTTGAAGCGTGTAAAGAGCTGGCAAAGAAGCCTAGAATTCCTCCTGGGATCGCGGTTCAAGCGCTCATATCTCAACAGTCAAAAATACCGACGAAGGATCCGGAGTTGGTTTATGGGAGCCCGACCACAAGCATTGGCCTGGAGAGTTTGTCGGAAGAGAACCAAGATATGACACTGAACCTACAGCGGATGCAATGGAGGGTAGTGGAGTTGGAGCAAGTGTGTAGGGAGATGAAGGGTCAGATGACAAGGTTGGTTAGGCATAATGTCTTGACCTCCATTCCTGGTCACAGCAGATCTTTGCCCAGACTTTGTTGAATATATATACCTCGTTCTCTTTCTCTTTCACTCCCCCATATATATATATATATGAAGATATTGTATGCGTTTCCACTCTGAATGTTAAAGTGTGATTTTGTGAATTAGAATATAATTATGAGGAATTGTTTTGTAGCCAGGAATTGTTTACTGTTAAAAAAGTATGGCATGTATCCATTGAATATTCCAAAGATACAATTTAGATACCTTAGACATGCATGCCAATATTTAAATTCAAAAGCTTAATGGTCTGTTTAAGATTGCGTTTAAGAGGCTTAAAAGTGCGTTTAACACCAAAAAATTCGTTTAAAAAAAAAGTAGTCGTTTGAAAAAAAAATTAAAAGCTATTTTAATGGTCCAAAAAACTTAAAAATTGTCAAAACACACTTTTGACAAAAGCTTAAAAATGAAGTATTTGTTAAAAAGTATTTTTTGGCTTAAAAACTTTATTTTTCCAACACAATTCCAAACACGTTCTAAGTTAGCTCCAAACCATTTCCAAAGACCGAAGGCACTCTAACCCCCAAGTCAGTAGAAACCCTCGTTGGAGTTAGTGTGCCTAGTAAAAAGAAGTAAAAGAGTTCACTTGGGCGTAGTAGTGTGTAAGAGATATACAGGAGAGTGGCTGAATCCTTTTGCTATAGAAGGGATCGCATGTGGCGCATCCCGTGGAGAAGATGGGGCATCTTGCTGTTGGTCTTGGCCTGGCGTGGGCTTAGCCATATACGCATCTTTTAGGCTTTCTTAGCAATCCCTCGATTCCTATGGTTGATTAGTGTACTGATCAAACTAGAATAATCTAAATTTGTCTTGTAAACCTGTTGATATCTAAACTCTCAAGTAGTCCCCCGATTCTTTTGGTTTTGGTAAAATCTAAAAACTTGTCCTGTGGGTCGTTAGCCTATTTTTCCTGAAAAGTCAGCCTTCTAAGAACAAGAAGCCAGAAGCAATATTTGATGAAATAAGCTATAAGTAATCATTCACATTTTGCAAGGAGATGGTGCTGTCGGGTTGGTGGTCATTGGCACATCCAGAGATTTTCATCAATTTTTGTCAGAAGTGAAATGTCTGTAAGCAGCATCAGGAAGGTCAAGTCTTTACGTGACACCCTCCTTTCCTTGTATTCCCATAAACACATGACCTTCAACTATCTTAAGCACATTCATTCCGTTCTCATCACTTGTGGCCTCTCACAGGACACCTTCTTCCTCGCCAAACTCCTCCAATGCCTCGCCTTCTGTCAACCCACCAATCTCTCCTACGCTTCGCTCCTCTTCGATCGCATCGCATCACCTACCACCAATCTGTGGAACACCATGATCAGAGCTTTCTCGACAAGCTCACAACCGCATATGTCGCTCGCTTTCTATGCAAGAATGCGCCAATACGGTGTCCTTCCGGACAAGCACACTTTCCCTTTGCTTCTCAAGGCGTTTTCCAAGTTAAAAAACGAAGACCCTTTTCAGATTTATGCTCAAATTGTCAAGTTTGGTTTTGATTTTGATCATTTTGTGAGGAATTCATCGATTTCCGCTTTTGCTAATTGTGGTTATATGGAGGATGCACACCGGGTGTTCGGTGAGAGTACGCAGAAGGATGTGGTTGCTTGGACTTCCTTGATTGATGGGTATGTGAGAAATAACTGTGCCCTACAAGGATTGAGGTGTTTTATGGAGATGAGATCGACGGGTATTAGAGTTGATGAGGTGACCGTCGTTAGTCTACTCTGTGCGGCTGGAATGGTGGGTGATATTTGGTTTGGAAAGTGGGTTCATGGGTTTTACGTAGAAGCAGGGAGAGTACAATGGGATGTTTATATAGGCAGTGCTCTAGTTGATATGTACTCCAAATGTGGCTACTGTGAAGATGCCCGTAAAGTTTTCAATGAAATTCCACGTAGAAATGTGGTTTCTTGGAGTGCATTAATCGCCGGATATGTGCAATGTAACAAATATCGAGATGCACTACTTGTCTTTCATGACATGCTTTTAGAGAACATCAAGCCGAATCAATTTACACTGACGAGTATTCTCACAGCTTGCGCGCACCTAGGGGCATTGGACCAAGGAAGGTGGGTTCATGGATATATTAATATGAATAACGTAGAAGTGAACTCAACACTTGGCACAGCATTGATAGATATGTATGCAAGATGTGGATGCATTGACGAGGCTTTATCAGCTTTTGAGAAGTTACCTGTTAAAGATGTCTACCCTTGGACTGCTATTATTAACGGGTTTGCTATGCATGGGGATGCATTAAGCTCCTTAAATCTATTCTCTTGCATGTTAAGGAGTGGGGTTCAACCTAATGAAGTTACCTTCATCGGTGTTCTTAGTGCGTGTTCGCACGGAGGCCTTGTCGATGAGGGGCGTGCGCTCTTTGGATTAATGAGGCACAGTTATCATATGGAGCCTAATGTGTCTCACTATGGTTGCATGGTTGATCTGCTCGGTCGTGCAGGGTGCTTGGAGGAAGCAAGGAAAATGATTGATGACATGCCAATGGAGCCTAGTCCTGGTGTATGGGGAGCTCTGTTTGGTGCCTGTATGATCCACAAGGCCTTTGAGCTTGGGGAACATATAGGAAAGCATCTGATCAAGTTGCAGGCTGATCACAGTGGTAGATATGCACTTCTATCAAACCTGTACTCAACATGTCACAAATGGGAAGCAGCTGCTCATGTAAGGAAGCTCATGAAAGGAGCTGGGGTGGGAAAGATAACTGGATATAGCTGGATAGAAGTGAATGGTGTAATTCATGAGTTCACCAACTTTGAAAAATCGCATTTGGAAACAGATGATATATATGCCATGATGGATAACATAATAGTCCAATTAAAGCTTGCTGGTCTATTAGAGTCATTAACCTAATTGCATTTGACACCAATGGGGCTGAGACGAGTGTACTGATATTGTTGTCCACTGGAAAGGTCAATTGGACTTCAGTGGAAGTTCAGAATGCAATGCATCATTTGGGTTTACCCAGGTTGCTTTCTTGACTGAATCAGAGAATATGTTTTGTGCTGTTAGATTGCACAGGCTCTGTCGTTTGTTGTATAGATAAATTTCAAGACCATCTGTCTTCCATTTACATGATTTCAATTATCAACCATGGGCTAGTATTTTGCATCTAGCTAGTTCCATATATTCCTAGTTTGGAATATATTTGATGTATATAAGAAACACCAAACTTATGGTATGATTAATATAATTGAAATTTAGAAGTGGGGAGCCATGGAAAGGGAAGAGATGATTATTTTTAGGTTGGAGGCCAACTAAGAGGAAGAAATGTGAGGTTAAATAGTTCTATTGGGTGCAGATGGAAGGGTCATGGCAAGTGTTTCTATAGAACAGTACTGGTTAACACTTAACAGTATTGGGTTGATAGAGTATCACTGAATCATGATCTCTTGCGTTCATTTTATTTTGATAGCATGAAAGGGTTCACTTGGAGAGCAATTTTGTAATGTTTAGGGATAGAGTTGCAAGGTTCCTAGCTAGGGGGAACCTAGGCCCCCCAAAATCAGCCAATTTTTATTATGATTAAAAAATTGATTGATTTACATGGAGAAAACTGGCTCCACCTTCCCCCTACCCCCCAAAGCATCCCTTTCAAGAACTAAATCTGCTCCTCCACCCCTCAAATAAAAGGCTATCCAATGTTTGGTACAGTTAGATGGCAAGAAAAGAGGCACATAATCACTAGAAATATGGGTAACATCTTTCAGGATGGGATTTATTTGCAGAACCAAATGGGCCTAAAGGATGCTAAGCTTCCTGTGCATAGCCTCATTTTATTTTTTATTGATCGATTTTTCGTTGCTGTCTTTCAATAAGACCATAATAGGAGCTGAGTCACTTTTTTGCTACATCTCTCTTACGTGTGAGTCTATCACTACATTTTTATCCTCTCCCTCAAACATAATTTTTTTTTTTTTTTTTTTTCAATCTTATGGGTCGTCTCATGATCACCTATGTGCTATGTGAGTTTTAATAACGTAATGCCCTCGGTCCAAAGACTTTATTGTGCTTATCCCATGATCCTTTGTCTCTTACTCTATAGATCATCATCAAAACTTACATTTTACACATTTGTCTCTACTCCTAAGACCTTTATTCACGGTTGCACCATTCCACCATACCGCAAACCATCATCCCTTTAGACACCAATTTTTAGAACTATAATAAATATGCCAAAATATTAAAATATAAATAAATAAATATTTCAGAGTTCAAAAATACCTGCAAAGGCCAACTCTTTGATTTTTTTTTTTTTTTTTTTTGACATGTCCGCACAAGAGGGGGAGGAGGATTTGAACTAGTGACATTTGTTTCATTAGGCGTGGTCCCAGCCAATTGAGCTACCTCTTGAGGACAACTCTTTGATTCTTTTGAATTAGTTGTAATGCAAATATAGTATTAGCAATTAAACATTCCCCTCCTTGATCCTCTATAAGGTAGCCGTCAATGGGGGCAAACCAAAATGAGTGGGTAATTATTAGATTCAAGTAAATGGGATATAAAAAATAATAATAATAATTGAATAAGATGAGAAATACCAAAATCATATGCAGTTTGCATGTGCGATGGTTCCTTTAGGGGAAATAAATACATTTATGGGGTTCCCTTGCGTGCACTGTGCAGGGGCTGTAGGGTCTTTTGGTTTATTACGTGGCAATACATCATGGCTTTACTTTAATTACTATCTTTTGCCTAATCAAATGGGAAGCACCACAACTCCTTCCATTTCTTGTCAGGCAAGGCCTCGCTACACATTTTCAACATGTTTAAGACACCACACACGGTACGTGGTATACAATTTTTCTCTTATATATATATATATATATATAAATTATTAACAGTCAGTATAGCCCTACCCATTTGACCGTCAGGCTAAATATAGATACATGGGTTTGTGTGTAAGTGAGTGTGTTTATGTGTATATATAAATATATATGCATAACGAATGTATATCATACATATAAATTCAAGATTATATTATTTAAGATTCAAGTTAATTTGTTTAATTAATTCAAATGATAAAATATTAACAATCATTAATATGGATTTTCGAAAAGAAATTATGATCACGATATTTATTTTATAGAAGGAATGAATAAATCAACTCGACAATGGTGAACAAGTTAGAGTTTGCTCGAAAAATAAATTAGTCAAGTTTGAACAAATTATCTAGTTCGGTAATAAGGTCAAACTCCGTTGGTGTTGAAAATCAAATGAAATGAACAAAACTTGAACGGAGCTTAGATCTCCCATCCTCATCAAAGCAATGAGAAAAAAAGAAAGAAAGTGTTGGTTATTGAAAGGGCTTTCTACCAAATCACATGTATATTTGTGAAGTCCAATCTTGTGCTAATTATGGAATCATATTTGGGCCGCTCTATTGCTAATGCTGACTATCTAAGCAAAACATTAACTAAAAGTGTAATAGGCCCATCCTCATATGAGAATTCCTTTTTTCCAACTTGAATACTAATTTATGAATAAGTGCATCAACAAGCAAAAGCACAACCTTTTCGTATAAGTCTAAAACACAAAAGCATACCATTGGTCATGCAAAAAAAAAAAAAAAAAAAAAAAAGCATACCATTGGCTAGATATTTTAGAAAATATCATATTCTTTTGCCGATGATATTTTAGAAACAGCTAAAAAGTAGATGAGATGATCCACTATAGAAATACGGTCTAAGATATCATCGGCAAAGATATTTTAGAAAAAGTCTCTCATACCCGAATTTGAAAATATGAAGGTCTTTGCCGATGATATTTTAGATACAATTAATAGGTAGATGAGGCGATCCATTAAATAGAAACGGTCTAAAATATCATTGTGGCAAAGCTATTTTAGAAAGAACTTCCCCTCTTACCCGAATAAGAAAATATCAAAGTCTTTGCTGATGATGTTTTAAAAACAATTAATAGGTAGATGAGGTGATCCACTGCAGAGATACAATCTAAGAAATCATCGGTGAAGATATTTTAGAAACAGCTAGTAGATAGATGAGCCCATTACAAAAGTTAGGTCTAAAATATAATCGGTAACGACTTTGATATTTTCTTATTCATGTATGAGGGGATTTTAATCGATGGTATTTTAGAAACAACTAATAACAAAGATAAAGTCTAAGAAATCATCGCTGAAGATATTTAAAAAACAAAGTTCCCTCATACCTAAGTAAGAAAATATCAAAGTCTTTGCTAATGATATTTTAGAAACAGCTAGTAGGTTAAGTAGATGAAGCGGCTCACTACAAAAGATAGGTATAAAATAAAAATTTGGTGTATCAAGTAAAAAACACAAAATATAATAAAAATGAAAACATCGTATTTTTAATTCAAATTAATCATGTGAACTTTTTCATTCATTTTAACCTAACGCCTACCACCGAACCGACCCACTTCCAAGCCCCCGACACTAGAGTCTCAGAAATTAACCAAGACGGTGGCTCCAGTGGTTTTGTCAATGGGTATGAAGGGAAATTATTTTGTATGAAAAGTGATATTATTTTTTAGTGTTTCAAGCTGATGTGTTTGCTTTTTATTGGAGGGTGAAAAACACCATGTTTACACTATGACTTGATTGAAGTTATTCTATAAAAAAAAAAATTATGTTATTCTCACATGTTCAAAGGATACATAAAAAAACTCGTACACTCCAATTTGTAAAAAAAATAATGCTATTCTACTACAAAGTTACGGTCAAAAATATCATTGACAAAGATATTTAAGAAAAGAAAAATACTATATTTACTTTAAAGTATTTACTGCTTAATATAACAGTAAAAAATTATCATTAATATAAAATATACAAATCCAACATTTAATAATAATTTTTTACTTTCGTATCATATCTTGAAAATAAGAGTAGGCATTTCTCCAAAAGAAAAAGGCCTCATATACCCGAATAAAGAAAAAGTAGGGAACAATGATCGATTTCAAAGTAAAGTGAAGTCGGAACCGCGTGCTGCTTCCTTCCTTGGCTTTTCCTACTACTAGACAAAACATTTCACTGTCAAATAAATAAAATATAAATATAAATATATTAGACGCAACTTCCGATGGTAATGCTATAAATATAATTTGCGTTACATGCCATTTTGACTCGAAGCAAATCAGCAAGCCTAAAGCCCTCCGATCCGACTCACCCACCCACCCACCCACCATGTTCCTCACCCAAGTCCCCCGCTTTCCGTCCTTCCCCAAGAAACACTCTCTGCCCAACGTCCGCTACGACGTCGTCGCCCGTTCCTTCGACGATGCCATCCTCCGTCGTCTCAAGGCCTTGAATCCACCGGCGTCCGGGCCCATCGGCTTGTCCTGGCTCTCCCTGGCCATCGATTTCCTCTCCTTTGCGCACACCGAGGCACGCACGCTCCTTTCCAATCTCCACCTCTCATCCGATTCCGATGACTCGCTTGCCGGCTATTTGGACGGCGCTCTCAAGCTCTTGGATCTATGCAATTCCATCTCGTCCCTCGTCGAACGCTTGCGCCTCCGTCGCCTCTCGCTCAACTTCGTTCTTCAACTTCTGGCTCCCTCCGATTCCGGCTTCCCCGCGCAGGAGAAGCTTAGGCGGGCGCGAGATTCGCTCTCCGACTTGGACAAGCCTTCTGTCGGCCTCGAGAAACGGGGTTTTCGGAGCAGCCCCGAGGATTTGATCCGAGATCTGGCTTTGGGCCTCGGCGACGCACCACGCGGGAAGATCTCGTCCGCCGATAAGCTCTTGCGCCGCACGATCCACGCCCTCGGATTGCTGACGGTGTTTTTGGCCGGCGTCCTGGTCTCGGCTCTGTACGGATCGCCTAAGATGGCCGCGGTCCGAGTCCCTGCCGAGTTTTCGTGGGCCGACTCGTTTAACGCTCTCGAGGCTGCTGTGTCGACCGAGTTGACTCGGCGATTCCTCGTAAAGGAATTGGATGACGTGGGGACGCGTACAAGGGTGGTTCGTGAGGTTATCGATGGCATGGCGGGGGTGGAGGTGGACAAGGGGAGGGAGAGGCTAAACGGTGCCGTGGATGAGCTGAAGAGGGCGACGGAGGTCTTTTCGGAGGGTTTGGACCGTCTGAGTAACGGCGTGAACGGAATGTTTCAAACGGTTTTGTGTAGTAGGAGCGGCGTGATAGAGAACGTTAGTGTGGGGCAGAGGAAAGAGAAGCAACTACCAAAATGATGCCAAAAGCTAAAGCAATGTTTAAGCATGTTGGGATGGCTTGTAAATGTTTCATGTATTACAAGGAATTTAATCAATCATTTACGAGTTTTCCAGCTTTGAGATTGAGACAAACTCTATATGAAATAGTGAGCTACTCGTATACAATTATTTGAACTTAATGAGTAATTGCATGTCCGAGGACGCAGATTCATACAAAGTGAATAACATGAAGTGAGTCTACGACTTTTTAAACAAAAAAATAAAATAAAATAAAAAACAAAGAAAATGAGAGATCGATCTAATTCTTTGAGACTATTCTTAAGAGAATGGTTGAGGTGGTCGGACCACCCTAATGTTATGATTGGGTGGGCTGACCACCCCTAAATCTTTTAAAAGGGATGGTCAGCTCACCCAAATCACACATTTAAGGTGGTCGACTTTTCAAAAGATGCAAATAGTTAACCCACCATAGTGACACTTTTGGAGCGGTCGGACCACTCTAAATGACATCCTTAAGGTACCCTTTCAAAGGATAAGAAGATAATTAGTAATCTCTCTAAGAATAATTAGTGTTATCCAATCACACTGTTAGGTCGGAGTGATAGTCATTCCCTCAAGGTCACCACAGAGCAATAAGAGTGTCTCATTATAAAAGACAGTTTCATGCTAAATATGATTGTCACATCATTTCTTTTTTCAATAACCTCCCATGGGTGTCAATTGGATTTGTAAAATAGAAGGTACTAATCAACACTTAGATCGGTCCTTGTTAAAAAGAAGGAAAAATTTGATCAGACTGAACATTGTTAGATAATTATGAAATAAAAATATGATTTCTAACATTACTTCTTTTTTGTTGTAAAATAGCAATCGTGTTCATCTTTTTATTTAACTAATGTTCAGAGCATGAATTGGTGATAGGAGTTCCATATGAAGCAATGGTAATCATTAAAGAGAGTCTTAACATTGATGGTACAAAATATCCATAACATATTCTATACTGAAAAAAATAATTTGGCAAAATAAATTCTCATATCATTTTCAGCGTTTCTAATTAAATTCAAAACGCTACCTAAATCATATTTTCCTCTCTTTTTTTTTTTTTCTTTTTTTTTCTTTTTTTCAATGTACAAGTTCTTTTAACAGGTGTCAGGAACTCTAGCATTCAAGCAAGACTACCTTCTCTGGCTACATAGACTACATTCAATTACAACCGCTAAAACTTGTATTTATATCTTCCCTAAATAGGAGCCGAAGGAGGTGAGAGATTCTTAATTATGCACTATGAGAGGTTTAGGGTTTTGAGTATCGCACTAAAAAGAAATTTAATTTTATGAGCTACTATTCTGCATCGGCTGCGATGCACATCTGCCTTCAATGGCTAGTGTATTCGATATCTTCCTAAGAGAACGGTACTGCAGGCGGACATTCTCTCCGGTTCCAATAATCTTAAGCAAGTACCTGAAAACAAAAATAAGAAATAAAAAAGGAAAATTGATTATGCTGCACTAGTGTTTTGGTTAATGAATAACATGCAAAATTTTACCAATACTCGCTCAAATAGTCAAATCTTCCAATAGCTACTAAGATGGTCAAATCACAATCAAAAGAGCTGGTTCTGAATTCCAAAGTGACCGCTAGGGTTTTTATTTTACTATCATTATTATGATTTGCAATGTGTGATAGAAGGAAAAAAGCGGTGTTGCCAGCAGGTGTTGCAAGCTAATGGCATTGGCACCAAAGGAAGGGAAACCTAATATCTTATCAGGTCGTTATAAAAATTCTAAATGTGGGATCCTTCAGGACTCATTCATAAAATTCAGCAAGATTTGGAAGATCAGCTGTTTAATTTGCACTCTACACGAACGATTCTAAATAATCAAAGTTGACACTCGGTACGAATATATGCTAGCTTTCCTGAAAGCCTAGAGAAAAGATAAGCAGCCTCTGTTCTGTTCCCATCGTCAATGGCTAGATAAATTGTTTGTATCTAGGGGCCTGATTTCTGGTTTGGAAACCAAACATCAGCAGGTTATAAAGTAAGAGGGGAGAAAAGAAAAACAGAAACTAGCATCACTATCCAGCACACCTGGAGTTCTCATGCATCAACACTTCTGGATACAAATGTGCAGATTCTATTAACTTGCAAAAAGAGTTCAATGTTGAAATAGGACCGATTTCTATGTACATTAGTTTTTACCTTTTCGTGGCCTTGATTCAGCAACAGTATCTACAAATCAAAATGCATAAAGTGCCATAAAAGTGAATGAAATTAGGTCCTGCCCACTCACCAGCCATTGAGACACTGGGATGTGATGATCGCTTCCTTCCCAACAAATTTTTCTGGCGTCCTCCTGTTTCCCTACATAATTCCGTATTGCCTTTGAAATGTCTATCCAGTATGTGGAATCTGTCATGGCCAATAGATAATAGCAAAAAAAGTTGCAAAATCTCACCTTAATTACCACTTTCTCGTTTTCTGAAAATGGATACTGCACCCCCCGATGGAGCGCATCATCAAGATTAACATCTCCATTTTCCTAAAGACAATCACGTGGCTGAAGTCCTTAAAATTTTATTCATTAGAAACTAAAAACTCTGATAACATTAGCCAGTGAGTTGTGTAATACAGTACAAATTCCTAAACCATTGTTTGTATGAAACACTACTACTGTCATTTACTTGTAAATGTCTTTCCCAAAATCTATTCATTGTACATTAAGTTGAAAAGGCAAGGTAAGCTTGTCTTATAAAGTAATAGTTTTGTAAAAATTACACTTTCCAATATCAATCAATTAAATAATGCTCAGGGCCTAAACCTTATCAAACATTTGAAATGTACATGGTGTTAACCATTTCGATAAGCAGTTTATCAACAATAGCAAAAATAATTTGCCACTTAGCCTCCACTAAACATATTAAAAGACATGATACTGGGAGTGAAGTTATTGTTTTCTTTCCATGATATTGAAGGAAAGCAACTTGCCCAAAAAGAGAGATTTAAGGAAAGCAAGTCAGAGAAACTGCAATTTTAATCATACTAATAGGGTACAAAAGTAACAAGGAACTGTCTTTCCCTACCTAAATAAACATTCTGGGAAACATTGTCTCCATATTTGTACATAAACCTCTGAAAATTTCAGGTAGGTCCTTTTCCAATAAAACACCGACCCAAAAAAGAAAAAAGAAAAAAGAGAAATTACTAAATTGTTCCCTGGGGTTTTACATTGTAACAAATAAATCCTTGGAGTTTCAAAATGATCAAATAAAGTCCTGTGATATGCCTTTGTCTCAAAATTTTATGATAGAGCCCTTATAAAATTACAATTTTACCCTCAAATAAACAAAATAATAAAGATGGAATATTAAAAAATAAAAAATAAAAAATAAAATAAAAAATCTGAGTTTGAGCCTAGAACCGACCACTAGGGGTGATCAAACTACCTCCAAGGGCTATGGGGGTGATGGAGACATACCACAATAATTTATTTGATCATTTTGAAACCCTAGGGATTTATTACAAGGTCAATCCCCAGAGTCTAAATTAATAATTTTCCAAAAAAAAACATTCCTAGAAATGATGCACTTACTCACAAAAAAGAAAGAAAGAAATGACACACTTAAAACACAAGTAAATTCTCAAATATGCTTTCTTTATCTTTTTTTATTGGTAAGATACACACCCTAATAGGCTTTGAACCATGACATCACCCTTTACCCATTCTTTTTGGAGAAATAAGTGTAAGCTAGAGCTAATTGGCGAATGCTTCCAATATATTTGAGCCAAATTACATAAAAATTTAAACTTTTTCATACAAAGATGTAGTGGCTCTTATTTCACAGACTATCATTCTCCTTATTAACTGTCACACGTCTCCATTGTTGCATACCCAAATCTGTTTGACGTCTTCTAACATTTGAGCTCCCAAAACAAGTAAATAACATGTGCTAAAGACCACATAGATCAAGTAATAAAAGTATTAGGCACTTTTTTGAACCATACCCTGTTTGATCTTCTCATTGGATCTGTTTGGTCAACCATTTCTTTCCGACGCTTCCGGAGAGCAGCATTATGAAATAACCTCCGATCATCCTCATGCTTCACTGCAGCAGCTGCTGCTCTAAGTGCTGGGGAGGAAATCAATCCACATTAAAATTTAAAAATGACAAAAAGCATTAATTGGCTCAGAAAAGTGGATTAAAATGTAACATGACTATAGTTATATGTTGGCTGAAAATAATAGAGTTTGAGAGAGAGAGAGAGAGAGATGAAACATAAATAAATTTATTTTCTGAAGAAAAAAAAGGTGATGTAGAATATACCAAGATTAGGGACTAAAGACCCGGTCTCAATTTCTGCATTGCAAAGGGTACATCTTGACTGTGATGCAAACAATAACTGTAGTTATGATTCTTGTCTCTTCCCATCTAGAAGTAATAAAGAGAGCATAACTAGAATTTAAATCTCATAACCATACAACATGAAACACGTCTGAGGAGCATTCCTTTAACAATAAAAAGCATGAACAGCAATAAAAAAAATACACGGACACCTATTTGTATATGTACATAAATGAGCAAGAATGCAATGTAAGCTGGAAAGGGGTGGAACAAAAAGTCACAGGAACAAGAGAAAAGGAAAGAAGGAAAAACAAAATTAAAAATAATCCCTACATTTGGTCATACACGTGAGAGCATACCCTGCAAGTGTACATGATAGTAGGTGCCTACAGTCAAAACTGCTGGAAGGAGGTGGCACAAAAAGTCGCAGGAACAAGAGAAAGACCAAGACAAAAGGACAGAAGGAAAAACGAAAATAAAATTAATCCCTAAATTGGGTCATACGGGTGAGATCATACACTGCATGAGTATGTGATAGTGGGTGCCTACAGTCAAAACTATTTATAATACACCATCCAATCAAACCAACTAGACCCAATTAAAAAATGAGACATTCAATTATCTTGCTAATTCGTGTTGGGCCTCCTTTTAGCACCTTCAATTATAACTGACATGCATTCACCCCCAAATACAATTTGTAATAAATGTAAGTGAATGGGCAGGCTGTGTGGCCTAATCCGACATATAGCACTATTTCTACTACAAGGCAAATTTAGGCCACGTTTGGTACACAGGAATATACCCAAGCATGGAATAGCTATTTCATAGTTCGGTTGCGCTCCCATCACCAGAAATTACTATTCCCATGGAATAGCTATTCCCCTAAAATGGTAAGGAATAGCTATTCCCCATGAATGGAATAGCCCTAAGAATTATTTTCCCAATATAGCATTCATCTTCTTTTTTGTTTTTGTTTTTTTTTTCCTTCTGGGCATTTGTGTTCTTGTTCACATGGGTGGTGAGTGGTAGGAGTGTTCAAACGGGGCGGTTATCACTGACCGCTTATAACCGCTAACTGCTTTGGTAGGCGGTTATAAAAAACTGCTAACCGCTTAGGGTGGTTGCAGCTAGCGGTTTTAGGGGTAGGAAAAAATGGTTAATAATTGCTAACCGCCGCCCTTATATATAATAATATAAATATATATTTTACATTTTATATTAATAATAATTATAATATAACATCCAAAACGACGTCGTTTTGGCCGTGTATGACTGTATGTATGTGAAATATATGGTATGTGATGTTTTAGGTCAAGCCTTATTCAAAAACATTATCTGGCCCAAAAAAAGAGCATGTTCTTTCATCTTTTTGGGAACACTTAAGCCCAAAACGTTAAAATAAGCCCAAAAAATAGGCCCAGTGATGGCCAAAAACACTTAAAAGCCCATATAAAAAACGGATATAAAACCATTGGTTATTGTTTTGAATAATCGCTAACCACCGGTTATAAAATAACCGTTAACCGCCTAGGTGGTTGCGGTTATTAAAAATCGATAACCGCTCAAAGCAGCTGCAGTTAACGGTTATAGCCAATAACTGCTAACCGTAACCGCTTGTGCAGCCCTACCGATGGGGACAAAACATTTTTTTTACTGCCCAGGAAAAAAAAATAATGATTTTTTTGGGGAAAAGATTTTTAGAGCTATGATATTTGAGAAAGTTTGGTTGAAATGTGATTCAATTCCAATTAGAAAATTTGGTCATAACAAAATAATTGGAATGGTCATTCCATTCCAGCTTCTTGTATTCCTAGTAATACTCATTCCTATTCCTAAGAAATCATCATTCTAGTATACCAAACATACCTCTATAGATTGAACTAAGTAGCTTAGAGCAGCTTCCTTGAGAAAAATGTTATTACAATAGTAAAAAAGATATTTCGGTTTGGATTACATTGGGTCATGCCATGCAGGGTGAGGGACTTGTTCGATAGTTGGTGGTCGGGAGGACGATCCCGAAGCATGGTGGTGTGGAAGATGCTCCCTCTGTGTCTTATGTGGTGTATATGGAATGAAAGAAATGCTAGATGTTTTGAAAATTTCACTAGGACTATAGAGGAATTGACCCATTTTTTCTTCTTTACTCTTTACTCTTGGACGGCCGCTTGGCTAGCTCCATTAGTGATTAGTTTTTCTGATTTTCTTTTTCATTTCTCTCCCTCTTAGGCGCTCTCTATTTATACCTCCAGTGTATGTGGGTTGCGCCCCTTTGCGCTTTTGATTTATATTACATTTACTTATCAAAAAAAAAAAAGATATTTTGCTCAAGCATGTTGAACAATTTCCTCTACCAGGCCCAATTAGATCTAAAATGCTCTTAAGTGGAGTGTGACTCGTCAGCAAACGATTGTACTAAGTCGCTAGCATAGGGTGAAGAGATGGAACACCACAATGCACCAAAGGCAAAGCGTTCCTAAAAGGAATCTACATCTTGAACAAATGGAGGAAACCATTGGCAATCGACTTCATAGAATGCAAAATATTCATTGTATCCTCGACAGGTTTGTTGACGCTATGATCAAGATGAAAGTCTACCAAACCAAGTTGAGGAGATTAAAGCCAAGGTCATTGAACTGGAAGAGCCAGTTGTAGAAGCTGACAAGACAAAAATACACTTCAGGAACACCACCAACAACCAATCTATGACATGGTGAGTGAAAAGAGGAAGAAGTGGGAAGTCCTTGAAACTGTGGTAGCAAATATTTCCTTACTTTTTTCTTTTAAGTTCTTAAGTTTTCCCAATTCCTACATTAAAATAAACTTTTAACCTATGCTTTGCTACTATTGTGTAATCCATTAGAGTAAATCAGACAACTAGCATTTAACCTAAATATTTGTCATATTTTGTTACCTCAATCTTAAGGGCAAGTTTGGATGGAGGAAGAGGAAGGGGTGGGGTTTACCCTTGCCCTGTTGTGTATGTATCTTTGAGGGGGAGGGAGGGAGAATATGAGAGGAGTTAGAGGGCTACCATACTTCCTCAAAGCCCCTTTTTACTATTCCATAAAATCAGGGAAATTTGGGCAGAGAGGATACCGGGTTTAATGGATTTTTCTCTGTATTTCCTTTTTACTCTTAACAAAAACAATTTATTATTGTTTTTACCAATCAAATCCAAGTAAACTCTTAGCATTTATCTCTCAACCATTGTCGATGAGCATGATCTCTTACCTTCTCCCCTCTGCAGTCTCTCTCCAAACTTCATATTATATTATAAGGTGATCCTACCCTCTTCTTCTAAATTAGTATTATTGAGTATCAAGGCTTTTTTTTTTATTTTTTATGCAGTGCATGGGTGTACAAGTTGGTAAAAAGGGATTTCAAAGAGAGGACCTTTTCATATATCATCAACAATAAACAATTGAATTATCTTCCGCACCCAAAAAAGGGCTTGATTGTTATTGCACATATTTAACTCCAAAGGCCCTTTTCAACGAAGCAATTATTGGGCATAGTTTTTGTAAGGAACAAGAGATAGTCATACTTACTCTTTCAATGACTCTTCTCAGCATCAGACCACCAAATGAATGTCCACATGAAACAACCATGGCATCCTCAAGAAATAAACCACTAAAGCATAAAATAAAAAAAATTAAAAAAAAAAACTTTAGTACCCCAACTAATGTACACAAACATTTTCATGCCAATTTTTCTTACTAGATGAATAAGGAAGAAAGTAAAATCAATCTACAGTCAGAAAGGGAAGTTCTAAACAAAATAAAGTTAAAACAAAAAAGAAATAGCCAATATTAAAATTACAATCTAGTGATAAGTTCATAATGGAAATTGAGATTTCATAGTAAGCCTATGAATGTTTCCTAACATCTTAATCATAACATGGTGATTGGTGACCAGGAACTACTTAAGAGCTCCATTATCACCAAGGCACAAAGAAAACTTTTTTATTGATAAGTAATAGTCAACCGCCATCTCCAGCAAGCCCACTAAGGCACAAAGAAAACTTAAGATATACAAGTAATAACATCCCTTGATAAGAAGACAAGTTGATTTTCATTGTTAGCCTATGGCATGCCAAGTTGATTTTCAGAAATGCTACGTAAACTGACACTTTGTTAGAACATATATGTAAGATTTCTCACAAATCATACAAGGTTGATCCTAATTAAGAGAAAATAAGGGGAAAAAAAGGCTATATATACAATGTAGATGATCAGAAGTCACCATGATTTCACTCATTTATATTGTGCTGTGAAAAAGAAAATAATAAAGTGTTCTATGCATTAATGATTTCAGAAGTAGGAAGCCTCATATCAAGGATTTCATGACTATGCATCTAATTAAAACAAATGTAATCCAATGGCTTATCACATTATCTTATGCACATAGTGGACATATAGTACACACACCACACAGAGGTATGGATGTATGGGTATTTATACATGTATGTGTGTGTGTAATTATAGCCAATGAATGCCTTGGCAGTAGAATAAAATCTGCGGAGCCAGGTGTACTCAGCAAATTGGACTTAGAAAAAGCCAATGTTCACATGAATCAGGATTTTCTGTTGTACATGCTGAGGAGGTGTGGTTTTGGGGGGAAGTGATGCTCTTGAATAGCTCATTGTATCTTCTCGGTGTGTTTCTTAGTTTTGGTGAACAGCACTCCTACCGGTTTTTTTAGTAGCTCGCGAGTCTTGAGACAAGGAGACCCTCTATCTCCTATGCTATTTGTCATTGTGATGGAGGCTTTGAGTGGAATGATTTCAGCTGCAGTGAGTGGGGGCTTATTATCTGGTTTCTTTGTGGTGACAAGGAATGGTGCGGATGACACCTTGATTTTCAGTGAAGTTGACCCAAATCATGTACGTCACTTGCGATGTTTGTTCTTACGCTTTGAAGCTATCTTGGGTTTGAAGGTCAATTTGGCTAAGCCAGAATTGGTTCTTGTGGGTAATGTTGATAATGTGGATGGGTTAGCTAGTATTCTTGGCTGTGAGGTTTCATCTTTGCCTTTGAAGCTTCTTGGTCTTCTGTTGGGGACATCCTATAAGGCTAAGTCTATTTAGGACAGTGTTATTGAAAAGGTAGAGCGCTAGTTGGATAATTGGAAAATGATGTAATTGTCTAAGGGTGGTAGGATTGCCCTTATTAAGAGCACCCTTTACAATTTACCTACGTATTTCATGTCCTTCTTTCCTCTCTCCGCGGGTGTTGCAAACCGTATTGAAAAGTTTCAACGTGATTTCTTATGGGGTGGGCTAGGCTAGGCGATGAGTTCAAATATCACTTAGTAAGCTGGTCCAAGGTTTGTTCTTCGATACTTAAGGGAGGAGAGTTGGTGATTCGGAACTTCTTCTTGTTCAATCGAGCTCTCTTAGGAAAATAGTTATAGCACTATGGGCATGAGAGAAAGGCCTTGTGAAGAGTTGTGGTGGACTCTAAGTTTAGCGGTTCGTGGTGTGGGTGGTGTTATAATGAACCTTTGGGGGCATATGAGGTGGGGTTATGGAAGAATATTAGGAGGAGTTGGGAGAAGTTTTCAAGTCATGCCAAATTTGAGGTGAGCGGGCTTCAATGTTAGATTCTCACACGATCTATGGTGTGGGGATGACACTAAAGGATGCCTTTCCAGTTTTATTTGGTATTCCGTGTGCAAAGAATGTTGTTGCAGCTCATTAGCAGCTTTCTGGTGGTTTCAATCAGCGGAACGTTAGCTTTACTAGAGCAGCACATGATTGGGAGGTGGATGTCTTCACTTCGTTATTCAAGGTGTTGTACTCAGTTAGAGTAAGAAGGATATGTGAAGACAAGCTTTGGTGGGTTCCCTCCAATAGAGGAATGTTCAATATAAGATCATTCTATAGTGTCTTGGGTTGTAATGTTGGCTTTCTTTTTTCCTTGGAAGAGTGTTTAGCAGACTAAGGTTCCCTTGAGGGCAACCTTTTTTGCTTGGTCGGCAGCCCTAAGAAAGATCCTTCTCATGAAAATCTTAGGAAACAGCATATCATTGTAGTTAATAGGTGTTGTATGTGTAAAAGGAATGAAGAGTCTGTGGACCATCTTCTACTCTATTGTGAGGTCGTCAGTGCCT
The DNA here is from genome assembly GCF_965113065.1 of Corylus avellana. Taxonomy (NCBI): domain Eukaryota; kingdom Viridiplantae; phylum Streptophyta; class Magnoliopsida; order Fagales; family Betulaceae; genus Corylus; species Corylus avellana. The sequence goes on from NC_142493.1 coordinate 29,904,774, forward strand.
TGTGGAATGTTTTCTTTAGTCGATTTGGGCTATCTTGGGTTATGCCTAGACAAGTAATCAACTTGTATGCTTGTTGGCGGACCACCGACATCACTCCGAGTGATGCTATGTGAAAGAAGGTGCTCTCGTGTTTTTTGTAGTATCTATGGAGAGAGAAATTACAAAAGTTTTGAGGACCATGAAAGGACATTAAAGGAGATTAAGGCTTTTTTCTTCAAGACTTTGTTTCTGTGAATATCTGCTTTTGTTTTTCTTTTGGTGATTAGTTGTCGGAATTTTCTTCTCCTGTTTTCTCCTTCTAGTTATGTGTTTTCTCTTGTATATTTCTTATGTACCTAGTGATACTCTTAAATCACCCACTAGTGATACTCTTATATGATGAGGCATCAAAATACAACTCAAAAGGGGGAAAAACTAGTATAATAGCTTTGCAAAAAAGGAACCCAGAGCAAATAGAGAAAAACTCACGATATGGGATCTGAGAGAACACTTCTTAAAGACAAATCCTTATTCGAATTGTTTTGAGCTACCTGCAAATCCAATATCATGTGAGATTTCCTCGAATCTAATGTAGTCAAGATACACATTCTCAAATCGTAGTTAACAAATGTAGAATTAAATTATTTTAAGTCCTGAAACTCAGTCTATAAGAGCATAGGGCTCCACAATCTTGTTTGACAAAGCACATTTACCCTTGGGGATGGAACCATCTTTTGGCAGTCTACCTTAGTAGCATAATTAGTTTTAAATACTGCAACTAGCAACATAAGCATGCACACATGAGCACACACAACTGACCATTCTCATTATTAAAAAATATTTTGTTAATCAAATATCAATAATTTTTTGGGGGTAAATAACAGTATCATGGTTGGCTAAAAAGATATTAACACTACAACTGTTGAGGACTTCACCCAGTGAGATATTACTAATTGAATATTAATCGTGTTTGATTATACTCAACTGGGCACATAATAGAAATGTCTTCTTTTTTTTTTTTTTTTCTTTTTCATTTTTTCATTTTTTAGCTGATGGTGTAGAATTATTTTTTACCCATGACTCTCATTGCGTGAGAGTAAGACAACGAGAAATAAAAGGGAATAATTCCTTGAAAAAAAACAAGCCAAGCCCAAACAAGATACCTTTCCAATCATAACCACTCAAAATGTTTATATTGCTCACTATGTTTTCTATTTGAGCCACAAAAAAACCAACTAAAAATCATCCTTTTAAGGCACAGGCCTTTCACAGTTCCCAGTTCATGCCAGTTTGCCACAAAACACAAAATCCATTTCAATGGGGGTAAACAATGACTCTTCACTAATAAGTGGAAAGCTATTCAAACTTGGCAGTTGGATTTAGAATTTAGATGGATTTGGTTGTCTAATGCATCAGAACCCTAATTCTGATACAAAGAAGACAGAAAACAAAAACTGTATTAATACAACCTAAAATATATAGAGTTTTATACTTATTAAATATTTCCTAGAGATATCCTGCATATTTTATTTTGAGACATGAAAATTTTCAGTTCCACTGTTGACTCAAGATGGGTTGCTTGAGGATAGAACTTACGTAAGTATTTTCAGAACGACTGCAGAATACATCTTCCTCTGCTGAAAGCTCATCCATAAACTGGCTTACAGATATTGGTCCATAGCTCTGGGGAATGACATGACCAGCTGCTGCAATTCGAGAACAATCTAATATAGCGTTACCCTGCGGCATGAGCCTAAACGCAAGTGATGTCCTACAATAACAAAGCTAAATTTAAAATGAACTTCTTGGGAAGTCGAATGCAATATTTGAAAGGTTTGTTTTGCCACATTCATCACAAGAACAAACTGCGATAAATTAACTTGTACCTCCCACTACCATTAGTGCCTGACAAATAATCAGGAGCAGCTCTATATGATGCAGCAGGACGAAGGCCTGCAGTAGCATGACTAAGTGCCTTGCCTGTAAGCAGTAAAAGATCCCCAGGAGTTGATCCACCATCTGCTAGGTACCACCGACCATTGGGATCACAAACCTGTTGAAGAAAATAGCTTACATCAACAATTTGTGGTGCACATTAATCAAAAACACCACAAAGTTTTTTTCAATGCACAGACACATCAAACAAGTAATGCAAATTTATAACCCAGATAATAAAGTACAGCTGCAGAATTAAAAGAAAGCATTTGAAGACTATTACTGGTTTATTTCCCAGTCCAACAACTAAAAAAATGACAATTGTTTAAAATTAGAGTCACCATCAAGTAATAGGAAGACACCTGAAGACCAGGACTGTCCGAGGAAATCAATGTAACCAATCCCTTCTCAACTTCACCATTTGTTGCTGCCTTCCCACCTCCAATAGCACCCTTTCCATTTTGCAAAGAAGCATTCAAGTAGGTCACAGCAAGCACCGATGAGGACACCTCATTTGCAGGCAATGGGGTATCATCAAGCAAATTATTGAAAACACTGAACAATATATGCTGTTGTAAGTGGATAGGTATATTTAGAAAAAAATTGAAATCAGAAAAAAAAAAAAGCACTACCAAAGCAAGAATAAAAATCAATAATCAGAATACTTACTCGCTTCGCAATCGAAGATGCCTTGCTATTGCAGATAAAGCAGCACGAGCTGCCTTTCCCATGCACCTAAAAATATCAGCCATGCAAGGGGGAGATGAGTCCCAATCTTCTAAAGCCCTGCAACAAGGTAAGCTCATAAATGTTTAATTTGTAAAGAATAAAAGCAGTAGTAGTAATAACAATAACAACAAGAAGGACAATAATTTACTTGGGGCAGAACTCCTACAACTAAGACAAACAGATTCAGTCTCAATGGTGTACAGGAATGTCTAGATCAGGCACTTTCAAGAGTGAATCCACTTAAAGAAGGTCAAGGAGTTTAATTTATTAGGGGGACAGCACCATAAAGCAATAACTAAAGAGTGAACAATATTTAGAGCAAACACTATATAACTACTCAGTGACTTGCCTCATTAGAGTTCTAAACATGAAAACACTCAGGCAGAAGTATAACACTCGTACAATTACTTCGTACAAAATCAACATTTGACATCATTAATTAACTCAGACACCAGGATCCTGTGCCTTTAATCGTGGCTAGCTACAGAGGGATTGCCAAAAATGCAGGAGGAGAATACTTGGGTTGCATCTTGTCAATGGTTTGAAGACCATTTTCAGAAATATTAAAAACTAGAAAATGGCATAAAAAATTTACTCGTCAGGGAATTTTCCAAGACTTCTTTGGGGAGGAATGTGGCCCTCCCGCCAGTGAAAACAGCTAGAAAATAGTTGGTCCCCAGAATCTTTTGTGGCAACTATATTCAGTAACAAAATGCAGTTTTCAGAAAACCTAGTATTGACTCACAAACCAAATGGATCCTAAATGTTCTAAATCACTGTCCAAACTCTTTGCTCTTATCACGCTGAAAACTCTGATAAGCAAAAAGATGTATAAGACATAATATTTCAAACCCAATAAATAAACACATTCCAATTCCCATATATCATAGAAACTCATTTCAGAGCATGCAATACAAAGAATCTGCACTGACACACATGAATTCTACACTACACACAAAACGTTGCCCTAATTTTAACGTATTACACAAAAAATATGTAAATACCTTCCAAGTAATAGGAAAATTCTCAGCTCCAAAAAAAAAACCATCCCTTCTATAAACCAAACGAAAATTCATACAAAAAAGAAAAATAATAATAATAATAAGATACCTTCCAGCTCTGTACATGTAAACTCCACGGCTTCCCTTGCCAACAACACTCTGCTGAGCCCTACTCCTAAAGTATAAGCGGGCCGCCTCCAAGCCACAACGCATGAGCGCCGCGTCTCCGCTGCCCAATTCAATCAGCGCCGCATTGTGCCTCATCAGCGACCCAGCCAGCACCTCCACCGCCCTCCCGTAGGACCCGCCGGGAGCCCCCTCGTACGGCGCGATATCCGAGAGCCGGACCCTCGCCAGAGGGCATGTCATCAGGGCCGCGGGCTCGCCCGCCCGCTGCGCGGCCCCGATCGGTACCAAAGCATGATCCAGCGGCTGCTCGCGGTGCGGTGCGAGCGCGTGAGGGGACTGCGTGGGGGTCGCTGTAGCTGCGGCTGGTGGTGGCGGTGATCTAAGAGAAGACTGGGGATTGGTTGGCTGCGACGCCACTGCAGAAGTCTGCTGCTGCATCACCGTCGCAACCATCAATCATTCTGAACTGTCTACGGTTGGATTAGGGCTGTGCACGGATCATTTTTCAGCATATTTGTAATGCCTTGCACGACAAAAGAATAGTCGCATAGTTTTGAAGAGAGTCCAAGTAGAAAATGCTCTGTTTGTTTGAATTAAGCTTGGGGTGTTGCCGTTGGTATATATGAAAGACTTTTTGGTTCAGAAATATTGTGTGGGCTTAGGGTTTTCAGAGCTTCTCTGTCTTTCTATTTGCTGGACTTGACAAAGAGAAAGGAGAAGAGTGGGAAGGGAGCTGTTTCTTCTTCTTCTTCTTTTCTTTCTTTTCTTTTCCTTTTGCTTTTTCGGAAAATATTATCTCATTTTAAAGTTTATGGTAGAAAAAAAAAACTTCATCTCATCTTCAATGAATTTTGATTCACGTTAACTTTAATGAATAATTAAAGAAAAAAAAAAAGATAATAAATTACAAACTTAGAAACTTTTATTTGTGACTATAGGAAAATGGTTTTTAAAGTAAATTACGAAAGAAAAAAGAAAAAGGTAAAAAAGGAAATGAATAAGCAGTTAGTGAAGAAATTTACAGGGTATGTTGCTTGCTTTTACCAGCCATCTAGAGTGTTTGAGTACGGCTTTATAGTTTATAAAAAAAATAAAAAAAAAATAAAATAATATATATATAAAGGTTTTTTTCTAACATCATTTCTCATGATCAATGTGCCTTTATATCCTGCAGGCGTATTACTGATAATATTATCGGTAGCATGTAAAACTCTTCCCACCATGCATACTACTAGTATGAAGGGAAAAATAGGGTACATGCACCTGAAGCTTATGATAGGGTGTGATGGAATTTTCTAAAGGAAGTGGTAAAGAAAGTTGGTTTTGTTGATAGATGGGTACAGTTGATTATGGCATTTGTTAGGTTTGTTTTTTATTATGTCATTATAAATGGGAAACCACAAGATGATATAACACCATTTAGAGGAATTAGGTAAAGAAATTCATTGTCTCCTTACCGTTTTATCCTTTGTGTGAAATCATTTAACTCTCAGCTCTCTTATTGAGTATAAAGAGTATAAAAATGCATTATCAAAAGTTCTTATAACTAAAGGAGAGACGAAGTTAAACATTTTTTTTTTTTTTTTTTGCAAATGATAGTCTCATATTCTGTGAAGCAAATTCGCTTGAATGATGCGTGTATTAGAAATAAATGAATGAGCATCGTGTCAAAAGCTTAGTAAGGATAAGACTTTCATCTTATTTAGAAGAACACCATTTAGGAAATCAAAGACCAAATTCTTGCTATTATTGGGGTGCACTCTTCACAAAACTATGAGACGTGCTTGGGATTATCGGCGTTGGTTTGACATTCAAAAGGTTCGAGGACAGAATTTATAACAAGTTGAATAATTGGAGGGTAAAGTTTATCTTTTAAGTAGGGAATGAGATCCTTTTGAAAGTAGTCATTCAAGCTGTATAAATGTTTTTTCAACCGCTTAAATCACCATGCAGAGAAATAAATTCAGTGACGTTAAAATTATGGTGGGAGCACTAGGAGAAAGATGTGGCGTCAAAATTATAATGGATGAGAGGATGGATATATCAAAGTCTCAGGGTGACTTGGGATTCCAAGACCAGGAGTGTTTCAATACGAATTTGCTCGTTAAACAAAGGTGGAGATTGCTACAAAATTCAAATACTTTGGTTTGCAGGATTTTCAAGGAAAAATACTATCCAAATAATACTTTTTGGAAGCAAAATTGGGTGGTATGCCTTCTTATGCATGGAGAAGTATATGGTTTTCCTAAGACCCCTCAGAGCATGTTTAACGTGGAGGATTGGTGATGGTGCTTTTGTTAAAATCTGTCAGGTTGATAACTCCAACATTTTATGCAGTCCAATTATCTAGAAATACCTCAGCGAGAAACCAAGTGACATCCTTAGCCTGCCAGTGAGCATGCAATCTCACACAACACCTGATAACAGCCAGAATCTAACAACAGGCAAGGAATATAGTAGTTGTATTCTATCAATTTTGTGCTCTCTCCAAATATTCTGCATTCCTTCCTATTGTTCTGTAAAGATATTTGTATATATGGATACACATACAGTCAATGAGAATCAACACTTCTCAGCCAAAAATTGTCATAAACTATCCTAGGAATTATCCCCCATTTTTTTGGATGAGCTTGGGGCTTATGAGATTCATCTTCTTTCTTACTAAAAAAAAAAAAAAAAAAAAAAAAAAAATTCAAGGCCAGAATTTCAACTGCTATAACTAGCTAGAGTAAATTACACATATCTTATCAATATTTTCAAAGAAATATATATTCTAGGGATCAAGTAGCAGAATAAACTTTATGAATCAATATACAGCAAGTACCAACACAACCTATCATCAACCTAAAACGCCAGTACTTCTAAAGCGGGGATGCTACCTTTTATAGACTGCTGCAAGGTCACCATAAACCTGTCATTAACCTTCATTGTTAAAAAGAAAAAAAAATCCAGCTCAAGTGCCAGAGAGAGAGCGAGAGAGAGAGAATTTAGATCACATTTAGTGGATAATAGAGTGAGCTGCTCTGGCTTCCAACGCACTGAAATTAAACCTCTGTGCGCTAGGAGGCCTGAAACAGTGACAATCACTCAATTTCAGTCTCATGCTCAAGTAAAGCTGACTTGTTGAAGGCCTAAAGGAAGCCATCGCTACATCCTCGAGATATTGCCAATATCTTGAAATTTTGTTGACCCTTTGTCATGGTAATTTTAACTGAATAGTATGAGACTGGTGAACATAAAAAAACACTACTTTGTTATGAATTTTACGATGAAAGTTTGAGTTATGAATTTTAGTCTTTTTAGTTAAAGTATGGTAGACTTCCACTTGCAGAGCAAACAAATTGTTTAATTCTTTTTGCTTGGTAAGATCTGAACGAAGTTACCAAAAAAAAAATCTGTAATCAAAATAATTTACACACCAAAAAAAAAAAAAAAAAATCTGCATCAATAAAAAAATTTACAAAATAAAAATGAGAAGCATGTAAAATATGTTTTTTTTTTTGTACGGCGGAACAGAGGCAGGGAGGAGGTGGGGAGTAAGAATTCATTTTGACCTGGCATAATGGGAAAGATCAAGAAATGAGAAGCAAGACTGCACCACAAGTCTCTACGCACTTCATGAAACAATGAAGATGCCAGCCTGCAGGTTCCAAAACAAAATACCTGAGATGTCCAATAGAAAAGGCTAAATGTCTTAATTCCTTTAATAACATTCACAATTGCTGACTAGCATAGGCAGTTGTGTACCTCTTTCACTATAAATTTGTCTATGAAACTCAGTGATGGCAGCAGCCATTCTGAAAAGTAGAGCGAGTGATTTTGATCATTGCTTACAGGGAGATGATCATCTGGAAGCAGTAAAAACAACATAAATACATGGTTGAGGATAAAGAAAGTTAATGGCTAATATTGCTATTAAAACAATCAGTAAGGCAAAATTCGTTATAATTTCCATCACAAAGAAAATTCTGAACCTGATGCTCGTAGAAGTATCCTGTGTGTAACAAAAGTCTGCAAAGATTCAAGATACAAGCAAGCAATCAGTACAGCTTTAACACGGAATGAACACCATAACAATTTCAAGAGAAAAGTGCTTGTGGAAAGTTTTTAATATAGCAATAATATACTTTAATATGTTCCATGCCCACCTCAGTACATCATGCAACAAAGACATTCAATTAAGAAAGTGTAATCAATTATACTTTTTTTCTAATCTCCACAAGATATATCCACAACAGTTATATGCAACAAAACCACATTTAAGGTAACTAATGAACAATCCCCATTAATATGAGGCATAACTTCATCTTAGATAACTAACAAACAAAAGCCAAGTTTGGCTATCTTCATCTTGAAACACAAGTTTCAATTATGGCATGCTGCAATGGGTAAAATATGCAATAACATATGGGAAATAGTTGAATACTAACTTCTCTGGGAATATGCTGGTGAAATATATTATTATCAAGCAACTAATCATGAAACATTACCTGCCAGATAGAAGGCATATACTCACGGTATGGAAGTTGCTGAGAAGTAATCCTCCCGCTTCTACAATTTGAGGTATCCGGTTTTCTTAAATTCCTGTTAACATATTGCACAATAGATCAAGAACCTAAAGTAGACTAGGGACTTGCAAAGCAAAAGCTGCCTTTTCTATCATTGAAGTAAGAATAACACTTTTTCCACTTGGTCCTTGTAAGGTTTAGTATGAGCAATAGCCAATATCAAGGAACATATTTAATCTGTCAAGAGAAAGAGTTAGTAAAATTTCCTGCATCTCTTTTTCTTTCTTTCTTCCATTTAAGAAACAATCAAGAACTCATCAAGAATCCTAATCAAATGCAGAATTTCTAAAAATCATGCATCAAGCACGATGTGAGAGTGTTGGTAAGTAGATCCATTGCCTTCCCCGTCATGCACTTGAAAGACAGGGTTGGTCGCTAGTCCTTTAGTTATTGGGTATTTCACAGGATGGTAGTTGAGTTGTTGCTTAGGAAAGGGCAATATCGTAAGCATCAGATTAGTGTCGGAAGGAATGATACAAACTTGCTCCTGATGAATTGCCAGTTCAGAATCTGATGGTTGGCCTTTCAGGGACTTACCATTTGGCATCATTCATAGCATATATATCCCCCAAAATGGTTGCTTTTGTAGCTATGACAAGCATGGGATGCAGCACTAGAAGCTTTCTAATCTCCTGAACTACAGTTTCTGACACAGTCTGCAGAGAATGGCTTTTCCTACAACCCAAACAATTAAATCATTGAGATAAGGTATAATCTGAGAATGATCTGACTCCCCAAATAAAAAGTTAATCCAATAACTGTCAAATTTCTCAGCATACATAGAGAAACTAACAATAATCAAAAGTTGAATGCATGTATGTGAGGAAGATTACCAATTAGGACATTAGAGGAACAGAAAACCTAGAGCAAAAATTAATATACTAGATCACACAAATCCAGTATATGAAAAACAACTTATTTGAACTCTCCCCTATTTTGGCTAAGTTCGTATTATATACCAATCTTAAGAACAAGATTGTGGCAGAAAAGAGCTATGCTCAACTTTGCATCAATTATACTTGGGTGTATTTGGAAGCTTGGATTTGGCCCTGAACTGGGTCTTGGATTTGGAATTGGAAGGCCCAATGCCAAATCCATTGTCTGGATCTTTATATTGGCCTTGGAATTGGCTTCAAGATCCAGTTTCAAATGCCCTGAGCCATTAGTCTGATTTCACAACAAAATTAAAAATTTGTAATTCCAAACCTCAGTTGGAGACCCTTCCCCCTCTCAAAGCCAGCAGCGACTTCAAACGCCACCAATACCCCCAACGAAGGTGGGAATACTTCAATTAACTAGCAATAATTCTATAAGAAAGAAAAAACAATGACCTCACTCGATGTGTAAAACATAACTATGCTATGTACACAATTCAAAGTCCCTCAATTGTATCTGTTATACTGTTACCTATTGTTACCCCCTACTGGCATGAATGTTGAGGCACGATCTATCCAATGAAAAGCTCCAATGCTGTTAAGAAAGGCATCCACATTCAGATATTGACAATTAAATTACATCAACCTATTTCAACTTCAATTGTGCTAAAACGAAAATTAATTCATAATGCATATCATGCTATGGGAAAGAAACATCACAGAAACATTGTAAGTTTTAAAAGATTCAAATATTCATATATTTGAAGCATGGAAATGTAAAATGTGTATCAGCACTTTTCATATCTAAGTGTAAAGAGAGAATCCTACATCTAAACCAGAAAACCATCCTTGATCACTTTTCAAAGGAAATTCTATTATGATTCTAATCCATACATGTTCTTAATCACATTACAAATATTAAAAAATAATAATAAGGTGCAAAATTTGGTTATTCTTAAGTAATCTATCAGGCCTAGCTCTACCATAGTGAACAGGCTCCATTTGTTTCATGTAAATAACTTCCTGCTAAAAACTATGTCCAGTACAATACATCTTGTTATCTACCAGTTCTCTTATGTTTGGCATGCACAGAAAATTTTCTATATTCTCGTTATTTTCAGTGATTGGAATCAATTTCAAACAGGTCAGAATCATATTAGGTGGTAAGGATGTGACAGTGGGTGATCAGAGGGTTAGGCAATAACTTGAAGGGGTTTGGTTGGGCAATCAACCTAGCAACTAGGGAAATCAGCCAAGATCAATGATATGACTAGTGAATGGAGTAGGGCAATTCGAAATGATTGGAGGAGCAGCTGGTGACCAATTGGGGGTTGTTGGTGATTGGCAAGGAACCGGTTGACAATTGACAAGGAGAAGATGCCCCTCTCACACTCACTCTACACTTTCTTATCTAAGGTTACACCCTAGTTTAGTGGCGCCAATCATTTATAGAAAACCAGTCACTTGTCAAAGAATTAAAACCCCTAATCATGGAGATATCTACAAAAAGATGACAGCCAATTTCCTGGTAACTGGAAGCCATAAGCACATAGAATAAGATAAATCTATGATTAGGCCAATTGATGGCCAAAAGCAAAGAAAGGAAAGTTATGAAGCACAACAAGATACAATGTGATAGGAATGGTTGATTGGGCATGTTTTGAGACAGTAAGGATACAATGTCATGCAAATATATGAAGAGTGTTTATTGATAATATTATAGCATTGATCATGACAATAACAATAATAAAAATGATCATGACAATAATTATGAAGAAAAAAAAAATGCTCATATTAATGGCCTAAACCAATAATGCCAAAAAGGCTAAAGATAATCAAGCATAACATAAAGTACAAAGTTGAGTAAAAAGTAATATGAACCCCAAAAGGAAAAAGAATTGGTAAAGCCATTAAGAAATTCCTAGAAAAACAATTTGGAAACATAAAACTCCATATTACAAGACAAACCTGTCGATCATGAGCATATGAACACTAGTACCATGTGCTTCTTCTTCCTTCTGAATCCGATAGTGCAATGTCTTTTATCCAAAAATTAAAAGAATCAAATATATAATATCTTCCACAACTAATATAAGCTTTAGCAAGGAAAAGATAACAAAGTATGGACAAAATTAATGCACCAGCTTTAACAAGGAATTTGAGCAAATAAACCTAATTTATGGAATAAATGATTGTTAGGACACCAAAATGCATTGAGATTAGTTGGGTTATTAAAGAAAACTTTGTTCATGGATGGACATATGAAGTGATACCCGCCATTGTTGGCATAGTTGATAATGCTTGAGAATAAGCCGTGTGAACCCCCCAACCCCCTTTCTCAAAGCAAAATACATAAATAAGTTCCATATGGTAGAACTTATTGCATTCAATAGAATTCCACATTATCAAGTTATAGGCAAGTTTGTTCCAGTTATTGCATATCAAGTAACAAAAGCTAGTTCTGTACTTTTCTATTTGATGAAATTAAAAATACTATTGGATGCCATAAGGCACTCTAACAATTGTGATACTTGGAGAAACACAAAGAATTGTCATTAGTCTCCTAGAAAGTGTTGCAGAGGTGGTGCATTGCCATCATAAGATCATGTCACAAGATGTTAATACCTGTAACAAGCACAAGAACTCAACACAGTTGGTTGTATAAGTTCTAGTTTGCCCATTAATAAGTTCTCAGTGATGACACATTTTAATTAAAGAATATCACTAATGCTTATTTCCATGAGATGGTAACGAGCTATGATAAGTGGAAATTTATGCTTCAATTTGCCATTTAAGCTAGTGGAAGAGATATGATTCTGACCCCATCAAATAGCAGCAACTTTGGAGATTACAAAATACCCAATAACAGAAAAGGATGTGGTGCTAATACACATTAATTTTCCTATAAAAAAAAAAAAAAAAAAAAACCAAGAAGTAACTGTTTCAGCAGTTCACTCAATACTTGGAGGCAGGTCAAGAAGTCTAAAGAATAATCACAAATGACATGGTTCCTAAAAAATTAAGCTTCCCACATATATGAATTTCAACACATCTTTTATGCAAGTTTTGCTAGATGCCACTTTTATCCACATCAGAGGCATTTGACAATAATTCTCCTTGATCATTTTCCTCTAATTTTTTCTCCTTTTTTTGCATTTCTTTTTTTTAAAAAAAAAAAAAAAAAAACTAGAGCACATTTATTCCCTCCTCTTGGGATGCCTTATCCTTCTCCTCTATGCCCACCATTCATAAGAATAAAGCTGTGTTTCTTCTCAATGGATTTTTCGTTTTTAAAGGAAAAGGAATTATTACATGGGTATCTTGGTGAGCAAATGATAAGTGACCAAGTTTTTGTCAACTCGAGCAGGCTCCAGAAAAGAAATATGTAGATTCAGTATGATTTGATATTCCCACATTAACTCTAAATTCTAGCAGTACATAACAAGTAGATCGTTGTAATTGTAGTTTCTTAAGCAGGTAATTTTTTACTTCCACGTGAAGTAACTGTTGGTAGTTATTATTGAAATTATTATGTAGTGATGTATACTTTGCCTCGAAATAAAGCAAGAATTCTTGTGGGAGCATGCTTTTATGATTAACTCTTACTTTTTAGGAAGAGCATTGTTTTGCACTTTACATCTCCTCAACTATGTGGGTCTGGTCTTTCCCTTTTCTCTTGCATCTACTTCCCCTTTTTTTCCTGACTTGTAATGGCTTCAAAAGCAACTTACATTTTAAGGTAAAACCCATACTATAGAATAACACCAACATGAAAAAACAGAAAATAAATTAGAGATAAAATGGATACTTTAGATTTTTTTTATTAGAATAAGCACTTACAGAGAGAGAGGAAAAAAAAACTCCTCACCTTGAGAGTGGCAAGAAATTCAAAACTATCATAACATCGGGCATACAAGAATCGTCTCATACACAAAACATATAATTCCTCATCATAAGCTGGTCTCCTTTTTTTATCATTGTTCCATAAGTCAAAATCCATCTTCTCCGAATCTATTTTCATTGATCCTACAAAATTCAAACCAAACTATAACAAATTTAAAGCTTAACTTGCTCAAACTTCCAAACAAACAAAGATATGGAAAGATAAGATTTGTTATTGGACGAAAGAAAATCATATCAGGATTCCTACAACACACACAATAGTAGCTACAGCCCTTTTCCATGGCTGCATCAACACATCATATAAACTTCGGCCCCCAATGCCTTCCCTTCCCATATGAATAATTGGCTAGCATTGTACTCTCATTCTCAGTATGGAGAACAATAAACAAATAAACCATTTATTTCATCTGGTCTTGCACAAAAAAGTGACGTGGTAATGAAAGGTATCATTAACCCCTTCTCTAAAGCTCTTGCTTTCAGTTTCCAGTTCGTATACGATTGCAAAAGCATAGAGCATAGGTTTGACCTATAGTGTTTGGTCTTTGAGTTGGAGAACCTTTTCTTTGTCATTTATCCAATGACAAAGTTGTCCTCCAAATTGGGTTTTAAGAAATTCTTCCAGCCCAACATGCTCTAAGAATATAAGTCAGTTTAATAAGCTGGCTTGGAGAAATTTCCTAAAACCCAGTTCCTGCTTAAGATAAACTAAATGAGCTATAAAAGAAGGGATAAAGTGTAACAGCACGTCAGTGACCACATGTAAGGTTTCTCTTTCAGACAAAGTGTCAAACAGTTATCACGAGTGAAAGAATCGGACACTATATCCGGCGATACCAGTTGAGTAACAAATTATGCAGCCAATAAGCCTAACTGTGAGACTCTCTTAGCGACGCATAGACTTAGATTTTGATCAAAAAACAAAGGAATGTTGCACGGATTCTTACCAATAGATTCCCCAATTATTCGATGCTTTAGCATTTCTGAAAAGCGCAAAATATCAAATCGACAGTCCAAGTCAAGGAACACAACCAAGTGGTCCGAGCCTCCATAGTGCACCCCATTCCACTCTTTAGGAAGAACACAGCTCACTGCAGCCTACACATATTCAATTATGGGGTACGGGGTAATCGTGTTAATTGAATTAAGGCTCCCTTTGTTTCTACGTAAATCGTTTTCTGTAAAATATCTTCAGCATTTTTCAATGTTTGGATACACTTAGAAAATTTCAACTTTCAAATTTTAATAGATGAAATATGGGGAATTATGTTTGGTACCTGAATCAGGACGTGGGTTTTGGAAGAAGGAGAGGGCCCGACAAGCTCAACCACGTTACCGACGCGTAGAGGAACCCTATGAAGCGGCGGAAGAAGCAAGAAGGGGCGCGCTGTTAGGACTCTAGCGAGCATCTCTTTGGCGCTCTCGTCCCCATCGATCCACCCTTTGGGGCTGCCCACCACCTGCTCCATTTTTCACTTCAAACTGCTTACGGACGCCTTTGGGCGGGAGGATACCCACTCCGAGGTAAATCACTAAAGCCAAATCGCACATTCTATAATATATATATATATATATATATATATATATATAGTGCTAAAAAAAATTGGTAAAACTTAAGTTAATTTCATGAACTTTCAACCACGTACTCTCAATTTTAATGTATTAAACTTTTAATTTATTGTAATGGTACCAATTTATTAGGTTTTTTAAAAAAAAATGATGTCAAAATTTCCAAAATATACATGCTCTTTTATAAAAGTGATATAAAAATTGTTAAACACCACTTACCCCATGTAGTTTAACTACTTTATTTTTACCCATTTATGTTTTATTTTGTATCACGTATGGTGTCTTACTCATTACTAAAAGAAGAGAGAGTATCTTCATCTAACTTCCATTCATAAATTGACGAAAATCTACATAAATACTCTTAAAAGCTCGACAGGTGCCCTTAAAAATTAAAAATATTAAAAAAAGAAATTGGAAAAAAGGGTGGCTGGTTTGAGGTGGCTTAACAGCCATAACCCACCCCAATGTCCCTTCAAACCACCTCCAACTTGCAAAATGAGGCTAGGTGATTGAAACCACCTTCAACAGCCTCGAGAGTGGCTTAACCCACCCCGCTTGCCCTTAACCTTGTTTTTTTTTTTTTTTAAAGAGTTTAGGTTTTTTAGGGGTGGCTAAACTACCCATAAAGGCTATTGGGTGGTTGAGACACCCCTAAAGGGCTTAAACCCTGTAAATTAAATTTGGAGAGTTATCTTTGGCCACCTCAGGCCAAACTAAGGTGGCAAAGCTATCCCAAGGCTGTTGGGAATGGTTTTGGTTACCCCATTTTGTAAGTTGGGGGTGATTCGACCACCCTCAAACTCGTTAGGGGTGGCTGGACCCCTTAAGGCAAATTAGGAGTGGAGGGTTGCTGACCACTTTCATTTTGTCTATTTTCAAAAAATGTTTTTAATAATAATAATATTATTTTTTTTAAAAAAAATAGGGACACATATTGAGTTGTTAAAGGTATTGATGTGGATTTTCATCAAATTGGACAAAAATACTATATCTAATTTTAGTCATAAGCGAGGTACTATATGCAATACAAAATGAAGCTTAAGTGGGTAAAAATAAAAGAATTAAACCACATGGGCAAAAATGTTGTTAACCCTAAGAAAATCACAAATAGTTAGACGTGAGTATTTTTGTAAATTATATTAAACCTAACTAACACCTAAATATTTATATATTTTTTTTTTTAAAAAAAAAAGATATTTTGGTAATTTTGACGTCCCTCAATTAAGATTTAACGAAAAAAAAAATCTAATGAATTAGTAACATTTTAAAAAATTAAAAGTTCAGTAAATTAAATTAAAAGATTTCAACCTTAGAAGAGTAATTGTAAAAGTTTTAAAAGAATTCAAGAAAATTATGTGAATTTTTTTTTTTAAAATCGTTAACTTATGTTGGGAAATGAAAAGAAAGAATGATTTGTAAAGATTGATTTCATGTTTTTAAAAGGGGCTCAAATAATATGTATCCTTCCTGTTGTTATTTGCATTTTTCCAAAAAGGGAAAATTATAGTTTAAAGCTGATAATGTTTTTTAATTCGAATACCAAAGTTTTAATTTGTTCATTCGAATTTTATTTTTTAATTTTTTATAAAAAATAATTAAATAAATAAAAATGATGGGCAATATGAAAAGTTTTTGATATAATTGGTCAAATTGTAAAAATTTAAAATTTTGAATAAGTAAATTGTAAAAATTAAAACTTTAGTGTTTGAATTGAAAACTGTTAACTCTGAGAGGCGACCCGTAATTTTCCCTTCCAAAAAAAGAAAAATCTCCACTCGATCCTCTGTATCCTGAATTTCCCTCCATACCGCGCTTCTCGTTTTCCACTTTTCCCTCCCAAAAGTTTCTTGGGCTTGGGAACGCCACCATCGCTACGCATATATCTTCTATAATGCTCATTATTTTGGCCCAATTCGGTGAGAAAGTAAATTAAATCGAAAAAAGAAAAGAAACGATGGCTTCTGGTTCCTCCAGAACCCTGATGGATTTCTTCAAACCAGCAGCATCTGCCAAGCGCATCAAACTCTCATCCTCATCACCCGATTCAGCGCTTTGTAAATCGATCAAAACCCATTGCCAGTCCGAGTCTCAGTCCCACACCCACCTCAGCTCCGAAGACGATACCTCCCCCAACAATGCCCAACAAAAAGCCCGCATGGAACTCAACAGATCGCTCGCCAAAGCCAAACTCAATCTCAAAATCTGCTCCCAAAACGTCTCCAAGGCCAAAGGTAAGCTCTGCTTATTCTTCTTCTTCTGGTTGTTGTTGTTGTTGGCATTCTGACGAATAGTGATGGGATAACTGTGGATTTGGCAACAAGTGAAGGTGAAGGAGATCATGTGAAATTGTCGGAGCTGTTGGTGGAGGGGACGTGGTTGAGAGCGCTTCCGGGAGAGCTTCAGAAGCCCTATGCTCTGAACCTCTGCAAGTTTCTCCAAAACGAGATGTGCTCTAGCACAAGCGTGCCCATATACCCGCCTCCTCATTTGATCTTCAATGCTCTCAACTCTACACCTTTCGACGCTGTCAAGGCTGTTATTCTTGGACAGGACCCTTATCATGGACCTGGCCAAGCTATGGGCCTTTCCTTCTCTGTCCCTGAGGGAGTGAAGCTCCCTTCTAGTTTGCTTAACATTTTTAAGGAACTGCACGAAGATCTTGGCTGTTCAGTCCCGTCTCATGGGAATCTACAGAAGTGGACTGTACAGGTATGGACCGCAACATTCTCAGGAAAAGGGAGCTTCCCATTTCTCAATTCTAATAAAGTTTCTTTTTTAGGAATGGAGTTGAGGAAAAAGTTCTTAAAATGAAGTACGTTTTTTAGCCCTATTCGGCTGCCCATTGAAAGTTTTTTGACAGTTGGGACCTTGTGCTGAATGTGTTATGTGCTCCTCCAATTCATTATGAGTAGCAATATATATTATTTCTATGTGCAAAACTGATTTTATGCTTGTGGAATTATTTGAAATATATTTCTGCAGTAGCCTCTTTTCTAATATGTTATTGTCTGACATTTATTTTACTGTGTTCTAGGGTGTTCTATTGCTCAATGCTGTTCTCACTGGTAGGGCTCCTCATTTCTCTAAACTCCTAATGAATTTTATTGTCATATTATTGTTAGATCTACTAGGTTTCCTCTCTGAACATTGTTATAATGTTAAGTTGTATGATGGTTTGGGAGCATGATTGAGGCAGTTCTTCGAAAGCTCTATGCAACAAATGGTAACTGATAATAATGTTTATATTCCAAAAGCAGTTACCCTATGAAAAATTGGTGTCCTGGTGTTTGCTTTCATTTCCATTAATTAGATGCAATTGAAATTGGTCGTAGTGCTGCACTTATTGAAAGCAAATCTTTGTGCAAAAATGTTTTTATAATTTTAATTGGCAAAATTGGTTACTTGCAAACAATGCTAGGCAAAATTTCTTCACTGTTTGCCACGGCCATCTAATTTGAATTTTTGGGATTTGTCCTACATTAGGTTGTTCAGAAAAATTCACATATATCCTAGTATGAGTTTGACTATTTTTCTTTTATTTTTTATTTTTTGCAATACAATTTTGTGATCAAAACCTTTGTTACTCAATATATTGCTTTTAGGGCTGCAAATATATATATTTGGGGGCGGGTCTTTCTTCTTCTCTCTCTTTTCAGCCTTTCTGTTTTTGTATCCAGTTAGGAATCATCAGGCTAACTCTCATGCAAAGAAAGGATGGGAGCAATTTACTGATGCTGTTATTAACACAATTTCACAAAAGAAGGAAGGAGTCGTTTTTCTCCTATGGGGGAACTCTGCTCAAGAAAAATCCAGGTACTACCATTTGGCAGGCCTAGTTGCATATGAAATAGAATTTTCTGAAGAAGACATAACAAAAGAAAAAGTACTGCTCTCCCTCTCCCTCTCTCTTGTCATTCACACTCGTGCCCATCCACACACATAGATGGGCTTGAGTACATATGGAGAAATTTCAAACTAAACATGTGAATTATTTGTTTATTATTCAATCACCCAAGATAAATTCTGTTTTCATTCTCTTGATAAATGAGTTCAGAAGAACTTGGGTTCTGTCTTTTGAGAGTTTAGTTTCCTAGGATTTGGGGTGGGAGGTGGGAGGCAGGGTGGATTTTGTTACTGCACCTTTTAATTAAAAATGTACAGGTTGATTGATAAGAGTAAGCATCACATTCTCAAAGCAGCACATCCTTCTGGTTTGTCTGCACACAGGGGTTTTTTTGGCTGCAGGTATGTTTAATTCCATGAAGCATGCGATTAATTCTCTCCATTTTTTAAATTTCAGAAATATAGCAGGAATGCCTTGTCTACTAGATTCTTTTATATATTATTTCGGTCTGGATTGAAGTGATAAGTGTATAACATATTTGTCTGGAATGTAATTTTTGGAATTAACCATATAGAAGTTTTGGCATCAAATGTCCTAAAAAATGCAAATAACATTAAGTTACTTAAGTCAAACCAACAGCTCCGTATATAATCTCGCGATTGTTTGATTTGGCTAGAAAAAGTTTCAAGTGTATTCTTCCAGGTCTTAGTAATAATCTCAATTCTGCACCTTCTTAATGTTTCGTGAATATTATTACTAAGTAGGGTTGTAGATAGTAGTCAAGGACTCAAGGCAATTCTCACCTTGAACATTTATTTTTAGAGCCTAGATATTATTGTCCAAAAGAACCTATTAACTTTTATAGCATGCCAGACTCTTCAAAAAGAAAGAAAGAAGGTTAAGCCATGTGTCAATAAGAACTAAACTTCATTTACATGCTGATTCAGAGAAGAACTACACCTATGATAGAATTTAAGGACTATACTATGTGGTCGACCGACGAATTGAAGAGGGGATTCATAACACCAAGGCTATTATGCAAATTAATAATACAAAATTTCCTACTATTGGCAAGCATGACCTTGAATTTATCCACACTTTTTAACTGTATAACACTTCTTGCAATACAATTTTATCTAGTTATCCAGAGGGTATCTATATCTGTTGCATGGGCAAGAAAGAAGTGTGTTATGGTACTCAATTTTTCTTGATGTGGACAGGCATTTTTCTCGCACCAACCAGCTTCTGGAGGAAATGGGTATTGCCCCCATAGATTGGCAACTTTGACTTAGATGAACAGCTTCTATCCTAACTTCATTTTTGTGTTTGCCAAAATCTCTTCGGAGATTTACTAGTAAGACAAGTTCTGGATCTTCTTTCATATGTAAATCCATTTCCCTACTAAAGATTCTTTCAACAATGGTTCTGATGCAGCAGAATGTCTGCTATGGTTTTTGTATTGTGTCTGTTATGGTTTTTGTATTGTCCAATAGCAGCACACGACCAAAAATGTTTGCCTATTTCTGAATTCCATTTGCTCTACAATGCTGATGGAGAATCCCTCTTGCAATGCAATTATGATAGGGAAAGTTGCAATTCCATTCATTTCCTTTCGGTTTCAGCACACTACATTTCTGTGTTATTTATTTTTATTGCATTTAATTTTCAATTTTTATTTTTATTTTTATTTTTTGCCTATCTTGAAAAATAGATTAGATTAACAAATGTGTATTACATACAAATTACATGAGATCTTAAGGGAGATCTCTTATTTTCTACTTTTTGATCATTTTCATTTGAATATTTGAATAAAACATTAGTCTAAAACCTCCATGAACAACTAACAACAGTACAATTAAATCCCCTATTTCTTTAGTTTTACTATCAAAAGGTTTACTTGAAGGTCACTAATTTTTTTATAAAAGGGTTAAAAGTGAACTGCATAGGAGTAATAAAAGAAAAAAAAAAAGTAAGCCTTTGTTTTTCCAAGTAATTTGAAGAAGGCAAAAGAACGTGACTCATTAGTTCCAAGTAATTTGAAGAAGGCAAAAGAACGTGACTCATTAGTGGCCAATTCAAAAATAGATCGGTAAAGATTCATTCTATTTTCAATTGGAAATTTAATTCATTACGTCATTATATGGTTGGTCATATAGTTGGGTGTGAGATACGAACTTTCAATTTTATTAATATTAGCTGTCTTGAGTTTTATTGATGTCTCGAAAAAGTTGCGTCATGTTATGACTTAGTTGGACTTTAAAGGTCGCATGTGATTCTCATCATTTAAGCTATTTTTGTGCAGTTTCCTGTGGGTAGACCTTATTATAATCGGAGAATGATTATCTCAATTTTAAATGAAATGGAGAGGAGTCGGTCCTTCTTTCTACCAGGATAGAATGGTCTAAAAAAAGTGAAATGACCATTCTATCCTTATAAAATAAGGGACTAGCTAGAGGATCCAGGTCCATTATGATCACGCCCAGTTAAAAAAATTGGTTGGTGTTTCCGCTTGCCTTTTTTAATATATTTTTTAAAAAAAGTAAACAAAAATTTTTACTATTAAAATTTAGGGGAAACTTCACTAAGGACCCCAAACTTTCACCCGTTTTGAAATACTCCCCTGAACTTCAAAATCTCTCAATTTAGTCCCCTGAACTTTCAATTGCTCTCAATTTGGACACTTCCGTTAATTTTAGCCGTTAAAAATTCAAAAAAAGACCAAAATATCCCTGATTTTTGTTTTTTTTTTTTTAAATTAGAAGTTGGAATTTTATACAAAAGCCAGGGGTATAAACGTCATGTGACGTTTAAAATCTAACGGAGGGGTCCAAATTGAAAGCAATCAAAAGTTTAGGGGACTAAATTGAGAGATTTTGAAGTTCATGAGGGTATTTTAAAACGAGTGGAAGTTTGGGGGTCCTTAGTAAAGTTTCTCCCAAAATTTAAAATAAATAGCCTGAGTGTACACCTCAAGGTTTGGAGTAGCCTTACGTCCCCATCACAAAGAGTCAAAACCAAGCATCGTGTGCATGTAAGGCTTGCATTGAGCAGAAAGTAACGCCAAAACGAAGGGGGTCCTAGTTATTATTGTCTGCTTCCGCATATAAATTACGAATCGCTACTCTAATTGATGGCCGATGGTTTCTCCCTCCCCTCCTATTCTATCCAAAACCAGCACCCCCCGCTTCTCATTTCGCTCTGCCTCGCCACACCACCAGGTTCTCTCTCTTCTCTCTCTTCTCTCTCTCAATTGTCCTTCATTTACATTAACATCAGCTAAGATTGTCTGTATCAACGATTACATTATTACAGATAGATCAGTGATAAGTTTTCTGAAGTTTGAAACTACTTAATCCATGATCTATCATGAAAATTTCGGTTAATCAACCTCAAGATGCCCCAGATAAATGGGTAAGTCTGAGCAATTATCACATACTTTTTGGCATTTAATCATAACTATATTATTTTCACTGCACAGCTTACACGTTACACAATACACATCATGCTTGCCAACCCTCTTGTTTAATTTGTCTTATCAGTCTTTGAGCTAAAGGGGGTTTTCCCTCTTGAAGATGACTATTAATTAGATGACTAAAATTAGCTATTTTTTATTGGCTTAAACTTTTGAAATAAAAGCAGCGGTTTAAGATGGTATTAGAGTAAAAATCTTGAATTTGAATTTTGTTCCCGTTGTGTTCACGGTTATTTCAATTAAATATTTTGTGTCGGTCTTCGCTTATTAAAAGAGAGATTGAGCTTGCAAGTGAAAAAAATGTTAAACTATTAATTAAATTATTAAATAAATTATTTTTTATTATTTTAAGCTTTGGGGATAAATGGTGATTTAATAAGACTCTAATTTCAAGATTGGTTCTAGCTGTTTGGCAGAAAGGATGTACAAAGTGCACTATACTAGCATCTGCGATCTGACAAACTAGGAGGATGAGAATCATGAGATAGCTTAATCACCTTCCCAACTTAATTTTTTTGTTATCTTGGGTTCTTGGCAAAAAAAAAAACAAAGAAAACTCTAGTAAAGTTGATGAAGTGGTTGTATAAAACTCACGTGGGTGGGGCAGTTTGCTTATTTTAAGTCCAAAACAATGAAAATCTTGTGTTGCAAATTTTAATTTTGTCAGCAGTCTGGTTATTTCAAGTTCAAAAGAATGAAAATCTTGCATTGTAAATTTTTATTTTTTTTAGCTATGGCAGGAACTTATATCGTAAGGTTTCAGCTTTGGGTTTATCTTATGTTATTATAATTTATGTGTCTAATTATATGCGCTGTTAGATATACTTATGGCTTTCTCTCAGAAGATTCTCACAAAAGTTTAGAATGATTTTATGATTTTCAGGATATGATGAACACTGTATCAAGCCACCATTGTAATTGCTCGCTAGGATTTCAGGAACATCTTATCAAAGGAAGATTTAGTAAAACTCCATGTCCAGGATATTCTGGTCCATATCCTCCTTCAAGAGGATTGGAAAAACTAGTTTTTACCCAAGGCCAATGCCTTGCTCGTAGATATTATCAAGGTGTTAGGAAATTCAGGCCTGCCTTCTCCAGTATGGTGGATGATGGCATGGATCCAGATAACTCAAAAGATGGGAATAATGAAGAAGAATCTACAAAAGGCGAAACTGGAGGAGTATGTTCACATTGTCTTTTCTTTTCCTTTCCCCCTTTTCTGTATAATTCATGCTTTGAAAATGACAATAAATAAAAACCATGGATAGACTCTGGTTTTTCAATTGCGTTTCAGATTCTGGGTTCATCACAATGTGGTTGTCAGAATCTATTACTGTATGAATAGATTAACAATTAAATGTGCGATGAGGCTTCATAGTTTCTCTCTCTCTTTTTTGTTTATTTATTTTTATTTTTTTACTCTAAAAAACACCAATAATGTTAACTGTTTGAAGCCTTTATTAATTATTTATTTTTTGAAAAATGTGTTTGGCATCAACAGTCCTCTGCTATTTCGGCTCTCTGTTAACTGGCTGCTTTATCTTTTCTTCATCGTCCAGGTACTGGTTGCAAGTATTAGCACTTTAACAAGGAGTTAGATCATCAAACAGTAAAATGCTACATCCAACTTTGGAGTGGGCAAGCATTTGAGTGCACTGATTGATGAACTAGCTTCAGGTTTTGTTTAATAATTGCGGGATTGGAAAACTAATTGTGCCCTTCTTGATGTATTTTCTAGATGAACTGTAATTTTGTTTTCTTTTAAACATTTAGTTTCTTCGTCAACTACATTTCTTTTTAGCCACTTGGCTCTAACTAGCTGCACACAGATGGCCTAAATGAAATATAGCATCTATAAGATTATTTTTGGTATAAGTAAATTCTTGTTGGATAAGGAATCTCTCCATTTTCTTTTGAAATTAACAGAGATTAATTCATAGTGAAGATTAAAATTTCACAATCTCAAGGCATACAAAGCTCTACGTTATTTAAGATCTTATCATTAGTTACCCTCCCTTCAAACAATATCTTCGATGGGATGAGATTCCAAATGACATGGCTGTAGGTACACCTTAGATCATAACCATGAATTGGCCTTTGTACATTTCAAAGAAAATGGAGAGGCTCCTAATCCATTCTTGTCTTGCTTGCTAATATAGTCAACATCACATTCCCTAATATCTGTGGTAAAGCTTTATTTGTCGTTTTTCAAACCTATGCATAGTTATAAATGGAAGAATCAAATATTTCTAACTAAACATTCTTTTTGTTTACATTTTTCAGGTGAACAGTGAAATACTTCGGGAGAATCTTGAAAGAATAGTTGGAACAGATGATTCGACCTTTAGTGGGATAGACCTTGCAATCCTTATTAGGAACAAGTATGGGAGGTCTTATGATGTTCAACTGATAAAGAAGGTATGTTTGTTGCACTACAAGCATAGCTATAGTATATACTTCGGTTTTTTTTTTTTTTTTTTTTTTTTTTTTTTTTTTTTTTTTAACGTAATTTATTGAGAAACAGGTTGGAATTATTGGGAATATGTAATCCATTTTGCTTGACATAATTTTTTTTTCTTTGTGGACCTGATATTCTAATGTCTTTTCATCATAATTATTACTGCAAATGTCAGGTTAGCAATTGGATAGCTTATTCTTTCTTTTTGGTCATCAACTTGGTGACAATTGTGATTTCTATCTTATGCTACCAATATATATATTAAAATGCCCTTAGGTGGATAAATGTATTATCTGTGCTCTCACCTCCCACTTGATCTTGGCACTGTTATGTTTATCGTTTTATTAAAATAAAATTTCTAGCTTTCTTGTTTTTCTTCTTCTAGTCTCTTGTATACTTCTCGTGTATTTGGGTTGCACCTTTTGCACTTTTTAATAAATTTGCGATTACTTATAATTAAAATAGAATAGTCATTTGCAAACTTCATCTAGTGTGAGAAGAAGAGTATTTAAGTTTCTTCTTTAAAACTTGTTCGGTTGCATGGGCATTGAAATGCCCTAACTGTCTTTATTATTCCTTTTTTATTATTTTATTTTTATTTTTTTACCAATGTTTGCAAGATGATTGCATTAAATGAACTTATATCGTTACCTTGGCTCTTTAACTTTTGAGTTTCTTTGATTTGGTACCATGTTCTTATTTGTAGATAACCACCCTAAGATCTGTGAATATTCATCATAAGATCTGTATTGAAATTGTACATTTATAATCTTTTGGGGATTTTTTGACATATGTTGGCCATGATACTGTAACTTTCCCGCTTGAAAAAATAGTCTTGCTGTTCTATGTTCCTATTACCCCTAGATGATTATTTTCAACCTTTTTTTTTGGCATTTCACATGTTACTTTTGCTTGACCTTCTCTAGGAGTTCATGGGAAAAAGCTTTCTTGCTTTGAATGTGATGTGGAAGTACGCGGAGCAGGTATGCAAATTCTTGTGCTACAAAATCTATGCTTATTAAATGAACTAGAGTAACATCATTATCACTTAATTCAAGTTTCAGAAATGCATAGAACATCAGATTTTTGGAGAAAGACGAGCTTCACAAAACTTGTTTCATAGGCGATTCAGATTTCTTATATTTATTTTTTGACCAATTTGGAAGAGGTGGTTTCAGTTGAATTAAATTCAAGAAGAGTATGTATGTTTATCTTAAACTTGCATACTGCATATAAATATGAACATGAACCTCCAATAAAATGATATTTAAACTTGTTTCATAGGCGATTCAGATTTCTTATGCTTATTTTTTGACCAATTTGGAAGAGATGTTTTCAGCTGAATTAAATTCAAGAAGAGTATGGATGTTTATCTTAAACTTGCATACTGCATATAAATATGAACATGAACCTCCAATAAAATGATGTTCAACCATCTTACTGGAGCTCAGCAAAGAAGATACCAAAAAAAGAAAAAGAAAAAGAAAAAAAGAAGGAAAAAGAAAGTAGAAGCCACATCATTACTGTTAGTAGTGTGTCTCTGCAATTGGGTTGTCAATGAAATGATAGCCAAATCGGTAAAGGAATTGTCATCCTTTTTTTTTTTTTTTTTTTTTTAACTACTCATATGTGGAAGGGAAGCTGCTAAAAAGGATGCCTATAGAGAGAGTCAATTGTAATTTTCTCTAGATTTCCTTTTTGTTGATGAGTTTCTAATACAGTTGCATATTACTGTTTCTTCCCAGTCAGCCCATTTTTGTTGCCATTCTATGGGTCATCCTTACACATACAAGTCCAAATCTCTGACTTTAGTTTGAAAGTTGTGAGTTTCAATAATTCAAGTTAACATAGTTAATCAAGTTATTGGCACCAACCATATGATCCATAGCACAACTGCTTGAATGTTTAGAGGTTATTTATTCCTCCTTGGGCAAGTTTCAATTACCTTGTTCTTTTAGAGATCGTTTCCGCTGACTGAAGAAGAGTATCTACTGAGGCTTGATGATGTGGCAAACACATTGAGATGCTGGGGAGCTGTCTCACATATTCGAAACAGCCTAGCTAAGTTGAAAGAGCGGCCTCGGATTGGAAAGGTAAAAATATGGTCCATTCATTTCTATATATTCATTGTTCATTTAAAGCCTCAATGCTTGGTTTAGGCAAATTAGTCTACTGAAGTGTTTTTCTCAAAATTTAGCCTCAAAAGTCCTAAATTAGAAGCTAGCAAGTTGTGTAGAGAAAGCAAGAGATAAGACTGATGCTTTTCTTCACCATATCATCACTGCATTTATTTAGGCCTCACACCCCATACTCCCTGCTTCAAACGCACCTCTATATTTATTTAGACCAAGCTATGAACTAGTAGATTGGTATATATTTTAGGCATTTTCAGTATAGGAGAAAGGTACACTCAAAAAGAATGTGTGCTGTAGCTCCCACTAAAAACATATGAGTTTTATCCTACAGAATATATGAAATTGGACAGAGCTTAATGGGAGGCGGAAAAGAGTCACTTGCTTTGTTAGAATATAATCCTTACCATAAATGAGGATTAGATTACCCTAAATGAAGGGATTTGATTAGGAGTAAAATGAGATTGGATTACCCTAAATAAAGGGATTTGATTAGGGAAATGAAAGAGGAAAAGGGGGACAAGGATTTTACGGATTCGGTGTTAAAACGCCTACGTCCACCATTAGGGTAAAGCCCTATAGGACTACATTGTACTCTTATTGATTGATTATGATTGTATACATGGCCCTATTTATAGAGCTTACAAATGATTTGAATTTATACAAATCTAATCTAATCCTAATCGAATCCCTTCATTTAGGATAACTAATTCTCATTTATGATATGGATTTCTATCCTTATTATATACTCTAACATGCTTGATATGAAATTGTCCAAGATTTTGTTGATTACTCATTTAATTTGTCTACATTGTCATTTGCTGCAGGCAGTAAGCATTTTTATAGACATGGATGAGTCTGGAGGCCGAGCAGATGAATGGATCTACAAGTAGATTAACTCAAAAGGAGAGAATGTTTATGTCGAGGGAGGAACCATACCCACCAACACAACACCCTTGGCCATCATCTGAAATCAATTGTTTGGTGGCAAAATGTTTCTGACAGCGGCAGGGCACAAGGAAGATTGGTGCCTTGTGCTTCCAATTTGTTTATTATTCCATATATACACCATGGTTGGCGGCATATGAAGCCTCCGTAGATTCTATCATACATGTAAGAGGATGCTCTCATCTTTTGATCTATGCACTTTTTACCTCACTCCATGTAAATATACAAGTTTGTTACGATGTACAAGGTAAGACACATACACACATAGAGGAGAGATCTTTGACAGCTCCCATTTCTAATGTAATGTTATGTTTAGCACCCGTCCATGCAAATTAAGAAATAAATTACAACTGCATTATCTCCTCCCCTACCCTAGTTTAAATCCTAAAAGAAGTTTTTATGTTGCAAAATGTTATATACCTCATTTTTTATTTCAAAATGTTGACGTAACGATTCCAACAACCTCTTGATTATCATTTTTTAATAAGAATTGATCTAAAAGTTGGTTGAGATTATCACGTAAGTATTGTTAGATAATTTTATGCTAAAAATAGGATTTTTAACATTTTTCTGCCCAAAGAAAACCAAAGACATAATTATTTCACAGGAATGTGATCCTCTCTATTTCACTTTAAATGGAGAGAAATTCATTTTATAATTAAGATTTTGTTTTGATGCATTTAACAACATCAACGTACATGATGCAATATATACACCATTAGACCTGTACGATTGATATGGACCATAATCGGTAGAGTTTAGCAGTGATGGCAGGTTGGCAGCAAAGCCTATTAAGTGATTCCAGTAATCTACATCTCTAAGAGAAGATCTACGATTCTACATATTGTCTGGTTATGAATTTACTATGCATCAGAAAAAATATAAACAGAAAACAAAAAATATTTTTGCATTTGTGTGGGTGTACATATCTGCGATTGTGAGCGTCCATTAAGACGAGACATTTAGACTTAAGAAAACATTTTACATCGAAACAAACATAGCCCAGTAAATATAGGAAGGTCTGTCTTGAGTTAGTGTGCTAGGAGACTTTATGGGAATAAAATTATATATAAATAAATAATGAAAGAATACCGCAATAAAGACAATTACCATACCCGGCCACAAGTGATCACCAACTGAGATGGAGAAACACTTTATGGGACTATATTGTCGGTTACTCGCTTGTTTAGATTTTGCGAAAAATATTCTACTCTTGAATAATTTTTAAAAAAAATTTATTTATAAAAAACATTACAATTATGCTTTTGGATGATCTTCATAGCTTTCACATTTGCACCACGCATGATCTCCAACTCCAATTTCTTCCGTGATTGGGCTTTCTCATTTGCATTTTTCTTGGCACGCATGATCTCCAATTTCTTTTGTGCTTTGGCTCTCATTAGTGTATATGGTTCAATTAATATCCACAAAATAATTATAATAATACTTAATTTAATAAAAATTAAAAATTAAAAATTAAAAAATGCTTTGCCGATTAGACCTAATATTTTCAAGTTTGCTTCGCAGTTGGATCCAGATTTGCTCTGCTGAGTGCTGCCCCCTCAACCAGGGGGCTGATGAATCCCTGCAATACCTCTTTTTGAGTTGTCCATTTGCTAGGATTATGTGACATTATTTGGTCCTTGGGTATTAATTGCAGGTAATGAAAGATTAGAGAAATTTTAGGCAATAAGGATACTTGGAGGAATTTTGGGCATTTTAAAATAAATTTCTCATATTATTTCATTAATTTGCTGCTATTTTTATTTTTTTTATTATTATTTTTGACATGTCCACACAAGAGAAGGGAGAGGGGGGATTCGAACTAGTGACCTCCACTTCATGAGACGTGGTTTACAATTGAGCTACCCCTTAGGGACAAATTGCTGCTATTTTTAAATAAACACTTACAATAAGATAATATAAATAATATCCAACTAAAGATAAACATAAGAATAAAACTAATTTTAAACCTAATTGATAACTATTAATGTTTTCTTTATTAAATAAAATCGTTCTTTAACACAAATTTTAATAAATAATTTAACATAATTTCTAATTTAACATAAATTCTAATCTAACATAATTTCTAATCTAACATAATTTCTAATTTCTATTAATCGTTGTAAACCTAATAGTAATTTTAACCCTTTCTAACTTTTCTTAGTAGTAGTAATCCTGACAATCCGACGGTCCTGAGTTTTGTCAACCTCAACCAGATATTTCGACTCATCATCCTCACCTCGTATCTCCATTTTCTTATGTGTTTGGGTTTTCTCATTTCCATCTCCCTTGGCACACATGATCTCCAATTTCTTCTGTGCTTGAGCATTCTCATTTGCATCTTTCTCAGCACGCATAATCTCCAATTTCTTTTGTGCTTTGGCTTTCATTAGTGTATCTAGTTCAATATCCACAATAAGAGTTTGAACTATCTCAAACCCATATGCTAACATGGCCTGTGCATGTAATCAAATTCAAAGATAATTAAAAAAAGAAAAGAAAAAAAGATTATTACATCCAAATAACTTGCCAGTTCTAAGCCAATTTAGCAAATAGAAAAATACCTTGTCTAGTGCCACTACTAGAGCTTCCGCTATTTCATACTTTTGTTCAAAAAGAGAATGCAGCTCCATCGTTGGAACAAATGCCCTAATAACTAAACATACATAGATATAAGCAAGTCTGTTAATATCTTCTAAGTGTGACATAAACTATCTCCCGCGTAAATTATGATTATGATGAATATATATGAGTTGTATCAAAGTACCATGGAGACCCTTTTTGGAGGGATACGTACAAGAGAAAAAAAAAAAAAAAAAAAAAAAAAGGGACATACCATCAAAAACATAGGATTCGATTAGTCTTTCGGTGTCGCTGAGTTGGTAGAAAGCATTTGTAGCCTTTTTTGCTATAACCCGGTATTGAATAGATGCAACAACAGTAACAAAGACATTATCCTAACAAGACAACATAGATCACACAACTCGTAGATTAATCACAATTTCAATCATATATATATAAAATTGGAAAAAAAAAAAAAAAAAAAAAACGAAATAAAGAGTATACGTAATAGACCTTTGTCATCGTTTCACACTGAACATCAAGCTGCTGTACACGCAAAGTGAGGTGGCCAGCTATTCGCTTGCCACAAATCCAAGGCATACAGTGACAACCAGGCTCAAGCACAGCGTCAAACTTTCCAAAACTTTCTTTGATAGCCAGAGTTGATTGGTCCACTTTAATACAACAGAAAATTTGCCCCATTTTTTGCTCTACTCACAAAATATAGAAAACATATAGTTAGGAAAATCAATTATAATATATAAAAGCAATCTTGAACATGCACCATTAGTAAAAGATTTAACAAGATATCCAAACTCTAAAAAAAAAAGAAAAAAAAAAAAAAGAGAAGCAATCAAAGGAACACAATAATCACCGCAAGTACCACTTCGAAACTTTTCGATCTCTCTCTAAATTTGATTGAAGAAAATGATTTAAATAGACTTCCAACCAGATATATTAATCCTAATGTAAAACAAACTCAAGACTCCTAATTAACCACAATTGAACTCAAATTAAGGACTCTTACGACAATTCACACACTACTTCTATTACAATTGAAAGACTCCAAACTACTCAAGAGGTAGATAGAAATTAAGATGAATTTTTAATCCTAAGCCTCCTAGGACGTACGGATTCTTACTTTACTTGCTAAGATTTGAGAGGGACATCACGTACTATTTATGCTATGAGTTGATGGGAATCTAAGCAGCCAATAGATTTTTTAATTACTCAGTTTACAATTGAAACTTGCCCTAATATATACTAGACCTATAATTGACTACTTTAATTTCCACATCTTAATGCAAAATGGAAACCAATTAAATATGTTTAATTAATTAGTAGGTCTTTTTTTCTTGCGAGGTTTAATTATCTCATGCTAGCATATTTTGGTCATGATTCAACCACTACAAATCGATTCTAGGACCTACCCCAAACCCACCCTAGCAT
Source organism: Corylus avellana (assembly GCF_965113065.1). Lineage (NCBI taxonomy): Eukaryota > Viridiplantae > Streptophyta > Magnoliopsida > Fagales > Betulaceae > Corylus > Corylus avellana. The sequence continues at coordinate 29,936,327 of NC_142493.1, forward strand.
TTACCAACGAGACATGCATGCAAGACCTATGGCTCTTTAATTACCCTATATATATATATATATATATCGTGAGGCTTAATTACTCTATTTATTTGGTTATTTTATGATAAAATACAATTAATTAGCACCATAAATTTCGTAAAAACTCACCTTTAATTCTTAACTATCGATCATTAATTTGCCATATACTTGATTTGATCTCTTCCACCTACCATTTAGATACAAATACCTAAATACTAATTTGTAATACAATTAGCAACAAACACCCTACAGCTTCCCTAAACAGTTGGGTAACAACCCAATAGCTTATTATAATCCTAAAAAAAAAAATCATATGTTTTCTCTTCCTCTCTCTTCTCACATAATAAAGTAATAGTAAAGAATAAAAAATAATAATAAAGTAAGAGTATTTAATTGATATAGGGAATAAAGAAATAATATTTAATTGATATAAAAAAAAATAAGAGAATTTTATTGTGAAGTGTATTTGAAGATGGAAGCAAAAACCGGTTTGGTTCCCTAAATTTAAGAAAAAATTGATGGGTATCTATTGGGTAATTAACTTCCCTTATTTCCACTCCTTCCTCATCCACGCTCGTAATTAACAAGGCCTTTCTCATCCGAAGACCTTGCCCACAACGTCAGGTAATTTCCTTCTGAGCTCATTTAGATCCTTCCATGTCATGTCCTTTGCCATTCCCCTCCATTGGATCAAGATTTCCGTTTCAGCTCGATTCTCTCTTTTCTTCATCGTACGGAGTAAGACCCTCTCTAGGTCAGGAGGTAGGGTTCCTTAATTCCGTAAGTGGAGCTTGGGCTCCATGTTGGCACCGAGCTTTTTCTTTAGAGGCATGTTACACAACTATTTTTCAATTATCTATCTTTCAACTATAACTTTTGTAAATTTAATTGATTAACTATTAGATTTGTTGACTCATGTGGGTCTCACACAAATTTAATGATAAATTCATCTATTCATTAAATGGAGATGGTTAAAAAAATGAATTTTATCATTTCTCTTTGAGAAATAATTGGTGTCAATATTTTTCTCATCTCATCTTATAAGTTAATTATTAGATTTGTGGACTTATGTGGACACCATATAAGTTAATGATAGACCCCACAAATCTAAATGCTGATCTATTAAATTTGCAAGAGATATGATAGTCTATTAAATTTGTAGGAGAATATGAGAAAAATATCAACAAATTATTGACAAAAATCATTTATCGCAAATTATTTACGCCAATCATTCTCATCAATATTTTTATCATCTCATCTTACAAATTAACTATTAGATTTGCAGACTTATGTGAACCTCACAAATCTAATGGTTGATCTATTAAGTTTGCTCGAGAATATGAGAAATATATGGGCAAATAATTGACACAAATAATTTCTCTTAAAATATCTACTAAATTTTGGGGTAAATTTAAATTTTACCTTCATTCAATTTTGCTCTAGGACCCCCTCTACTCTACTCATCTACTATGCTCTTTATCTTCTTTAAAATCCCAAAAAAAAAAAAAAAAAAATAGTCTTTAATGATATCCCTCTTTTCTATGAAAGTCTTTAATGATACAGTTGTATTTGAGTGAAACCCAGGGAGGATTTTATCCCCAACAATACGCATCTCTTTAATTTCTTCCTATCAGACGTTCGGAAATGAAATGAATTTACCTTTTATGAAATATAAAAATTATGGAAATTTTATCAATTGATTTTTTAAGAATGTGAACTTGCAATACCAGGAGTTCTCTCTATTTCTCTAGTGGGAGATATATATATATAATAAAGCATATCATCTGTGTACATTTATTTGTCTTCTCATTGATGTCCAACCTGCCTCTCTCTCACTCTCATCCAAAAGCTTAAACCTATAAATTTAAATTTAATAATATTATATTCACTTTTCATTTTTTTGTTTTATTATTTGATATGAGATTTTATCACATGTAAAATTTCAATAATTTATTCTTCACGCTTGAACCCATATTACAACAAAGTGGATACAACCTGATCTAGCATTGTCAAGGCTCTTTTCAAAATGGTGCTTATTTACAATTATATGATTATTCTTTAACCTAACTCATGCACATATATACTCGCATTATATCATAGTAAGAAAAAAACAATAACTCTATGGGAATCTACCCATAAATTTGTGCTATCAATTTTATCGATTCTGATATAATTTAAAGTCTGTTTAAGACTACGTTACAGAGCTTAAAAATTACTTTTAGTATTTAAAAAATTGTACGAAACAAAAGTTGGCACCTTTGGTAAATATTTCAAAAATATTTCTTTTAACTTTTTTACTCTTAAAAATACCAAAACGCACTTTTGCCAAAAAGTGCAAAAGTGAAAATAACACGAGAAGCCTATCTTCAAGTGGAAGAATGTTAGTAATTAATTAAAAAAAAAGAAGGTGGAAGAATGTTGGTGATGAAGCCTAATTCTAATTGACTTGAGCAATGGTGAAGTTTAGTCTTGATTGAACTAGGAGACATGGTTGTTTAAATCACGTTAGATTAGTATTGGGTAAACTTACTCGATCTAGAAATCCTAATAAAATGGCAATATAAACAACGAGATTTGAGGGGTATTATAGGATTTTGAGAATTGCTTGTTCTTTTTTCTCTTCCTTTTCTTTTTAAATTAATACCAAATTAAGAGAAATGCTAGGTGAACGTGACAGTGAAAATAAATATTGCAATCAAGATTTAATGGTAATTTTTATTGTCACATTAGAGTATGTGCATTTGAAAGTGTGTTAGATGTCTGATGTGGATCTATGCCCATAACTTTTTCTTACAAAAATTCGATTGAAATGAATTAGGCACTTTTAGGAGACTTATCAAGTCTACTTTTATGGATACGGTAAATAAGATCACTGATAAGAAAAAAATTTTGAGGGGAATCTTTCATATTCATTTCTTGAAAAAAAGATCAAGAGCATAAAGTTCTGATAAATCATAGCCAAAGTTATGAGGTTATAATGTCATAGAGACAAACATAAAAATCTTACAATCAAGTTTTACTATGACTTTAACATTCGCTAACTCATGTTCAAACTTCAGTTATAGAACGTATCTGCTACAGGTAGACCCAATCTAATACATAGCTAACCCATATTTTTAACTTTTATTTTCTCGGCCATGGGAGTAAAACCCTCATACTGAAACTAATCTTCATCGACCCAAAGGCCAAGATAAAAACCTTCACAAAACACAATACAAAAACCAACAAACATCTACAACAGTCGGGGCAAGGGAGTCGAAGCGCACTAGCCGACGAGTGATGGACGAGATGGGCTGTTTTGGGCCGATGGGCAATTGAGGAGCTGGGGAGCACGGTGGGCCGGCGCATGGTTGAGCGAAACTAGTTGAGGAGACTAAATCTAGATTTGAAAAACTAAATCTAAAGCTCAACCGATTTTGGGAGGTGAAGAGTGGCGTAGCACAATGGAAGGTGGACAGAGGCGGCGCAGCATAAGCAAAGGGATGGCCGAAGCAACTGAAGTAGTCGAAAAAACCAAAAAAAAAATTAAACTGAAAAAAATAAAAAAGAAGAAGAAGAAAACAAGAAGAGGAGGGGGATGAAAGAAAGAGGGGAGTATGGCCCATGGGGGAGGGGAAAGGAGGAGGGAGCTCCTTCCCACAAGTATTTTCTCTCTCACCGAGAAGAAAATTAATTCCTAATAAACCACAAAAATGACAGTTAAGTACTCCACCCATGGTTATTGGTTGTACCTATGAACATTATTATTATTATTTTCTTTTTGGTGTGAGCTAGTAGGGGGTGGCCGGCCACCATATGGGGTGGCCGGCCACCCCCATTTTGGGTAGGGGGTGGCTTGAGCCACCCTCAATGGCCGGCCAGGGGGTGGCCGAACCACCCCCATGGCCTATTAAATTTGAGATCGATAACTATTAAATTTTAATTTAATTGTGATTTTAAAAATTACATCAAATAAGAGTCCTACCTATAATATTACTCATTCATATTATATTTTCCAAAAGTCAGCACGCATGATCTCCAACTCCAATTTCTTCTGTGCATGGGCTTTCTCATTTACATCTTTCTTAGCACGCATGATTTCCAATTTCTTTTGTGCTTTGGCTTTCATTAGTGTATATGGTTCAATATCCACAATAAGAGTATGAACTATCTCAAACCCATATGCTAACATGGCATGTGTATATAAAATTCAAAGATATTAAAAAAGGAAAAAAGAAAAAAATGATTCAATACGTCCAAATAACTTGCTAGTTCCAAAGCAATTTAGCAAATAGAGAAACACCTTGTCTAGTCCCACTACCATAGCTTCCACTATTTCATACTTTTGCTCAAAAAGAGAATGCAGCTCCAACGTTGGAACAAATGCCCTAATAACTAAACATACATAGATATAAGCAAGCATGTTAGTTTTTCATAAGTGTGACATGAATTATCTCCAGCCTAAATTATGATCTTGATGAATATGTATGAGTTGTATCAAAGTATCATCGAGACCCTTTTTGGGGAGACACTGCACGTATATGACGCCAAAATTATATTATACACAATTTATTAAAAAAATAAAAATAAAAATAGGAAGAGAGTAAAAAACCGGGAAAAACTAAATAATTGATAAAAATAAGACATATATATGCCCCTTGTTTATACACCAAAATACATTTTATTTAAAAAGTTTATATTTTATTTTAAAAATATTTGTAATTGGGCGTAATATTTTCATAAAATCTTGATTAAGTAGTTATAGTTACGTTAAGTTACTACGTACGGGTGTTACTCGATCACTTCTATAAACAAAAGAGGAATATTGCTAGCTAGCTACGCTTAAAAACAAATTTTACAGAAATAAATTTAATTTTACTATCTGATTGGAAATTAGATACATATAACTTTTAAGAAATCCAATCATATTATGCCATATATATAATCATGTTGTAAATTTGTTTGTTAAATAAAATACCTAAGTATTAATTAATACCTATAAAATTTAAAATACATAATCTTTTAAGGTATAAATTAAGAATAAAGCTAACTTAATTTTATAAACCAATAAACCAAGTCTGGAACATCAAACAGCCAATTCTCTCTATACATCTTTCATCTCACACCTCGCTAAAATTTGTCTTGTTCGTAAATTTTTCTGTTTCATCCTTACACACGCATATCAAACAAGTTTTGTTTTCTTCTTTTTTGTTCCAATTTGTACGAGACTTCCCCATTCCCGTCGACTGAGTGGAAGAGAGAGAAATACAAGCCCAAATAGCTAGTAGCAGGTTTTGTCTGGATTTCTCTCAGCTGATTTCTATCTTTTTCCGTTTTATTGAAGGAGATAGAGTGAGATTATTGGCTGCACTTTGCCATGATCGTCTTCTTTTGTTAAAGCCTGTGTTTTTGGTTCCCACAAGCTGCACATCTTGTGAAAGAGCTGCTTTAATTTCTTTTTTTGTAACACTGGAGCATTTCAGATTTTGAAAGAGTAATATCTTTTATAAACATTTCTCATCACTGTTCTGTTCTGTTTTGTTTTGTTTTTTTGTCTTAATTGTCTTGTTGTAAGATTTTTCATCCCTTCCTTTGAACACGCCAATCACCTGACTTCCAATATATAAGCCACTCTTATTTTTTCCTGTTAAAATTTTGACAATTCCTACTAAAAGTGATTAGTTGCATTAATATTTTATTTTAAGTTCCAGATTATTGATGAACACAATTTCACTATTAATTATAAAATGCAAACATTTGTGCAAAATAATTATAATAATACTTAATTTAATAAAAATTTAAAATTTAAAATTTAAAATTAAAAAATGCTTTGCCGATTAGACCTAATATTTTCAAGTTTGCTTCTCAGTTGGATCCAGATTTGCTCTGCTGAGTGCTGCCCCCTCAACCAGGGGGCTGATGAATCCCTACAATACCTCTTTTTGAGTTGTCCATTTGCTAGGATTATGTGACATTATTTGGTCCTTGGGTATTAATTGCAGGTAATGAAAGATTTGAGAAATTTTAGGCAATAAGGATACTTGGAGGAATTTTGGGCATTTTAAAATAAATTTCTCATATTATTTCATTAATTTGCTGCTATTTTTACTATTATTATTTTTTTTTTTTAGGGAGAGGGAGGATTCGAACTAGTGACCTCCGCTTCATGAGACGTGGTTTACAATTGAGCTATCCCTTGGGGACAAATTGCTGCTATTTTTAAATAAACACTTACAATAAGATAAGATAAATAATATCCAACTAAAGATAAACATAAGAATAAAACTAATTTTAAACCTAATTGATAACTATTAATCTTTTCTTTATTAAATAAAATCGTTCTTTAACACAAATTTTAATCTAACATAATTTCTAATTTCTATTAATCGTAGTAAACCTAATAGTAATTTTAACCCTAATTGATAATTATTAGTCTATATTAAATAAAATAATTCTTTTCTTTAACATAAATTCTAATATATTATTAATCAAATTGTTTTTTATTCTGATTTTAAAACTCATAAGAGTCCTACCTATAATACTACTCATTCATATCTCGAAATATTGTCCAAAATTTAGCACGCTTAATCTCCAACTCCAATTTCTTTTGTGCTTGGGCTTTCTCATTTGCATCTTTCTCTGCACGCATGATCTCCAATTTCTTTTGCGCTTTGACTCTCATCAGTGTATCTCGTTCAATATCCACAATAAGAGTCTGAACTGTCTCAAACCCATATGCTAACATGGACTGTGCATATAAAATTCAAAGATATTAAAAAAAGAAAAAAGGAAAACTGATTTAGTACGTCCAAATAACTTGCTAGCTCCAAACCAATTCAGCAAATTGAGTAATACCTTGTCTAGTGCCACTACTACAGCTTCCGCTATTTCATACTTTTGTTCAAAAAGAGAATGCAGCTCCATCGTTGGAACAAATGCCCTAATAACTAAACATACATAGATATAAGCAAGTCTGTTAATATCTTCTAAGTGTGACATAAACTATCTCTCGCGTAAATTATGATTATGATGAATATATATGAGTTGTATCAAAGTACCATGGAGACCCTTTTTGGAGGGATACGTACAAGAGAAAAAAAAAAAAAAAAGGGACATACCATCAAAAACATAGGATTCGATTAGTCTTTCGGTGTCGCTGAGGTGGTAGAAAGCATTTGTAGCCTTTTTTGCTATAACCCGGTATTGAATAGATGCAACAACAGTAACAAAGACATTATCCTAACAAGACAACATAGATCACACAACTTGTAGATTAATCACAATTTCAATCATATATATATAAAATTGGAAAAAAAAAAGAAAAAAAAGAAAAAAAAACGAAATAAAAAGTATACGTAATAGACCTTTGTCATCGTTTCACATCGAACATCAAGCTGTTGTACACGCAAAGTGAGGTGGCCAGCTATTCGCTTGCCACAAATCCAAGGCATATAGTGACAACCAGGCTCAAGCACAGCGTCAAACTTTCCAAAACTTTCTCTGATAGCCAGAGTTGATTGGTCCACTTTAACACAACAGAAAATTTGCCCCATTTTTTGCTCTACTCACAAAATATAGAAAACATATAGTTAGGAAAATCAATTATAATATATAAAAGCAATCTTGAACATGCACCATTAGTAAAAGATTTAACAAGATATCCAAACTCTAAAAAAAAAAAAAAAAAAAAAAAGAAAAAAAACAAAGAGAAGCAATCGAAGGAACACAATAATCACCGCAAGTACCACTTCGAAACTTTTCGATCTCTCTCTAAATTTGATTGAAGAAAATGATTTAAATAGACTTCCAACCAGATATATTAATCCTAATGTAAAACAAACTCAAGACTCCTAATTAACCACAATTGAACTCAAATTAAGGACTCTTACGACAATTCACACACTACTTCTATTACAATTGAAAGACTCCAAACTACTGAAGAGGTAGATAGAAATTAAGATGAATTTTTAATCCTAAGCCTCCTAGGACGTACGGATTCTTACTTTACTTGCTAAGATTTGAGAGGGACATCACGTACTATTTATGCTATGAGTCGATGGGAATCTAAGCAGCCAATAGATTTTTTAATTACTCAGTTTACAATTGAAACTTTTATCCCTCTTTTCTAGGAAAGTCTTTAATGATACAGTTGTATTTGAGTGAAACCCAGGAAGGATTTTATCCCCAACAATACGCATCTCTTTAATTTCTTCCTATCAGACATTCGGAAATGAAATGAATTTACCTTTTATGAAATATAAAAATTATGGAAATTTTATCAATTGATTTTTTAAGAATGTGAACTTGCAATACCAGGAGTTCTCTCTATTTCTCTAGTGGGAGATATATATATATAATAAAGCATATCATCTGTGTACATTTATTTGTCTTCTCATTGATGTCCAACCTGCCTCTCTCTCACTCTCATCCAAAAGCTTAAACCTATAAATTTAAATTTAATAATATTATATTCACTTTTCATTTTTTTGTTTTATTATTTGATATGAGATTTTATCACATGTAAAATTTCAATAATTTATTCTTCACGCTTGAACCCATATTACAACAAAGTGGATACAACCTGATCTAGCATTGTCAAGGCTCTTTTCAAAATGGTGCTTATTTACAATTATATGATTATTCTTTAACCTAACTCATGCACATATATACTCGCATTATATCATAGTAAGAAAAAAACAATAACTCTATGGGAATCTACCCATAAATTTGTGCTAAATATACTTATGGCCTTCTCTCAGAAGATTCTCACAAAAGTTTAGAATGATTTTATGATTTGCAGGATATGATGAACACTGTATCGAGCCACCATTGTAATTGCTCGCTAGGATTTCAGGAGCATCTTATCAAAGGAAGATTTAGTAAAACTCCATGTCCAGGATATTCTGGTCCATATCCTCCTTCAAGAGGATTGGAAAAACTAGTTTTTACCCTAGGCCAATGCCTTGCTCGTAGATATTATCAAGGTGTTAGGAAATTCAGGCCTGCCTTCTCCAGTATGGTGGATGATGGCATGGATCCAGATAACTCAAAAGATGGGAATAATGACGAAGAATCTACAAAAGGCGAAACTGGAGGAGTATGTTCACATTGTCTTTTCTTTTCCTTTCCCCCTTTTCTGTATAATTCATTGCTTTGAAAATGACAATAAATAAAAACCATGGATAGACACTGGTTTTTCAATTGCGTTTCAGATTCTGGGTTCATCGCAATGTGGTTGTCAGAATCTATCACTGTATGAATAGATTAACAATTAAATGTGCGATGAGGCTTCATAGTTTCTCTCTCTTTTTTGTTTATTTATTTTTATTTTTTTACTCTAAAAAACACCAATAATGTTAACTGTTTGAAGCCTTTATTAATTATTTATTTTTTGAAAAATGTGTGTGGCATCAACAGTCCTCTGCTATTTCGGCTCTCTGTTAACTGGCTGCTTTATCTTTTCTTCATCGTCCAGGTACTGGTTGCAAGTATTAGCACTTTAACAAGGAGTTAGATCATCAAACAGTAAAATGCTACATCCAACTTTGGAGTGGGCAAGCATTTGAGTGCACTGATTGATGAACTAGCTTCAGGTTTTGTTTAATAATTGCGGGATTGGAAAACTAATTGTGCCCTTCTTGATGTATTTTCTAGATGAACTGTAATTTTGTTTTGTTTTAACCATTTAGTTTCTTCGTCAACTACATTTCTTTTGAGCTACTTGGCTCTAACTAGCTGCACACAGATGGCTTAAATGAAATATAGCATCTATAAGATTATTTTTGGCATAAGTAAATTCTTGTTGGATAAGGAATCTCTCCATTTTCTTTTGAAATTAACAGAGATTAATTCACAGTGAAGATTAAAATTTCACAATCTCAAGGCATACAAAGCTCTACATTATTTAAGATCTTATCATTAGTTACCGTCCCTTCAAACAATATCTTCGATGGGATGAGATTCCAAATGACATGGCTGTATGTACACCTTAGATCATAACCATGAATTGGCCTTTGTACATTTCAATGAAAATGGAGAGGCTCCTAATCCATTCTTGTCTTGCTTGCTAATATAGTCAACATCACATTCCCTAATATCTGTGGTAAAGCTTTATTTGTCGTTTTTCAAACCTATGCATAGTTATAAATGGAAGAATCAAATATTTCTAACTAAACATTCTTTTTGTTTACATTTTTCAGGTGAACAGTGAAATACTTCGGGAGAATCTTGAAAGAATAGTTGGAACAGATGATTCGACCTTTAGAGGGATAGACCTTGCAACCCTTATTAGGAACAAGTATGGGAGGTCTTATGATGTTCAACTGATAAAGAAGGTACGTTTGTTGCACTACAAGCATAGCTATAGTATACTTCGTGTTTTTATGTTGTTTGTTTTTAACGTAATTTATTGAGAAACAGGTTGGAATTATTGGGAATATGTAATCCATTTTGCTTGACATAATTTTTTTTCTTTGTGGACCTGATATTCTAATGTCTTTTCATCATAATTACTACTGCAAATGTCAGGTTAGCAATTGATAGCTTATTCTTTTTTTTTGGTCATCAACTTGGTGACAATTGTGATTTCTATCTTATGCTACCAATATATATATATATATTAAAATGCCCTTAGGTGGATAAATGTGTTATCTGTGCTCTCACCTCCCACTTGATCTTGGCACTGTTATGTTTATCGTTTTATTAAAATAGAATTTCTAGCTTTCTTGTTTTTATTTTTCTAGTCTCTTGTATACTTCCCGTGTACTTGGGTTGCACTTTTTGCACTTTTTAATAAATTTGTGATTACTTATAATTAAAAGAGAATAGTCATTTGCAAACTTCATCTAGTGTGAGAAGAAGAGTACTTAAGTTTCTTCTTTAAAACTTGTTCAGTTACATGGGCATTGAAATGCCCTAACTGTCTTTATTATTCTTTTTTTATTATTTCTTATTATTTTTTACCAATGTTTGCAAGATGATAGCATTAAATGAACTTATATCGTTACCTTGGCTCTTTAACTTTTGATTTTCTTTGGTTTGATACCATGTTCTTATTTGTAGATAACCACCCTAAGATCTGTGAATATTCATCATAACATCTGTATTGAAATTGTACATTATAATCTTTTGGGGATTTTTTGACATATGTTGGTCATGATACTGAAACTTTCCTGCTTGAAAAAATAGTCTTGCTGTTCTATGTTCCTATTACCCCTAGATGATTATTTTCAACTTTTTTTTGGCATTTCACATGTTACTTCTGCTTGACCTTCTCTAGGAGTTCATGGGAAAAATCTTTCTTGCTTTGAATGTGATGTGGAAGTACGCGGAGCAGGTATGCAAATTCTTGTGCTACAAAATCTATGCTTATTAAATGAACTAGAGTAACATCATTATCACTTAATTCAAGTTTCAGAAATGCATAGAACATCAGATTTTTGGAGAAAGACGAGCTTCACAAAAATTGTTTCATAGGCGATTCAGATTTCTTATATTTATTTTTTGACCAATTTGGAAGAGGTGGTTTCAGTTGAATTAAATTCAAGAAGAGTATGTATGTTTATCTTAAACTTGCATGTTGCATACAAATATGAACATGAACCTCCAATAAAATGATATTTAAACTTGTTTCATAGGCGATTCAGATTTCTTATGTTTATTTTTTGACCAATTTGGAAGAGATGTTTTCAGTTGAATTAAATTCAAGAAGAGTATGGATGCTTATCTTAAACTTGCATAGTACTGCATATAAATATGAACATGAACCTCCAATAAAATGATGTTTAACCATCTTACTGGAGCCCAGCAAAGAAGATACCAAAAAAAGAAAAAGAAAAAAAAAAAAAAAAAAAAAGGAAAAAAAAAAGGAAAAAGAAAGTAGAAGCCACATCATTACTGTTAGTAGTGTGTCTCTGCAATTGGGTTGTCAATGAAATGATAGCCAAATCGGTAAAGGGATTGTCATCTTTTTTTTTTTTTTTTAAACTACTCATATGTGCAAGGGAAGCTGCTAAAAAGGGTGCCTATGAGAGAGCCAATTGTAATTTTCTCTAGATTTCCTTTTTGTTGATGAGTTTCTAATAAAGTTGCATATTACTGTTTCTTCCCAGTCAGCCCATTTTTGTTGCCATTCTATGGGTCATCCCTACACATACAAGTCCAAATCTCTGACTTTAGTTTGAAAGTTGTGAGTTTCAATAATTCAAGTTAACATAGTTAATCAAGTTATTGGCACCAACCATATGATCCATAGCACAACTGCTTGAATGTTTAGAGGTTATTTATTCCTCCTTGGGCAAGTTCCAATTACCTTGTTCTTTTAGAGATCGTTTCCACTGACTGAAGAAGAGTATCTACTGAGGCTTGATGATGTGGCAGACACATTGAGATGCTGGGGAGCTGTCTCACATATTCGAAACAGCCTAGCTAAGTTGAAAGAGCGGCCTCGGATAGGAAAGGTAAAAATATGGTCCATTCACTTCTATATATTCATTGTTCATTTAAAGCCTCAATGCTTGGTTTAGGCAAATTAGTCTACTGAAGTGTTTTTCTCAAAATTTAGCCTCAAAAGTCCTAAATTAGAAGCTAGCAAGTTGTGCAGAGAAAGCAAGAGATAAGACTGATGCTTTTCTTCGATCACCATATCATCACTGTATTTATTTAGGCCTCACACCCCATACTCCCTGCTTCAAACGCACCTCAATATTTATTTAGACCAAGCTATGAACTAGTAGATTGGTATGTATTTTAGGCATTTTCAGTATGGGAGAAAGGTACACTCAAAAAGAATGTGGGCTGTAGCTCCCACTAAAAAATATGAGTTTTATCCTACAGAATATATGAAATTGGACAGAGCTTAATGGGAGGCGGAAAAGAGTCACTTGCTTTGTTAGAATGTAATCGTTACCATAAATGAGGATTAGATTACCCTAAATGAAGGGATTTGGTTAGGAGTAAAATGAGATTGGATTACCCTAAATAAAGGGATTTGATTAGGAAAATGAAAGAGGAAAGGGGAGACAAGGATTTTACGGATTCGGTGTTAAAACGCCTACGTCCACCATTAGGATAAAGCCCTATAGGACTACATTGTACTCTTATTGATTGATTATGATTGTATACATGGCCCTATTTATAGAGCTTACAAATGATTTGAATTTATACAAATATAATATAATCCTAATCGAATCCCTTCATTTAGGATAACTAATTCTCATTTATGATATGGATTTCTATCCTTATAATAAACTCTAACATGCTTGATATGAAATTGTCCAAGATTTTGTTGATTACTCATTTAATCTGTCTACACTGTCACTTGTCATTTGCTGCAGGCAGTAAGCATTTTTATAGACATGGATGAGTCTGGAGGCCGAGCAGATGAATGGATCTACAAGTAGATTAACTCAAAAGGAGAGAATGTTATGACGAGGGAGGAACCATACCCACCAACACAACACCCTTGGCCATCATCTGAAATCAATTGTTTGGTGGCAAAATGTTTCTGACAGCGGCAGGGCACAAGGAAGATTGGTGCCTTGTGCTTCCAATTTGTTTATTATTCCATATATACACCATGGTTGGCGGCATATGAAGCCTCCGTAGATTCTATCATACATGTAAGAGGATGCTCTCATCTTTTGATCTATGCACTATTTACCTCACTCCATGTAAATATACAAGTTTGTTACGATGTACAAGGTAAGACACATACACACATAGGGGAGAGATCTTTGACAGCTCCCCTTTCTAATGTAATGTTATGTTTAGCACCCGTCCATGCAAACTAAGAAATAAATTACAACTGCATTATCTCCTCCCCTACACTAGTTTAAATCCTAAAAGAAGTTTTTATGTTGCAAAATGTTATATACCACATTTTTTTGTCTCAAAATGTTGACGTAACAATTCCAACAACCTCTTGATTATCATTTTTTAATAAAAATTGATCCAAAAGTTGGTTGAGATTATCATGTTAGTATTGCGAAATAATTGTATGATAAAAATATGATTTTTAACATTTTTTCATTTTAAAAATTAAAAACAACTGCTAAACAGTTCTTTCTGGAATGTTCCTCTGAGCTCTGTAATTGCACGTGAACTCATTACTCTAGATGTACTTTGAACTTCTGCCCAAAGAAAACCGAAGACATTATTTCACAGGAATGTGATCCTCTCTATTTCACTTTAAATGGAGAGAAATTCATTTTATAATTAAGATTTTGTTTTGATGCATTTAACAACATCAACGTACGTGATGCAATATATACACCATTAGAAAAAAAAAAAAAAATATACACCATTAGACCTGCCAAATCATATGATATGGACCATAATTGGTAGAGTTTAGCAGTGATGGCAGGTTGGCAGCAAAGCCTATTAAGTGATTCCAGTAATCTACATCTCTAAGAGAAGATCTAAGATTCTACATATTGTCTGGTTATGAATTTACTATGCATCAGAAAAAATATAAACAGAAAACAGAAAATATTTTTGCATTTGTGTGGGTGCACATATCTGCGATTCCAAGCGTCCATTGAGACGAAGACATTTAGACTTAAAAAAACATTTTCATCGAAACAAACATAGCCCAATAAATATAGGGAGGTCTGTCTTGAGTTAGTGTGCTAGGAGACTTTATGGGAATAAAATTATACATAAATAAATAATGAAAGAATACCGCAATAAAGACAATTACCATACCCGGCCATACGGGATCACCAACTGAGATGGAGAAACACTTTATGGGACTATATTGTCGGTTACTCGCTTGTTTAGATTTTGCGAAAAATATTCTACTCTTGAATAATTTTTTTAAAAAAATTTATTTATAAAAAACATTATAATTATGCTTTTGGATGATCTTCATAGCTTTCTGATTTGAATCACGCAAGATCTCCAACTCCAATTTCTTCTGTGCTTGGGCTTTCTCATTTGCATCTTTCTTTGCACGCATGATCTCCAATTTCTTTTGTGCTTTGACTCTCATCAGTGTATCTCGTTCAATATCCACAATAAGGGTCTGAACTGTCTCAAACCCATATGCTAACATGGCCTGTGCATATAAAATTCAAAGATATTAAAAAAAAAAGAAAAGAAAAAAAGATCTAGTACGTCCAAATAACTTGCTAGCTCCAAACCAATTTAGCAAATTGAGAAGTACCTTGTCTAGTGCCACTGTCAAGGCTTCCGCTATTTCATACTTTTGTTCAAAAAGAGCATGCAGCTCCATCGTTGGAACAAATGCCCTAATAACTAAACATACATAGATATAAGCATGCATGTTAGTATCTTCTAAGTGTTAGATAAACTATCT
Organism: Corylus avellana; assembly: GCF_965113065.1. Lineage (NCBI taxonomy): Eukaryota > Viridiplantae > Streptophyta > Magnoliopsida > Fagales > Betulaceae > Corylus > Corylus avellana. The sequence goes on from NC_142493.1 coordinate 29,951,643, forward strand.
CCCGCGTAAATTATGATCTTGATGAATATGTATGAGTTGTATCAAAGTATCATAGAGACCCTTTTTGGAGGGATGCGTACAAGATAAAAAATAAGGGACATACCATCAAAAACATAGGATTCGATTAGTCTTTCGATGTTGCTGAGTTGGTAGAAAGCATTTGTAGCCTTTTTTGCTATAACCCGGTATTGAATAGATGCAACAACTGTAACAAAGACATTATCCTAACAAGACAACATAAATCACACAACTCACAGATTAATCATAATTTCAATCATATATATATAATGTTTAAAATTGAAAAATAAAAATAAAAAGAAGGAAAAAAAACAAAATAAAGAGTATACGCAATAGACCTTTGTCATCGTTTCACATTGAACATCAAGCTGCTATACACGCAAAGTGAGGTGGCCAGCTATCCGCTTGCCACAAATCCAAGGCATACAGTGACAACCAGGCTCAAGCACAGCGTCAAACTTTCCAAAACTTTCTCTAATAGCCAGAGTTGATTGGTCCACTTTAACGCAACAGAAAATTTGCCCCATTTTTGCTCTACGCACAAAATATAGAAAACGTACAGTTAGGGAAATCAATTGTAATTTATAAAAAGCAATCTTGAACATGCACCATTGGTAAATGATTTAACAAGATATCCAAACTCAAAAAAAAAAAAAAAAAAAAAAAGAAAGAAGCAATTGAACGAACACAATAGTCACCTCAAGTAAAACTTTGATCGGTCAATACCCTAAAAAAAAAAAAACAAAAAAAACTTCTCTCTCTAAATTTGATTGAAGAACGTGATTTAAATAGACTTGCAACCAGATATATTAATCCTAATGTAAAACAAACTCAAGACTCCTAATTAACCACAATTGAACTCAAATTAAGGACTCTTACGACAATTCACACACTACTTAATTCTATTACAATTGAAAGACTCCAAACTACTCAAGAGATAGATAGAAATTAAGATGAGTTTTTAATCCTAAGCCTCCTAGGACGTACGGATTCTTACTTTACTTGCTAAGATTTGAGAGGAACATCACGTACTATTTATGCTATGAGTCAATGGGAATCTAAGCAGCCAATAGATTTTTTTAATTACTCAGTTTACAATTGAAACTTGTCCTAATATATACTAGACCTATAATTGACTACTTTAATTTCCACATCTTAATGCAAAATGGAAACCAATTAAATATGTTTAATTAATTAGTAGGTCTTTTTTTCTTGCGAGGTTTAATTATCTCATGCTAGCATATTTTGTTCATGATTCAACCATTACAAATCGATTCTAGGACCTACCCCAAACCCACCCTAGCATTTACCAACGAGACATGCATGCAAGACCTATCACTACAAGAAATTTACTCATTAGGGGCGACTTTATTGCCGCCCCTAATACTCAACTATTAGGGGCGACTTTTGAAAGTCGCCCCTAATAGTTAAGTATTAGCGTCCACATCAAAGTGGACGCTAATAGCCGACCGAAAAGATGAATATTAGCGTCCACTTTACAGTGGACACTAATAACTCGACCCTAATATACATGCGGGAATTATTCAAGAGGCGGGAGAAATATAAGCGGCCAAAAAAACACTTTTAATGTCGACGCTGATAGTGGAGCAATAGCGTCCACTTAAGTGGACGCTAAAAGATGGAAAAAAAAAAAAAAATCAAATAAAAGATCAATAGCGTCCATTTTGAAAGTGGACGCAAATACTTAAATATTAGAATCGACTTTGTGGACGCTAAAGAGCAGGTAGAAAAATAAAAATAAAATAAAATGGATGCCCAATAGCGTCCACCAAAGTGGACGCTAAAGCTCTTCTAAAAAATTAAAAAAAAAAAAAAGAATAAAATTAAACTACAAGCTCAATAGCGTCCACTAAAGCTTTTTGAAAAGTAATGTATAACATTGATGGACTTATAACATACATTGAAACTAAGTCTCTAGATACTTAATTATTGTATTTGTATGTATTTGTATATTTATATCATATTATATATATATAATTTGTTATTATATAATCACATGATTTAATAATCAGTTGATCATGTCATATAATCATATAAATTATAGTGATAATACATTATACTTAAATATTATGAAACTTAATTCATGAAGAATAGGACAAAGTTTTCTAAAAAAAAAAAAAAAAACATTATTAGATCATGTTCATATGTATTATCATTCTAATTACACTAGAGCATACTTAATTAACTAATTAACTATGATCTAATGTAATTAGAATGATAATACACATCATCATATCATTGTTTTTTGAAAATAGTTAACTTACTTAGTAATACTAAGTTAGTATATATTAACGAACAAGTATGTATAATATATATATATATAATTTGTTTTTGTCAAAATAACCTATAGTAAATTATACTAGGTTAGTAATTTAATATATTAACTTAGTTAATATGTTAGTTTATTAAGTAACTAGTTATTAAGTCTCTGGGTACTTAATTATTGTATTTGTATGAGTTTGTATACTTCTGACTTACGTCATATTATATATATATATATATTTTGTTATTATATAATCACATGATTTAATCATCAATTGATCATTTTATATAATCATATAAATTATAATGGTAGACCATATGACATAACATCTAACTTATAATGATATCTACATCATAATACTCTAAACATAACAACAACATATATCTCTAAACAAACACATTGTTGATTATAATATTAATCACTTAATTTGTGATATATATGATCATATGATATAATAATTCACATAATCTTTTTTTTTTTTTTTTTCTAATTACAATTCACGTAATCTTTAGATCATGTGATCTACCACTTAACTTAATAGTATTACTAAGTTAGTATATAGTAACTAACAAGTATGTATATAATATATATTCATATATATAATACTCATACAAATATTAAGTAACATATAATTTTTTTGTTTGTCAAAATAACCTATAGTTAATTATAGTAAGTTAGTAATTTAATATATATTAACTTAGTTAATATGTTAGTTTATTAACTAAAACTAGTTACTAGTTAGTATGTTTTTTTTTTTTTTTTTTTTTTGACATGTCCACACAAGAGGGGGGAGGGGGATTCGAACTAGTGACCACTGCTTCATTAGGCGTGGTCCTAGCCGATTGAGCTACCTCTTGGGGACACTAGTTAGTATGTCAATACTAATATATAACACACACATGTATAATAAAATAAGTAATATACATAGAAGTATTGAGTAACATTTACTTAATTATCTTTACTTAATATATATTAATTAACTAAATAATATGTTAATTTATGAACTAACTAGTTAGTATGTCAACTAATACGTACACATAAATATTAAATTATTCATATAACATATACTATTTAATTTTATATATATAGGTGCTTAATTATTCAATTTTTGCGCCAACAAGTGGCGCGCGCGGTGTCTGAAATTTTCGAACCAAAAATTTCAGACACCGGGTTTTTTTCCCAAACCCTCAAAATCCCTCAAATTTCTGAAATGTCTGCCTCTCTCTCCCTCTCACTCACCTCCCTCATCACTCTCACTCTCGATCTCTCTCTCTCTCCCTCACTCCGGCGCTCGTCTCTCTCTCTCCGGCGCACTAAGCTCTCTCCGACAGCTCTCTCTCCGGCGCACCTTTGAATTGATGTATGGGATTAATGTCTTGCAGTGTGATTTTTGATTGCAGGCGATGGTTCCTTTTCAAACGTTGCAGGCATTTGGAGTCTCTGTTGATGCCGTGTGCCCCGGTAAGAAGGCCGGCGATATCTGCCGCACTGCCGTTCATCAGTCTTCTGGTCATCAGGTCTCTCTCTCACTCTCTGTTATTTTTATTTTTCTCTGTTTTTGTATTTATGTTTTTGGGTTCTTGTTCTATGAGATTTTTCATCTTCAAATTTCTGCCTTTTCTTGTCCTCTGCCATGTTCTTGACATCGTTCTTGACAGGGTTGGAAGGCGCCTGTTCAAGGCACAGAAATGGCTTCGTTCCATTTGAGGGGAACGACGTCATTCTGAGAAGGCCCATGCCTTCTGAGCAGTCCCTGAAAACCGCGTCATTCCTCCTAAATGGAATGACGTTGTTCCTGGGCATTCTGGGGGCACTGTTTTCTGGTCCATCCACCAGTTGAGGGATTTGGGTAATCTTCATCCCAAAGTTGTCTTGTTTGTTGGGAATGATTCTCCAACGCATTCAAAGCCCGGAGGAGGAGTGATTCCTCTCTTGTTGGGGATAAAATTTACTGAAGAATATCTCTCTAATGGACAAGAAATGAAATTTCTCCAATATTTTTCTTCTAACATATAGCGTCTTTTAAATAGTTCAGCGTTCCCAGTTTATTGCAATCCACCCACAATGATGGTAAGATGTGTTTCTTCTGGATTTGAAATTAATTGACGGAGATTGAAGAAGGCTATAGAAGACGCCAAACCTAACACTTGTCTGTTGATTGTTTGCAAGATTTGTTGCATAACGATTTTTGATTCCTCTGATTTCTCTTTGTTTTCTTCCATAATCTACTGCTCTGATACCACTTATGAATTCTAAATGGAATACTATTATCTTTTGGAATTCTAAATGCTACAAACTGAGACCACCTTCTACAGACAAACAACAAACCACGAAGACATTAGAGACTCCTTCAAATCAAACTGATTAACAGCTTTATTTACATAGAATTCTATCTTGAAGCCCCGAACTACAAAGACATTGGGTTTTGTGTTTTGAGTGGCTGTGATGAAAATTTGAGTTTCACAATCTAACAAACACAAAATAAAGTTAGATTGTTGCTAAATCATTTGCTGTGGCTGGCCATTACAGGCACAGTTTCTGGCTATGGAAATTCTGTCATACAATTGTGCACCCGCTCTCATGTTGTAAAATTAAGATTGGAATTAGTTCTGAAAAGCTCTAATTTGCATCAATCAAGGCTCACCTTTAGAAAACATAAATTTTGGTGCACTAAAATTGACTCCAGAGATGGGACTTTGAGATTTCACAATTTAGATCAGTCTATCGTAAAGAAACCCAGCCACCGGGGCAGGTTTAGATCATTAAATATCCTTGAAGGCTTCAAAAATGTTGATTCAAAGGTCTTGAGTGGAGGCTGTAATGGTTATTGAAAGAAAGCAAAGAAAATTGCTTTTGGTGGAATGAAGTCTCAGCTTCGTTCTCATTGTATATATAGGCAAAGAGTTACAATTGTAATCAAGTTTGACAAACCCAAACTTGATACAAACTAGGAGACCTAATTCAATACAAATAAGTAAAACAAATACAACTAGAACACTAAAGAGAAGAGATAAGAACAACTATAAGGATAATACTAAAAGATAAGAACAACTATAAAACAGACTCTATTGGTTCCTTAACAGCCCCCCTCAAACGAATGGGAGGGGGAGTAACCATGAGTTTGTCTCTGAGGAAAAGAAATCGAGAGGAGGTAAGGCCCTTTGTAAAGATATCAGCACATTGATCTTGAGTTGGGATGTAGCTAGCACAAAGATCTTTGTGAAGAATTTTCTCACGGATGAAGTGGTAGTCAACTTCTATATGCTTGGTACGAGCATGGTAGATGGGATTAGAAGCTAAAGCAATAGCTCCTATGTTATCACACCAGAGTACAGGAGGATCATGGAGAGAAACTTGCAATTCTTTGAGTAGCATTCGAAGCCATGAGAGTTCAGCAGCTGTAATGGCCATTGCACGATATTCAGCCTCGGTACTAGATCTCGAGACAACAGGCTACTTCTTGGCATGCCAAGATACTAAGTTGGAGCCGAAGAAAACACAATACCCTGTAGTGGATCTGCGATCAAGAGGATCCCCTGCCCAGTCAGAGTCACAATATGCCTGAAGTTGAAGAGGACCTGAAGTGAAGTGAAGGCCATGATCTGGTGTGCCTTTGAGATACCTTAGAACTCTTTTAGCAGCCTTCATATGTTCTGTAGTTGGACAATGGAGAAATTGACACAATTGATTGACAGTGTAGGCTATGTCAGGTCTTGTGAGTGTGCAGTATTGTAGAGCTCCAATGATATGACGATAGGTTGTGGGATCTGGTAGAGTATCACCATCAAGCTTGGTGAGCTTCTTGCCTGAAGTGCAGGGTGCGGCATAGGGCTTTGCTCCAAGCATTTGCACGCGATCAAGTAAATCAATAATGTATTTACCTTGATTTAGATGCAAGCCAGTTTTGTCACGAAGGACATGGATGCCTAGGAAGTATGAAAGGCAACCAAGATCTTTCAACTTAAATTCCATTTGAAGGCCGTGGATGAGAGTCTCCATGATAGATGAATCTGTACCTGTTACTATGATATCATCAACATATATCAGTATGTAAATATGAACAGAGCCTTGATGAAGCATAAAAAGAGAGGTATCTACTAAGGATCCAACAAAACCAAGATGGAGAAGAGCTTGTGACAATCTATGAAACCAAGCTCGTGGGGCTTGCTTTAGACCATAGAGGGCCTTTTTGAGCTTACAAACATGATCTGGAAAAGCTGCATCAACAAAACCAGTAGGCTGCTCCATGAGGACTTCTTCATTCAAGTAACCATGAAGGAAGGCATTAGAGACATCCAATTGCTTGAGGGGCCAATTGTAGTGGATTGCTAAGGATAGTAGGATCCGTATAGTGGCTGGTTTTATAACTGGACTGAAGGTTTCAGTGTAGTCAATACCATCTCTTTGTTGGAAACCCTTGGCCACTAGTCTTGCCTTGTATCTTTCAATAGTGCCATCTGATTTTTCCTTTAGCCGAAAAACCCACTTATTCTTGATGATGTTTCGATGTGAAGGTCTAGGGCAGAGAGACCAAGTACCATTGTCAACTAAAGCTTGAAGTTCACTTTCCATTGCAGCAAACCATTTAGGGTTAGAAACAGCCTGAGCAAATGTGGTAGGGATAGAAGGCAAGGGTGTAGCATGAAAGGATTTTAGTGGATGCTTGGTTGATTTTAAGGATAGGAATAGCTGATAGTTTGGAAAAGACTTAGGTTTGGAGTTTCCAGTCATAGATCTTGTGACAATATGAGGAGAGGCTGGTTCAGTAGGTGCAGGCAAAAGCTGAAGTAAGGATTGATCTAGGTGGGGGATAGGATCAGGGGTAGGTGGTAGTAATTCGGCAGTAGGGGTAGTCAGGGGAGTGTTTAGAATAGGTACTTGTGCTGGGGAAGGCAAGGTGATTGGGGGTGAGGTCTGAACAGTATTAGAGTCAGAATTATTCATAGAGTAAAAATGAGAATGATCAAGAACAATACCTGTAGGGGAAGGATCTGATCCGTTAGGGGATGAAGATGCTGCTCTATTCTGTGCAGGGAACACCAATTCATCAAAAATAACATGTCTAGAGACATATACACGATTGGAGATGGGATCAAGGCACTTGTAACCCTTTTGGTGGGTACAATATCCAAGGAAGATACATTGTTTGCTTCTGAATTCCAATTTGTGTTTGGCATAGGGTCTTAAGAGAGGATAACAAGCACAACCAAAAGTTTTTAAAAAGGTGTAGTCTGGCTCCTTATTGTATAGTTTGGTGAAAGGACTTGAATTTTGGAGAGTAGGGGTAGGCAATCTATTGATGAGATACACGGCAGTACTGACAGCTTCAACCCAGTATTTAGAAGAAAGGTGGGATTGAGCTAGGAGACTAAGACCAGATTCAATGATATGCCTATGTTTTCTTTCTGAAACTCCATTTTGTTGAGATGTATGTGGACATGTGACTCGATGAAGAACACCATGTGTTGACAGAAATTTAGTAAAGTTATGAGAGGTGTATTCACCACCCCCATCTGTTTGAAGTTGTTTAATTTTAAGGGAAAATAAATTTTCTATCAAGCACTTGAATTTAACAAAGGTTTCAAAAACATCTGATTTGAGTTTTAGAGGAAATAGCCAGGTGTATCTAGAGAAATCATCAATAAAGATAACATAACATTTGCTTCCATTGATTGAAGATAAAGGAGAAATCCATACATCACTATGAATAAGCTCCAATGGAGCAGTGGTAATACGACTTGACTCAATAAAGGGTAATTTTTTGCTCTTTCCTAATTGACATGAAACACAAATAGATTGACTCGACTTAACTGAAGACACAGGAAGGTAGTAGTTGTGAAGCAGATGCTGCAAGATTTGATGACTTGGATGCCCTAAGCGGTTGTGCCAAACTGAAGAAGACACCCTGATCCCAATTTGCGCAGTAAATGCTCTGACTTTATTTTTGGTGAAGTGTTGTAGCCTTAATGGGTAGAGACCATCTTCACTTGCCCCTTGTAGGAGGATCTTCCCTGTGAGGTTGTCCTTAATCAAGAAATAGGTATCAGTTAGTTTAAAATGGCAATTATTGTCACGACAAAATTTATTTATTGAAAGTAAATTTGTTGTAGCATCAGGACAATGTAAGATATTTTTAAGATGTAGGAGTTGATTTGAGCGAAGAAAAGAGGAAGAGCCAGTGTGGGAGATACCAAGTCCATTACCATTACCTACTGCTACTGTCTCATTACCCTGATATGGTTGCTGCAGAGTTAGATTTTCCAAGTCATTAGTGATGTGAGTATTGGCTCCACTGTCAGCAAGCCATTCATCTTCATCTTGTAGATCGTTGGATTGGGAAACCATTGCAGCAAGTTCAGATGGTGGATGTCGTCCTTGGAATGAATAATCCATGCGATGAAAGCAGTCCAATGCTTGATGATTGGAGCGGCCACATATCTGACAAAGAGGTTTGTTGGATGAGAGGATGCCAGGTTGAGAATTTCTCCTTGTAGTGTAGTTATTTCTCCTTGGAGTGTAGTTGTTGGGAGAATTGCTTCTTGGAGTGTAGTTGCTAGTGCTTCCAGTAATAGTTTTTCCTTGGGAGAAAGCAGGGGTTGGGAGTATACCAGGAGATCCGTTGAAAGTCTTCTTTGAGGGATAGGAATTTCTGTAATTGGAGAAATGTTTCCTTTGGTTGTTGAATCTTTGTTTGTAACCTGGCTTCTGAGCAGTCATGGCAAAGGATTGTGGTTCATCAATGGCAGCCTGATGTTCAATGAGTTGCTCGTGTCCAAGTAATTCAGACTGAAATTCTTCAAGAGACATAGTGGTATTCTTTGTTATCATGGAGTAGGTCATGACAAAAGAATTGTAGTTGGAGCTTAATCCACCAATGATGTAGGATACAAGGTCATCATCGGTGATGGGGCTGCCGGCGATAGCTAGCTGGTCAGCCAAGGATTTTGCACTTCGAATAAAGGTAACACATGGATTATTACCTTGTCTGAGAGTCTGAAGTTGGCGTCTCAATTGAGTGACGTGAGACCTTGATGGAGAAGCATAACGAGTGGCAAGGGTTTTCCATACTTGATTGGAGGTTTTACACCCATAAATAGTAGGCACAAGTGGAGCAGTTAAGGTTGCAATGAACCAACTGAGAATACATTGGTCTTTCTTTTCCCAGAGAATATATTCTGGATTTGGGACATCAGGAGTAGTTTTGTCCGGAGAAGATGGAATAAGCTTTGGTGGGCATGGCTCAGAGCCATCAACAATGCCCATCAAGCCGTTAGTTTTGAGGATGGGCTTAAATTGAAATACCCATCCGAGATAGTTGCTGTCATCGAGCTTGGATTGACAGAGATGCGCAATGTTTGGCATTGTGAAGGATAGAGCAGCGTCGCTGGATTGCGTCATGAGTGCAGTATCAAGGACACGGCAAGGAGATGCGGCTATGGTCTAGTGCGGCAAGGAGAAGAACAGCAATGAGGCTGTAATTTGGTGCAGCAAGAAGAAAGAAAGTAGGTGCGGCAATCTGGTGCAGTGCGGCAATGTTGGTGCAGTACAGCAGGTGCGGCAAGAGAAAAGGTGATCTGAGGGCAGCAAGAAGAGCTGCGAATTTGCCTGGAGAAGAAGCTGATTCCGTTGAAGAAGGCCCAAAAATTTGAGAGGGTCAAGGATCTTATTGAGAGGGGTATGAACCGTAAGGCTCTGATACCATGAAAGAAAGCAAAGAAAATTGCTTTTGGCGGAATGAAGTCTCAGCTTCGTTCTCATTGTATATATAGGCAAAGAGTTACAATTGTAATCAAGTTTGACAAACCCAAACTTGATACAAACTAGGAGACCTAATTCAATACAAATAAGTAAAACAAATACAACTAGAACACTAAAGAGAAGAGATAAGAACAACTATAAGGATAATACTAAAAGATAAGAACAACTATAAAACAGACTCTATTGGTTCCTTAACAGTTATGTGGTTGGTGGGGAAGGGGATGCAAGTGATATATCAGAAAGGGGGGAGTCAGCAACTAAGGTTTTAATTCCTGAACTGCCAGGTGAATCAAATGGTGAAGTTGGTGCCCCAGTTAGTAGCTGTTTTTGGGAATGGAAGCCCAAATTCAATGTACATTATGAGAAAGCAGGGTGTGAAAATGTGAATTCCGCGCCAGTGCTCTTTCTTCCTGGATTTGGTGTTGGTCCTTTTCATTATGAGAAACAACTGAAGGATTTAGGACGTGATTTTAGAGTTTGGGCAATTGATTTTCTTGGGCAAGGCATGTGTGAAGGAGATACATCAGTGACGAAAGATTATGCCTGGGGCTTTGGAGATGAAACTGAACCATGGGCGAGTGATCTTGTTTACTCTATTGATTTATGGCGAGATCAAGTTCAATATTTCATAGAGCAGGTACCCACTAGTGCTGCAATATTCCTGTATTTCTATTCTGCAGCGGTAATGCATAGCAATTATTTTTGACACACTCCTTTTAATTAAATACTTATATCTATTGTGACTGCTATGCAATTAAGTTAGCATGTGTTATGTGGTGTGACCTCTTGAACGGATTTCTCCTTATGTGTTTCCTTGCTCCAAGTTTCCTTTCTGTCATTTTGCTTCAGTAAGCACTAAACAAAGTTTATTTGGAGACGCAATTAAGTTGGTTTGACTTTGATGCATGTTTCCAATGTGTGTGGCCTACATAACACCTTCAATTCATGAGAGACTTTATATAATACTAAATTTTGTTGGTTTAGTTCATCATGGTTCATACCATTGTATATTGTCAGGTATATAATGTGTGATTTCAAACTTGGGAGTGGCTGTAAATCCATCTTATAGCTGTGGTTAGTTTGGTCTGCATTTTAAATTTGTGGATCTCAACTACTTATTTCAAGTTGCGGAGGTGCCAATTCCTTTTTTGGCACATTGGTCTAGCTATATTTAGCTTTTCCACTTTAATCAAGGAAGTTTGCATTGCATTTAAAATCATGCATCTCACACATTGATATCCCTCTTGGGCACAATCAGAGCATGGATTAAAACAATGTTATTCATTCTTCCTCATTGTGTACTGATATTTTTGCAAAAAATATTGATAGCATAACTTAGTTTAGTTTCAGATTAATGATAACATAAGTTAGTTTATAAACAAAGAGATTAAATCAATCATTTTTGTTTCAGATCATTGGCGAACCAGCGTATATTGTGTTGGGAACTCACTAGGGGGATTCGTGGCTCTATATTTTGCAGCACGCAACCCTCATTTGGTGAAAGGTGTTACATTGCTTAGTGCAACCCCTTTCTGGGGATTTCTACCTAACCCCATAAGATCTCCTAGACTAGCAAAAGTATTTTCATGGGCTGGAACATTTCCTCTGCCTTCCAGTGTGAGAAAGCTCACAAAATTCATGTAAGTTTAAGTGGTCATATAGATTAGTTGGTGTCCATTTTTGTTTATATATTTCTCTGTTGCCTAGTCAGGGTGTAAACTACTATGGCGTCACATTTAAGATCATGTAAACATTAATCCAAGTGAATGGATCCTATTATATACAATCTTCATAAAATTTGAAGTTTAAGGCTTGGAACTTGGAAATTTAGAATTTATATGTTTAAAATATCAAAGCGTAAAATGTTGAAAACCCACTGGTACTGCGATCGATCGCAAAATATCAAATCGCAAAATGTTGAAAACCCACTGGTACTGCGATCGATCGCACTCCAAGTACGATTGATCGCAAAAGGTCAAAAACCTACTGGTACTGCGATTGATCGCACACGATTGTGCGATCGATTGCAGATTTTTTTTTTTTTTTTTTTTTTTTTAGGACCATTAGGGTTCACTTTGTGAACGCTAATGATTAACTATCAGCGTCCACTTTAGTTTGAACGCTAATAGTTAATTTTTTTTAAATTTTTTTTTAGGACCATTAGGGTCTACTTTGTGGACGCTAATGGTTAACTATCAGCGTCCACTTTGAGTGGACGCTAATGGTTGGCTCTCAGCGTCGACTATGGTTTCCGTTTACATCACTTTTAGGGTCAAAACATTGCGACTTTTAGGGTCGATAAAGTGGACGCTAAAAGTGATCATTATGGTCGACTTTAAGTGGACGCTGATAGTTAATTTTTTTTTAAAATTTTTTTAGGACCATTAGGGTTTACTTTGTGGACGCTAATGGTTAACTATTAGCGTTCACTTTTGTTTGGACGCTGATAGTTAATTTTTTTTAAAATTTTTTTAGGAACATTAGGGTCTACTTTGTAGACGCTAATGGTTAATTATCAAAGTGGACGCTAATGGTTGACTATCAGTGCCGACTATGGCTTCTGTTTACATCACCTTTAGGATCAAAACATTTTGACTTTTAGGGTCGATAAAGTGGACGCTAAAAGTGATCATTAAGGAAATGAAAAAGTTTGTTGTAACTGGAGTATTGACAGCAAAATACTAGTAAAGGTATCATACAAGATGCCTTTTGAGGGTAGAGCGTACATTCATAGAGCAAATTATACAATAAAACCAGATCCATCGAGTGGAATAGTAATTCATACAATCTAGATTCTTGCAAAACATACAGAAGAAACTGTAGATCTGAATTGGATTAATCTTAATTCTCTCAAAATTCTTACACCTTGTGATTGATATGGGCAGGAAAAAACCTCAAGCAAAAAGGAGCATTAGTATGGGTAAGGGAGAGTATGGTCGCTGGAACTCCCCATAAAGAATCCCCACATATCAGCCCGGATGCTGCAGCAATTATACATTCATCTGCTCCTTGTTTGTTAATGCTCCGCCATCGCCATCGCCATATGAATACAATTAAACTCCCCACACACATGTCAATGGCAAAAAAGCCTCCCAGGTAAAATGGGATGGCAATGCACATTGCATTCGGTACAAATCTATACATCCCATATCTTGTTTCGTAATGTTCCAGCAGCTCTTTCAAAACATTTGTAGCGATAGCAATGCAGAAAAATAGGATAGCAAGATTAAGGCAGTTTTTGGGGAGTGCATGAATACCTTCGGCTCCAAGGACTGCAATTGCACGGTACAATAATCCGTCCGGTGCAGGATATGATCCTTCCGGATCACCTACAGAGTATGTTCTGTAGAAAATCCAAAAAATCAAGGGGGACATAATACATCCTGCGGCTGTACCCATAACCTGACTAACCAACATGGAGGAATGAGAAGTCAAAGTCAAATAAGCTGTCTTATAGTCCTGCATAAGATCAGCAGAATAGAATATGCTCATCATTGCTCCACAAGAAGCAAGACCCGCAATAACTCCCCCGTTGTGAAAGCCTATCCAAGAACTAAAAATGAGTATGGCAACCTTGCCATAATTTGAGGCAAGGGACAAATCTGTCAATCCACAGCCATACACATTGCAAAAAGCCAAAAGTGGACCAAGGATATAGGCAACCAATAGATGATGGCAATTCAATTGGGGGAAGATGAGGGGGAGTACATTAATGGATATGAATGCAAGGATACCATACCCAAGCAAACCTATCCAAATGGGAATCTGGTCTTTCAAGAATAACTCCCTCCGTCGATTTTCATCGTAATTGGCAACATAAGGGACCATAACCAAAGATGGTTCCTTTACGAGACTCCTTAAAGTTTTGATTAGCATAAAGATAAGGAGGAAAGCACCGTCACCCAGCATCATGGCAATAGAAATAAAAACCTAGCAAGATGAACAAGAGAAATAAAAATAAAATTATTATGTGCACCTTGAATAAAAAATCAAAAATAAAAAAAAAAGAAAAAAAAAAAGAAAAAAAAAGAAAAAAAAAGGAGCAGTACCCTATAGCCTTGAATGTCATGAAGATCACTTGCAGAGAGATTAGCTCTATACCAGTGACCCCTCTTGCCCTCAATTAGAGGCCACATGATTGCCCACGAGATGACGGCTCCAATAAGCAAAGATGCATTTATCTTGTGAGAGCAAATCATGCCAGCACCAATACTTGGCAAGGAGAAATCAAAGTAGAACCTGTGAGAGATCGAGTTAAGATTTCAGACAATGATCTTTCTAACTTACAAATTAAACCAAGTTAGGGGACTAACAACACAGCAAGTCTTTTTAAGTAATTGGAAAAGACTTTACGTCTCTGCATAGGCATGAAAACCAAAGGTAGGGAGGTTCGAAAGTCCTCTACAACCGTTGGCATTAGCAAAAAACCACTGGAAAAGGGCAAACGTAAAGCTACAGCAGGCGGTATAACCCATGTATTTAAATTGTCTCCTGTATTCATGAAAATGAATGCATTAGACGAGCAAGAATATTAATTAGATTAATTGGATTACATTAATACAATTTATGTGAATGCTTAGTACTTTGCCAGCTTGGCTCTTCTGGGTGTGTGGAAGTTGTTGATGATGGATGCAGTTGCAGTACCACTGGGGTAGGTTAAGTTGTGCTTTTAGATCATTATCTGCATATGTGAGAAGATTTAAGGCCAATTAAGTTGGAATCGAAAAATACAAAACACAATACAGATTAATTAAATATTAATTATCATAAGAACCATAACCTTTTTTAGCATCAAATTAAGGAATAAGCCAACGAAGCTCACGGCAAAGAGGAAACCAGTCATCCAGCCAAGAGAGAGGTGCTTGAAGTTGATTGGTGCGATTGCTTCATGTCCTTGGCTAGCTATTAAAGGAGTCATCGCTAGCAGATAGTTTGCAGTCCCACCTAATAATTACAAACAGATTAATATGATTAGTTTTCAAACTATCAAAAAGTTTTAATAATCCAAAAATCAAAGGATCAGTTCATAAAATTCCGTAAATATATATGTTCTAAAAGCTTTGGTTTTGTTTGCAAAATGTGTTGGGCGCAACCAATTCCAGAGTAAGCTCAAGTTACATCAGAGAGCCCAAGTTCTAAGAGGGTTTCTAAAATAGCCCACCACATTTTTCCTCAACTTACACCATTAGAACAATAACAAAAGATTGCATGCATGAAACGAAAAGCAGAAGAAAGAAAGAAGAAAGAACTTACTGTTAAATGCCACTCCGGAAGACGCAATAAGAAAGGTCTGGATTACTGTGTTCTCTTGCCTAGTGAAGGGCTGCTTCAACAGACCAAATCTGTCAAGCATGACAGTGTAGAACTTGACGATAATAAATACTAAAAACGCTGCTAAAACGTTTAAAGATGGTATGTACCCAGGACTTAAGCTAAGTTTGCACACAATAAAATTAAATAAAACGCTCAAAATGAAGCTTGTCACCATAGACCTTATGGTGATTTGTTTCTTCCACAGCAATACCTCCATGTCTTGAAACAACCTTTCCCCTGTCACTCCTTGATCATCAAACTCACCTACTTCTCTTGCCTGTCCATTATCAACATCAATGTGGCCTGTTTCTAGATCTCTGATTTGTTCAACTTCACCTATTTCTTCTCCCTCTCCATTATCAACATGACCTGTTTCTATGATTTCTTCAACTTCACCTAGTGCTTCATCTTCCCTTTCATCTTCTTCCTCAACGTTGCTCCATTCTGAGCGTGCACTACTATATTCACTTCTATCATCTTTTTCAATGTTGCTAATTTCTATTTCTTTGATACTCTCCATTTCTCTATGTGGTTTCTTTGTGTGTAGTTTCTGGAAGTGGTTTCTCTGTGTGGTTTTCAGGCAAGTATAAGAACACAGTGCGGGTGATTAAGTTCAATGGTAAATATTTGGACTCACTTGGATGAAGACCACTGAGGACCTGAAATACTGGTGTGGGTGGGGGACATGCATGTTTTTCACTTTTTCTGCTTGTAGGGCCCATAATGCCCTGCCATCGTAGATGTGGGTTTTTGCAGAATTCTTCTGTGATTGGCTGAAATTTTAATTCGCAGAGGAATTTGATTTCTTGGAATTTAATGATTAGTGAGTATGCGCAATCTAAAGAGGAGCTTAATTACTGTTGCATGGGATTTTTTTGGGAAAATGCTTGCTAGAGAATTCTCTTGGAACACAATGATTGACGGGTGCGTAAACACATGGCAAATATTGGAAGATGCCTATCATATGTTTAAATCAGATGCCAAAACATGATGTTGTTAGTGTTAGATGGGCAAATAGCTAGTTACGATATATGGGTGTGAAAAATGCGGTTTTGATGTTGCTAGAAGTTTATTTTATAAAATCTCAGAAAGAGATCGAGTTGCTTGTAATGCTTTGATGTTTGGCTATGTTCAAAATTAAATGATTATTGCTTGTAATGTTTTACGGGCAACAAGTACGTACGTATAAGATATCAAGTTAATTAACCTCATTCAGTCCCACTCTAGCTCTGTTCAAAATTGTTCATTTGCGTGCCGCCTCTATATTTCTGTCTTATGTAAACGCCAAAAAAGAAAAAGAAAAATGATATAGTAATTATAGAGCATTTACTATATATGTTTACAATATTGTTAATTTTTCACAAGATGCTATTTGATGAGAAATGAGGTAGGTGAAATCAATTACCAAAAATGATATTCAAACAAATCTGCAAAATTTCGAATTAGTTGAGATTTGAGAATTTGAGGTCTACATTGCTAGCTAGCTTCAAGCAAGCCCCAAGCTTAGAAAGAAAAAAAAAAGCCCCAAGTACTACATAACTCCTATGCCATCATCATCACTCTAATGAGTAAATATGATCATTTACAGTTACAAATAAACTTTGTACAGGCATGCCCCAGGCAATACAGACCCTTCAGAATGGAGAGAATTTTCCCCCTCAGGAGGATGTGCACAACTTTCCAATAGTCACTCCCTTTTTCATCTGGGCCATGCATGTGCCATGATTAATTATTCATGCAGGTCAAAAAATTCAAGCACTTTTTTTCTTTCTAAGCTAATTTAAGCACTTTCAACTTGGTCATACATTCATTGCCCAATGCCACCTTCTTCAGTAAGTTACACCGCAGGATAAATTAGCTTTTCAAAACAGTGCATTGCTCCCTTTTCCACTTAACGCATCTTGTTTATACACCAAAATACATTTTATTTAAAAAATTTATATTTTATTTGAAAAATATTTGCAATTGGGCGTAATATTTTCATAAAATCTTGTTTAAGTAGTTATAGTTACATTAAGTTACTACGTACGGGTGTTACTCGATCACTTCTATAAACAAAAGAGGAATATTGCTAGCTAGCTACGCTTAGAAACAAATTTTATAGAAATAAATTTTTACTACCTGATTGAAAATTAGATATATATAATTTTTAAGAAATCCAATCATATTGTGCCATATAATCAAGTTGTAGATTTGTTTTTTAAAGAAAATACCTAAGTATTAATTAATACCTATAAAATTCAAAACACATAATCTTTTAAGGTATAAATTAAGAATAAAGCTAACTTAATTTTATAAACCAATAAACCAAGTCTGAAACATCAAACAACCAATTCTCTCTATACATCTTTCATCTCACACCTCGCCAAAATTTGTCTTGTTCCTAAATTTTTCTGTTTCATCCTTATACACGCTGACACCCATATCAAAGAAAACATTTTTCTGTTTCATCCTTACACACGCTGACACCCATATCAAACAAGTTTTGTTTTCTTCTTTGTTCCAATTTGTAGCTAGTAGCAGGTTTCCCCATTCCCCCAGACTGAGTGGAAGAGAGAGAAATACAAACCCAAACAAGTTTTGTTTTCTTCTTCTTTGTTCCAATTTGTAGCTAGTAGCAGGTTTCCCCATTCCCCCAGACTGAGTGGAAGAGAGAGAAATACAAACCCAAATAGCTAGTAGCAGGTTTTGTCTGAATTTCTCTAAGCTGATTTCTATCTTTTTCCGTTTTATTGAAGGAGACAGAGTGAGATTATTGGCTGCACTTTGCCATGATCGTCTTTTTTTGTTAAAGCTTGTGTTTTTGGTTCCCACAAGCTGCACATCTTGTGAAAGAGCTGCTTTAATTTCTTTTTTTGTAACACTGGAGCATTTCGGATTTTGAAAGAGCAAATTTCTCATCACTGTTTTGTTTGGTTTTGTTTTTTGTCCTAATTGTCTTGTTGTAAGATTTTTCATCCCCTCCTTTGAACACGCCAATCACCTGACTTCCAATATATAAGCCACTCCTATTTTTTTCTGTTAAAATTTTGACAATTCCTACTAAAAGTGATTAGTTGCATTAATATTTTATTTTAAGTTCCAGATTATTGATGAACACAATTTCACTATTAATTATAAAATGCAAACATTTGTGCAAAATAATTATAATAATACTTAATTTAATAAAAATAAAAAATAAAAAATAAAAAATTGTGCACATTTAAGTTATTATCAACTGATTTGACCAAGAAATCTTCCACAAAAAATGCTTTGCCGATTAGACCTAATATTTTCAAGTTTGCTTCTCATTTGGATCCAGATTTGCTCTGCTGACTGCTGCCCTCTCAGCCAGGGGCTGATGAATCCATGCAATACCTCTTTTTGAGTTGTCCATTTGCTAGGATTATGTGGCATTATTCCCAATGACCGTTGGACACAGTTGCTTTCTCCTTACAGCCCTTTGTCTCTTGGATAAAAGCTTTAATTTGTTGCGGCCTAACTAATTGTTGTGTGTCGATTCCAGATTTCTAGCTTGGGACAGCCGAGTGGGTCCCTCCTCCTCCATGGGTACTTTTAAAATAAATTTTGATGTAGTCATTTGGCCAAATTTTGCAGTCGCTACTGCCACCCTCAGCAACCACTATGAATAAAAATAAGATGTTTTTACTTTTTTTTTTTTTTTTTAAGGTGTTCAACGTTTATTTGTCGAGCTCTTATTGGAAGGCACAAAGGTTTGATTTGTGCCAAGAACTTTATACAAGTTATTCTCGCTATATTAAGCTTTGCTTCAAGGTCCTTGAGTATTAATTAATTGCAGGTAATGCAAAATTTGAGAAATTTTAGGCAAGATACTTGGAGGAATTTTGGGCATTTTAAAATAAATTTCCCATATTATTTCATTAATTCGCTGCTATTTTTAAATAAACACTTACAATAAGATAAGATAAATAATATCCAACTAAAGATAAACATAAGAATAAAACTAATTGAAAAACCTAATTGATAACTATTAATCTTTATTAAATAAAATCGTTCTTTAACACAAATTTTAATAAATAATTTAACATAATTTCTAATTTAACATAAATTCTAATCTAACATAATTTCTAATTTCTATTAATCGTTGTAAACCTAATAGTAATTTTAACCCTTTCTAACTTTTCTTAGTAGTAGTAATCCTGACAATCCGACGGTCCTGAGTTTTGTCAACCTCAACCAGATATTTCGACTCATCATCCTCACCTCGTATCTCCATTTTCTTATGTGTTTGGGCTTTCTCATTTCCATCTCCCTTGGCACACATGATCTCCAATTTCTTCTGTGCTTGAGCATTCTCATTTGCATCTTTCTCAGCACGCATAATCTCCAATTTCTTTTGTGCTTTGACTCTCATTAGTGTATCTAGTTCAATATCCACAATAAGAGTCTGGACTATCTCAAACCCATATGCTAACATGGCCTGTGCATATAAAATTCAAAGATTTTTTTTTTTAAAAAAAAAAAAAAAGAAAAAAAAGATTTAGTATGTCCAAATAACTCTTTGGAGGGATGCGTACAAGATAAAAAATAAGGGACATACCATCAAAAACATAGGATTCGATTAGTCTTTCGATGTTGCTGAGTTGGTAGAAAGCATTTGTAGCCTTTTTTGCTATAACCCGGTATTTAGAAAGTAAATTTTATAAAAAAAAGTTTAGAGAAGTGCATTGTAATGTGATACGATGTGCGGCTCCTTCTTGACTCCTGTGGTGTTTTCAAAATTAATTGGGATGCGGCTTTTGTTTAGTCAAGAAAACCGATGGGCGTGGGCATTATTGTTTGAGAGCATGAGAGAAGGGTTCTAACAACAATGTGTTCTAAAAAATTTATCATTGATCCATTGTGACGAAGGCTTATGCAGCATGGAAGGTTATGATTTTAGGTAAAGAGCTGGCCTTTGCAATGTCATTTTGGAAAGTGATGCTCTCGAGATTATATGTCCATTAATCATGGAATAGGTATGGGAATTTGATAGACGATTCAAAGTTTATTATTATTATTATTATTAATTTTTTGTAAGCACATCCATTCAATCAAAAGAGATTATAACAGATAAATAAATACAAGCTAATTTGAAAAATCCAGTCCAAACATACCCCTAACACTTCAATGAACTTGTAGGAGACCAGAAAAGTGAAAGGCACTAGCGAATGTAGCCGATTAAAGCCGAGACGCTCCAAGATGGATAAAACCCATAAAAACTTAAATCTTAACAAGTTTCGAAAGAAATTGTGAAGATTTATTAGGAAACAAATAGTGGAAAAAGGGTTTCCTTCGCATACATAAAGTTTGAGGGCCAATCAGTTCAGGTTATTTTTAAAAACTCAATCTAGACAGACCACTAACACTTCAATGAACTAGAAAGAGACCCAACATGCGAAAAAAATATATCTTACATAGATACAAAGTCAAAAGCCCAACAGGTTCGGGTTAAATAGATAGCTACACAACATAACATAATGGAAATACATGACAAAAAGTAGGGAAAAAAAAAAATTAAGTTCATAAAACAGTAACACTAGAAGCAAAGGTGGAGGCAGAGGCGTGGAAGAGCTCGTGGCGGCACATGAGAGACATGCGCCGATGCAGGTGGTCAGTTGGGAAACGCCAAAAGAGAAGTGCTAGGGAGCCAAACAAATGAATCCAGAAAAATTTTCAAACTGGCGTAGCAAGAGTTTTTAAATTAAAAAGAATACAATTCTCTCTCCCTTGTCTGCCACTCATGGTCTGCCACGTCAGTTTGAAAATTTTTCTGTGTTCATTTATTTGACTCTCTAGCACTTCCCACGCCAAAAAAGGTCGGCGCCAGTGTGGAAGGGTGAAGGGACGCCACACACGTTGCCTAAGGCACACCACGCGTCGGCACATGTCAATTTTGGATAGACATGTGCATCTCTCTCCCTCTCACTTTGCATCTCTTTCTCTCTCAATCTCAGCATCTCTCACTCCCAGCCATGCGTGCGTGTGAAGAGAAAGTGGAAGGAGATGAGGAAGAAGAAAAGAAAAAAACACAAAAAGGGGAAGAGCGTACGTGAGAAATAACCAAATGAGCGAAAATTTATGCTTCATTTTGTTTTGAGAGAGAGAGAGAGAGAGAGTGGTCACTCTCCGCCACCCATCTTCAGTGGAACAGTGGAAGAAGCATATTAGGACTTTTTTTCTATAGAAACGTCATGTGCAACATAGTAGGAGAGAAGCAAATATGGTGGCCCATTTGTGGCAAAAGAGACTTTCCAACAGAGGTGGCCCATCTTGTAGCAAAAGAGGCTTTTTTTTCCCTAAACCCGCCCACCCCCCCCCCCCCCCTAATCTTTTGAAATTGCCTAAACTATATGAATTGGGGCTGTTGCCCAGCCCATAAAATTCTTCGGTCCCTACCCCTTTCTCCTACCCATTAATAATGGAAAAAATTTGGCCCCTACCCGTGAGCCAAGCTTAAAGCTTAAACTAGACAGCCTTTGCTTCACAGCATTAAAAGTTGGAATAAATGGGTATGGACCTTTATGCACTGCTTCTCGCATCCTGCCTTTGTTCGTTGGATTTTCCTGGGTTTTAATTGTCCATATTTTGACTCTTTGGCCCGGTTATTTGGTCTTTTGTTGGTTATTTGTTGACCCATATCTATCTTCGGACAGTTATTTGCCCAATTTATTTGGCATTTGTCGTATTATTTAAAATATAGGCCAATTTCAGCCCGTAGTTAGCTTTCATTTTTTGCATATAGTGGCCTATTTTTGTTCAACCTTTGTGGTAAAACATATTTGAATTATCCTAAAATTAGGGATTTGATAAGGATTGTATTATCTTTAATGATAAATTGTGACTTCATAATATTGCATGTGATTTATAAAAAACTTAGTTCATCATATAATGACGTGTATGTCATGTGCATTTATACTCACTAAGTCGTCGAACTTACTATTGTATTTTTTTCTCATATATATGTACCTATGTTGCTATAAATAGTTTAACATAAGATGGAACCCGAAAGGCATCCAATTATTGTGAAGGACTTGATCCATATCATTTTTGAGCACCTAAATCCCATGTGCATGGCTCAAGTTTATGTGGGATCCTGATGGCCCCACCCGTCAGGATATAATTGAAATCATTTTTATTGTGTACCTTATTAAGTGTAGACTTTAATTATGTTTCAGAACAATAGAATGTGATATGTATCATATTTTGATGAGTAGTTTGTGACCTCGACATTTGAAAGTTTATCTACGTTATAATGCTTTAAGTTTTTACTTGGGTTATGTATGATTGTGAATTTAAATTATAGCTATCTATGTCCTTTAATAAAAGTCTTTTGTTGCGTAGTCTCTTTGGAGAGGATGAAATCTTTGAATTTTGTTTTTCGTGGAATTTGTTTATTGCTTTGCTACATTCCACAATTCTCTTTTCCTTTTCCTTTTCCTTTCCCTTTTTTTTTTTTTTTACCAATTTATCAAGTACAAAATGATATTTTGTTGCATTAAGACATTATTTAAGCTCAAGATTAGTAATTGAACAATATTCAACAATTAAATATAAAATAGAAGAATTGATACAAAGTAAGGCATGATAATACTTAATATTAATAAGAGAAATGCACACTTTTAACCTATTATCAACCGTTCGTAAACACGAATCTAAGCTCGATTATTAAATGATAAATATAAACTCGGATCAACTTTCATAAACAAGCTTGTATAAGACTCGACTCGTGTGTGTATATATATATATATATATATATATATATATATCATAAGTCTAATCAAGTACAAATTATAGTCACATAAGTATACAAATTCATACTTATGCAATGATTAAGTAACTAAGTACCTAGATTATGAATTGTTGATTCATAATTCATAAAATATTTTACAACTAATTTTAAGATATTGTTCAATTAATGAACTTGAGCTTAAATGATGTATTAATGCGAGAAATTAGCTTAGGTAGGAATTAGCAGTAAAATTTTTAGCAAGTAAAAATAATGAGATACGTGTGTGGATGTTTAAATTGGATAGGCAATGAAATCAACGTGGGACCAAACTGAACTTGCAAGCAAAGTCAAAGAATTAAATTGCAAGAAAACAAAACAAGAAGAGATCAATCCTGATCCTTGTGGGGTGAAGTAAATCAGTGCCAGCTTCAAGAAGATATAGAAGGACTGCAAATCAAGGGTCAACAAAAACAAGACAAATGTTTTGCAAGAAAAAAAGCATACATCTTGCAGAAAACAGAGGGCCAAGCTGGGCAGCTGCTCTTTTGAAGGATCAAAACAAACAAGAAGAGAAGAAGCAACAAAACCAATGGACAATCACGAAGAAGAACCGGTTTTTAAAGGAAAGAACCAAAGCTAAAATGAAAAGAAAAAGGAGAAACTTTAAAGGGACTCTCGAAATACATGCGATTTAACAAGATTTTTAAAATTTTAAAATCTCTTAATTTTAATTGAAAGAGTTTATTATTTCATAGAAGATTGGTGCCTTGTGCTTCCAATTTGTTTATTATTCCACATATATATTTTTCTCTCTTAGAAAGAGTTGTATTTCTCGCCTGATTGCAACTGCAGGCCGAAGCTGGGGCATCACGTGATGCTGCAAAACAATCAAACAAATTAATATTGGTTTCTTTTGTTTTTACTTTGGCTCTGGTCTTGTTTCTTCTTTGGCGTCACCTGCACACTAGCGCTTTGAAAGAGCAACAATATATTGGCTTCCCTTTTTGGCTGAAACTTTATCCACCCGTGATGTCCCCACCTTCAGCTCTTATCAACTCTTTGTTTCTCTTTTTAGCCCACACATTTGCTGCCCAAGAGAAAGGAAAGGTGCTTTCCTTCTTTTTCTTCTTCTTCATAATTATCTCCTGCATAAAGACACAAGTGCAGCTCCCATCCTTTTGTTTTCTCTGCAAGCGTGGGTTCACGTTTCTTGCCTTTCTTTCTGTTTTTGTAACACCCATCCACTGCCCAAAAGAAAGGAAAAGTATTCCTTTCCTTCTTTGCTGTGTTGCTTCTTGTTTGTTTTGATCCTCTCAGTAACTGCCACATCTGATTTTCTACACAAAGATTGGTCTCCTCCGTTCTATTTTCAAGAACCCATAATATATGACAATGTGATAAATCCTCTTAAAAAGACCAATGATGTTGGCCCCACATAGCTAATAATACAAAAGAGCAGCTCCGTAAGAGAGAGATAAGGTTGCAGAGAAAAGTCTGATGGTAAAAGAGAGTGTGGAAGGCTATAATTGACCAATCAGTATTTTGGCTCAAAAATGTGATGGGAATGAGCGGTTTTGGGAACATAGTAATTACCAATCTCCTTGTTAAAAGTAAAGTAGTTTCGACAACTTATGGTTAAATTATTAATGAGAAATTCAAATTATGGCCTTGTATTTCATGATTTATTGTCAATACATCTTATGTTTTGTCTCATTATAAGTGAGCATGCGTTATTGTAGTAATGATTGCATCTAAACTTAACCATACATATATACTTTTGTTTGTTATTGATGATTGGACTAGCTAGCTTCACAATACACTGAAAATGAGGTGCTATATAATATTCCAGAAAGATTTCTACGGGCTAATGCGCCATAAACAAATAAGTATGAGAAGTTCTAGAAAATCTCAATTTTTAACTTAAAAGGAACATAAATTGCTAACCAATAGGAAAATGGTCTATTACCGGCCTAAAATATCCTAAACCACTTACTATTACCGGCCTATGTACGTACAAATAAATTGCAAAGCATCAATGGCCACCAATCAAAAAGCCATCAACCTTGTGATTTAGAGGCAGGCAAGAACTTCATGCAAATAGGAGCTTTAACGCCGGCAAGAGAGAGAATAGCAGCTGGAATTCCCCACAAAGAATCACCACAAATGAGGCCAGATGCCACAGCAGGTGCAAAGTCATTGGCATTTTGCTTGTTCTTCTTCTGCCACAAGAAGAGAATCAAGCTCCCAACACACATGTCAATAGTAAAGTATCCGCCGAGATAGAATGGGATGGCCATGCACATTGGGCTCGGAACAAACCTATATATCCTATACTTTGTTTCATAACACTTCAACAGCTCGCTGAGTATATTTAGGGCAATAGCAGCGCAGAAAAATATGACAGCAAGTTTGACACAATTTTTGGGAAGGGAATTGATACCCTCAACTCCAAGAAGGGCAATCCCGCGGTATAATAACCCGTAAGGTGCAGGATAGGATCCATCTGGGTCGCCAACAGAGTATGCTTTGTAGAAAAACCAGAAGATCAAAGGCGACATGAGACAACCCATGGCTGTACCAAAAACTTGGCTAAAGAACATGGAGCGAGGAGATGCCAAAGTCAGATATCCAGTCTTGAAGTCTTGCATGAGATCAGAAGCTGTAGAAACAATGCTCATCATTACACCACAAGAGGCAAGGCCAGCAATAACTCCCCCATTTTCAAGGCCAACCCAAGAACTAAAGATTATGATAGCAACTTTGCCATAGTTGGAGGCAAGAGACCAATCGGTAAGACCGCACCCATAAGCATTGCAGAAAGCCAAAACGGGCGCAATGGCATAAGCAACCAATATATGGTACCATTTCAATTGGTGGAAGATGAAGGGGACTACAACAATGGATATGGCTGCTAGGATACCATATCCAAGCAAAGCTATCCAAACGGGAATCTGGTCTGACAAGAAAAATTCCGTCCGTCGTTTCTCATCGTAGTTTTCAATCTCATCAGAGTCTGACTGATCAACAATAATAGAAGATGATGATTGATTCTTCTTAGATTTAAGTGTCGCAAGACTGCTTGCAGTTTTAATCAGCATATAGACAACATGGAAAAGGCCGTCACCAAGCATCATGGCAATAGCAATAAAAACCTATTAGGATGAACAAGAGGGAGAAATGTCAAATTATAACATAAGAGTATTGTAATCAAATTAAATTATTTGTTTCATTGGCCATTTTTTTTTTTTTTTATGGTTTTGAAAAAAAACATTAATAGTGTAAGGAGGAGCAATACCCTATATCCTTGAATGCCGTGGAGACTGCTTGATTTTAGTTCAGCACTATACCAGTCACCTTTTGTGTGCTCAATCAATGGCCACATAATTCCCCACGAGATTACGGCTCCAATAAGCAAAGATATGTTTACCATGTAAGGGCAAATCATTCCAACACCAACATATGTGGAGGAGAAATCAAAGTAGAACCTGAGAGAGAGAGAGAGAGAGAGTTAATATTTCAGATAATGATGTTTCTAGCTTATAAATTAAACGAAGTCGTTTTATTTGACATAAAGAGTTGACCTATGTTGATATGCTTGGAGCCCCAAGGTAGGGAAGCTTGAAAACCCACAATCATCGCCAGCAGCGTAAAACCACTGGAAAAAAGCAAACAGAAAGCTAAAGCAGAAGCTTTTAAAGAGCACAGCAACTTGTTTCCTGTGTATTCATGAACATGATGATCAATGCATTAGATGATTATGTTAATACAAATTAAAGATTATTATAATAATGCAAATATTAAATATGTGAATGCTCACTTTGCCAGCTTCGCTCCTTTGGGGGTGTGAAAACTGTTGATGAGGTATGCAGTTGCAGTCCCACTGGGGTAGGTTAACTTGTACTTTAAGATCATCATCTGCGGGACATTCATTTTGAAAAATTAGGGTGTAACAGGGCAAAATTAGAATACAGATTAATTACATATTATCTCAAGAACAACTTAGCTATTATAAGCATCTCCAACAGATTGTCTAAAACATCAAAATCGTTATATTTTAGTCATAGGGGTGTCCAGGTGATGAACGGTTTTTTAACTTTTGTTATCTGTTCATGGGCGGATTAATTCACTCATTTTGAACGAGCGGACAACTACTAAAATCTGCCCTTCGCAAGGTGTAATATAATGCACTTTACAACCTTAATTTTAGTTAATGAGACCAAAAATTTTACTCCAACAAAATTCTCTTCAGAATTTTTAAAACTAAGGTAATGTTACGTACCATTATTTTTTATATTTAGATAAGCATGCACTATATAATTCTCTTTTCTTTTGTATTCATTTAGAAAATTTGTTGAAGTGTATTAAAAAAGTAAATAATAGTAATAAAAAAAATATATTACTTTTTGAATAGCTAAAACAATGCTTTTTTTTTTTTTTCTAACCTTTCTTAGGGGCACAATAGAGAATAAGCCAACGAAGCTCACGACAAAGAGGAATCCAATCATCCAACCAAGAGAGAGTGGCTTCACGTTGATTGGTGTGTTGATTCCATCTCCTTGACCAGCTACTATAGGGCTCATCCCCAGCAGATAGCTTGCAGTGCCACCTAATAATATGTCAAATATATATTATCAAACAAACCCTTAGCTTCAAAAGATCAGAAGTTCAAGGAAGTACATCATTGCATCCATATACAACTTCATTTAGCATCCTTTAGATTGATTGCTTAAGAATTAAAAATTGATCTAGCTAGGTTTAATTTCAATAATAGTTAGAAATAAAATTTTAAATTGGAGATAGCCTAGATAATCCAAAACCAACGGGTACTCAACGGTCAAGTACATGCTATCACAATCAATACTAATATTTTTCGAAATTAAATTCACAACAATAAATCTATAGGTCAAAGTAATAAATTATGTTCATCTAAATGATAAAATTTGCTTAGAACAAACAAAGAAGGAATGACTACGTCAATCCCTTACTTTAATAATGAATTGTTAGAATCCTAAGAGTGTCTCTCATATTGCTTAAGCCGAAATTCTTGGGCACGCACTTGTTTCTATTTTTAAAAGTGAGTTTTATCTAAAATTTATATTATTTGGTATTAGAGTCAACTACTATATTAGATATGAGATTAGATGCAGCTTGTCGAGTATGAGATTAAATTGGTTACAATTTTATGGTCGAATCAGGCTAGATTAAAATGTCTTGATTCTATGTATAGATATAATGTTAAGACGTTAAATACTAATAAGTGAGTGGTACTATCGGGTGATACGTAATATGGTATGAGTTAGAAGAGGTGACTTGCATTTCCTCTTCAACCTTATCGTGGGCCCCAAACAATTATGATTATTTTTACACCCATACTTTTTGACTTAAGTTTCTCTCTCTCACGCGTCCATTTTGTCTCTCCATTCATTAAACTTCTTCTTGAAGTTTTGACAAAAAGGCTTTGTTGTCTCCTATTTAAGCCATTCGGTCATTAAGGAAAAAGAGAGAGAGACTTGTGTTGCATAAGGAAGAAGAGATACACCATTTTTATTCAGTTTGATCTCACATTTAGAATGCTGAAAAGCTTAGAGAATTTTAGAGAATATTTTCTCTTTTGTATTTAATTCTCTTTTGAGTAAGATTTGGATGTATTAGGGCTTTTGGGTTTAAGTGGTTTTATTCGTACTACTCTTTGTACTCCACTATTTTGTTAGTAAATTTCTACTCCACTCTTTTGTTAGTGAATTTCTCCTGGATCATCTCCGCCAGTGGATGTAGGCTTGTTAAGCCGAACTACTTAAATCTTAGTGTCTTGTGTGGTTGTGTACTTTTCTACATCTTGGAATTTGCATTTGTCACAAATGTATGATCCTAACGTTTCAAATGACGAACCAAGTGGGTCAAGTGCAATATATATCTCTACATGATCTTTGTATCATAATTTTATACAAGGCCGTTTGTCAATCTTAAAAATTGATTCTCATATCAAAAGATACTTAAATAAATGACTATCTCTCTTATCATCCCTTACAAAAAAAAAGGTGCCATCAAATATCAAATTCCGAGATGCAACTGAGAAAATAATCAACGTTACCTTAACCAAAATTGTCCTACCACACCACACCAACTAAGAACTTTTTCAACCATATTTTTCCAATTAGGGCTGGATTATCAAAAGCACCAAATATATATATATAACAAACATCAAACGAAAAGAAAAAGAACGAAAATATAAAAAAAAAAACATTGAAGAACATACTGCTAAATGCGACGCCGGAGGACGCGACAACACATGTTTGGATTACAGTGTTCTCTTGCCGAGTGAACGGCTGCTTCAAGAGCCCACACCTCTCAAGCAACGTCGTATATCCCTTTACAACCGCAAATCCCAACAATCCGGCCGCAACGTTAAGAGACGGAATCACCCCGGTGGTTAGATTAAGCTTGCACACAATGAAGTTGAATATAATACTCAAAACAAAGCTCGTCACCATAGATCTTATTGTTATCTGCTTCGTCCATGGCGGCACCGCCGTATCTTTAAACACCCTCTCCACCATAATCTTTTGATTACCACCGCCATCATCTCTATTCTTTGTAATTCCTTCATCATCAAACTCGATTCTTTCTCTCTCTCCGCTAGAGTTTCTAGCCATCTATTGGTCTCTCTGGTTTCCAGAGTACTGAATTGCAAAGAAGGCTAATACGAATAAATAGTTCGATCAGACACTGAATTTATAGGGGAATCGTAATGATGAGAAAGTATAGGGTTTACAGTTACATGCTGTCACGTAAAATGGGGGAGTGAACCAACCAACGTTGTCAATAATGATTCTCAAGAGAATCCCAATTGAGAATCTTAATAAAGTCAAATGGTCCCACAATCGCTGGTTGACAGTTGCACTAATCAAAGACGGGTAGTGATATACTGCGCGCCCGGCGTGCTTCAACAGTAATGTACGCCGGGCAAATTTTTTTTTTTTTTTAAGAAAATTAAAATAATAATAAAAAAAAAATTTTACCCGGCGTGCATCACTGTTGATGCACGCCGGGCGTGCAGTATATCACTACCCAAGGCGAAAGACTACAAATTTGACTTAAATACAGTAAAAAAAAAAAATATTTACAAGAGATTTGTAGATTGTTTAATGGTTTACATTTACTGTCAAGTTTTTTACGAAAAAGAAAGAGAGTAAAACTAAATCTAAATCATTGCAAAAATTACAAGAAATTCACACCTAAATCAAATCCATGCCGAGCAAGAATTACAATTGTTATAGGAATATATAATATGAATGAGTAATGTTAATTATAGGTAGGACTCTTATTTTTCAAATGTGATGTAATTTTTAAAATCACAATTAAATAAAAATTTAATAATTATCCATTTCAAATTTAATTACTATTTTAAAAATCATGTTACCCTTAGAAAACAAAAAGAGGGTAAAAGTCATAAATACCCCCACTTGATAGGTATTGAAGGTGACAAGAAATTAGGTGACAATCACACCAAAAAGGAAAAATAATAATAATGTCTCCAGGAGGTAGCTCAATCGGCTGGGACCACACCTAATGAAGCATAGGTCACTAGTTCGAATCTCTCTCTTCCCTCTTGTGCGGACATGTCAAAATAATAATAATAATAATAATAATAATAATGATCATAGGTACAACCAATAACCATGGGTGGAGTAAACTCTATCGTATTTGTGGTTTATTTAGGAATTTTTCTTCTCAGGTGATCTTGGATAAAGTACCCATAAAAGTAGACTTGATAAGTCTCCTAAAAGTGCCTCATTCATTTCAATCCAATTTTTGTAAGAAAAAGTTGTGGGCATATATCGACATCCAACATCTAACACACTTTTAAATGCATATTCTTTAACGTGATAGTAAAAATCACCATTGAATTTTAGTTACATTATTGAATTTAGTCACCATGGATGAGTAATGCTAGGCAGCCTACCAAGGTCCTACCAGCGTCCAACTCCTTTTAATTTTTTTTTTTTAATAGGGAGTTGGACGCTGGTAGGCCAAACAGTATTACTCTTTCTAGATCTAATAAGTTTACCCAATACTAATATAACATGATTTAAACAACCATGTCAGATGTCTCCTAGTTCAATCAAAACTAAACTTTACAATTGCTCAAGTTAATTAGAATTAGGCTTCATCACCAACATTCTTCCACTTGAAGATTGGTTTCTCGGTTATTTTCACTTCATAGTAAGTCATATCATAGCTGATAAAATTGACCACACAAATTTATAGGTAGATTCCCATAGAGTTATGGTTTTTTTCTTACTATGATATAATGCGAGTATGTGAGTTAGCTTAAAGAATAATCATATAATTGTAAATAAGCACCATTTTGAAAATAGCCTTGACAATGCTAGATCAGGTTGTATCCACTTTGTTGTAATAAGGGTTCAAGCGTGAAGAATAAATTATTGAAATTTTACATGTGATAAAATCTCATATCAAATAATAAAAACAAAAATGAAAACTGAATATAATATTATTAAATTTAAATTTATAGGTTTAAGCTTTTGGATGAGAGTGAGAGAGAGGCAGGTTGGACATCAATGAGAAAGACAAATAAATGGACACAGATGATATGCTTTATTTTATATATATCTCCCACTAGAGAAATAGAGAGAACTCCTGGTATTGCAAGTCCACATTCTTAAAAAATCAATTGATAAAATTTCCATAATTTTTATATTTCATAAAAGATAAATTCATTTCATTTTCGAATGTCTGATAGGAAGAAATTAAAGAGATGCGTATTGTTGGGGATAAAATCCTCCCTGGCTCACACTCGAATACGACTGTATCATTAAAGATTTTCCTAGAAAAGAGGGATATCATTAAAGACTTTTTTTTTTTTTAGGTGGGGTGAGTGGGGATTTTAATTTTTAAAGAAGATAGAGCAGAGTAGAGGGGGTCCTAGAGCAAAATTGAATGAAGGTAAAATTTAAATTTACCCCAAAATTTAATAGATAATTTATTAAGCAGGGTGTTTGGAAGGGAAACGTCATTATAGGTCCAACAATAGAACCTTTCTATTTGTCTATTAATTGAGTTGAGGATGAAAAAGAATAGACGAGAACAAGCATTTTTCAAAACCCTAAAATACCCCTCAAAACCCTTTTTCTCCATGTTTACCCAATGCTAATCCAACATGGTTTAGAACTTTAAACGCCATGTCACCTAGTGCAACTAGGACTAAGCTTCCCCATCGCCAAAGTCAATTAGAAATAGGATTCATCACCAACATTCTCCCACTTGGAACATTGGTTTCTCCAGCATAGAGGTAAAGGCACCATGAAACAGCTGTGCAAACGTGACTAATGGATTAGGTAAAATCAAGCCCAAAGAGAAGTCCTACACTACAAAGTTCTCTGATGGAACAAGCTTTGTTATTATATTTGCAACATCGTAAGTGATGGAAGCCAACATCAATGATCAAACACTAACCAAAATATATATAAATACATAAATATAACATTGCTAGGTCAATTTTTATATTTCACGAAAGGTAAATTCATTTTCACTTTGTAATGCCGCAGAAGAAAAGAGATGCTATCAAACTTGTCTCACGTGATTCATGTCCTCAAAAACTGCAACTACAGTTGATATAAAATCGAAATAAATGCGCATTGAATGAAGAAAATATGCTGGCAATGTACTAATCTTTCGAGAACAAAACAAAAACGTGGAGGTTTGTTGGATTGAACCTCCTTAACCATGTAATAGGAAAAATAATGTTAAGGTACAACTTTTACCCCTTTATCTGTGTTTTTCTGCAAAAACGACTCTTACAACAGAATCCATACTCTAAAAGGAAAGGGTATTACAATAACATTAATCCTATCCTCAACAGAAACATCAAACTACTGATTAAAAAAAAAAAAAAAAAACCACACAAAACCAACCTCTAGCAAATAATATGAGAAATACAAGAGCATTGCCTTCAAAGCCAGTTATTTAATAAAAGGCCAACACCCCCACACCATTCAGCCCTTCATCCTTGTTCAATCTGGAAGCCTTCTTTTCCCTGCAAACACAATATACATGCCCGGTGATCATTTGAAATTGAACATAATTGAAAGTGATGCTGTTGCCTACAGGATAAAGGCAAAAAGGGAGATGCATACACAAGTGATGCCTCAAAAAGGACATTAATCAATGGAATCATGTAATCACGGTGACATGAGCTGGGAATACTCGGGTTTGTAATCTGTCATGTCTCATCTGTTCTAGAAATGGTAACCGTACCACTATGACGAAAGCCTTCCAAATAAGATCCCACTGAAAATAATTGCACCGAACCACTTGTTGGACACAAATCTGAAAGCAAGAAAAGAAGATTTTATAAAGAAACGTGTGTTGCTAATTATAAAAGCATAATTACCAACAAAAAAAGAAGTTAATAATAAAAGTTCAAGAGAGAATAAAATAATGTGATCTCAAAGACATATCCAAAAGGAGGCTTCTAGAGGAAATACGGAATGGATTTATGCATCACATGAGTGCAGAATTCACACAATAAACCTATGTTATACTCACACCCTAAGAAATACAATAAAATAAAATAAAATTGCGCACTTTCGATTGCAATCAGCACGGGATGATAGATCAGCTGTCCGTATCTGCCAAGCTAATTGTCCAGATGCAGCTGCCAGAAATGCATAATATGGCGACCCTGCTCCATGTTTTATTTGCTTCTCAGAAACAGATTACTATAAGCCAATTACAGTTGACAGAAAGTCGCTAACATAGGGACTAGAATAAATACCGAGCCCAGCATTAAATCCACTGAGGGCAAGACTACTAATGCATGCAATTCCAAACCCAGTAATCCACTGCTTAGTCGAATCTCCAAATCTCAAAGCTGTAGATTTAACACCCACCTTCAAATCATCTTCTTTATCCTGGATGCATGTTAACAACATTATTTATTAGGAAGCAAGGAAACCAGAAACCCTTGAAATCAAAATGAAAAGTCTCTTAGCAAGAAAGCAACAACAGATTTGAGTTCCTTCTTACAGATAAATAAATAAATTAGAGTTTCAGCTATATAATAATCTGAAATTCGGATTTGCTGAATGCTACATGAAAACTAAATAATTAGAGGTCTGGTGCAGAGTTGCTAACTATTATCTAAACATATCCCTTTTATTTTTTTATTTTTTTTATAAATAAGTAATTCATTGAAAAGAGCAAAGGAGCTCAACCCTAGTACACAGGATGTATACAAAGAAAGGCCCCACTAAAGGCAAAAAGAGGAACATAAAGACAAAAATTGAGACATGGTTGAATCTAAACATATCTTCCGGAAAAAGAATTGAAAAACATCTAATAACTGACAAAAACCATTAGAAAAAAGTCATACGAGGAAAACGCGTGGTAAAAGGTTCTCACATGTCCATTTGGTTAAATGAAATCAGAGAGCACAAGGCAAAAAGAAATTCAATTATAGCCACCAAGAGAGATAAATTGTACCTGATGTGCATATATCGTATCATACACAAGAGTCCAAAATACTCCAGAAATGTACAATGGAAACACTATAGCTGGATCCAGACTTCCTTTAACTGCAGCCCACCCTAATAAAGCACCCCAGTTAAAGGTCAGACCTAGATAGGCTTGAGGCTGTGGTGACATAGTTGCATTTAATCAGTGAAACTTCATGAAACTGCTCATCTAAGGAAAAAACATAAACGAAATTTTACTTGCATATCTTAGCAGAAATGGACAGTAAACATCATTACCCAAAATGTCAACCTCTTCATCAGTGGATAGGAGAAGACTAGCAACAAGGATGAAGCCCCCAAAATACGGCTGGTAGGAATAGATAAGCCACATTAATTTGAAAGAAACACACACTTAATACACTAAAGGTAAATGCTGATTTGACCAAAATTGCAAACTGAAAGAGAGGAATAATAAGAAAACTCATAGATTACACAACAAAATCGCGATAATTGAAAACCATCTATTGCAATATTGTTTAACTAGCCGAAAAGAATAAATCAAAAGTAGAATTAGGACCTTCAACAAACCTGAAATCATTCTAATTTTATATTCTTGTTATAGGTCATATCGGTTAAGCAAGCTGATAAACATATCATTAGCTTCACCTAGTCCCAGAAAAGTGGCATACCAGGAGAATGTCCTTATATAAAGGAAAATTGTCATTGCCTAGTATTGGTTTGCATTCACAATGTACTACACTAAGCTTTGCATCAAGGTCCTTGAGGGCTCAAGAGTATTGCAGATATTTCAAACAGCAGTTTAACATAAAGTGGATCTCTTTTCCTGTCTGTGTGACACCCTTTTTCAGGTGAATTTAATGCAAATCTACAAGAAATCATTTAGCAACATGTGATGCATAACATAAAAACATGTATAAAACTCAATATATGATGTGATAGAGATAAATCTGAGCCATCTTTTACTCTCTCCCCTTCACCAAAATAGCCCCCTAAAAAGGTTTGTCCGAATCTTAGCTGCATTGGGCTTCAATTTAATATAAGCATGTGCATAGGCACACTAACATGATAAGGTGTAAGTGCACAAACAACAACAACTCCCAATAAAGCAAAGAAGGCATCTCATGGCCTCATTGCTATCATATATACAATTTTGAATTGAAGGCCAATCCTTAAAGTCTCACTAACAGCTGCTTTTAAAGCAGAAGCTAATTGGAATTCCAGAATTTGGGGAATCATAAGAAACACATATTCAGCATAAGGACTGATATAAAGTGCCTTGCATCTCATACAAACAAATGTCTCTAAATTATTTGCAGCACTTTCTACCTTCTTTAAATATCAGAGGTAGAAGGTTTCTGCATAAAAGAAATATGAAAAGTTGAAATATTTGTGGAAGAGTTACAAGGAAGATAACAATACATAAATTCCTCCAATGATCCAAGCTCCGGTGGTAATATAATATACTGAAACGTGATTGATAGCCGCTATCAGGTTGTAACATTATCATAGTTCCCCGTGACCAAATACATCAGAGTAGCTTCATATCATATTATATCGTGTGATGTATCTTTAAACGTTAGAGCAAACCCAAACTACATCTTTGTATATGTAGGATTATGCCAGTAGTGAATTCCTATCTCCCATATGGCACTAAACACTCAAAAGGCTCACGTGGCCACAAAATCACATTACAAATTTGGAATAGAAATTTGACATCAGGGATCAAATTGAAAAAGAATATGTACATACAAGCAAGCATAAAAGTTCACATGGAGGGTTGTATATGCTTGGTAAAGTTGAACCTTGTTTGAACTTTCTAACTTGACAAAATGTTCATCAAGTTGAACCTTGTTTAAACTTTGTAACTTGACAAATGTTGATCGCTTTGACAATGACTTTATGTCGATGGGGAATAAGATGCAAGACTGCATCACTTGCAGCAGTAGTTTTATGCATAATAATAACTTAACTATCCTGTGAATCGTAGTTCTACAGAAATAAATCTAAAAGCTTCAAATACAAATCAATTCTTAATTAGGAACTTTAGTTGAAATGAAGAAAAAAATCCCACTAATTGTTTTCATGGGATCATGCTTTCTCAACTCTAGTTCCAAAACGTTGCAAACCTTGTTGATTTGTTAGAGCAACTCAACGAGGGCAGATGAAAATAATACTAACCTATAATTATTTAATTGAAGCAGAAT
Organism: Corylus avellana; assembly: GCF_965113065.1. Classification (NCBI taxonomy): domain Eukaryota; kingdom Viridiplantae; phylum Streptophyta; class Magnoliopsida; order Fagales; family Betulaceae; genus Corylus; species Corylus avellana. The sequence goes on from NC_142493.1 coordinate 29,988,450, forward strand.
CCCAAGACCCAAAAGCAATTGAAACCCAAGAAAACAAAGCCCTTGAAATGGTGACAAAAGACCACTTGCAACTGGTCGCAACTTTGTACGTTCCACCTGCATTACAGAAAGTTTTTTTACATAATTATGCCGAAGTCAAATGAAAAAATCATATATCAGAAATCAAATCAAAATATTCTCAAATTCATTGTTTTGTAAATCAGAGAAAGATAAAGCAAAAAATTATCCATGAAGTAAGCTTTTTCTCCAAATTGAGAAAGATTCCAATCACAAGTACTTCATTATGGCAAAAAAACAGTTGTAGGGATGGGAGAGTATGATGCTGCAATTAACTAAATGAATTTGACAATGGCTGGGGAAAAATCAGACCCTAATATTTTTCCAAGTTCTTTTGGATCTAATCATGTGATTTAAATTTTCAAGGCACTAAATTACACACAATAATTAATAAATTTCATTACTTGATCTGACCAGAAACAGATCATGTGTACTTCCTACGGTAAGTATTTAAAAAGTTTAAGATGGGCCATTGATATTGACATGATTAGGAACATAATCAAAGCATATCCTAAAGATTTAGTCATGCTGGAGAAAATAATTTTTAATTCAGCAAATCGAGTGTTATGAATATATCAAGTAGCGTCAATGGTACATGAAGAACATAGGCCAACTATTGACTTCACAATGCATAAAGATAATTTAAAAAATAAAATAAAATAAAATAATTATGAAGAATGCAGATTGAGTTCAAAAATCATTTAAACAATGCACTCACTGTTAACCTCTCATGCCAAAAAAAAAAAAAAAACCTGATTGGTACCTAGGCGGGACATCTAATGGTTAAAGAGTCAAAAACTTTTTTCCTTTCTTTTTTTTTTTTTTTTGAAACTGCAAAGAAATAGGTGACATGAAGGCTCGTGAATCCATTAGTTAAGATATTATAAATACACGTGTTCTGACATAATGGCACCATAGTCATCAAAAACATTGAAGCTCCTACTTCCTAGTGGAAGAAAACACAGAACTTGAAGTAGATCATGAGAAATCCGGTCTATAAATTTTATTTTATTTTATTTTTTATTTTATTTTTTTATTTTTTTTAAAAAAGAAGCAATAAATAATCTCTATTGCACTGCCAAAACATCTGCTTAGTATTGAACATAAAAAGTTCAGAAAAAAAAAAAAGAAAAAAAAAAAGAAGAAGAAGATATTCCACTTCAAGTTTCAGAACATCCCAAAAATAGGTCATCTGGTAAAAATCAATCTCCGCCTCCAAATAACAAAATGAACAGGTTTGTAATAGATTTAGGATAGGTCAGTAATAAGAGCTACAATACTAGTGCAACATTAAGCCCAACAACAGCAGTCACAACTATGGAAATAGTTTTTCTTTAATGTACATAAAAAGCTGATCCCCAGCCCGATAAATGGGGAAGGTTGGGGTAGGTTGATAGAGAACATAAAACTTATTCACATCCAATATGAATGAATCCTGATATAAATTAAACCCATTATATATCAAAAAAAAAAAAAAAAGAAATTTTCAAGATAACAAAAAGCATTTAGTCTCATTAACATCCAAAACAATTACACTTCAAGATGCACTTCAAAAATGACAACACTTCAGGTTAGAATCACCATAAAGCATGCATAAACATATACTCACGAGGCTTGCAACTAAAATGAAGAATGTATCCAAGTACATAAGAAGATTACATTTACCTGAAAGGAGTAGAAACCAAAAACTTACCATGGTATCAATATCACGATCAAGGAGGTCATTTACGGTACATCCAGCACCCCTTAGAAGCAGAGCCCCACAACCAAAAAGCAGCAACATCTTAACATCGGGGAGATGTCCTGGCGACGCTGCCAAGGTAATTGACCTAAACCCAATAAAGATGAGTTTGAGATAAGAAAGATTGGCATATATAATGCTCCGGTGAATCATGTGTGAAACATCCTGTCATCAATACCAATAACATAAGAAATATTTGCACAGTACTCATCACCACTTTTCCCAATTTAACACATGAAACCGGGGAAACTTCACTTACTCCTAAAACTACCAAGCATTTTTCAATGTCCCCCTAAACTTCAAGATTTGCAACTAAGCCGAAACAAATCATTTTCATTTAGGCTTCAATATTGAATTTTCTTCTGCATTTCCCATATTTTCCCAACAACCAAAACGAAAAACCTTCCGGGATTTCCCAAGCAACCAAACAAAACATAAACTAACACAAACACACAAAAAAGAAAAGAAAAAAGAAAGCCGTACCACATACAAGGCCAAGCGAGCAGCCAGGTCCCAATGGGCTTATCGAGGCGAGCGAGACGAGCATAAGGGCGAGCTTGTTTCGGCAAATACAAGTCGATCCAAGACACCTCCGCCTTGGGCAGTCCAGACCCTCCATCCTTATCCTCCTCACTATTCGAACTCTCCCTCACGCTCGTCGAAATGTGCGCAACCGACTTATAACCCCACCAATCCAATTTCAAATTATCGCGGGACAAGTCGGAAATGGGAGTGTACCGGTAGTACTGCCTGAACGGGTTATGATAATCAGGGTTAGGGTTTGGTGTTGGGTGAGAGGAAGCCCGTAA